>NC_080697.1:43837669-44457253 GCF_030445035.2 Dasypus novemcinctus | reverse complement strand
CAACTCCATCTTAGCTGAGTGTGGTGAGCCCAATAAGTCAGATTGTAGGTGCTGGAGTCTGTTGAGGCTGAGGACCTGGCTATCACATTGTCAGTCCAGAGATTCAAATCCCCTAAATATATCTTAAACCCCGACACTAACTGCACCTCCAGCACATTAGCATGAAAGTCTTATGAAGAGAGATCCCATCTGAGTCCAGATTCGTCACACATAAACACCAGTTCCAAAGAGGGGCCATCTGACCTGGTAGTTAACCCCATCGGCCATGACCATAACTCCCATGGGTCTCTTTAGCCCTCGAAGGAACCGATATCTGGGGGTTGTATCTGCTTTATCTGTCTCTCTGACTCTGCTCAGTTGTGCATAAGGGCAATCCTTCTGACAGCCTCCAGACTCTTTTTTAGAGACTCGTAGCCATATAAACTCATTTCTCCTTTCCAATTCCCCCTTACATTAGGTCAAACAGCATTTTAAAGTCATGTTATTTTATGTAGACAGGGATATTCCGCTGATCCGCGTTGAACCTTCCGTATGAGGTCATTTTCCAGTTGCCTCATCAGTTGGTAGTTGATAGTGGTCCCTCGGTGCCAGGGAGACTCATCCCCGGGTGTCATGTCCCACGCTGGGGGGAAGGCATTGCATTTACATGCTGAGTTTGGCTTCGAGACTGGCCACATTTGAGTAACATGAAGGCTGACAGGAGGAAATTCCCAGGCACAATGCTGCTCTAGGCCTTGTTCTTATTTTAGGCTTATCAGCTCCCAAGCATAGTCATTAGCGTTATGGGCTCACTGTTGAACCCTCACTCCCTCCCGGTCCCCGCCGCTGCACCAGGGAGACTGTCGCTGCTCCCCTAGGGACAACGACAGAGCACCACTGGCCAGGAACCCAGTACCCCCCCTGCTGTGGTTTTTAATTGTTGCCACTATGAGTATATCCAAACATTGCCATGCACCCTGGACATATGTTCTGTACAGCTCCCTGTCAGCCATATATCCCCTGTCAATGGTATCCCATACCAGTATTCCTCCATTGCCTTTGTTGAACCACTCTGTGGTCCAGAACTCCCTGAAATTTGAAGCCCAATATAATGTCAGGGTCCCTTACTAGGAAATGGCATATAGCTATGGGTTTAAAGGTTATATAAAGAATACGTGTTGACTTGGAAAAAATTCTACATCCTATCTTCCCCCCCCCCCTAATTATTGAGCTTCTCTTCACAGGAGTCCTAGACCACAGCAATGCATATATATAGTATACAGCACTCCCACACATCCACCACAAAACCTTTCCCTTCCACAGCGATACTCTTACACCCTATTCACATCATATTTACTTAACGTAATGTACAGAGTCTGAGACAATAGCTTTCAAACAAGGTGACATTTGTGCTTACATTGTGGTGCATACTTTAGGATACACAGTTTTTTACATTCTTAGTTATCCTATGTTTTACATTATGGTTTACATTATCAGTCTGTCATCTCCTATATGTTATGCTGTAATATTACATGTTTTATATCCATCCTTGTGTACTCTCACGAAACTCCTCTCTTACCCCCCATTTACCTTGGTTACACACATTTAACGTCCATTTTCCCTTCCACCTTGGTGCCCATGGTGACAGCCAACCTCCGTTTCCCGAGGAGCCACTTCCAGATATAGATGGAATAGTGTTCAGGGCCTAACTTGCTCAACTGCCCCAATGCCCTGGGAGCCACCCTTTCTCTTGAGGGATACAGTTCCCTCTATTTGATGGCATTAGTCCTCCCCAGGATGTGGGTCCACCCCCACTCTCACTACTTGGGATTCTACCCCATGGTGTCACCCACTCTGGCAGAATGAGCATTTAGACATTCCCCAGGAGCCCGTCCTGCATCAGACCCTCCCCTCCGAGCATTCTAAACAGGTAACCCTCTTTATTATATTTTGATATGATTTTCTCGGCATTTTACTCTCCACCAACACCTGACCCTCTCCTGTGTTCGTATGCTACCCCTCCTTCCCCCCACTTTTGGGCAATGTTACCCATCCGCCCATCCCCAGCCTCCCTCAAACCCGCAAAGCCCCAACCAAAGGCAACCCCTGCCCCCCTTTTATCTCTTCTTTGTGTTCATACTTACCACCATCTCGTCTTAAGTTCCACCCCTGTAGACATCGGCTCACATCCTTCCTCCACCCTCCGATTTCCTGTAAGCCTATCGTTCAGTCTCTTGCTATCTAGGGCAGCTTGGTTATTTCAAATCATTGAGGTCATGTAGTATTTGTCCTTTAATGTCTGGGTTGCTTCACTCAACATAAGGTTCTCAAGATTCATCCATGTTATCACATGTGTTTGTAGTGTGTTTGTTCTTACAGCCGAGTAGTATTCCATTGTGTGTATATACCACATTTTATTGATCCACTCATCTGTTGATGGGCATTTGGGTTGATTCCAACTTTTGGCAATAGTGAACAATGCTGCTATGAACATTGGTGTACATATATCGGTTTGCGTCCTTGTTTTCAGTTCTGCTGGGTATATACCCAGCAGTGGTATTGCTGGGTCATATGGCAAATCTATGGCTAGTTTTTTGAGAAACCGCCATACTGTCCTCCAGAATGGTTGGATCCTTCTGCATTCCCACCAGCAGTGGATGAGTGTTCCCCTTTCTTCACATCCTCTCCAGCACTTGTATTCTTCTGTTTTTTTCATAGCTGCCAATCTTATGGGTGTAAGATGGTATCTCATTGTGGTTTTGATTTGCATTTCCCTGATAGCTAGAGATTTGGAACATTTTTTCATGTGCTTTTTTGCCATTTGTATTTCTTCTTTGGAGAAGTGTCTGTTTAAGTCTTTTTCCCATTTTTTAAATGGGTTGTTTATCTTTTTATTTTCAAGATATAGGAGTTCTTTATATATGCAAGTTATAAGTTTCTTATCAGATATATGGTTGCCAAATATTTTCTCCCACTGTGTGGGCTCCCTTTTTACTTTCTTGACAAATTCCTTTGAGGTGCAAAAGGCTTTAATTTTGAGGAAGTCCCATTTATCTATCAGTTCTTTTGCTGCTCGTGCTTTTGGTGAGATATTCATAAATCCATTACCTATTACAAGGTCCTGTAGATGTTTCCCTACACTGCTTTCTAAGGTTTTTATGGTCTTGGCTCTTATATTTAGGTCTTTGATCCATCTTGAGTTGATCTTTGTATAAGGTGTGAGATGGTAATCCTCTTTCATTCTTCTACATATGGCTATCCAGTTCTCCAGACACCATTTGTTGAATAGGCCACTCTCTCCCAGTTGAGAGGGTTTGGTGGCTTTATCGAATATTATGTGGCTATATATGTGAGGTTCTATATCAGAGCTTTCAATTCGATTCCATTGGTCTATGTGTCTCTCCTTATGCCAATACCATGCTGTTTTCACCACCGTAGCTTTGTAGTATGTTTTGAAGTCAGGTAGTGTGATTCCTCCAATTTCGTTTTTCTTTTTCAGTATGTCTTTGGCTATTCGGGGTCTCTTTCCTTTCCAAATAAATTTCATAGTTAGTTTTTCTAGTTCCTTAAAGAAGGCTGTGTTGATTTTTATTGGGATTGCATTGAATGTGTATATCAGTTTTGGTAGGATAGACATCTTAATAATGTTCAGTCTTCCTATCCATGAACAAGGAATAGTCTTCCATTTATTTAGGTCTTCTTTGATTTCCTTGAACAATCTTGTATAGTTCTCGGTGTATAAGTTCTTTACTTCTTTAGTTAAATTTATTCCTAAGTATTTGATTTTTTTATTTACTATTGTGAATGGTATTTGTTTCTTGATTTCCTCCTGATCTTGCTCATTATTGGTGTACAGAAATGCTACTGATTTTTGCGCATTGATATTATAACCTGCAACTTTACTAAACTCATTTATGAGTTCTAGAATCTTTGTTGTAGATCTCTCAGGGTTTTCTATGTATAGGATCATGTCATCTGCAAATAATGACATTTTGACTTCTTCCTTTCCAATTTGAATGCCTTTTATTTCTGGCTCTTGCTGAGGTTTTATTTTTTAAGGGTTTTTCTAGACAACTAAAATATAATCAGTAAAGAAGATAATTTAATTATCTTTTTATCTTATCTTTCTAATAATTTTACCAGTTCTAATTTTGTTTCCTGTCTCTGGTTTAATTATATTTGTTAAAAATTTCCCAGATAAAATTCAGTAAAAATAGTGGTAGTGGGTGTCTCTGGGTTTTTCTTTCTTTTTTTCCGGAGGTCCAGGGATTGAATCTGGGACCTCGTACCTGCAAAGTGGGTGCTCAATCACTGAATGGCACCTGCTCCGTATCTGGGTGTTTCATAATTTTTATGGAAATGGCTTCATCATTAGTCAGCCAAAGGGGTGCTGATGCAAAATACCAGAAATCTGTTGGCTTTTATAAAGTGTATTTATTTGGGGTAGAAGCTTACAATTACCAGGCCATAAAGCATAAGTTACTTTCCTCACCAAAGTCTTCTGCCACATGTTGAAGCAAGAAGACTGATGACATCTGCCAGGGTTCAGGCTTCCTGGGTTCCTCTCTTCCTGGGACTTGCCTCTTTCTGAACTCAGCTCCTCTATTTTCTCCACAAGGTCAGCTGTAGACTCTTAGAAGAATGGCTTTTCTCTCTTCCCAGGGCCTTCTCTCTTTCCTCACCACCAAGCACCTCTGTGTGCTTACTTCCTGGGGCTCCAGCTCAAAACTCCAGCCTCAAAAGCTCCAACTCTGTCCTTTGACATGTCTTTTATGTGTGAGTTCCCACCCACCAAGGGCAGGGACTCAGTGCCTTATTGACATGGCCCAATCAAAGCCCTAATCATAATTTAATTAAGTAAAAGTGAAACTTCCTCCTCCAGTTTACAATCATAATCCAATAACTATTTTTGGAATTCGTAAACAATACCAAACTGCTACAATGATTTTATAGTTTAAGATAATATTTGCTATTGCTTCTACATTATATTTAATCAATTTTACTATTTCAGTTTTACTAGAAATGGTAAAAAAGAGAACTTTATCATTGCATTTTAAGTATCTATTTGTATTATTTTATTATTTTTCTCCTTTAATCTGTTGCTTTTTGGATTATATTAATCTATTCCCTAATATTGAAAAACTCTGGGAATAAATCCTCTTGGTCATAGCATTTTACTCTTTGGACTCGTTGATCTATTCTATTATTTTATTTAGAAGGGATATTGATCTGCAGTTTTTGTTCTTTTTATTTTATTTTTATTTTTTTGAGGTACTGGGGCCGGAGATTGAACCCGGCACCTCGTATGTGGGAAGCCGTTGCTCAACCTCTGAGCCACATAAGCTTCCCTGGTTTTTTTTGTTTGTTGTTTGTTTTGTTGCTGTTGTTTGTTTTTAGGAGGCATTGGGAACCTAACCTGGGACCTCCTATGTGGGAAACAGGCTCTCAACCACTTGAGCCATATCGACTCTCCTTTACTATTTTTATCAGAAGCTAATATTAAAGTTTTGCTGACCTGCTAAAATGAATTTGGCCCCTTCCCATCTTCTTCTATGGCTGAAAAAGCTATAAACAACATTGGAATTATCTATCCTTTGAAGGTTTTATGGAACTCAGCTGTATAGTACCATCTGGTCCTGGTGCTTTATACAATGTTAGATCTCTGATCATCTTGCCAAACTCCTCTGTGATAATTGGTCCTTGTGAGTTTTCCATTTCTCCTTGATATGATTTGTTTAATTCTATTTTGCCAGGAAAGCTTCCATTGGTTCTTTGTTTTCAAATATGTTCCATACTGTGTGAAACAATCACTTAAAAATCTTTTAATCTCCCTTATACCTCACTCCTTTCTCATTCCAAATCTTCCTTTGATTTTGCTCTTTCTTTTATCTTTCATCAGGCTTTTGAAGTTTGTGATTTATATTTCCTTTCTACCATTCTTATTTTTAATTCTAGTGTATGAATTCTAACTGTTGTTTATTCTAATTTACCTTTCTTGGTTTCTTTTGCTATTCTTTAACTAAATTCTTAAAATAACTACTTACTTTGTTGTTATTTTTACTAACTTTTTAATGAAAGTAATTCAAAGGTTGTAGATTTTCTTCAGAGAAAAGCCTTCATTGTTATGCTTAGATTTTCTTAAACTGAGATTTAATCTTTCTTTGATTTCCAGGTAGTTTTTAATTTTTATAGAAAAAAGGTATCTCTGTACTGAAGATTATCTAGGGAAATTTTTATTCATTCTTACTATTTCCTTCTAATTTTATTTTAATTAGTATTGTTCAATTTAATTCTTCTATTTCCTTACTACTTTTGGGTCTACTTAATTTGTATAACTTTGAAGTTTCCCACTGTAAGGGACCTCTTGACTTTTCTATTTCTTTTTGCTTTATTTTAGTTGATAAAATTTTAGGTTCCTTACTACAGTTCCATGGTAGTTGTATTAGTCAGCCAAAGGGGTGCTGATGTAAAATACTGGAAATTGGTTGGCTTTTGTAAAGGGTATTTATTCGGGATAGGAGCTTACAGATACGAGGCCATAAAGCATAAGTTACTTCCCTCAACAAAGTCTATTTTCACGCGTTGGAGAAGGTGGCTGCCAAACGGCTGCAAGGGTTCAGGTTTCCTGGGTTCCTCCCTTCCAGGGTCTTCCCTCTTTCTGGGTTCAGGCTCCTCTCTTCCAAGGGCTTGCTTCTTCCTGGGCTCAAGATTCCTCTCCTCCTGGGGCTTGCTTCTGTTTCCTCTGTGAGCTTACTTCCCAGGACTCCATCTTAAGGTTTCAGAATCAAACTCCAACATTAAGAACCCCCAACTCTGTCTTTTGCCATGCCTTTTATCTGATGATGCCCTAATGACATGGCCCAATCAAAGCCCTAACCATAACTTAATCACGCCCAGGTACAGACCAGATTACAAACATAATCCAATATCTATTTTTTTGGAATTCATAAGCATATCAAACTTCTATGGTGGCCTTCACCCTTCTAAAACTTTCTGCTTTGACCTCTAGCTGCCAGCCCTTTAACAGTTCTCCTTAAGGAACTTCAATAGAAACACTTTCTTTAGTTACAAGTATGACCTGATATCAATTTCTGAAGCAGGGCTGGTGGGAGGATCCCTAGGGCCCAGCATTCCTCCAATATCATAGGTGGACAGCTACACCTCTCCCTATAAGGAGTGCTGAGGGCATCTGCTTTGCTGCTTTTAACTATTACAATGCCATCCTGGGGAGCAGCTCAAGCAGTTTAGTGCCTACCTCCCACACAGGAGGTCCCAGGTTCAGTTCCTGATGCTTCCTAAAGAAGACAAACAATGAGCAGACATCAAGCAAAAACAATGAGCAGACAATGAGCAGAAAAACCAATGAGCAGATGGCATCACAAGCAATGAGCAAAAACAACAAGCAAACAGATAAGGGAGCCATCTCAGGGGTGGGAGGGTGGAGAATGTTATTGTGGGAGTAGGTGTGGCTCAGTGGTTGAGTGCCTACTTCCCATGTTCAAGGTCCTGGGTTCAATCCCCGGTACCTCCTAAACAAAGAAGTCATCCTGCAAAGCTCAAGTGGTCTTCATACACATGGAAATACTAGAAAATGTCTACGTCTCTTTGCCCTACATTCTTTTCACTATTCCAAAACTGATTGATCTATGAATATATCTACCTCTCTCTTACAAAGAACTGCAGATAGACAGATCTAACTTGAGCTAGCTACCGTTGGCCTTCAGTGCCAACATGCCCCAACTTAGCACCATAAGATCAATGGCTGACAAAAACTTTTCCTGGTACTAGAAATCATGCTATGAAATGCTCAATCATTTCCACCCATATATATTCTCAAGCGATATCTTGTTGAAATACCCAACCTGAGCACTTCACCGAGATGACTCACTCAGCTCATTACATGAGTACATGGAGATATATCACTGAAGTTCACAAAAAACCCACAATTTTTTGTTCAGACAGCCACAACAGAAAAGGCTGTTGCTCATTAAATAATGTCACCTAGCCACAGCAAAATCTTAAGAATACTATTAGCTCTTACATACAGCTCTTAGACATTTCCTACTTTATGTTGATTATTTTATTTTTAATTCAGGCCTTCCCCCATGCCTTCCTCATTACAAAACTTTGAAGGAGCAGCTACACTATCTCAAGCACTTGCTAAGTACTGAGACCAAAATTTTTAAATCAAACCAATTCCTACTTTAAAGACTCTCACAGTTTCTGAACAAGGTAGGCATATAAACAAATATAAACCATGCTATTTTTCTAGATATTCAGACCCAAAGACTGAAGGGTTTCCAATTCCTTTTGCTCCATCTAAATCATTGCAAAGCCTTGGTGCCTTTTCATTGTATTCCACATTCATCCTCTCTAACCCATTTGTAACAGCAATAACATCCTGGCTCTACACCTGGATTTTCTCACTGCTTGGTTTCTAGAAACTCCCTCGTAACATGTGGATACAACGTAGTGCCCTTGTTCAGGTCCTCAAGGCTCTCTATTCTCTCATCCCACCCTCTTGCTCCAACTTCTTGTTCTACTTTTCCCCAACATTCAGCCTTGCTCTCCTCAGGTCTTTTTCTGTTTTATATGCTCTTGTGCCTTTGCTTGCACTGAGCCTCTCCCTTGTAACTCAAGTCACTTGCTGATTGACTCACTGAGTGCCTATCAAATGGCACCACCCCACCTAGTGGAAATTGGGAATTTCGAGATGAGGAACAGTTGAATTCCTCAAGCAGTTCCCAGTCTAATAGGGAAGAGAAAGGCAGTTAGAAAACAAACAGCAAAAACTAACCATATTTCAAAGTGAAAGTGTTGTAAAGAACTGCATAGAAAGAGGGATCATACAGGGATGAGGTAAGTTAAGTCTCTAAGGAGGAAGGGAAGATTCCAGGACACTGAAAGATCACCTCAAGTCCTACCTTCTCTTGAATTCCAACCAACATTCATGCCTGACCTCAACCCCTGAGAGGGCTTAGCACTTTTTAGCAGTAAAACCCATTTTCCCACTTGGTTATACTCAATGACGCACTTCTTTACAGATTCCTATACATCATTCTATTATTACTCCACAGGCCAGAACTGCTCTTCCCAAAACAAGAAAGTCTTGAGGAATTTCAGCTATGGCCATGTGTTCTCCACAATGCCTGACAGGGTGCTTTGCCCAGTTTTTCACTCTCAATAATAACACAACAGTAATTAAGAGCCCGTCTTTCGGAAGTTTTCAGTTCCCTAGGAGCTTGTAGCTTTGGAAAGTTATCCAACCTCTCTAAATTTTAGAGTTGGTAACTCTAAAACAGAGAAAATATTCATTCCTTTTTCATAGTGTTGAAGTGAAGGTTACAGGTTAACAGCCCAGGGCAGGGCTTGATCCTGCGGTACATCCTGGCATTAAGGAAGAGCTGCTGGTGTGACACGGCATGTGCTTTCTACAGCTCACAGAGCACTTCCACACCCAGCATCTTACTTGATTTTCCATAAGAAATCTGTGAATTTGGCAAACATATTTTTTAGATGTCCTCGTTAACAGATGAAGAAACTGAGACTGGTTGCGGGCAGACCTAGTACCAGAGCCCAGGCCCTCCTGATTTTCAGGGCTCTTTCCACCAAACTGCGATGCACATAAATCTATTTAACTATTTGTTCATTTCACTCTTAAAGGAAGGGCATATTGGGCGGAGAGAAAACGGTAAGCTGCCCAGGAGTCAAAAGATGAGCCCAAGGTGTGGGGATGCTGGCAGACAGGCCACGTTCAGGGAAGTAAGGCATTGAGTAGTCCTAGAAAACTGTAAGGAGAAGGTTGGATTTTGGAGATGCCATCCATAGGTTGGGACTTTTTATCCCGCTGGGTTCTGCCTTCCTCCGGCAATGAACCACCCAGCTCAAAGTCAAGGCGGGGGAGGCTGGGAGTGGGGTGGCAGCCAGAAGGCAAGGGGCGTAGAAGGGATGATGGCTTGAACTGATCCAACACAAAAGACCAGAATGGACACAGGCAGAGAAGCGATCCCGGGCCTAGTAATTTTTATTGTTTTTAAAGAAGATGCCCAAGACCCGTACATAAGCCTGATTTTCCATTTTCCCCGGCAGCTTCCGATCAACGACTCGCTGACCACGGGCACCCAGTGTCTGCCCTTTTACCGCTCTTCAGCCGCCTGCGGCACCGGGGACCAAGGAGCCGTCTTTGGAAACTTCTCCGCGTCAAACCCGAGGCAACAGATGAACGGGTTGACCTCGTTCCTCGACGCATCCACCGTGTACGGCAGCACGCCAGCCTTGGAAAAGCTGCTCCGCAACTGGAGCAGCGAGGACGGGCTGCTGCGGGTCAACGCGCGCTACCGCGACGGCGGCCGCGCCTACCTGCCCTTCGCGCCGCGCCGCGGGCCCTCGCCCTGCGCGCAGGAGCCCGGCGCGGCGGGCGCGGAGCCCGTGGACTGCTTCCTGGCCGGGGACGGCCGCGCCAGCGAGGTCATCTCCCTGACGGCCGTGCACACGCTGTGGCTGCGCGAGCACAACCGCCTGGCCGCCGCGCTGCGGGCTCTCAACGCGCACTGGAGCGCCGACACCGCCTACCAGGAGGCGCGCAAAATCGTGGGCGCCCTGCACCAGGTGTGCGCAAAATCGCGGGCGCCCTGCACCGGGTGTGCGCAAAGTCGCGGGCGCTCTGCACCCGGTGTGCGCAAGATCGAGGGCGCCCTGCACCGGGTGTGCGCAAAGTCGGGGGCGCCCTGCACCGGGTGTGCGCAAAGTCGCGGGCGCCCTGCACCGGGTGTGCGCAAAGTCGCGGGCGCCCTGCACCGGGTGTGCGCAAAATCGAGGGCGCCCTGCACCGGGTGTGCGCAAAGTCGCGGGCGCCCTGCACCGGGTGTGCGCAAAATCGCGGCGGGCCTGCACCGGGTGTGCGCAAAATCGCGGGCGCCCTGCACCGGGTGTGCGCAAAGTCGCGGGCGCCCTGCACCGGGTGTGCGCAAAATCGCTGCGGGCCTGCACCGGGTGTGCGCAAAATCACGGCGGGCCTGCACCGGGTGTGCGCAAAATCGCGGGCGCCCTGCACCGGGTGTGCGCAAAAATCGCGGGCGCCCTGCACCGGGTGTGCGCAAAATCGCCGGCCCTCAGCATCGTCTGCGCCCCGCCTCCACGTACTGGAGGGCCTCAGCCTGGGTTCCTTTGTCCCAGGGGCTGGTGCATCTTATTATCCTCCCTGGAGTACTAACAGCAAGAACAACAGTTTTCCCGGTGCATTTCAGGTTTTAACTCATTTAATCCCCACAGTAAACCCTTTGAGGTGGGTAGACACCAATGATTTTGAGTTTTTTTTTTTATATTTTAGAAACAATGGGGAAAATTAAAAGGGGGAAATCATTATGGGTGAGATACTTGAATTAAGTTAACCCAAGAGGCTGTTTTAATTCTTTACCCATTTCAGAACGACTTTAATTTTGATTCAGAGGACCTTAGATTGAGTTTCAAATTGACCCTTTACTAGTTGCATGATGTTGGGGAAAACGTACTTGTATCTATAAAATGTAGTTACTAATTTTCATCACCCACAATGTTGTTAGGAAGAACAAATGAGTTCTTTTGAATTCATAGTTATTGTTTGCTCTAAGTCTGTAGCTTTTCAGGGAATAGAGGTATTTCAAGATATACTACTTCAGAAGTAATTCAATATTTTAATAACCAGTATGCACAATTCTGTGTGTGTTAGCTAAGTATCAGTCGTGTGCATGTGTGTGTGGTGCAGGAAAGTCTCTGATTGAGGATTAAACACGGGAGTTAGGTTTTCAGAGACTGCATCATTGAATAGTTAAAACACGGCTTGATATATGGAGATGGACAAGGTTATTAACATTTTTAAAAACTAACCACATAGGCATTTGGGAAGAGGGAATTCAAGTTAATTTGAATCATAGCTATATAACGTGACCAGGAATGTTGTCATCTTTCATAAAAATAATCAATGACCCTGCTACTTTCAAGTAGCTCGTCAGCCATCTTCCTTTCTTGACCAAGGTAGAGTACAAGTGGATCAGGAGATCAGTATTATTAAAACAGCATTTCAAGTTTTTATAATACCTTATAGCCTTCTGCACATTACCTTGGTGAAGTCAAAGCCCAAGCAATTTTTTCTCTTTCCTCGATTTATCACCACCTAATTATTGTATTATATTTTTTTGCTGGTTTTATTATATTTTGTCTGTGTCTTCTCTACCCCGGTCCCCCAGAATGTAAGCTCCTCAAAGACAAAGATTTTTGTATTTTTGCTTAATTGTTTTATTCCCAGCACCTAGAATAGACCTTGCACTAAGTGGTGCTTCATAAATATATGTTAAATGAATGAATGAAGTAGAAATCCCAAGAATCACCACAGGAGTCCTGGCCCTGCTGTCTCTTAAGAGTCAGGATTTGATTTAAACATGATCTAAATGAATAAGAACTTCAGACCACCCAGGAAACACAGAAGAAGAGCAGTTGGATTTCAAATCAATGATGACTATTTACATAGGAAGAAAAATGTTAAGATTTTCATGTATCCGATTATCTTTCTTCTCACAGTATCTCTGTGATTAACTTAGTGGTATGAATTATTCACAGTGTGTCTCTATGTTAGGTTTGTACTTGTTAAATTGGAGAAAGCTTAATTCTAGAATTCTGAGAATCCCAACTGATATGGAAATAATGACATCTGCTTGTCCATTCTTCTCAATATGTAAAATAATAATCACAACAACAAAATCAATAGAGAAAGTACCTTTTAGTATTTTGCATTTACTGTCCCAAATCCATTTTCTGTGTTTTCTGCTTTTTTATGTTCACATTCTTTTCCTCTTGGTTTTACATTTCACTTTCAAATTTCTTTTTGTATTTTTTTCAATCAATAGCTTCTTTGGTTCTTTTTACAAATACCTTTGAAACCTTAAAATAATAAGAGGCTGCATTTAATGTGTCAATAAAACCACCGCTGAGACTTTGAACTGTATTTGAAAGATCCATGGTGACCTGGAAAGACAGTCATTTTTCTCTCCCTGATTTTATTGATTCACAGTTTGGTAACTTTATGATCTGAATCTCTCTCCTTCTGAAAAGAATTAGATAATTCAAAGAAATGTCAGGGCAAGTTAAAAAAAAAAAAAGTCATCTCCTGTTGGGGATTGAATTGTGTCCACCGCAAAAGGCATGTTCAGGTCCCAGCTCCAGGTCCTATGGGCGTGCACCCTTTTGTAAAACAGCACCTTTGAAGATGTTTTTAGTTAAGGTGAGTCCAAACTGAGTGAGACTGGACCTTAATCCACTATGGCTGAAGTCCTTATAAGCAAGGGAAATTAGACGCTGAAAAAACCACAGTGAACAGTCAGAAGCTGGAAGTCAATGGATCCGGAATAGAGAGGAAAAGATGGTCATGTGTGCAGCCATGTGTTGGAAAAGCCAAGGAACCCCAAAGATGGCTGGACAGCCAGAAAACACCAAACCCAAGAGCAAGCAAGGCTCTGAGCCTCTGAAACCCCAAGTCAATAAATTCCTGCTGATAAGCCAACCTATTGTATGGTATCTGTTTTAGCAGCTAGGAAACTAAGAAAGTTTTTGGTACTGGAAATTGGGGTACTACATTGAAAAATACCTAAAAATGTGATTTGGGTAATGAGTAGAGGCTGGAAGAATTATAAGTCACTTATTAGAAAAGCCTTGATTGCTTTGAAAGGACTTAGGGTAGAAATATGCATGTTAAAGCTACTTCTGATGAGGTCTTAGAAGGAAATGATGAATATGTTATTGGAAACTGGAGGAAAGCTGATCCCTGTTATAAAGTGTCAGAGACCTTGGCATAATTGTCCTCTGAGGTTGGTGGCAGGCAGAAATTGAAAGCAATGAACATGGAGATTTAACTGAGGAGATATCCAAGCAAAGTGTACAAGGTGCAGCCTGTTCTCTCCTTGCAGCTTATCGTGAAATGATGGAGGAAAGAGATAAACTAAGGATTGTTAAGAAACCAGCAATTGATGATTTGGAAAAATCTCAACCTATCCAGATAGTGTGCCCTGAGAGTGGGACCAAAAGCAGCTCTATCAGGGATCCCCCTGAGCTTTCAAGAATTGAGTTCCCAGAAGTTAGGGCTCCATGTGAGAGAGTTTAACTGGATAACCCTTTGCTAAAGAGGGTCTGACCGAACATGGATCCAGTCAGCCATTTCAGACTACACTAAGACTGGAATTGCAGTTATCCAGGAAGGATCTTTGGTTTATGGTTGGAACCCCCTGGAATTGCACAAAGCCAACAAGGTTTTTGCAAAATTTGTATGAGCAGAAAAACTGCCAACCTGGACTGAAAGGGACAGAGATGGGATGAAATGAAGTAAGAATGACTTCAAGGCAGAGCCTTGGAAACAAAACTCTAGACCTAAAAGATCTCAAACCAAGAGGGCAGGCCTGCCCACATATGGAGAAAAGACTCGTCTTCCTTTCTACTTGAAGACTCAGAGTGGCCTTAATCCTATATGGCTGAAGACCTTTCAAGCAAAAGAAATGAAAAGACATAGAGAGAGAACAGCTACAGGGAAGAGCCAGGGACCAAAAGTCAGTGGAATCCAGAAGAGAGAGAAGATGCTGCCATGTGCATTGTCATGTGATGGAAAAGCCAAGCAACCACAAAGATGGATGGCCAGCCCAAGATGCCTACCCCAGGAGGAAGCAAGCCTTCAAATCTCTGAAACCATGGGCCACAAATTCCTGTTATTAAGCCAACCCATTTTGCAGTATTTGTTTCGGCACCCAATAAACTAAAACGCACCCTCCCCAACAAGTGCAGGGGCCAAGCTAATTCACATAGGGCTAAGTCTGCTCCTGATCGGCTCAATCAACAGAAAAAGCTGGAACGCCCTCAGTCAAGGCAAGAAAATATGTTTTCCCTTCTCCATTTTTGACCCTACCTCAACTCTAAATTCAAAGCTCAACTCCCATTCATCCCTCCTCCATGGAAATGTCTCCATCAACCCCGCCCTGAGGATCTGTACTCTTCTGATATCTTAGGCAGAGGTCTGATTGAGATAGCATGCCTTTGGTCCTAGGATAGATAGCCTTCTACTCCTATCTTTTTACCTTGGTCTCTGACTGTGCTGATTTCCTTGAAGGCAGACATAATGGCCATGCAGTATCCTTCACAGTGACTGGCATATGGGAAGGCTCAGAGAAATAGTCTCTTTCTGGTTTACGATCCCAAAAGGGTTTCCTACTCCATAAACCATACATCCTGTGATAAAAGAACTGAAGTTCTCACTTTTATAGCAATCACAGTATTACCCTATACTTTACTATAAAACAAGACTATAGAATCAGATGCTCATTTTAACTGTGAACTGTACTGTAAGAAAATATGAAATAAAAAAGTATCCAGCCCAGGTATGTCATATAGAAATGAGGAGTTATTCAACTCTATCGGGTCAGAGTGCTCAGTCCATAAAACAAGTATGTGTTCTGCAAGGGCTGAAGGGATAGGCTTTCTCAACAACTGTTTGGTATGTTTTATACTCACCAGCTCTTTTTCTCCTTAGCTATCAGGGCCTGAATTTCCCAGTGAACAGCCTTGATTTTCCAAGATCCCCAGGGGCCGACAAAAGCTTTAATTAGAACTCTTCTGTGGAGGCAAGGCCTGATGTCAGTGGAACAGACCACTTCCCCTGCAGCATTCCAGTCTGAATGAAGTATATAAACTCCCGGGACAGAGAACCCTGCATCCTCAGGGAAGAGGGGACCTCATTAATTGAAACTTGGCTGTGGAAATTCGCAGCAGCTGACAAGTCTTTTTCAGATGTGTTACTCCTCCCAAAAAGAGAAAGTAGTTGAAAAAGGAGTGCTCTTTACCCATTTCTGGGGAAATTTGAGAAAGGACAGTTTTTAGAGTGGGTCTTCTGGTGCCCCATCAGATCCCCATTTACTGGCAGTGCTCCCATCCCTAGTGGCTCTGAATTAGTTGCACGAAACAATCTTAAAGTGGCCCTCTTCTCTAGAGAAGTTGCCCTCCCAGGGCAGGCCTTGATCAATAATTGACAAAGCAAGGGCAGGGCCCTTTGCCTCCAGACTAGACCAAATCTGGGTATTTTGTGCTCCACATGTGTCTGCAAGAATGAACAAAACCTAGACAACAACTGACACCACATTTGTTAAATTTTTTCCCTGCTGAATACTGCTTCCCTCAGTTCCCTTCTCCTTCCTCTGTAGACGCTTAGGAAGCCTTCTTTCTAGGGAACCTGAGAAGGACATTTTCTTATTTGGACTAACGGGGCATTTGTGAGAAAATGTTGAGTGACTTTTTTTTTTCTCTGTAGAGCGGGTGGTGATATTGAGAAGAGAGTCAGAAGTCAGGGGATTCATATTGAGAGGAGTGAACAATTGACTAGAATTAGAATGTCTCAACTGTTGATTTACCATGATTGTGTCTTGTGGCCTTATTGTTCCTGAGACTGTTGCAGTAGTCTCCAGCGCTGACACGCCTCACTCATGTTTACAAAACACAGATTGTTTTAGTCTGCTCGGCTGCCAAAGCAATATACCAGACATGAATTGGCTTTTACAATGGAGATTTATTACCTTACAAGAGTTCGAAGTGATGAAAATCCAAATCGAGGCATCGTCAGGCATTACTTTCTCCTTGAAGACCATCTGGCTGCTGGTGATCTTGGACCCTGTCACATGACAAGTCACCTCTGCTGGTCTTTCCCTTCTCTTCCAGGTTTCTTGCTTTCAGCTTCTGACTTCTCTGGCTTTCTCACTCTTTCATCTGAATTTCATTCTTTTATAAAGGTCTCTAGTAAGAGGATTAAGACCCACCCTGGGCCACTCCTTCCTGAAGTAACCTAATCAAAAGACCCTTAACTGGCATAACCTAATCAAAGGCCCTTTGCTAAAGTAACCTAATCAAAAGACTCTATTTGCAATAGGTTTACACCCACAGAAATGGATTAGCTCTGAAAACATGATTTTCTGGGGTCTAAGCAGCTTCAAACCATCACACAGATCAGTGCATGTCATTCCCCTGTTAAAAATTTCAGCGATTCTGCATGGCTTCCAACAGCATTTCTCAAACTCTTTTCCAAATCTCCTTATTTTATGTTATTAGGTCATCAATACAAACACACACACACACATACATTCACACACAAGTGCACATTGTAAGCCTTTGTAAATATGAGATACACTGATTTTCAGAGTTTCTCAGAGGATTTGCTTATGTACATTGTATATACTATGGTATACAGTGTTTCCAAAAAAAAAGATTTTGCCACAGAAGCTTTCTTTCAAAGAAATCCTGTTGACATCTTTATACACTGTAGTGGCCTATGAAATGAGCCTCAGCAGGATCAGTAGACCTCATGCTCGTCCATTATAAAGGTTTAAACTTGGATTGTTAGAGCCTATCCCAGTGATATGGATCATCAGCAGACTTGGATCCAACTGGTCTAGGCCTAAGTGAGGCATCCAAAGCCTTTCTATTACCTGGCCAATCTTCCTTTCCTATCACCCCACCTGCTTTCCCAATCCAAAGTACCTTAGCCTCCAGCCTCATGGAATAGTCTGAATTTTCCATTCCCTGAATTTCCCATGCTCCCATGCTGTACTGTGCTGTTCCACACCTGGAATACCTACCTTCCCCTTTGCTGGGTGATGACTTCTCCTTCTGCCTCTAGATTTAGTTCATTGTTATTGCCTCTGTAACATCTTCTCTTGCATATGCCATTACTCAAGGAAGAGGGAAGAAAACCTTAGTGGACCTCACATTTGTTCTTAGAGGAGAGTGAGCTCTGAAAGTGAAGGGAGGATGAGCTGAACCATGATTGCCAATTGGCTGGTGGCCATGAGGCTCATCACAGAGGGGGCTGGGAGCCACCGGCATCTTTAGGAGACCTCCCATGCTTCCTGATATGGGTGAACTCAGCAACAGAGGAACAGTAAGCCTCCAGAAAGCAGTTTAGACATGGAATTTATTCAGGTTCCCAGATCAGACAGCTCTTTAGGCTTAGTTGCATCTGTGGTACCATGGAAAGGGCTAAGGTTTTAGAGACAGCTGGACTTGGGTGTCAGATCTGGCTCCTCCATTCACTGGTTGCATGGGCAAAGTACTTCTCTGGACCTTGGTTAACTTAATTAAATTCAAATTAATACTGGCTATCTTGTAGGGATTTGTGAGCATTATAAAGCCTAGACATAAAATACTTGAAGTTGTGTCTGTCACATATATACAATAGCTATGATAATATTATTTTTGGTGCTTGGGATAACACTGACTAAAAAATGTGATGAAGAAGAAAGAAATGCAGAAAGAGTGCAGAGTAAATGCCCCAGTTATTCCTATTAGCAGAATTACTAAAGCACATTATTGTCACTTGTCTCATATGTTCATATAATATTTCTGTGAGGTTGCCATTGTAGTGTTTTGTGATTTTTCTTCCTATAATTATTTTTGTAATTTAATTGAACACAGACAAAAAAATGTGTTTTGCCGCAGAATCCTCACTGTCACACTTTTTTCAATTATTGTCAATAGAGCATTTCTTTCCTCTTAGCAAAAATTTATCTATTTGACATCAGACTCTGATTTTCTTTATCTTAATAGCTTAGGTGAGTTCATATATTAAATTTCAAGTTACATCAAGTTGTAGGTATACAGAAATTGGCAGTCATGCCCTAAGGCCCATTTATGACTTTTTTTTAGGGCATTAGAATGTATTATTCAATTAAGAAACCTCAATCGAGTATCCACAAATCATGAATACAGAGAAAAAGGGATAGAGCCCAGGTTCCTTCTCCAAAAGGAGCTCAGAACCCACTTTCCTTAAGGAAGGAATTGACACTGAGGCTATTACACTAAGGAGAATAAAAAGAAATTTGTATGCAATAATTGAGGCATGAAGAAAGAAAGGAAGGGAAAGAGGGAGGAAGAGAGAAGGGAAGAAGGGAGGAAGGGTGGAAAGGAGAGAGAGAGGGAGGTAGGAAGGGAAGGAGGGAGGAAGGGAAAAGGAATAGATTAAGAAAGGTCTTTGATGACCTCAACAGAAAATAGTGAGACCACACCTCCTTCAGCGTGGTTCAGAGCCTTTCAAAGCAGCCTCCTTTCTTCCAAAGAAAGAAAAGCGGTCTACTGCAATTTACCTGCGCAGACACATTCCAACTTCTCCCCACTCTGATGCTGACATTCGTCAGTGATCCTGGCATCCTAACCCCAGCTTTTCTCCAGGCCACCATCTGTTTGTTGACAACTATGGCCAGACCCGTGTGGGCCTGCTGGTGTAGGCAAAGCCGAGGGGGAACGGTGGCTAGGACCATGGTCAGGTTCCAGCTTGACATAACTAGAAGACCTGTTCCCTGGGGTGAACGCACCTTTACAGTCAGAAGGGTGAGTATGCAAGTGGACTGGCCTGACCCACAGCTCTGCCCATGGAGGCCAGCTGAGACCACGTCAAAGTGTCAGGCCTCTGAGAGGGTGAGGAGGGTGAGGACGGGCATGGAATCCAAAGGTCTAGCTGAGAAGATGCAGGAGGAAAGAGCTCCTTTGAAAGATGGAGTCAAAAAAGAGGACCAGGGCCCAGGAGGGAAACTTCTCCCAACCTCGTCTCTCAGAGATTGGGAGAGAATGGCAGGTCGGTGATAAGAACAATGAGTTGATTCAAACAATTCCCAGTTTTGAAGTTATTATTTCTATCCCAGCCCCAAGAATTCACAGCAGGGGTTTGGGGAAGAATTGCCATGAAAATTCAGAACTACTTGGATAAGTCAAATCTTTAAAGTTCCATTGGTTAGAACAAATGATGCCTGTGCCTCTGCCTTGGCAGCTAGCCATGGGAGAGTTTCTGGAATTTTACCATAATATCTTACAATTGACATTTCTCATCCAACCATGGAGAAAGTGGTGAATAGGGGAAATGCACTTTTCAGATCTCTGACAAGGTCAAGATGCAAGAGATATGTGAAATGTAATCAGTTAAAAGGGCATTAGTTTGCTATTTGTGACTCTGGGAATTAGAAGAGCCATGACAACTTTTAAGAGCAAATGCTCTCAGGATTTCCTTTGTCACCCTGGGTTGGTTGCCATCCTTTGGGACCGCAAATTAAACTTTAGATAAAGGAGAAATGTAAGAGCTGTCTTAAAGTAGTTTACACTTGAATTTAAAGTTTTCTCATGTCCCTAGGCTGTAAAGAGAGAGGCCATTTCCCTCTACTGTAGTCAGAAGAAATCAAAGAAGAATATTAAAGAGAATAAAAGATGCTGCACATGTTCTGAATGTGAAAAGCCACATTAACCTTATTGTCTCATCAGAAGAAGCCACTTTGATATATTTGTGGTCCAAAAACTATGCTCTTACAAATTGTATCTGAAATTGAGAAGCTGTGTCTGCATTATAAAATCATAACTACTCTCTCTAATGCTGATTTGTAGCTTGGTGACTTCTCACTGATCAATGGACCAGCACAGAGATTGAAACATCAGTTCAGAACCATTTGAATAGGCCCTTTCATTGATTGTATGTCCGGGTCTTGAAGGTGAAAGTTTGCATAGTGCTGGGATAGGATTTAGTCCTTCAGCTGGAGGCAGAAAGCCAGGCAACCAAATCTCTTTTCATTGCTGGTTCCTGGTCTTTAAAATACCAATTTATATGTAAATAATATTTGTTATTTTTTAAGCAATCTAAGAGACATAATAGTTTGCCTTTCTAAACAGATAGGCTAAAATATAAGGCCTTTCCAAGACTTTTGTTCATTTGTCTTTAGGAGACAATCATTACTCTTGGTTTATGCCTCATTTTGATGCAGTTTATTGACCAAAATATTCTCTTTAAAACACAAAACAAATCGACACTAATTTATACAGCTGAAATATTGTTAAGCCTAAAACCAGACTCCTTGTGCATAATTCTTCTGGCACCTGTTTGTCCCATAGTAATTACAAGACCCTACGATTATGCCACAATTTCCCACTGACATAGCACTTTAGCATCCCTGGTTCTTTGAGTTAATCTTCACAAAAACTCCAGGAGCCAGGTATTTTGGGGGCTCATTTGTTGTGCCATGATGACCCTTGTTAAACAGAGGGGAAGGAGGTCTTCTGTATTCCCTTGGAAGTGTTACCACCCAGGCCATTACTGCCCTGGAAATATGCATTGGTTGCTAAGCTTGTAAATGGAATTTCTGAACATCCATGAAAAAAAAAAATACAACCTTTCAGAGGAATTCTATTTGAGGGTTTTACAGCAGGGCAAGAAAACTTCATTAGCAGAGAGCTGGTCAAATTAGCAAATAGTATCCCTTCCTTTTTCATTTATATACCTGATTATGAAAGTCTATACTTTAATTTTAGGCAATGCCATTCATTGTTGCAGGGTGGCTCAAAATGTACAAATTGAGACTCATAAAATTCACAGCAGAAATCCAGTGTCTGATGGAAAATATTTATTTCCCCCCTTTCCCCATTGTATTTCAGTGACTCTTACAAAGTCCTACCAAGGAGTAGTAAAGACAATTCAGAAGGGGAAAGAAGAAAAATAATCCAGGGCTCTTACTCCCTCCTTAAATTTTAATTTATAAGCTCCAATATCTTGGGTATCATTTCCTTTAAACATGGAGGAGGGGATCAAGTTCATTAACATATTGATCTGCCATACACAAATGCCCAATAGATAGGTGTGTATGTATATATATACATCTTACAGTTTTTCTTATTCTAACAAAAACTCTGTGAAAAGACTTTCCACATAAGAAAATAGTGGCTCAGAGTGGATAAGAAAACAGTCCAGAGTGGCACAGCTAAGAAGTATCAAGAATAGAATTTGAAGTCATACTGGTTTGAGTCCTCAGGTCCTTGTGCCAAAATTCCTCGAAATGACTCGATTTCTGATTTGTGCATTTAACTTAAAGGTGTTCATAGAGTGATCGTAGATGAATTGGTACGTACAGTGATAAGATAGTCCTCGATGGAAATGTTCTCTTGTCTCTGAAACTCCAATAACAGGTTGCAGTCCTGTTTCTAAATCTATATGACTTATATGCCAGCCAAGTTTTGCATGGCCTGCCCTGATCTGGTCTGCCCTGCCCAAAGCACTGCTTCTGGTGAATCTTTGAGGACGCCTCTGACACTTGTCGTCTATGAATGCCAAAAGCCACTAGGACTTAATTTTAATTGGTTGGTGTTATTTTGCCTGTTCCCTTAATTTGGTGCATGCCCCCCTTCTCTCAAAATGAAGTCTACTCTCCCCAGGACTGATGAAGCATTTCTTCTTCCCCTTTGCTCTGATTTCAACTCCTTGTCTGGTGGCCTGGACTTTGTTGCAAATCAGACCCTGCTCAAAAGGTCATGTTTCCCTTTCTTCATAGATCATTACCATGCGAGATTACATTCCAAAAATCCTGGGCCCTGAGGCTTTCCAGCGGTATGTGGGTCCCTACAAAGGCTACGATTCCACTGTGAACCCGACAGTGTCCAATGTGTTTTCTACGGCTGCGTTCCGCTTTGGGCATGCCACAATTCATCCCCTGGTGAGACGCCTTGATGCTCATTTTCAGGAACATCCAGACCTCCCAAGGTTACAGCTGCACGATGTCTTCTTTAGTCCTTGGAGACTTGTCAAGGAAGGTGTGTTTCTTACTTAGAAGTCAGGTTTCGTTCTAAGTTCTTTCCTTTTATCTCTCTTGAATATAACTAATTAGAAACACTGTAAGGCACAGGGCATGTATTTAACTTTTATGCTGGTTGGTATACTATCCACCTGATTAAAATTTGTGGAGAAAATAATTTCATTCCAAACTTTAAAAGGCTATACTGTTCATCAAAAGATGCTTTCTTTCATGTTTTTCCGAATTTATCCAATAAACTCTACCAAGGGCAAGTTAACTCTTCACCCTTTATTTCAGATATATGGAGAAGAAATACCCTTTTATTATTGCATAATATAAATATATAATATTAAGATTTCTTTATAGATAAACACTTTGTTTCTATGTTCAACCCCATATAGCTTTAAAATGTTGAAAATTGGTTACCTTTCAAGTGAATTGTTTGAAAAATGTTTTTAACTCATTGGCTAGGCTTTTGGAAAGGTTATTTTTTCTCCCCTCACACTCCCTTTCTTCTTCCTTTCCAACTCTTCTTTATGCCCGTCTGGAAGCTTCTAACCAATCTCAAAAATGGATTAATCCAAGTGGCTGTAGTGGTGGAATGGAAAGTGGAGTTTACGAAGTCACTGCCAATATACTCTTGCTTCTCTCTCCATTTAAATAAGCTGTTTTCATGTAAAACTTACTAGAATGAGAGGTTAAGGGGAACAGTTGGGGCCTTTACCAGGTAACCTGAAGTCTGATGACAAGTAAGTCACCCTGCCTGGGCCAAAGGAAATTGTGATTTCAAAGTTGTTCTTTTGGGGGCACCCTAGGGTCCACATGATCCAATAAAAGACTTTTATTCTAAGGAATTGAAGATTCAAATGCTCTTGGTGTCATAAGGATCCTTAGAGGCAATCTATTTAGTTTTTCAAGAAGGAGTTCCATGGAGATGACACTAGAGCTTTGGGAGATGATGAAAACAGAGGGGTTCTAGACACTCTGACTCCTCCTTTGGTCAAACCAAGTCTTCTTTTTTACTCTTCTGTACATTAGAATTCAGCAAATGTTTCCTTCAATCATCACACTTCTGCTGCTGAAAAATCAAACAAACAAAAAATCAATTTTCTAGACTCATTTTCTAAGATCCTTTTCAGTTCTAAAGATCTGTCATTCTATTCATTTCATTGATGTGCAGAATGGATATCAGACAGATGTTAATCTACCAACAAGGATAGGATTATAAAAATATTCTGAAAACTTGGGGATCATGTAAGGTGAATTCATGAACTTATTAAAAGGTTATTTGCTAAAGCAAGAAGCATAGTTTGTGATAGGAGATGTTATTCTGTTTCTTCAGAACGTATCATAGAATCTCTTTGTCTTTTCCATGATGTTTTCCAGGTGGTTTGGACCCAGTGGTCAGGGGCCTTCTTGCAAGATCGGCGAAATTGCAGGTGCAAGGTCAACTGATGAATGAGGAACTGACGGAAAAACTCTTTGTGCTGTCGAATTCAGGCACCCTGGATTTGGCCTCACTGAATTTGCAGAGGGGCCGCGACCATGGCCTACCAGGTCTGCCACTGCTTTTGTTTTCCCTTCTGAGTGCTTGCCTCACACTTTAGGTGTGTCATTAGGCAGATTAGCGACCTGTTCTTTAAGAGACTGCCTTAAAGTAAAACGTATCTGCAAATCTATTGCCCACTTCTAATGAAATGGTAGCTTTTAAATCACTCTGGTGCATTAAACCAAAGAGGACCCTTCTAGCTTTTCTTAGATAATGGAAATGGTGTAAAGAGGCTCCTGAGCCTCCCAGTAGCTGAAGGAGCAAAGGCAACTGGAAGTAGCATCCCCTGCAAGAGTGAGGAGGAGTTCCAGGAAAATAATGACAAGCGTTGAGTCTGCTCTTCCCAGATGCCGGTCTGTAGCACCCAGAGCTTGTACAGTTGGTTGGTGTCCATTCTCCTTCTTTTTAATTCCATTTCAGAATGTCCTGAAGGACCAGCAGAGATTATTCTGCTGCCATCAAGACAATCACTAAACAGCAGTCCAATTTTCTGATCCACCGCTGGGAGCTTTGTTTCCCTTTCTCAGGTCAGGCAGCTGCCAGCCACGCTGTGCTTTCTCACTCCCCGCTTAGCTCCTGCCATTCCCAGTCCACCACCCAACCCTGACAGCCCTGCTCTCCACTCCTGCCTCCCCTGTGCAAATCTACCTCATCCTTCACTGCCCTTCTCGCACACTTTCCCTGACCTCCACAGCCACCAGGTACCTTCTCTCCTTGATCTCCTGTAGTTTTACCACCTGGTCTCCTCTAATATTTGTCCAAGACTTTCATTACATGGTACCTAATTTTCTCCGTGCATATCTGGTCTCCCTTTGTGCCTTGTAGGCTCCTCAAGGAGAGGCACCACGCCGTGCTTGCTTCTTCCTGCTGGTTTAAGCTCAGAAGGTGCTCCACAAATGCGTGCTGGGTGACTGTCTATACATGATTCGGAGTAAATCCCACTCTGCTCAAACTTCCCAAACCCCCTGAGACAGGGCAACCCTTAAATCTCCTCTTTCAATGCCTCTCACCTTTACATAATCGTTCTACATCTTCTCAAAGAACTTCTACTCTCCTATTTAACCTGATCGTTCATTCATAGAGCCACTCAATAGATGCAGTTACATCCTCTCAGGGTGAGAGATGCAGATGCCCTTTTTACAGGTTGGTTTTATTTTCCTGGAACTTCAAACTTTTAGTTTGGAAGCTTTTATCACAGAGTATATTCTATGCTCACTAGCCTCCATCCTAGTTTCTTCCTCACCAGTGGCACCTGGAAGGATTATAACCAGTGCACAGGTTATCAATATTTAGAAGCTAAACATGAGTTGGAAGGAAGCAAACAGGGTCTCCCCTCTGTGCATCAGGTGACCTTACATCCTTTGCCTCTTGCTGCTGGTACTCGAGATACACCTGCTTCCCATCCTTTGAACACACCTCATGGGCCTGCCTGCACCAGGACCCTTGCACCTGCTATTCTCTCTGCCTGTGGTGCTCTGGCTGCTTCTAGACATCAGGGTTCTCCATAGAAACAGAACCAGCAGGCCATTAAGCAACTACAGGACCTGGCACATGTGACCACGGGGGCTTGACAACTTAATGCACTGCTGATACCTGTCTGGCTTCCTCCCTCAGATTCTTCAGGTCTCTACTTAAATGTCACTTTAATAAACTGCTGTAGAGACATTACCATCCCCACCCCCCACACCAGCCTTGCCTTTCCTTCCCTTACTCTACTTTTTGCCACAGCACGTATCACTACTTGAAATACTATACCTACAAGCCCACACTTTTCATTTGCTCATTGTTGGCCTCCCCCAAATTGAATGAAAGCTCCATGGGGACAAAAGTTTGGTTTTGCTGCTGCCTGCAGTCCCAGCACGTAGAAAGGTGACTGCCACAGAATGGGCATGCTTACTGAATACGTGACTGAGTGAGCAACACTCGGATAAGGAAAGAACTTAGAAAAGAAGGAAAATGGTTTCATGACAAGTGTGCTGGGCTTTCACTCAGAAGACTTGGCTTTGGTTCTGAGAAGTCCATCTTTCTGATGAAAAATACTGACCATGTCTGCTTCGTAAAGTTGTCCTGAGTGTTAGAGACTATGCTTAAAAAATAATCAGGGTGGGGTTAGCAAACATTAGTAACATTACTAACAGAAACAATAATAAGCGCTAACATTTTATTCAGACCTTACTTTGTGCCAAGCAAAGCTGTAAGGATTTTACATGTATTAACTCTACTTTCTCCATTAACTCTATGAGGTTGTATTATGATCACGTTGTGTTTTTTTTTAACTGATAAGGAGACTGACCTACAGAGAGTTTGGGCACCTTCTCCAGGTTCACATTTTCAGCAAGTGGAAATATTTGGATGTTACAAGAGAGCCACATATGTAATGAACATTTAATAAAGATCAGTTAGATCTAAGGCTAAGTTAGATGATAAGCTTTGCTGAGAAATTCTCATTAAATGATGGGATGATGACCTCTACTACATCTTGAAATCTTCTTTTGTTTTACCTTGGAGGGATGAATAAAATATCCAACCTTTATTACTCTAAAGATAGTCTTTCATTTCTTCCCCTCTTCTATCTTACATAAACAGGGGCCTCTGAAATCAATGTTTATAAATTCCTAGATTTGCAGTCTGGTGAGCTCTGGCACAGTTTACTTTTTAAAATATTCCCAGACATCTCACATTTTCTTTCTGGAGTTGTAAGATATGAATGCATTCTCTCTTGAAGCAATAAAAAAGGAAAATATTTTTCTGATTTTTTTTCTGTGTGAAACTCAAAGCCTCAATCTCATACTGGTACTGGTACTGAAAAATTTTTATTATTTTTTACTGTTTAAAATACTTTGAAGATGGTCTATATTAGTATAAAATTTTCTCCCCTAAATCTAGAACTTTCATTCCCTCATTGTTTTAAGTTTAAAAGTTAAAATGTGTGAAAATCAACACATTCCTACAGCAAATATTCACTGAAGTAAATACTATGTTCCCCAAGCACTAGGAACATTTATTTTCTGTATAAACCAAATTGAGTGCTTTTATGTCATCTGTTAGTGAATCAGGGGAAAATAACTGGATGGATTTTCACCAAATTGGTTGAGTATGTTTAGAATGAACTGGCCTAAAATAGACTATGTCATAAACAATGTGATAAAGATGAAATACCAGTGGTGGTGCCAGAGTGTGAGGAAGGGGCAGGGGCTGTGAGAGACACAATCATCCTTCCAAGTAGCTGCAGCTGAGTTTTTTTTTCTTTATTTTCTTTTAAATGTTCCATTCAAAAAATATGAGGTCCCCATATACCCCCCACCCCACCCACGCCACCCGTCCCCCATCAACAAACTCTTCCCCGGCGAACACATTCTGGAGAACCGCTGCAGTACATGGTCAGTGGTCCACCTTGTAGTCCACACTCTCCCCCAGTCCACCCAGTGGGCCATGACAGGACACACAACGTCCAGCATCCATCCCTCCAGCACCACCTAGGACAACTCCAAATCCTGAAAATGCCCTTACACCATATCTTTTCTTCCCTGTCCTGACCATCAGCAGCTACCATGGCCACCCTCTCCACATCACTATTACATTTCTTCCCTTATTAATCACAATAGTTCCCCAGCAGAACACCAGTAAGTCCATTCTAATTCATACTCTATTCCTCCATCTTGTGGACCTGGGATGGCTATGTCCAGTCCCCCTCTACATCAAGAGGGGGTTTAGATTCCACGTGGATGATGGATGCAATTCTCCTGCTTGCAGCTGTAGACCATCTTGGCTCCCTGGTGTGGTGGTTGACCCTCTTCACCTCCCAGTCATGCAGCTGGCATTTGATAAGAGGCCAAGCAGCTTCTCAAGAGGGCAGCTCTCAGAAGCATACACCAGAGGTAGCAGCACCAAGGTCGTGTGATCTAACCAAGGTCAGCGAGCCCCCTCAGGCTGCTGGTGTTAGTGAGGAGCACAGGGGGAAAATTCAGGCACTTGCTTGTTCCTCGTAAACTTGACTCATACTCAGAATGGACCCAACCACGTTTGACAGTGAATGTCCAAAAGCTTAGGTTTTTACATCTCACAAATACTTTCCTGCTTCCATTTTTCTATTCCTTCCTCTAGAATGATCTTCTTCCAAGTTGTTCTCTGTACCTGAAAGGCTTTCCCTCCGTTCTCTCAGTGAGCTGCTTCTTCATCACTTACCTATTCCTTGATCACTTACCTATTCCCTGAATGGAAGTTCCTGATATCCTCCAGACTAACTGGAAAATATGTGAGAATTCATGTGAACATGAGCTTCCACACAGGTCCCCCAGTTCTCTCTCTTGGGAATGCCCAGCGTTGCTGAGGAGAATCAGTTCAGTTGGAAATGTATTTTTGTGTCTGCGTGTGTTTGCACAATACTTTTGTTGAGTTCCCACTGTACGTAAGACATGGGGAATAAAACAAGGAACAATCCCAGTAAAAGGATTCCAGATGGCACAAGTGAGAAGCAAAGAAAAAACAATAAAGCTCCATGATGAGTGTTCTGGTTAGATTCAGTACGTATTGCTACTCAGTACTCAGATTCAGTACGTATTGCTACTCAGTACGGGGTACAATTTAGAAAGTTCACCTCACTTAATTTGCTGAGGAGAAAGGTTTCTGCAGGAGGCTATCACTAAACTGAGACCAGGAGGATAACGGAGCTAAGGTCGAGATGGGGGGAGGGTAGGACCATGGAGAAGGGAGTGAGAAGAGGAAAAATTGTATTAGGCAAAGGCAGCAGCTTGGGTGAAGCTGGAGTGTAGGAGAAGGGTAATCTAGAAGGGACTCTAGGGTCTTTCGTATGCTTAGATCACAGAGAGGAAAATAGGAAGGACAATTAGAGAAGATGGAAAGCAATCAGGGACCAGACCGCAAGGGCTTCATGTGACATGCTGAGAAGTTTGGAAGTTATCCTGGAAGCAGTGGAAGAGGCAATGATAAAAGAGATCATTGGTCAGGACAGTAAGGATATTCATTTATAACCCTTTCCATATACACATGTGAGGGAGGGGAAGGAGGGAGGAGAGAGAAAGTTTGCTGGTATTTTCTCTGCCATCTCAATGTCATTATGGAATGTCAACTTCATAAAAGGTAAGGATCCCATGTCAGTTGCTCTGAAGAGACAAGAAATTAGTATAGGTTTGGTAATAGGGTGAATCCATTTAAGTGCCTTGGATTGGGAGCGTTATTGCTCTCTCCAAGCTCGTTTATGAGCAAACTCTCCAATATGACCCCAGAAGTCTGTGCTGGAACATTCTAACATATTGAACTCTTAAGGGCATCAGTTAAGTAAGTGGTTTTCTGTTGCTGGAAATTATGACAGGACTCTCTATTGCTGTAATGATAAGTTTCGGTGGCCGACAGAAGTCATGAGGTAAACTGAATAAATATTGCTATCACTGTGGAAGAAAAGCTTAAAACACCTCTTCCTTTTGTAGGTTATAATGAATGGAGAGAATTCTGTGGCTTACCAAGACTGGGGACACAAGCTGACTTGGACACTGCCATCGCCAACAGGAGTGTCAGTGAAAAGATAATGAACTTATACAAGCATCCTGATAATATTGATGTCTGGCTGGGTGGTTTAGCTGAAGACTTCCTTCCCAGGGCTCGAACAGGTCCCCTGTTTGCATGTATCATCGGAAAACAAATGAAGGCCCTGAGGGAAGGTGACCGGTAGGTATTTGCCATCAGTTCCTTCTATATTCTATATGAAAGATAATATTCCATATTGGTTTTATTTGAAGTAAGCCCAGTCTGGGTTCAAATACTGGTGCCATCACCCTATGTGTATCTAACTGTAGGCAACTTATTTCTCTCTACCATGATTTCCTCAACTATAAGAGGACTGAGATGAAAATGAAATAAGTGCAAAGTGTACAGCATAGTCTGAGCATGTAAAAGGGCCAACTACTATTGTATTTTTCGTATCATCTAATCACATGAATGAATAAGCTGGCGTCACAGGAACATCATGTGTTCCCTGATGTCATGATCGCTCTGAGACTGTATTCCATCTTTAGATGTTCTCTGACAACCCCTGGTGGACTTAGACGTCGGTACTAAGGAAAAAGGCCAACCACTATGCATAAAAACAGAGAGGGCTTTTTAAATGGTGGCAGAGGGTGCTGCTTCTCCTCTTTTGTTGTCTTCAACCTTCAACCCCAGCAAAGTTTTGGTCTGCAGGTAGCAGAAAGCTGGAGTGCCCAGCTCTTTCCTCCACATATTTTGTCCTGACACATTGTTGCTCCCTCCTCAACTTCAATCTAAAGGTTTTAAATTTTTTCCACTAAATTTAAATCACTAATCTCTAGATGTCTCAGTAGAAACTAATACAAATGGCAAATTGGTGATTTTGGAACCACACAGACAAAACAATGGAATTTTAAAAAATAATACCTATATAACCATTTCTCTTTTTTTATATTCATGTTCTTAGAAGAGAGAACAATAACTACATCCTAGGGTTGCTTTCCTTTTTCTTCCAATGCACCACTTATCATTAATTTCTGAGATGCAGTATTTCAAAGAGTTTGAAAAACCTGGGGAGAAATTACAAGGAGAAGTTGGCTTACTCAAAACTTCTATAGTTTGAAACACTATGTGACATGGGAAACTACTAATTCAGATAATGGCATATTTCTTCAATTTATACTTTTTCATATATGTTTTATGCTATCTTTGGTTAGAGTACAATTTGAAATAATTAGTCGGAAGTTGTGAACACATTCCTGGAGTGATACAGTTCATTCCTTATCTTCATAATTCATGACTGATTATCTCCTAAATACAGAAATTTGATTAACTAATTAATATATAATGAAAACTATTTGCACATGTTTGTTGCCTTGTAGGAAGAGAGAAAACTTTTATATAACAAAGGGAATATAATGAGTTAAGGCATTCAGGTAAGGAGTTCTTGGGGCTTTGTCAACAATTTTAATATTTTCAGAGAAAATTGAGATATTAGGATATCTCCTAAAATTGAGATATATCCTAATATCTCAATTTTCCTTGATTAATCATGACCTGAAGATAGAGATAAAAGATGGACTGGACCCACACAGCATTTTGACTTCAGTATAAATAGCAGTACTTCCCGAAAGAATTCATTTGTGTGGTCCTTATTCTTGTTTTTATCTCAGGTAAAAAACAATGCAGCATAATAGATTGACATTTAAGAAATAATCGTTTATAAGAAACTTTTTCCACAAAATGTGGTTTCCTCAGCCAGTCAGTGTCACATTAAATCGTGGAGTGTCTCTCCCCATCTCTTCCTCCTCCACTTCCTCAGAAGACTCAGCTTGAACTGGAAAGTTCTGCATTGGTCTCTGAGTTACGCATTGATTTACCACATTGAAGACTATAAGCCGTGAGCAGCTTCATTCACAGGCTCTGTGGAGAATACTTGGCATGTAGCCATAGGATAGAATGTCATTTAATGTATACACTAAATAGAAAACGACTCGAGGCATCCTCTACTTTTCTTATCTTGCTCTCTCATTCTGTGGAGGTTTTGGTGGGAAAACAACCACATATTTACTGAAGCTCAAAGACATGAACTGGAAAAGCATTCTTTATCCCGAATAATCTGTGACAACAGTGGCCTCACCAGAGTGCCAGTTGATGCCTTTCAAGTTGGAAAATCTCCCCAAGACTTTGAATCATGTGAAAACATTCCAGGGATGAACTTGGACGTATGGCGGGAAATCTTTCATCAAGGTAAAATTAAGCCTCTTTTAAAATAATAATATAATACATAGGTTTAATGACAGAAAGCATAACTTCTCAAAGGAGTTGATTCTTAATAAGGCCCATTTGAGAAAACATAAAAAACGATGCTTATATTCTCAAGGGTGCTACGTTAACATGGTTGCAATATGGTGTTTCCTGAGTGCCTCCTCCTCAAAGGGAGAAGGAATTTGGAAGTCTGGGAAAAAAAAAAAGAATCAGCATGGAATACCTCCACCCCCCCCAATAAAAAGTCATTGATGAATGAAAGAGTTAATTATAATCATTGTATAATGATTTAAGTGCTAAGTCAGAGATTAGGCTTCTCAACCTCAGCGCTATTCGCATGTCCTACTGGATAATTTTTTGTGGTTGGGTCTGGGCTGTGCATTATAAGATACTTAGCAGCACTCCTGACCACTACCTACAAGATTCCAGTAGCATCCCACAGAGTTGACAAACAAAGCTGTCTTCAGAATTGCCAAATACCCCCTTGAGGTACAAAATCACCCCTGGTTGAGAACCAATGGATTAGATGATACATTTTTAAGTGAGAAGGAAGAAAGAAACATTTGGCTATATAGAGAAGGGATTCTAGGAAGGCATATAGCTTACCGAGAACTTGACGATCGTTTAGAATTTAGTTTAGCAAATCAGAGATTTCACTGTTCACATGGAATGCATCAAAGTGACTCTTTTATTAAATGGCAGACCCAAGGCTGAGCTTAAAACCAGATTTTCTGACTCCAATTTTTGTATTACACATGCTTATAGGGCAGATTAAGTCATACAAACTACATCTTTTGAATCAATTATGCACAGAATGTAATACTTACTTATTCTTCTGTTATTATTTATGACACCAACTCTGTCTACAAAAAACCTGACAGGAGATGAAGAATTATTTATTTAGAAGCTCCTATGTAACTGTCCCATGTGCTGTGAATACATCTGGAAGAATCAAATGCACACATACCCCACACATACATACATATTTGCCTTCACAGGACTTACATTCTAGAAAGAGAAGACAGCAAATAAAAATAAATAAGTAGTATATATAGTATGTCAAATACCATATAGTCTATGGAGAAGGACAGAGAATTTGGGTTGGAGTGAAGGGATTTACAAGTTCAACCAACAGGACAAGGTCGACCTCATTGAAAAGGGGGTGGGGGCAAGTGCTCCTTTCAGTGGGAAGAGCAAGTGTGAAGCTTCTGGGCAGAATCATGCCTGGAGCATTCAAGGAACAATAAGGAGGTGGACAGAGGCTGCGGTGGAGTGAGTGAGGAAATGAGAAGGCCCTCGTGCCCCTTATGAGGATTTCGTCTTTATTCTGAGAGGGTCACAATATTAAATGGTTTGCCCGGAAGAGGCACATGATCTAAAATATTTTAACAGGACCCCCCTGGCTATTTATTGGGAATTCACTAGTGGTTTATTGGGAATTCACTAGTGGAAGCAAATGCAAAAGCGGAAAGAACAGTTGAGAAACTATCACATTATTCCATGGGAAAGACAAAAGGATGATGATGGCTTGGACCCAAGTAGTAGCAGTAGAGGTAGGGAGAAGTGGCCAGATTATGGATATATTTTGAAGAAAGAGTCAACATATATGATTTCCTGACTGAATAAATGCAAGCTGTGACCAAAAGAGAATTTCTGGGTTTTCCCTCAAGCAACTGGAAAGATGGTTTCCCACTTACTCAAATGGATGTGGTTGTGAATGAGGCAAATGTGGAGCAGATTAGTAGTTCAATTTTGGATATGTTAAGTTTGAGATGCCTATTAGGCATTTCAGTGGAGATGTGCAGAAGGCAGTTGGACACAGAAGAGTAGAATTCAAGGAAATGGTCTGAACTGGATATATTTGGGATTTATATGTAAATGCCATCTGTAGAGGTTGAGTTTAATGCCAAGAAACTGGCTGAAATCCCCTAGGGAGTTATTGCATATAGAAAAGAGAAGTCCAAAGACTAAGTCTATAGACACTCTTGTATTTTGAATGTGAAAAGATAAAGAACAAGTAAAGAAACCAAGAAGGAGATACTAGTGAGGTGAGATGGGAGCAGCAGCTTGTGTTTTCTAGGGAAACCCACTGAAGAACAGTTTTGAGGAGGCAGTGATCAACCGTGTAAAATGCTGCTGATTGTTAAAATAAGATAAGGAATGAGGATTATCATTGCATTTGGCAACATGGAAGCCATTGTTGATGCTAAAAGCCATTCTTTTGCTGTGGAAAATAAGAGTTTACTTAAGAGAGACCAGGAGGAGAAAAATCAGGGACAACAAGTCCCAACAAGTGTTCCAGAAGTTTTACTGTAGCAGAGCAGCTAGATGGTAATGAGGTGGAGATTTAATTAAGAGAGGAGAAATTGTGCTTTGTTTTTGAAGAGGAACAACCCCTTGAGAGGGAAATTTGCTGAAGTGATATCCTTGAGAAGTCAGGGAGGAATTGAATATAATTCCAAGCATAGGGGAGGAAGAAATGAAAGAATGATCATATTTTGACATTTCAATGTTGTATAGATGACAAGTGTAGTTTCCCAGATAAAGTGGATAATGGGGACTTTGTGTACTGTGATGAATCTGGAAAACGTGTCTTGGTGTACTCCTGTCATCATGGATATGAGCTTCAAGGACAAGAACAGATCACTTGCACAGACAAAGGATGGGATTTCCAACCACCTATTTGTAAAGGTCAGTCATTTAACAAGGCATTTATTTATTAATGACTTAATTACAAAAATAAAATCTGCATTTTTCAAATAAGAATTAATAATAAATGTCATTGACTATCTATTCCTTCCCTGAAAGGTACTTCTGAGCATAATTAATATCACCAGGAACTGTTTCGGCATGGAAATAAATTATTCTCTCATTAGTTAACCATGTTTCTTCATCAGATGTTCTCAGTAATGGAACATGATTGAAGCATCAAGGCAGTCCTCATCAAAACATGACTGATGGGGAAGGAAGACAGGAAAAGAGAAATGAGGAAAGCCAATTCATACAGAAAGTTTATAGTAAAGAATATACAGAGCCAATTTCTTAAATGAAACAAAATAGGGGGAAAATGTTTTACCCTCTAAGAATCTGCAGATTAAGGCCCTTTCCCACCCTGGGGTTTGTAGCTTATACAACTGGACTACAGTTCCAATCTTCAATTTACAGTAACCCAAACATTTTGTGAATCGAGGTGTAGATATGTGCTGAATTTTAGCCAATGAAATGAGAGCACAAGTGGTGATACCTACTTCCAGGCACCCTAAAAAAACTTTCATGAGCCACCTTTCACTTGCTCTTTCCCTTTTGACAGCTTGGAAAGGCTATGACACCAGGAAAACCTGGGAAAATCATGTGTTGAAGATGGCTGAGCTGCCAAATATTAAAAGCCTAGGTCCTTGAATCACTACTGTAGGAAAACCAGCAGACCAGGGACATTCCCATTGGCCTGCTCTATGAAACTTGAATAAACTTCATGCACTATGCCCCTAAGGTCTGGGGACTTTTTTCCTCTTAAAGCAACTTATATTTATTTTTTTTTTTTTAATTTTTTTATTTTTTAAAGATTTATTTATTTATTTATTTAATTCCCCCCCCCCCTCCCTGGTTGTCTGTTCTCGGTGTCTATTTGTTGCGTCTTGTTTCTTTGTCCGCTTCTGTTGTCGTCAGCGGCAAGGGAAGTGTGGGCGGCGCCATTCCTGGGCAGGCTGCTCTTTCTTTTCACGCTGGGCGGCTTTCCTCACGGGCGCACTCCTTGCGCGTGGGGCTCCCCCACGCGGGGGACACCCTTGCGTGGCACGGCACTCCTTGTGCACATCAGCGCTGCGCATGGCCAGCTCCACACGGGTCAAGGAGGCCCAGGGTTTGAACTGCGGACCTCCCATATGGTAGACGGACGCCCTAACCACTGGGCCAAAGTCCGTTTCCCACTTATATTTAAACCAATTCAGAAATTCCCCCATAACAAAACATAAAATAGGAGACTCTGGCTCAGTGAGCAAGTGAGGTCAATGAAGAAATTCATTTTGGAAACTGAAATCATGAATACTCATCTTATGCAATTGTAAAGAATTTGTTCAAACTCTCATTTGCAATAATTTGAAAGGAAGACCAATTGCCTACCAAGATCCATGGGTAGAGACCAGAATGAGAACTATAGCATAGCAAGTGCTGCTTTTTAATGAGCTGCATATTGCAAAGTATTAAGAGAAAGAGATGAACTTATATAAGAATTTGGTTGGTTTTTAAGCAGAAAATTTTTTTTAAAAATTGAAGGAGTCCAGCAATTTTCATCTTTGAAGGGTTGTAAGAGTCAATGTTTTCTAGACTCTGGGTAGTAAAAAATAAGACCAAGAGGGGCTGTGAGCATCAAGAACTATTGAGTCTCGGTCTTGTGGCACCCATCAGTTAAAGGGTGGGTGCTACCCACTCAAGTCAGCTATCTCAGGTACACTCCAGGTAGTGCCTTTAAGTTGAAAAAGAGGGAATGAGAAGCAAAGAAATGAAGTTGTTTTAAGAATGCAGTCTAGGAGATAACTTTGAAAATAGTTAATAGTATGTGGAACTGATGGGAAACAAATAGATGTGAAGCCTGCTAGGTATGTGAAGGAATTTATTACCAAGGGAAACATTACCTTGGAATGGAAAAGTCTTTGTTTAAAGTGCTATAACACTCTTCAGACCCCATGGTTCGCACTCTTAGGAAATAAGCTATGAAAGCCCATGGAGGAAAATACCTATTTTAGATTGGGTTGTGGATGATAATGGGCAAGGAGAAGCTACACAGAGTTTAGAGACAAAGCCATGGAAGACAATGGGCAAGGTGCTCCTCTCAGAGAGCTACTTTCCAGAAAATTCACTTTACAGGAACCCAACTGTTCTGTAAATTGTGGCAACATCTGTATGTGTTCATTATCGCTGTTAACTACCTCTTTTATTAACTCGTGATAATTATATTCCGTAGCTAGGAGGGAAAGTATAATATATATGGAGGGTTTTCGTGTTGTCTTGGCTTACTGGCTATGCAAAATTGAAATGCCCACTTTACCCGAGATACTTTATTTTCATGTTTGGCAGTATAATGGAGAAAAACAAGATGTCTGCTTCAAGGTTTGGTACCTTGAAAGTTTTATGTTCATTAAGCCTTCACATGGTATATACTTCATGTGTATGCCTTATGTCTTCTTTGCCTAAGTATCTAGTTTCTATATTCCTTTTGTTTATTTATTTATTTATTTTGAAGTACCGGGACCAGGGTTTGAACTTGTGCCCTCAGCCTACACTCAACCACTGAGCCATATCAGCTCCCTCTATATTCCTTTTGGTACTTACTTTTAGGTGCTTGTCACCTGAATGCTCTATTCACAGGGATATATGGGGTCATATATCTTTTGGATATAAAAGAGTAACAAAGAGTGACAAAGGCTTAGGAATATAGAAGTAAAGGAAAATTCCATGTATCTTCCATTCCATCAGCACTGACCTGTCATTCTCTAAATATGCTTAGCCTTTCAAGTGTCCATCACGTTGCTTATCCTATTTCCTAAATCTGGAATGTCTTTCGACTCCTCTAGGCAATCTTAGATCTGCCATCAAACTCATTCATTTATTTCAGAATTCTTTTCACACCCATAATATCTCATTTGCACTCAACCAGGTTTCCATCTAGAACAGGTCACCATCCTATACTGGATATATGACCTTGGAGAAAGTGGTTTAGCTTCTATGTGCCTCATTTCAAATTAAAATGAGGACAATAACCTCTACTTCATTGATTGTGAATTAAATTAGCTAATAAATGCATAGTACATAGAACAAAGCACGTAGCTACTGTGATTAGCATAGTAAATGTTCAAAAAATGGTGGCAATTGTTTTACTAATCTATCTCCTATTCTGCATTGTGAATGCCTTAAGAGATGGTCATATAGAAGAGATGGAATGCGTTTACTCAACGAATAGTTATTGAATTTCTAATATGTGCCATGGACTATAGACATGCCTTGATAGAGCTAGATAGGGCATGATGAGTGAATAAATAAATGAACAGGTTCAGAAGACTGGTCATGATTGTTTTCCAAGCCCAATGTTTTCACAAACTGTTGGTTTTAGGAACAGTTCACTTGAATATTTTTGCCTTTTCATTAAATCAGTGAAAAAAGAAAGTGACTTTGTACTACAACTTCACTGAAGAACCTTGAGGTTTGAAGGGATTTAGGTCACAATAAGTTTGCTGTTAATACTTGTGGCTACTTATTTTGCAGACTGTTTTTGTGAACATTCTTACCACATGTGTCAATGAATGGACAGGTACAAATTGCTGAATACGTAATGGACTATGCTTCCCTGTATTGGGAATTAGTTTTAAAACAGTAAATATTAGACTCAATATAAAAATAGGCAAATATATATATAGGCAAGTAATTAATAAAGAAAGTGAAAAGGCCAAAATAAATAAATACATGAAGCATAATCTTACTAGTAATCAAGGAAGTGAAAAATTAACTTAAAAATATGCTATGTTTAGTTATAATTTAAAAGGTTGATGATTTCCAGTGCTATTGAGAATGTTAGGAAATGGATATACACACTATTTGTTTGAATGAATATGAACCTTTCCTTTTTTTGTTGGGGGAGCAGTTCACAAGGTGTTCCTATGAAACATGCATACTTTCAAATTAATCAGTCTCAATTTTGGAAGTCTGGCTTGTAGATATAAATGTGCCAGCATATAAAGCCATTTGTTTCAGCATGATTGTTGCAAAATTATTTGTAGTGACAAAAAGTAGAAACAAACTAAATGTCCACCTACATGGAAATAATTGTCTAAATTATTATGTGGACATACTATTAACTATCATGCTAAGTAAATTAAAAGTGTTTATATTGACCTGGAATACTGTGCATAGGTAAAAACTGAAAATTATAGACTAATGCACACAATGAACACCCACTTCGATTTTGAAGAGCAGTGAGATATATTTATGTGTATCATATTTACAAATGTTTTCATGAACAATGAAGAAAGGAGTATCAGGACACAAGAGCTCATTATTATTAATTATCTCTGAAGAGTGAGATGGGAAGAGGAAGAAGAGGTTCTCAACTTTCTTCATTCATATCTGTGTTTTGTAGATATTAATCCTAAAATATACTATCTTAAAAATAAACAAATTGCAAAGCTTAATGGGGATAAAAGCCATGGAATAAATGCTCTCATTTATATAAACAAATATTTTCATCATGTCTATGCCCTACACTAGAAGTTCTAGATTAAGAATTACAAGGGAAAAAAACTAACTCTTAAATATACCAGAGGAAGAACTATTTATTTCTGTGGTAAAGTGATGTGAACCTAAGTGTTCAAGCTGATCCTCCATGAAATCAGCTTATCAACATGTCTATGGCTGCAGAAAGGAAAGCTACAGGCTTAATTGAATATTTAATAAAGCAAATCAAATGAGATTTGCTGTACTCTTCTCTATTCAAATCCTACTTATCCACTAAAATCCATCCACATAAAAATCTGATGAAGAAAAAAAACTGGCAAATGAATTGTAATAAGTCTCATTTGAGTGTTTTTAAGTTGTGAATTCAAAATAGATAAAAAAGCTATCTGTCGGTGGCTTTTTGCACTTGTTATCGTCAAGAGGCTATGCAATAAATGAATACAAATAAATGTTTCTGTGTCTATTAGGGAAAGTAAGATTTGCAATCAGTACAAATTTGCTTGGGGAAATGGAGGCATCTGTGCAGATGTTTGTGAGCTAGTTGTGGAGATTTGGGGATGCGGTCTGTTGCTTTTCTTGAAAAAATAATCTGGCCAGGTAAGCAAAGCCTACGTCTTTGTGCAAATTGATAGAGGAATTCGGGGATCCTGCTGGCCCAACACTATTTGTCCTTCTTCTCTTTTGTAAGGAACATCAGTACCCAAAACAGTGTAGGTGTGTTGCACATTCTTCAGGCTCTTAATCATAGGGTGAGATCTAGAATATCCCAGTCTCTGATTTCTGCTTCTGCTTATGAAAGACTTGACTGTAGGTAAGTGAAGTCAGAGCCCAAGAGCAAGTGAACGAGATAGAGAAATGGAGAGGAGACAAAGCTGTTCAGCGGGAAGCTTTGCCTAGAAGGCAAATGAGAACGTGAGTCCACTGGGCAGAGCTGGTTTACCATGCTCAGGGATCTTCACTTTGTTGATTTACATTTCACATTCCTTTAGCTAAGAAAGAGAAAATTGGAGTTGCAAGCACTAATGGGCAATGGCATTTTTCATGCTCTCATGACAAAAGCAAGCCTAATTGAATATTCTCCCTCTCCCCCAGGTGAGGCTGCATATGTAGTCATTTTTACCATATAACTCTTCATAATTCTACATTAGGGAATGCAAATGGGGTGGTTTATAGGCACGGTTTTATCAAAAAGAGTGTTATATGTTAAAAGGCCTTGGCATGGTTAGCTAAAAATGTAATATTTCAAAATTACTTTAATAACATAAAAGACAAATCCCAACAATTCATTGAACATCTGCTCTCAACTAGTAACTCTGTGTAGCTCTAAGCCCAAGAGCTTTCCTTTATCCTTTCAATATTATTATTGTTGTTGTTATTACCATTATTATCATTATTAATAGCTGTACTATTTTCAGTGCCTCCTTTACTCTAGATCTTTGATAGATTTTACTTTTATGCATGATTTTTGATTCCCATAGCATTTCTTCACAATCTACATAAGTATACTCATTTTATAAATTAGAAAACTCAGGCCCAGGGAGGCAAGTATCTTGCTGTAGATCTCTCAGTTAGTACTGGGCAGTCTGGCATAAACCCAGGACCCCCTTGTATCATATTCCAAACCTTCCCAACATTCTCATCCATGCACTAGAACGTAGACAACAGAAAACAGAGGCCTAGCAGCAGACCCCCTGATTTGATCTGATTTGATATACAGTGACACTGAACATTGCATAAGCTTGAACTTTTCTCTCTCTCGCCTTTAGGGAAACTACCAGGTGGTGGTAAAGAGCACTGAGTCTGGTGCCAGAGTCTTTGTCTACCTGTGCAAGAGTCCCAGCTTTTCCATGCAGTTGTGTGTCCTTAGCCAAGTTCATGACTCTCAGTTTCCTCTGATATTACAGGATGTTGACTGTGCCTGTGTCAAGGAACTATTTTGAGTTTAAAAAGTGACTTTTTGGTCAAAGTTCAGTATATGTTAATTTTTATTCCCTCCTAACAGAGGGTCATATACATATGTTAAATATATATTTAATACATGTATTGTATTTATATATTGCCTTTTTAATAGTATATAGTATTTTTTTTCTTTTGACATTCTTCTGTTTGCTTCCTGGAATTGACCAGAAAAGAAAGAAATGTTATTTGAAAAAAAAGAAGTTATAGAGAAAGTTATTTGGAAACTTGAGCCTGAGAAAGCAAGTGATAGGTTATAGATTTTAGGCAGGAGAAGACTGTGAGATGTAGCAGGACATTCCTCAGTCACAGTGGATAAAATGGAAATCCAGACAGCTTCTATGACTTGAAAGTATGACCAGGACTTGTTGCCAGGACTGGAAATCAACTTCTAGGCTCTTGTCTAATGTCTGACCCTCAGCAATGAAAATCCACAAGGACCCCAACCAGTTTTTACTGGGATGGAATGGAGAGTACAAAAGCACAGAGTTCTTATGCTCAAAATTGCCATCTAGATGGAAAACTGTTCTGCCTGGGACATGCTTACTCCATTCCACTTCTAGTCACTCTCCAGCCTCAATTACTTGGGGGTTTTCATTTACTTGGCAAAACCCAACTCACCCTTCTAGTCCCTGCCAGTGCTTAACTTTCTCCAGGGAGATCTTCTGATCACCCAAGTCTGAATGAGGAGCACCCCTCCATCGCCCATCACAGCATGGTGTAAACTGCTGATCTGAGTCTCCCCCACACTAGCCCAGAGTAACATCAGTCCCTTTGAGTTCAAGAACTGCATCTGCTTCATTCATCATTATTTTCATGTGACACCGATTGGGTTGAGTTGAACTGAATTGAAACAAATTGAATCAAATTGCATTGAATCGCATCAGAAGGAATTCATCTGTTAATTGCCAGAGAAATTCCATAAACAATGATTGCCTGCGACGGAATTCAGCAGAAAAAAAAGGCACTTAACGGCCATCTTGGTTAGACAGTGACAATAATTTGAGATGATTCCTGAAAGACTGTAGAGCTCAACAGGTAATAAGGAAGGAAGAAATCTCTCTGCTAGAAAGTAGCATGAGCAGAAGCATCGGGTCCAGAAAGAGCATGCAAGTTTCAGAGTCCACAATTTGTGAAACAGTTAGATTGGAAATGAGGGCTTTTGCAGAAGAACCCAATAATTGGATCAGTTATCCAAGTGTTTTGCATCAAGCACTCTTTTCAAAAGCAAAGGGAGGGAAGCAGATGCAGCTCAAGTGGTTGAGCGCCTGCTTCCTGTGTATGAGGTCCCAGGTTTGAGCCCCGGTACTTCTGCAGACAAACAAACAAATGACAAAACCACCTCTCATTGGGGAGCAGATGTAGCTCGGTGGTTGAGTGCCTGCTTCCCATGTATGAGTTCCTAGGTTCAATCCCTGGAACCTCCTGAAAAAAAAGAAAAAAAATGTATAGAGAGCAGAGAAAACAACTCAGAAAATGGAAGATGATATTCTTCTTTATGGATCAATGTTAGAAAAAAAGATAAAGGGGCTTGACCCATAGGTAAAAAGAGAGCTGTACCAACACTGACACTCTGGTAGCCTGTGTGTATGAGATTAGGAAAATCAGTTCCTTCCTTAAACCATGTAATGATCTCTCTGTCATTTGTGCAGATATTAATGAATGCAAAGATCTAATGGACCCTCCCTGCCATGCCTCTGCCAAATGCAAGAACACCAAGGGAAGCTTCCAGTGTGTCTGTGTGGACCCTTATGTATTAGGAGAAGATCAAAGAACCTGTGTAGGTGAGATCATAGCTCCCTTTTGTACCAGATGGTAATTTTTATTTTAAATGTGTTCAGTGTAGTCAACTATATGTAACATCAAGTCTAGGAGGGACGGGGTGTAGAGGAAGAGATAGGGCGTAAGATATCCCAAAATTATGGCCATAATTATCTTTGTTGTTTCATTGTGGGTAGATGATGTACTTATGATTATCTGCCGTGTTAACATTGAGGATCATAATCATCCTATAATGCTGAGTGGTTAGTGGGAAACCAACTGGAAGAACACTTTTTTCCAGATAAAGTCCACCTAAGTATATACCTAAGCCTATATTATAGGGAAAAGCACAACATTATTACACAATACTCGGCGTTCAAGAGAGTTCATCATTATGGCTCTTTCTCGTGGATCTTCTTTTCAAACTTGGTCCTCTTTACCCTCTAAAACAGGCTTTGCGCGGTAGCCTCATGGACCTGCATGTCCAGCTACTCCTCCATGACCTCACTGTTCCCATACCTTGATGTTTGTCATTCCTCCCCTTGCATAGCCTCTGCAATAGTCAGCTCTCTACTTCTTCCCTGCATGGCTCTGTTCTCTATTCTGATTCAGGGTCACTCGTCAGCCTCAAGCACCATTACCGTCACCACAGTCTATTGAGTGTCCCCTAGCCTTGGGGCACTGTTCTAAACATTTGACTAATTTAATTCCCCCATTTAATTATTCCAATCAGGTAAACACTATTTTTAATCCCCATTTTACCTAAGTGGATACCAGGAGACAGAGGTTAAATGATTTGTCAGAGATCACGTAGCTACTTAGTTGCAGGCCCTGCAACTCTGGGCTTTGTAACTCAACTGCAGCTCCAGAATCTGAGGTCTTGACGACTCTACTATATTTCCCCAATCAAAAAATATTTATTAAGCATTTATTATATACCAGACAATAGGCCGTGGAATTGGAAAGGTGAGTAAAAACTATATAGTCTACCCTGCATGGAATTTAGAGTCTAATAGGGAAGCAAGGCATTAATAACGATGTCAACAAATGTAAAATGGAACACCTCTGGTAAGGAGAGCATGTTGCTGCAAGTGCCGTTAAAAAAGAGAACTGACCTGTGTCAAATGCTGAGAAAAAGCTTCCTTCAGGAAGGGAGACTTGAGCTGAGTTCTAAAAGATGAGCAGTATGGAAGGGTATGACTGGCTGCTTCAGGCAAAGGGTATACATAGTAGGTGCAAAGGCCCAGTGGCAAGAAGGCACATGACAGATAAGAGGAAGATACCAAACATTTAAGAAAAAAAGAGGAAGTTCCAGAAATTAGTGTGGATAAATATAAAGCATTTTACTAGATGAGGTGGAGAAGTAAGTTAATAAGAGCAATGTCAAGCAGACACTTTAGTCCCAATTAAGGACTTTTTTCTTTATATTAATAGCAGTAAAACTCCACCTACATGTTTGGTTATTGGAAAGTGGGGGAGTGACATGATCCCGTATGATTTCAGAGCTTACCTGGAAGGTAGTGTGGATTGAGACCAAGTATAGCAATAGTGCTCATCAAGGGATTATGGTACCAGGGACTAGAGAGATGGTAAGTATGAAAAAAAGGACACTTTCATGAAATATTTCGAAATAGATAGGTATTCTTTGTGATTGGACATGAGGGATAAGGAACAGGGCAATGTCAAAGATACCACCTTGAGTAATGGGTTTGACGGCGAAGCCATTCCCTGAGCTAGGTGATGTGTGGAACCCAACTGGGTTTAGGACGAAGATCATGATTTGGATGTGTAATTATAGAGAGAAACTTAAGTGGGTTTAAAACTAAAACCCATAACCATTTGGGAGGTTGGATATATGCAAGAGGGAAGCATTAAACAACAATTAATGTTCCTGATGAAGTATAATCGCAGACGGCCTTCACCTTGCACAGTGCGGTCAGATCCCCCGCTGTACCAACAGGTACAGAAGTCAGATTGCATCGACGTGTTAGACAGGTTTGCAGGATCACAATTGAGAAGATGCGGTAGTTCCCTTCCAGTGCATTCAAGTGCACTGATATGTCACGGGCAGGGCCATCTGTGCCAAGTAAGGGGATGGAGGGAGAATTAGAGATTGGAGAAGAGTGGAAGGCTTTGAAAGACATGTGGCAGTAGTCTCCTCTTTTGTATCTAGTCTAATTCCATGCTCCACTGAGGCACCTTGTATTTTCTTTAAATATATATATTTTTTATTTTTTTAAAATACATAGATCACAGAAAATGTTACATTAAAAATATAGGAAGGAGGTGTGATATGGGGGCATTTTTCAGGACTTGGAATTGTCCTGAATGATATTGCAGGGACAGATGCAGGACATTATATATCCTGCCATAACCTACTGAATGGACTGGGAGAGAGTGTCAACTACAATGTAAACTATATTCCATGCAGTGTAGCAGTGCTGCAAAATGTATCCATCAATTGCAATGAATGTACCTCACTAATGAAAGAAGTTGGGGGGAAGCGGGGGAAGTGGGGCATATGGAAATCTCCGACATTTTTTAATGTAACATTTTGTGTGAGACAGTTATAATAAAACATTCATGCAAATTAATTAAAAAAGCTAAAGGGAAGCTTGTGGATAGGATTTAGAAATCCTATTTTCTGTCTCTTTAGAGGCAAAAATAAAGTATTATAGCCACTTTATTCTGGAATAAATCCATAGATTTGGACCAGCAATGTTTATCACGTCTTATAAAAGTCCTTCTGCCCAACATGTCTTTATAATTAAATAATAAAAATGATGATAATATAAATTTTATTTAGACTTGTTTTGCCAGCAAAATTTCCCTGCTCTCATGCTAATTGGCTTTTATATTTGTCCCTGATTTTAATGGATTCTGATTTTAGGAACCTGTTCTTTCAGTGCAAACTGCTTCAAACATTATTTAACTATAAGCAAAGCAAAAAATAAATGCATTGCATTCAAAATAATATATGGGTTTAGTGCTTTGGATTTTTCCAAGTATTTCCCCGTGGATTATTTTCTTTGACCTGCACAACGCCTCTGTGAAATCGAAAGGGGAAAATTTCTGAGTCAACCAAGAATTATGACAATAACAGGAAGGTACAAAACAATAACCCAGCTCATGCAACTTCTGTGTTATTAAGTCCCATAGCAGTCCTAGGATAAAAGTAAGGAAAGTTTCCATGAAGTTTGCTTCTTTTGGGTAATGGATGCCAGTGACGATAACTCAACGTTGTGAATACGAATAATACTCCTGAATTGTACATTTGAATTGGGCTACAATGGGAAATTTTGTGCTGCATCTTTGTTAGTACAATAAAAAATTAAAATTTTTAAAAAGCAGTGAAAGTCGACCTGCCCTCTTGTAAAGAAAGTTTCAGAGAATGTAATTGTCCTGGCTCAAGAACACAAAACTAGTAAAAAGAGGACAGGCCTAAAACCCAGGTCCTCTGACTTCTGACTCCTACAGCCAGTGTCCACATAGCAATGTGACCTGCTTCCACGAAACGCCAAGGACTGTTGCCGATGTGAGCATGGCTTCTTTAAAAAACCAGACTTCTCTGAATGCATGACTGCTTTTTCTAGTGCCACAGGATGGGTCCTGCTCAAATCTGTCCTTTGTGTTTCATCCTGTGCCTGTTCCTTCTCAGTCCTCAAGCTTTCCAGTTTTCTCCTATGACTTCTGTTGTAATGCTATTCTCCAGTTCTACTCCGGGCCTTGGGCTGCTGAGCCCCATTTCCTTTGTCACAAACGTTTCCTTTGTTCCCTCTCTGTAAGTATTTTCTCCTTTCTCAAGCCTATTGTTTTATCAGCCCCTAGTCTGATTCACAGTTTTGCTCTATTTGAACATTTGAAGTCTCTTTATTGGAAACCAGACTACTCCTGATTATAGAAAACTATAGAAAACTGCAGACCTTGAAGTCATATATTTAATGTCTAAAATAACCATTCAAATGCAAATTGGCCAGGTAGCCAGTTGGCAATGCTACAAACATTTACAGAAGGAAATTCAGGGCAGCTTCTGCATTTATCATTATAGAGCCAACAAAGTCCATTCAGAAACCTCCCAAGGTGGACCAGGTAGGACATTAACATCTGCGTTCTACTTTTGCTATCACAATAGTCCCAGAAATGTTTATTTTTAAAAATATTTCTGTAACATTCTATGACATGACTCTAAGAAGCCCCAGAAAAACTTTCATTACTACTATTGGACTAAAAGTCATTATTTCCTTTCTGCTTCCTCTCCCCAGTGTTTTGCTCAGTTTTCAGCTATAGGAGCTCTCTCTAAATGTTGAACTCTGTCCCCCAGAAAAACAATATATCATAAAAAAATGCTTCCCCTAAAACTTTATATACCTTCTCAGTAGAGGTTAATCAATTATAATGTGAAACGAAGTGACTCTTATTTGGGTTATTTTTAAGTCCCAACTTTTCATTTCATTACTTTTAGCGTGAGAAAGTCAATGAGAAAAAGTCAGGTAACTTTTCTGTTCCCAAAGGGATAAATGATGAACTTATCTTAGTAAGTTCTTTTGCCCCATCTTTCAGTTCCATTCTACTGTCATGATAAGCTATTTGTGTCTATGATTTAAACTGATGGACTTAATTTGGTGAGACCAAAGGTAATAATAGAAGAATTGGGCTTCTTTGGAATCAGAATAATAATTATGCTTCCTTGGTTGGCAAATTTATCTTGTGGTGAAAGGACAATTGTGTTGTGTGCGTTTTTCTATAAAATCATTAACTCTATCTGTACCAATCAGAGTTTTGACTTTGGGATCATTCTCAAGTCAAGGTCAAAGGAGAGGAAGGTGGCATCCAGAAAAAGTTCCTAGGAGTGAAGGGAAGAAATGAATCAATGTTTAGTAAGTCAGTTCCTTGTTTTTATTACTAGTGTAGTAAACACTACACTATAGGGTTCATAATGTCATTTTCAATCTTTGAAATAAAACATTTTTTGAAAGCCCCTATATAAAAGTACAAATTACACAAACTGACTTCCAATATTTGGACACCAATGTCTTGCTTTAAGTTTTTTCATTGTCAGAATTATTATCTTCATAAATATCTCCAATTTCACATTTCAATTATTACTTCTATAAACCCTAGAACCAAACTTGTTTCTTGGATTGAAACATATTCTTCCACAGCCACATCTCTGCTTATGATAGTTCTCTCACTTGGAATGCCCTCTCCCCCGTGTCTCTAAGTCCTGGCCTTCCTTCACAGATGCTTAGTAAGCAGGGCTAGGCACTTGACATGTGACCTTTGCCTTGCAGCAGCTCCAGGCGGTCAGAATTAGTAGACTTATTTTGTATATGAGTAAACTACAGCTCAGACAAGTGAAGTAGCCTGCTCAGTATCACGTAGCAAGCAAACAAGCAGGGTTCAGCGTAGGCCTGGGTGCATCAAAGACAGTTTTCTCCCCAATGAGTTCTACCTCTCTCAGGGCAGCTCAAGCCCGTCTCCCATGAGGCCTTTCTCTTAAGCTCAGCCCTCGTGCCCTCAGTCTTCCCCCATCCATTACTCACTGTGCTTCCAGATCTGTTGCTGGTTCTTAGCCTGGCTCGTTGACCTGAGGCTTTACAGTGTGCAGTGATGTTCTCCTCTTAGGGCACATCTAAAACTCTACTGCAGAAACCTTGTGGGAGAGAAGGATACCCAAACTGGCAGTCATTCTCATTAGCTCAGTTTTATGCCATGCTCTGGAAGGTGGATTTCCTTTTTTGTTTGTTTGTTTGTTTGCTTCCTGTCTTCTCTCTCACACTTTGGAAGAGGCTGTGAAGCCAAGAGCTGTCATGTTTTCTCCACTGCAGTTCTCAATAGGCACATTGACCTGCAAACATTGACTGACTTTACTTAGTTTCTACTCCAATTAACTTCAAATGTAATTTTTTTTTTTAATCTGGGGTTTTAAGAAGAGGGGAAAAAAAACTCCTGGTTTGGAAATTGTTGAAAATTGTAGCTTTTGTTTTACTTTCAACACTTTCTTCAGTGAATTCACTTTTATTTCAGCTTACAATCAGCTACTTACCTAGAGAACCAGTCTGTATATAGAAACATGCCTGTATCATTACTTGGCTGCATTTATAAAATTCCTGAAGAGGAAATAGCCTGAATAAGTAAAAAGTAGGCAGATTATATTTTACCATCATTATCTACTTTTTTAAAAATTAAAACTTTGGATATAAAGGTGTGCACCTGGGAAGCTCAACCATCCACTGATCACCAAGGCTGATCTGACAGGCCAGGCTGTCACCACTTCTTTCCTTGTCCCTCTGCGGTATGCTTTCTTCCTAAACTATCAACTTCAGTTGCAAATTAGAGCAATTCCAGAGAGAGGATGAATATCTCCTAGTCAAGGGTTGACGATAGTACAACCATAGTGATCTTCTATTGACAAAGACAAGAGCCACATATCTACAATCATTCCACCTCATCCTCATTTTAGGTCTTTGATCAGGTGTATTTATAATCACTTTTCATATGAGGACTCTGAGAGGCTGAAGGGTTAAGTAATTTTTCTAAGGCCATACTGAGAAAGTTGGGATTCAGTCTCAGGTCCATCGACTCCGGTACCATACTCTATAGTGCATCACTGCCCGCACATGAACTTCCATATTCATCCAGGATTTAGGGACTAGGATTACATTTCTGCATCCCCAGTGTGTGAGGCTCATTGTCATGGTTCATTTTGGCCATGCGTATTCCTGTTGAAAGACTGCCCTACTCCTGCACCAGCATCAATCACTACACTTCTGGTAGCTTAAAATCAGTAAATAATAATAATATGTAATACTGACAGAGTAGGCAGGCACGACAGAGTGTTGTCTCTTGAACGCTCCAGTTCTGTCATTGCTGGATAGCAAGCCTTAAGTTTTTGATGAAAAATTGCTGTGATCACTCAGCCTTCAGAGTGACAAAATAAAATTCAGGACCTCTCGCCACAGTGAATAGAAACAGGAGCGTGGTTGGAAGCAGAGGTCAAGGCTAGTCCTTGACAAAGCGTGGAGGACACAAAGTTTTTGTCTGGTACCTTCCTAGTTCCATATCAGAATCTTTCTCTTCTCCTTTCCCACCCTTTAGGCTGCTTCCCATTCTTGATAATCCTTGATATTGATATATATATGATATAAACAGTTAAATAAAACTTCATTGCTAATAGCCGACAGTATGAACTCTTCTAAGCAACAATTCAACCAATATTTACTGACTCTCGAAGAGGTACCTAGCCTTGTGTTAGATGCGGTGGATTCCAGGGAGAGAAAACATTACCAGCCACCAGTTTCTGAGTGGTTAGCGTGCCAGGTAGGTGATGATTTACCAACATTGTCTCATTCAACCTTCCTGATAATTGGGAAATACTATTATTATACAGATGAGAAAACAGAGAATCAAAGAAGAGAACTCCTTTGCCCCAGTGATGAAGCTCGAGCTCTCTCTGTGGCACACAAGACTGTGCCTCATCTCCAGTCTCACTCCCAGTCACTCTCCCCTGTGTTTTAGCCACATTATTCATTCAACTAGTTCTTCACAATTCCCATACAATCAGTCCCCACAGGGCCTGCCTGCCCCTTATTTCTTTCCCTTTAAACAGCTTTTCTTTCAAGGCTCAGATAGAATCACTGGTGAGAGAAGGCCTGTCCTATCCACTCCCTGCACCAGGGTATCCCCTGGTGTCCCCTCTTGAAGCTCTCTGTATGTCCCACCTCCAAATACTCTTTGCATGTGAAATCATGCTCACTGTCTTTCCCTGAGGGTGCCAACCCCATCCATCATACACATCCTTGAGTCCTTGATTCTTAGGTTGGTGCCCATCCCCTGATGGGCATTCAATAAATATTTTTTAGGGGGTACCGGGAATTGAACCCAGGACCTCATACATGGGAAGCAGGTGCTCCACATTGAGCTACAGCTGCTCCCCAATGAAAGCTGGTGTGGGTTTTTTTGTTTGTTTTGTTTTTAGGATGTATTGGGGATCAAACCCAGGACCTCCTACATGGGAAGCAGGCGTTCAACTACTTGAGTTTTATCTGCTCCCCTACATTCAATAAATATTGAATGAATGAACTGGTTAATGAAGCTACTCCCCCCTGAGAAAAATAAAATAAAATAACATAAAAGTCTTAAGTTATGCAGTGGCATGATTGCTACTTGGCATTCTTTACTTGGGCTGCTGCTCTGTGTTTGATGTGCTGCTTCTCACTGCTGTTGTTATAACTTTTTATTAAGCTCCACAGGGGCTCCCAGTACGTTTTCTAATGAATTTGAAAAACACAGCGAGAGTGCGGCTTGACTTAGTCCTAAAATAACATGTTTATCATTCCTTTAAAAATGAGCAGCTGGAATTTGGAAGTGATTGGAATAAGGGACTGGTACAACTGAGTGATATATAATTATTGGAATGTGTCAGCTCCTTACAGGGATGACACTCTTCTCAACAAAAGTGCTCGTGAAATTTGGGCAAACTCCATTAACATTAACTATGCTCTAATGTGCATTCATCGAACCTGCATCCTCACGCGTTTCTGTGCTGGAGCCCACATGGCATGGAGGTCAAGAGCACCACCATGGATGGGGTCTGGGACCAAATCTGCCTGGGTGAAATCTCAGCATTGCCATATACACGCTGTGTGGCTTCAGGCAGTTTATTTAACCTCTCAGCAACTCCATCTCCTCATTTCTAAGTGGAGACAATAGTATCACCTACCTCAAAAGGCTGGTGGGTGGAGGAAGTATGTCAATACATAAAGCATTTAGAAGGAGTACCTGGAAGAGTAGTCTCAGGCAAATGAAAATATACTTAAACAAACTGGAAGCAAAGTGAAAATTGACAAATGGATGCCCTCTAAGGTTTCCTTTCTTTTCTCTGTCCTATCTCTTCTCAAATTAGTGTTGCCTACTGCTGGGTCATTGGGCAGACCTGCTTTTTGCTCATGATTAAAGGGGAGGAGAAGGAGAGGGATGGTTGTCAAAGAGACCTAATATTTATTAAACATTAGTTATAAATTGAATAGTGTCCATTTACAGAACTTTGAGTGCTGGCCCCTGCCTTTAAAGAGTAACAGGCTAAATGTAGGATAAGCCTGTCAGACCAGGAAGATAAATGGCATAAGGAAAAGACAGCAACAGCAAGATAGTCCTCCAGCTGTCTTGAGATAATTGTTCATTTATTTGACATCTGCTACTACATGGCTGCTCTGTACTTGGCCCTATGCTGGGCTGTGGGGAAAGACAGATGAATCAGGCAAGGACACTGATCTCTATGGAGCACATTGTCTAATGCAGAAAAATAGAATAAAATAGATAAGAGGATTTGATTTAGTGAGGAGTGTAGCCAGATGGGAGGCAGTCAGAGATTTCCTGTGAGATGACACACCAGCCGAAACACAAAGGTGCCATAGGAATTAACCTCGTGATTAAGGGAAAGGGCACTGCTGACACTGGAGAAATACGAGAAGAGGCAGAAATGTGAGAAGAGCTGGAGGGTGGAGAACCACAGGGGCCTTCGTGGTATTGCTGAGTGACATGTGAGGCCAGGAGACCAGGCGGGTGAGGTAGGACCAGGCAGAATCTGGAAAGCCGAGCCAATGAGTTTTGAAACTGTCCTCTAGGAAATGTAAAGATTTTGAAAGAGTCTGTCTCACTCAGGAATCTCAAAGCAGCAAGTGGCATTAAACCTAACCTCGAATAAATATATCAGTACATGTAACTGATAATGTCATGAGAGAGAAAATTGAAGCAAAGGTTAATTAGAGTTTATGACACTAAATATTTCCTCTCTTTTCTCCACTCCATCTTTTTCACATTTTCGCCTAAACGTAGAGCATTTTACTACCCCCTTGGATGGCTCTTTTGTTCATTTCATGTTGGCTTCATTCAGATTCTCAACTCTGTCCCCAGAACTTGGGTTCTTCATCTCAGGGTTCCTGCTGCCAGATGTTTTCCTTTGTGATTATTTCAGAGTCCACAGGTGGTCCTTAGAAATCTCAAGCTCTTATTCTCTCAGAATCAAATCTGGTGGGAAAGGAAGAGGCCACCTCCCTGAGAGAGGAAATACAAATTCTAAAATTAAATTTTGCGGGTTGTGCTGCTCTCACTGGTTTGACTTGGGTCATCTGCCTGCCCTGAACCAATCCCTTTCACCAAGGGAATATGACTCCTGATCGCCTCAGCGGGGTCACAGGTCAGCGTGAGATACATGTGTGGAGTCACCTCCTCCAAACCGTAAGGAACTGGGAAGGGGAGAAAGGCTGATCTCGAAGCATAAACTCAGCTTCTTTCTGGAAACAGGATGAGTGAATGATGGATGTCCAACAAGCTACTTTTTTTCTCTACAGTTTTTAAATAAGACAATGATATGGTCATGTTTGTGTTATAAATAGATTGATTATTCAGTGGCTGTGAGAGAGGTGGAATAAAAGAAAACTCTGGAGATGTAAGACCAGTGAGATAACTGTTTGACAAAGGAAGAAAAATCATGAGGGTGTAAACAGTGAAAAGAATAGTTTTAGAGAAATATTTAGGATATCAAATTAGGATTTATTTGTTCATCCATTTTTTTCAACAAACATTTACTGAGTGTGGAGAACTGTGGTAGCCTCTGGAATGCAATGCAACAACACACAATACAGGCATGGTCCTTACACTGATTGGGCTTACATGTCTGGTTAGGTAAAGAGACATGCTTGCAAATAAAACAACATGGCAAATGGTATGGTAGTGTCATAAGCATATGCAAATGGCACTTAACCCAGTCGTGGGGATGAGGAGAGTCTTCCAACTCTAGGTGACTGCAAGCCGAATCTAGCAAGGTGGGTAGGCGTTATCTGGGCCGAGAAAAGGCAGAGGCGGTGATGGAGTCTTCAGACAGATGGCATTTCATGTGCAAAGACTTAGAGCTACAAGAGATTTTCACGTTTGGTTCTAGAAATGGAAGCTCACCGTGGCTAGACTTAGAATGGGAAGGTGGAGCAGTAACAACTGAATCTGGACATAAGTGAAAGAGTAGTTTGAGTCAGAGGTGACTTTCAATTTTCTAGACTTATTCCGAAGGTAGTGTGGTACCCCCAAAAGATAAATCACATAAGAAAAGGGGGCCAGGTGCAGGAGAGGATGCCTCCATTTGAATATTTTGAGTTTGAAGTGGAGCCAGCCAGCAGGCATCTGGACATGCAATCTGAAGACTGGATGAAGTCTGGATGGAGAGAAACAATATTTGAATCCCCCCAGCTCATAGGTGGTGGTTATACTATATTTCGACTTGACCATTAATGACCACAATTAACCTCAAATGAGCACTATTTTTTTTCACAGATTTTTTAAAAATTATTTTTTATTTTTAAAGAAGCTTTAGATTACATAAATGTTACATAAAAAAATAGGGATTACCATATGCCCCCTTCCCCTTCCCACACTTTCCCACATGAACAACATCCTTAATTATTGTGGTACATTTGTATAATTGATGAACCCATACTGAAGCATTGTTGCTAATTGTGAACAATCGTTTACATTATAGTTTACACTCTGTGCTGCACAATTTTGTAAGTTATGACAAAATATATAATGGCCTGTAATCCAATGTCCCTATATTATACCTATTCTTTCCTCTCCCTCCCCTCAGAATCTCTGGTGGCCACTGCCTTCATATCAATGATAAAAGTTCTTCCAATGCTAGAATAGTAAGTCTATAATAGAATAATAATAAGTCCACTTTATTCCATTGTTCATTCCCCAATCTTGAGGATTTGGGGATGGTGATGCCCATTCTGTTTCTAATTGAGAGGGGGCTTAGATTCCATGGGGCAGATGGGTGGAACTATCTTACTTGTGTTGCAGACACTCTCTGTTCCTTGGGATAGATGTTGTCCATCGTCATTTCCTTGTTAGTTGTCCAGTGAAATGGAGAGTAGGTATTGCAACTCTGCTGAGATGCAGGGCTCAACTGGCATATGAACGGACCAATGATTTAAGTTTTAGGGACATATATTTAACAAGTATAGCACTATTTTTTAAAAGTGCATAAGGAATGGCCATCTAAATAAAAAAAGTTAAAAGTTAATTATAAAGTTGTGACCAGAAAGACTTTGAATTCAAAGCCACATGAGTCCCAGATTGCCATTATTCACCTGAATCATAGAAATCTAGAGCTTAAAGGGAGCAGTAAAAATGATCTATTCAGCCTCCCTCCCCCCTCCTTACAATGGTGTGGGAGAGGGCCTTTCGAAGGTCACATTACCAAGAAACTGCAGATCTTAGGGTTCCAGAATCCTAGAGCAGCCCCTTTCCTCTGCCTGACACTGATCCAACTGCTCCTCATTTTCCTGTCAACTCTGCTTAATTTCTTTCTCTAATGGGCCAGTAACAACTTAGCCTGTAGCTCCAAAAGCTGCTGGCCTATTATCTCTGCGGCTTCCCCATGGGATGCTCTAACTACTGCAAGGAGTCAGGCTGTGCCTCCTCAACTAATGTTTAACTTTCAGACTGCTTCAGCGGCAAGCAAAACGCAACCAACGAGACCATATCAGAGCCTTACAACACATCCTACTAACCGTTTCCCACTAGCCACCGCCCACTCGGCCTCCACCGTTCTTCCCATCTAATGCTTTCTGACGGTTTCCAGGATCTCTTCAATGGGGCTGGCTTGAAAGGTAGTCATTTGACTTACTGGTTTGGGCAGAAAAGAGATTTTTCCTCTCAGACACAGTAGGTGAAGTGTGCTCAGGTTTCGAGATGGCTGTGCTGCTTGCTAATGATGATCAAATGCAGCCTAAGCGAGACTTGTCACCTGGAAAGGGCAAACATCTTTCAAGAGTAAAACTCATCCCTCTAGTCTCCGCATGCACTCCCTACCCACCTCACATTTAGAGCTGAACAGACCTGTTTACACGGCTGTTTCCCCGTTACATAGAAGCTCCTCGGTGCCTGGCACCGTGGCGTGAGAGAGGATGGCCATCCCCTCGTGAGGGTACGGGCGGAGGTCAGGCGGCGCTGCCACCGCCGAGCCGCCCACAGGCCCCGAGACCTGCCCCTCTAACCACCGTCCTCCTTCTGTGCTCCAGATTCTGGAAGGCTCGCGAAGGCGTCCTTAGTCTCCATCGCCCTGGGCGCCGCGCTCGTGGGCGGCCTGGCGGCGCTGACCTGGACGGTGATTTGCAGGTGGTAAGTCCCACATTCTCCTGTTGTTACCTTGGTCAGGAGGCAATTTTCTCTCCTTCGGGCAAGGCCGTTAATGAAGCTTCTTTATTTCTCTGAAGACAGTATAGATTATAGGTTCCAGGGACTCATTTATCTCCAGAGCCATTTTGTACAACTTCTAGTTCTTTCGTAATGAGAATGGAGTGATCGTTAGCCCCCTTAGCTTGCCTCAGAGCTCGGGAGGCGGAGACTCAGCGACACCCAGTGCTTTGGGAATACTAAATGGTTGTACTGAAATGGTCTCTTGTTAGGCGTAACAACGTCTAGGTTTCTCAGAGGAAAAAAAGTAAGTCACCTGTGGATAAAAAAGTTTGATTCTGCAGTCGGATCCTGTCCCCGCCCCGCCTCCAGAGCGAACGACCCGGAAGTGAAAAGCTGAACTTCTGGTAAATATGGCACTACCACTGTAAGCGTTCAGACCCCAAATCTGAACGTTGCTGCCTGGTGATGGCGTTCGCTGCTGGGGAGGGCTGCAGGAGGGGTTTCTCTGGAGAGCGGCTCTCGGGCTGCATCGCTCCAGCCCTAGTGGAAACTCAGCCTTGACTCCTTGGCTGCCAGTTCTTACCTTGTACGTGTAACGAATCAAATTATTTGACCTTGGTTTCATTTTTAAATCAATCATTTGTTTCCAATGGAAAGCATTAAGAAATACAACAGCATAAAATATAAGAAGCCATTGCTGAAGAGTGGATGAAGCTCAGGGGTTGAGCACCTGCTACCCATGGTACCAGATCCTGGGTTCAATCCCAGGTACCTCCTTAAAAGAAAAAAAAAAAAAAGAAGCCATTCCTTAATCAGTTGGGTCCCCCAAGGCCCACACTCCCACCCACACCCACACCTGCAAGGTATATATGTAATGTTCTTATACCTCTAGACTTTTCCTTAAATTGCTAGAGTCTAGCTAAAGTAGCAGATTTCTATTTTCTCTTCTGAGCCATCTGCCATGTTTCCTTCAAGATATACTTTTTGTGTTTACTATTAAACATTTATTGTAGTTGTCTTCATTCTACAATTCTCATAGCGTGACTTAATACCACACATCTGAGCATTAGTTTAAAATTATATCCATTGTTCTTGAATTATTTTTCTAACTTGCTTTTTCATCACCTCAGTAATATAATAAACTCAACATTTTAAAATATCATCACAGTTTCTAGTGAGTTCTCAGCCCATTAAGAAATGCCCGCTGCTTGACCTTAAAACGAACTTCTTTATATGTATTGTCTACATCTGATGGGAACTGGTTTTAAAATAATCAAAACTCTAAACCTTAGCAATCGAAACTCACCTATAATCACTGCTGTGTTCCTAAGGGTTTAGTTGATAATTGCTATAATGACTTTGTGTGTGTTTGAGAAACTAGCTATGTTTCTCATAGTTTAGCTATGGTCAACTCTTTGTCATATTTCTCCACTTGCTGCGATACAGTAATAAAGTCAGGTGCCCATATTCCTTTATAATGCAAGGCTGTCTCTGCCAACTATTGTTGCTTTTCTGACCCAGATTTATTTATTTAACGCTTGAGTTTACAATCTATCTGATATGTTATATGTAAGCAATATATTTTTTGACTGATTCATAACTTCTAACAAAAATAACATATGCCAAAATTCAGAAAGTAACTGGGAATAGAGGGCTAATAATAATAATAGAAGTTATGTGTCAGATTCTATACTCTGTAATTTTTAGGAACTATCTCATTTAATCTTTGAACATCAATCATATGAGGCAGTTACTACTATCTCCAGTTTCAGTTTATCATACTAATGTTGAGCAAGATTTTGCTACTTACCCAAAGCTGATAAGTAGCAGAGCAATTTCTTAACCCAAGATCTCTCTGATGCTGAAGGTCATGCTCTTGACCTCTATGCCATACTGCCCCTCTTTAAAGCTGACCTTGAAATGCAGGTATGATTAGGTGATATAGTCAAGGGCTGTTATTTTAACTAATGGTTGACTATTTATTCAACACCGAGCTTCTCTACAAGGCACCCCTGCTTATTTGGCGATAAGATGCATTAAATATATTTCTATAAAGCTTCACTTTAAATTACTTAAATTAATGTCTAAATAGTGTCTGTATGATTAGATGGGGCATAGTGAAAGAAAATATCATCTATGTTTTTAGAGTTCCTTGGTCTTAAAAGCTTAAATGTTACAAATAATTAAAACCCTTAGCTAGCCATGAAATGGATTGAACAATAAAAATTAAATAGGCTTTAGGTAAACAATCTCAAATTAGCTGAGTTCTGTAATCATGTCTATTAAATGTTCATATTGTGAAAAACTATAATTTAGAATTCAGACACAATTTTGTATTTACAAACATCTCTATAAACATCTATTACCTTATCATTAAGAAAAATGTTAGCTTCTCTAATCCACACTCTCAAAAAAAAATAGCTGTTTTCTTTATGATTGGCAGCCATAAAATAAATGAATACCTTTCAAAGGAAATTTGGGAGACAAGTATTCTGCCACACTTGATTTTAGACTCTGAAGCCTTAAAAATATGCTATGAAGCACCAATTTAGCTTGCAAAATATTATTTACCAAATGCCCTGAAAAAAATGGATATTAACTTGTTAAAACTCTTTTAACAAGGGGAAGCAGTAAATTAGTAAGAGGCAAGCATTTCTTTAATTGGAGCCCATAATTGGGGGGAAAATTGCTCTGTGCAAACTCATCTGAAGTCACTGCAGTGGCCAACTATAGAAACTTGAAGACAACTGCATCCCAAGACAAAACTATGTTATCTTCAAGTATGAAAGCAAAGGTCATTTATTCAAGAAATATTTTCTTAGCACATACTACATTTTGCTCCATTCCTTTAGTTTATTTGATAAGCTATGTTCTTGATAAGCAATTAGGAATCAGGGAATAGAACAAAAACAAAACTAAAAACCATAGCAAGATTTAGATTTGAGTACGGGTTCTACCACTTGATGCTGTGTGACCTTGAACAAGTAAATACATCTTATTGAGCTCCAGTCCTCTCTTTAAATTGGAGCTAAATATTAATACTTGTTTCAGCTTTACCAGGTTTTCTGAAGATTAAATGCCCTAATGTCAGTGCCCTGCAAAGTACTAAGAGTCATTATTAATCTAATTATTGCATCATTATTTGATTATGTATATTTAAAAGATGTAAGAATTGCTTATTTAAAAGTTAAACCTAATCAAACCACTGTTCTGCATATTGAGAGGTACTCTGTCAAAGATCTATTTTACTAGAGCTTTGCTTCCCAGTATCTGCTTTTAACCGTTTATTTGTATTTCCTACTTGTTGAGATCATAAGCAAAAGGCAGACAAATTCTTTCATTCTGTTATTTGTTCACTCAAAAACTATTTATTAAATGCCTATCAGCTTCCAGGGCTTTGCTAGATGCTGGGAATATTGAGGTAAATAAGCCAGATCTGCTAATTGTCCTCAAGGGGCTATAGTATAAAGGGTAGAAAAGTCAGGGGGGAAAAAATGAGTGTGCGTGTGCTCAAGCCATTACTCTGTAGTGTAAATGCTGTGAAGGAGAGGTCCTTGACATTGTGGGTCATGGGACATGATGACTATATTCTCTAAGCAGAGATCATTATTCAAATGATCCTCCTCAGAAACTAAGCACTTGGCAGTAAACTCACCCATAACACACAGCTGAAAAAAGCAACTTGAAGTGCTCAGTGGTGTCAACCTCATCCATCCCTGTGTCTGCCGTATAGGCTCCTGCCACGTGCATAGCCCGTAAGGGGACTGGAGGGTTCTTGTGGTGCATTAGTACTGCTCCCTCACTGCGTTTGGCTGGTGTGGTGGTTTAAAGCTGTCTGTGACCCAGAAAGACATGTTCTGACATTTAATCCATTCCTGTGGATGTGAGCCCATTGTAAGTGATGAGGCTACTTCAGTTAAGGTGTGACCCAACTCATTCAGGATGAGTCTTAATCCTATTACTGGAGTCCTTTATACACAGAATGAGCGAGCAAGTGAGATAGAAAGCCACAGAAGCAAGAAGCTGAAAGCAACGAAACCTGAAAGAGGAGGGAGAGCCCAACAGACACCACCAAGTGCCTTGCCATGTGACAGAGGAGTCAAGGATTGCCGGCAGCTGGCCTTCGGGAAGAAAACATAGCTTTGATGATGCCTCGTTTTGAATATTTTCATGGCCTCAGAACTGTAAACTAATAAATTCCCTTAGGTTACAGCCAAGCTTTTTACACAGTATCTGCTTTGAGCAGCCTAGGAAACTAAAAGAGTTGGACTGAGCATCTTCTGAACCAAAACATGGACTTCTTGAGACAATTACAAGCTTCTTCTCCTGTATTGTCCCCTCACTCACCCATTTGCCCAAGGCTGAATTCCACTTCTATTTCATAACAAGATTAGAAGGAGTTGCAAAATAGGTACTATAAACATTGAAATCCACTCAAGAAAGAAGGTCTTTTTAAGAAGCTGTCAAAGAGAATGAAGCAAGCAGAATGATATATGAAGAAAAGCATTCCATTATACTCTTGTACCACTGCCATTGTCATTCATCCTGTCATTTATCTTTAAAAAGTCAATGAAGGAGAATCCAGATAGGGAAAAATGTGGTCCCTGCCATTGGGATTGGCCATGCTTGGAGGCTGACTCTAGGGCAGGGCAGCCTGAGATCTGTCAGGGCCATGTTTACTAACAACGTGATATTTCATTGAGAACCTGAGAGGAATAAGTAGGAGCCTCCATTGTACTTGAGGCTTGACTGTACAGGTGTATTCTTGTTTTTCCCAGGTAAAAGCAAGTAGTTACTGACTTTTAGAATCAGTAGAGACACTAAAGAGTGCTGAGCATAAACCGATCATAGTAAAGTGGGTAGAATCTGAGAGGACAGAAGACAAAATGAGATTTGGATTAGGAACTACTGGAAATCTTGAGATAACTATTATGATTGTAGCCCTTAATCATTGGTCAAACCAATAACCATAACCTCCTGCTTTCTTAACTGGAAGTATGAGTGTGTTATAAGGGTTAGTGCATGGCACAAGGAGTCCTCTTTTGATGAAATTCTCTACTACAGGTCTTAATCCTTTCTTAGCTTCTCATTGAAGGGAGGATTGAGGCAACTTTGGTAAAGTTTTAGACAGATCTCTCTGGACCTTTATAGGCTCAACTCCAAGTGTTTTACCCACATCGCTTTAAACTTTGGTTTCAGTGTCTTGGAGAGAACTTGGGAACTGAAGAACTGAGCAAGGGTAATCAAAGTCAGCTATTATGGTGACTCAAAGAGTCCTCTGAAATTTCAAGGAATAATTCCTCAGGCAGGCATTCTATTTTGCAACATAATTTGCCTCTGCCTAAGAGGTTGGTGGCATGCTTTCTAAAATAAGAGATGAATGGGTATCTTGTAAAGGCCCTATTAGTTACATTTAATAATTGAGGCAAAAGACTAGTCTGTGGGTTTTATGAATTTCCTACTGGGCTAAGAGTTTGATCACTCCAGGGAAGAGGTTCTGGAAATGCAGTAGGATCAGCAGTTGAGATTATGGCTTCTATCAACTAAGAAAGTCTGTTTTACCCATTTAATTGTAATTTGAGTTTCCCCTTTTATATCTAGTCAAGTTGAGAAGAGGCCACATTCTCCCATGGAGCTCCTTCAGGATTGGTGTTGGGAAATCTCATTGACATTGTTCCCTTTACTTCAGAAAATGCCCCCTTTGTTTGCAATACCTACTTATGTTTCTATCACAGTTTTTTGTTGGTTGGAGCAGGGGGGCATTTAGTTGATTGATTTCCAAGGTCATGAATTTATGTTTAGCAGAACCTTGTTTTTGGCTATAGCACCCTTTCAAAGCATTCTGCCAAGTGTTGAAGTTCAGAAAAGGAGTTATTTCCCCACTCAATCTTTTGCTCCCATATTAAATCCCTGATCCTTGGTTTAATTTCATTGACACAGTGTGAGGGTGGAGTGGGGGTAATACCTGCACATCCCTTTATTCCAGAGTGTTGCTGGAAAGTGCTTTCTATCCTGTCCCAGTCGTCCAAGGTGGTTTCATCCTTTCTCTGTTTACAAGTTTAGATAAGGGTCTAATCAATTTTATTAAGGAGCAGATGGCTTAAAGTAAAGATTGCCTTATTTTCCTAGTCATTTTTAATGCTAACTGGTCTAGAATGACAAGTTAGGCCCCCTAGATCATGCTCTGGACCTTCCCAACAGCCTTACCCATCCAATGTTTAGCAATTTCTAGACCAACTAACATAAGACCAATCTGGTAAACCAGGATTGTAGGGTCCCAGTAGAATTCTAAATACCTCTGTAAATTGGCTGATTTGCACTGGGTCTAGGGAAATCTTCCGTGATAGCTCTAAGCTCTGCTCAAGTCCAGGATTTAAATTCTGTGCTAGCATGCATGCCAGGTTCTAATTTTCAAAGGAGCCTGGACTAAATCACTTATTCTCAAGGGGTCATGAAGAAAAGGTAAGGGATAACAAGGTTCATAAGGAGAAACTGGTTTGGGTGGATATGGAGGAAGAGCTGGATAAAAGGAAACTGGGGGAGAAGTAGGCTCTGTTTGGAGTTCAAATCCCTTTGTTCTGTTTTTTGGTCTTTTTCTAAGGAATCTTTAAATAAGGTTATTGTGGAGGCAAGTTTGTCATCTGGCTGTCTCTGTATACAAATCAAAGCGTGCTTCCTGTTTTTTTCTGGGAGAGCTTAGATCCTTCCTTTTCTAAGGCATGTTTCAAGTGCACAATTCTGTTCATATCAAAAATTCCCCAAAGTGGTTACTGCAAAGACAGATTGTCCTTTGTCAGGTGCACCAATGCAATAGAGAAAGTTCTAAGTAGCAGATCATAGTGCAAGTGCATATAAGAAGCAGTAGTTTTAGCAGGTGGAGTAGAGGGAGGTTTCGAGCATGAAGAGCCTATTATGCGGTGGTCAGATGAAATATTTATAGACCACGTGTCTCAAACTCAGCAGAGCTCCCAAGGGAGTGCAAGGACCAGACAAACATCGGGACTGAACCAGGAGCAGCTCTTTGAGTGAAAAAGGAGGGTCTGAGAGGGAGATTTAAAACGTTAGAGAGTTGGGGGGAGGAGTAAAGTAAAAACAAATGGGGCTCTGATGATAGAACTGAAATAAAAGCTATTTAAATCAAAGTCCCAAATTAAGGGGAATTGATCTCCACATGAATTGCAGAGTTAACTTATAGAAAGGACGCAGAGGCTCAAGCAGTAGACACAGGTGGGAGGGGCTCTGTGTGGACCCTTCGTTTAGTCGTCGATGGAGACCACTGCCCCTGAGGGGCACCGTCTATATCTCCAGAGATGATTTTTTATAGAAATATAAAGGGAGTTCACTTTAGTCTTGTTGGTTGAATGGGGATTTGTCCATTTTATAGGGGCAGGTTTAGGGTAGGCAGGCTTTATTTCGTATGGAGTCGAACATAAATAGCTAGAGGCTTACCTGGCTATCTGGGCCAGCTGCCTTGATGGAGCTTTCAAATTTCCAGATTTCAAGAGGAAAAATCAAAGTTTATTTTTGTTTGGTTGGTTAGTTTTGGCTTTGAGGGGTCTCCCAGGGCTCTCTCTATATAACTTTGTTAGTTTACTCCTTCATTTTGGCAGAACAAATTCTTCAGAAACCAATCATGAAGTAACAAAAACTACTTTTTTAAGTGATGATTGCTAATATCTTAAGAAAGACTAAGAAAAATATTGCATTAATGAAACCAGAACAAAGTTCTATATAAAGAATGAATGCTTAGAATATACATATTATATATGTGGGTGTGTGTAAATATGCACATGTATGATGTATACACAGATATACACACATACAGAGAGAAAGGAAATACTCAACAGAAGAGTTGAAAATAAAGTTGCAAAATCTGTTCATTCTTTTATCCTAAATAGCTATGGTAAATGACCCTTTCCTTATACCACCACTCCTCTGCTATTTTTCAGACCTTACCATTTCTTGCTCAGATTACTACAATAGCCTTTTAGCTGATTTCCATGGTTCCAGTCAGTCCTTTTCCCTCCAAGTTACTGCCAGAATAATTTTTTGAAGGGATCAACTACTCTTGCCACTCCATCCCATTAAAACCCTTCAGTGATGACCATTACCATCAAGATCAGTTACAAATTCCTCAACTTGGCCCTTGAAGCCATCAAGACCCAGATGCTTCTCATTGCCCAAGACTTTCTATCTTCCCTCTCCTCCCCTATTTTGACTTTGCATCTGGCCACTGGGAACATGGAACTTTCCTCCACAGGACCATACTGTTTTATGACTCCGTGTCTTTACACACGGTCTCAGTTTGCCAAGGCTGATATAACAAATTCTATAGACAGGTTGGCTTAAACAACAGGAATTTATTATATCACAGTTTTGGAGTCAGGAGTCCAAATTCAAGGTGTCTACAGACCGTACTTTCTCTGAAGTCTGTAGTATTCTGGCAGTGGCTTGCCAGCAATCCATACCTCAATCTTTGCCTTCATCACCCTGGTCTTCTTTCTCCCATTTGTCTCCCACCGTGTCCAAATTTCCTTTGTTAATAAGGACTCCAGTCATATTGAATTAAGGATGTTCTCACTATAACCAATAAGATCTTTGAAAACCATATTCATAAATGTGTTCACATTCACAAGATAGGAGCTTAGGACTTGAACAAGTGTTTGTCTGGGCCATGATTTCATTCATAGCACCCCTGCCATTTCCCCTTCCTGAAATGGCTTCCCTATTTTTTTCTCCCAGAAAACTACTCCACATCCTCAGGCATCCCGGCCCAGTGATTCCTCCAAACTGTTGCCTTCCCCAGCCCTTATCATCTGTTTCCAAAGCAACCTGTGCACATTTCTACTCAACATTAATGCATTGTTTTCTAAGTGGCTACTCTTCTGAATTGTGAGCTTCTTATGGATGGGGAGTGGGCTCGGTCCACAGACACTCTTCTCAGCACAGTGAGTTTGATTGGTGGTTTCAGACTCCTCTCTCCATGCCGTATTATTGATCTTGACAGCACTCAGAGTTTTTTTTGGTACAACTAATCATAAAAATCCAATACTCAAGAACAAAAGAAATTCTGCAGGTAGTGCCCAGCAGACACCTCTGCTCGGGAGAGCACATTCAAGGACCATGTACCCTTTTCATTGTTACTTTCCAAAGTCATCATTTTCAGACATCATCATCACCCAGTGGAAAGCCTGGGTACCAGGGATCTTTTATAATGAGGACAAATCTGTTTGCCTCCAGCAGTTCTTGGCCCAAAACTGGGTCACTGCCACCCCTGTCACCTCTGATTGAGGTGACATTAGATGAGAATGATGGAAATTTGGAGCAGAGATAGGGAAGGAGAATGGCATTTCTTTTTCCTTTTCCTATCACAATGCTAGTCTTATGGTAGCAACTTGTCATTCCTGTGCCCTTCATTCTAGGTTATTTCTGATAAATTATTCTGATCACTCTATCCAGCCAGTCACTGTGGCAGATCCAGTCTTCTCATTTGCAAGCTCCAAAGTCTTTCTTTTCCTTTGTTAAAATTGATGATGCTGATTCTATTTTTTTACAAATTAAAAAACTACTATCATCTTTGTTTAGGAGACACAAGTTGGGTCATGGGGGCTGGGGGGTGGGGTAAGGACAGCGTACCTCTTATCTGCCACTTCTTCATGTTTTGGATTTCCAAATGTATAGGCTCATATAAGTTTGTGATCACTTAATCACTCAGAAACTGTTTTCTTATTTTAATATGGCAATAATAAGAATTCTCTTGGAGATTGCTGATTACAGACAAATTATCTAGAAGGCTTAACCCTAAGCCTGGCAAGTGGAGTGTGCTCAGTAATGGCAGCTACTGCTATTTCTACCTCTACTCATATCTCTGCTACTATTAGTTGAAGGGTTTTGAATCTCAGGGATGGGATGGCAAAAGGAAGTCATGACCCACAGATTTCACCCAAGTCCTGTCAGAATAAGCAGTAGAAACTTGATTACTGAGGTCTTAAATACACTAGTCTCCTTTCTTGTTCTAGTCTCTTCAGAATGTTGACAACAATTGAGCTTTCTTTGAGTGAGGCTCATGAAGCGTTTTGGGCATTGCCATTGTGAATTAAAAAATATATTTTCACCAACAATTAAATAGTAGGTGCACACCATACAGCTGAATCTGTATGTACATATTATTGTTGTTGTTGTTAAGAATTTAATGTTAACTTAAAGTTATGTTTGTTACATTGAGGGACAAAGTGGAATGAAGTTACAGCATAATTATATTTTCCTGCCATAAAAAGTGGTTCCAGGTTGTAGCAGTTTGATATGGTTATGAATTCCAAAAATAGATATTGGTTTATGCTTGTAATCTTATCTGTACCTGGGCATGATTGAGTTATGATTAGAGCATGGCAGAAAACAGAGTTGAGGATTTCTGATGTTGGAGTTCTTAATGTTGGAGTTTTATCCTGAAGACTTAAGCTGGAGCCCTGGGAAGTCAGCATGCAGAGGAAAGAGAAGCCAGCCCCAGAAAGAAAGGAACCTTGAACCCAGAGAAAAGCAAGCCCCAGGAACGTAGGAACCCAGGAGACCTGAACCCTCACAGACGTCGGCAGCCATCTTGCTCCAAATAGACTTTGGTGAGGGAAGTAAATTATGCTTTATGGCCTGGTATCTGTAAGCTCCTACCCCAAATAAATACCCTTTATAAAAACCAACCAATTTCTGGTATTTTGCGTAAGCACCCCTTTGGCTGACTAATACACAAGTATATACCATAAATATCCTATGCTAGCAATAAAACACTCAAAGTATTTTTTTATGCTCTTTCAGGGGTATCTTGACTGAAATCTAACCTGTGCTTAAATCAGCCTGTATTCTTTTCTCTTCTGTTTCCTCATCAAAATTCGGATTCAAGTAGATATATCCATAATCATCCCCAGGTTTGCTAATTTTGTTTCTTCCAACACCCACGTCCCTCCCTTTTTTTAAAAAGATTTATTTTATTTATTTATTCTCCCCCCTTCCCCTCCTCCCACCCTGCTGTTTTTGCTGTCTGTATTGTTTCTTTTCTCATTTTCTCTTCTCTAGGTTTCACCAGGATTCGATCATGGAGACCACTGATAGGGAGAGAGGTTCCCTATCAATTGCGCCACCTCAGGTCCTGGTCTCTGCTCTGCTTCAGCTTGACTCTCCCCTTGTCTCTCTTTGCATGGGGCACTGGCTCACCACTCAGTCACTCACGTGGGCACTTGTGCTGGTACTGGGTCACCATGCAGCACTCGTGCAGGCACTGGCTCGCCACACAGGCATGATTTCTCTTCTTTTTTCACCAGGGGGCCCCAGGGATAGAACCCAGGTCCTCCCGTATGGTAAGTGGAAGTTCTTTCACTTGAGCCACATCTGCTTCCCCCATGTCCCCTTTATAAAGGCTCCTGCATTCCTTAGCTCAGTCTCAGTCTCTCTCTCTGTCTCTCTCTCTCTTGCATGTATACATACACATATACACACACATAGGTAGGCTGGGAAATGGGAAAGCTTATTATATATTCTGTTTTCAAACCTACTTCTTTATCTGTGTGCAGCCGTCCTTCTTCTCTATAGCTGGGTAAAAATAAATTTTTTTTTTTTAAATTTACAGAGAATTTGGTTCTGCAAGTTGGCATTCGGTGTGCTTCCCAAATCCTTCGCCCCAGCACCCCAGCACAAGGGACATAGACTAGTGAAAAAGGAGAGTAAAATCATAACACTGGACTTATGGAAGGGACCTTTAAAGTCATGTCTCTTTATTCCCTTCTTTTACAAGGAGAAACCAAGCTCCAGATGGAGTAAGTTTCTTCAAGGCAGAACTGGAACTAAATGTCAGGCCTCTGGACCTCTACAGTAGAGATTCTGCCATTCACCCAATCACTTATTTTCAATTTAGCTTAAATAGCTGCTATTGCTCTCTGGTTATGTCTACAACTTCTTATGAATTTAATCACCCACTTCCCACCTAAAACTATCCAGCAGCTCTCAAGTTAAGAGTTGTCCTTTCACAAAGTATCTCCAGAGGACTTTATGACCTTATTTCTCTGATGCTATCAGTGCAGAATTCGGGCTTAATTCCATTCTCAACCCAAGTAAATCACCATGATAAGGCCAGAGGCAGGTTGGAAGAAGAGAAACAGGTTAGATAGAGAGAAGAGGAAGAATAGGCAAGGAATTGTGCATAGAAAAGCTCAAAGAAAATATGGTAAAATAAGGAGGGTTTGTTTAGTACTCAATTAAAGATTTCAATTTACATTTTTGCTGAGATAACTGAGGTATGTTCATTTCCCCAAAAAGGGCCTTCTCATCATTTGTCTGTAACTGCTTTGGCTGACAGCTTGAAACTAAATATTTTTAAGTCAATCACAATGAGAGCAGTGGAAACTTTGAAAGAACAGAGTTTGGACTCTATTTAAATTGACACAGGACTCCAGTCAAAATGAGCTTTGCCCCCATTTATAGACTCTTCTGAGTAAATTGCCCTTTACTGCATGTTCACACAGAAATAGAACTCGTTAGCATGGGTTATTTAGCGTGGAATGATTTCTAATCCATTGTGATGGAGACTCTATAGGTAGCACTCTTCCCTTGGAGTCAAGATGGAATCTGTGACCCAGCATGGGGCCCAGAGGAAAAGGAAAATGATTTGTGGTCATTAAAGAAACCCAGGTCTGTTCTGCAAATGATGGGCTGAGATGCTATCATGCTGGCCACATTTCAATTCAGGTAATTACAGCCTCCCACCACTTAAATCCCCTCTGTGATTGCAGTTGAGTACATTATCCAGTTTTCAGCCCATAAAAGCATGCCTTATTGCTCCCACCAATTGGTTTCTCTGAATTCTCAAGGCACTGCCTCAATCTCTCTCTCCTAAAAAGTATCGCTTTCTTCTCTGTATGAGAATTAGCTGTGACTGTGCCTCATCTCCTCTTCTCTCCTTGAGCTGGAACCAGCCCTCAAAGCTCTTGGCGTCTGACTCCAAGCTTCCTTTCCAGCCATATCCTACTCCTCCTGTCCTCTTCATCTCTTCATACTTTCTATTCCATGCTACTGCCAAGTGTTCATTCATTGACTCTTCTAATTTTGTTTTTTCTTCATTGGTGATCAAGTTTTTCCATTTCTTGCCTTTGGTTCATGCCCTTATCTTTCTGTAGAATATTCTTTACTGATCATCTCAGCCCAACACTCCATATGTTCAGACCTTACCCATCTTTTTCCAATGCCAATCTATATGCAACCCTCCCTTGCAGGAAATAGTTCTCTCTTCCCTCTCCTTTGCAGTGGAGCATATCATAATTAGTAAATATGCAATAAGTATTTGTCATATTAATGAGTTTCTCCAACATTATACAAAGTAAACAGAGTTGAATTCTGAGGTGTTGGCATATGCTATCACTGTTTTAAAAATATTTATCAAGAAAAGTGATCTCCAACAGTGAAATAACCATAAACACAAGAGTACAGAAAAGAGAGGATTATTTGCTAAGTATTATTTTGAATTTTTGCATAGTATTCAGAACATTGATGAATATACAAAAAAACATAAGACCACTCTAAATTGAAATGAGACTGACACACATAAAACAATAGTGACCAATGCATAGAACTATTAAATTTAAATTTCTATCACATGACAAGTTCTCTATTCCAATCTTCTTTTTCCAACATTTTCAAGATATGTAATCTTTTTTCGAATAGATTTTTACACAAGATATTGTGGATTAAAAAAGGTAGAATTGAGGTTGCTATGGTTGAAGTCAGGGTGGGGAAGTTGCAGTCTTACCACTTGTCCTCTTCACCTCCAGAACAGTTCTGAGGCTGTATGGAACATAGTTGCAAGTCTCAGATACATCCCATAATCTCAGTGAGTAGTGAAGCAATGTGGTTAAGAATGCCTCTTTTTGACCCTCAGTCCTTGAGACATGCTGTGGCCCAGTCCTTCCACAAAGAAGCTCGATGGCTTTAAACTGGACTTTCTGTGGATGAATAAGCCAGTTGTTTTGGGGCCACTCTCATCATCTGACTTTTCATTTAGGTCTTGTACCTCTCCTCTTCCCTAGAGGTTATAAAAACTAAAATTTCTTTACCACCTTGTCAAATTTAGATTCTGGACTCCTTGAAGTCTAATGACTGTATATAACTTGTTCGATAACTCTTCCTTGTCAGGCACGGGAGTAGGCAGACAGCACATAGCAGTGAACAAATACTAATTCCGTGCTCTCATGGAGCTTCCATTGGAATAGACAGTTCCAACACAGCACATAGCAGACAGTGAGTGTCTATTGTTTAAGTTGAATACTGTGTAGAGTATGTGTAATTTCCCTGAGGGAAGAGATTATGTCTCATTTATGTTTGGGTACCCTCAGTCTAATCTAGTATTCAAAAACAACTGATGGAATAAAATTATGTAATTGTGGCTCCTGCATCTAGATCAAAATATCTGTGGTGTTCTTTTGAGTATTGTACCAATTTCTCTGGCTATCCTGAAATGCTTTCCTCCATCTAGAATGCTTCTCTGACAGTATTAAACACCTTATACTTACCAGGTCTCAGTTAAGCCCTCTATACAGTGAGGAAATTAAACCTGAGAATAAGAAAAGGGCCAGGATGTTACCAAAACCTTCGTTTCTTTTCCCTCTTGACTGCCCAGAGTCTATACTTCTAACCCGTTCTATAGCCAGCCAAGACTTAAGATAAGCACTTGGATAATCAAAACTATCCATTCTGCTTCCCTGCCTAAAAAACATCATATTCCCCAAATCTCATCACCATGTGCCATTCACTTTGGAAAATATTCTTATAGAGTAAGGAACATTCTATTTTAATAATTCAGAAAGACCACTGACAATACAATTACTTATTCCTTATTGAATGTATTTGTATCATAATTAGTTTACAAAAATGAAAAAAGAATGAAAAAGAAAATAAAAACTTGCCACTGTAATACCCTATGGGGGGAAATTCTGTGCGATTTTTTTTCTGAAAAGAGAGCTATAATTCCCCATTTTTTGCAAATTATTTTTTCAGAGAACACAAAGATCAAGGTCAATGTCACTGTACCATTAAGCATAGTTGTCCTTACAGCTTTGGGCATGTTTTCAAATGCATCCAATATCTCAGTATTAGACTGTGTCTTAAAAATGATCAAATCAAGCCCACTTTAATGATATGACCTTAGCTGTTATCTCCATCATTCACATATGGGGAGGTGATAAAAAAAATTAGACATTGAATTATATGATATAGAATCTCATTAAATACCCCATCAGGGGGTAAACTTCTGCATCCCAACTTCACAAAGTTTTAAGATTTGTTTTCTAAAACAAGCTGTATATTTGAATCTATGAGAATTTTTTTGTCTTTGCAGAGGCAGGACTAATGTTTGATGGGAATGGCCCTTTGAAGTCATACAGACTGGGTTCCATCCTGATTCTCCTACCTGCTGGCACATAGGGCCTGGGGCAAGACATTGAACCTTTCTGAGCATCAGGGTTTCATTAGTAGATAGGAATACTTGGTTGCTTTAAAGATTATAGATATTGTAAATGAAGCCCTTAGTGTATGCCTGATGCAAAATCAGTGACAAGAAATGTTATTTTTTATTATCATCATAGGCTTAAACCAATCATGAGTGGCCTAGAGCTGGCATGAGGTTCATCTTATTCAGGTATTTGGCTAGGATTTCAGGATTCTGCTAAAAAAGGAGGCAACCAATAACATTCACTACATGGTCCATTTTAGAGCCAAATAGGTAACTTAATAGGCCCAGATGCTATTTGATGATTAGTAACAACCCAACCATCGTTCCATGTAATCCTGACCAAGAGAAGTGAAGCACTAATTGGACCAAACTTTGTCAGACTCATATTTTGGTGGTTCTAATAAATGGAGCCCTCTAATAAATGGAGTCTGATCAAATTGTTGAAGAAAAGAGAAATTGCACATCAGGAAAGTTAGTCTTTTGCTACACTTAATATAGTTCTTTGTTATAACCAATCTTAAGAGGGTTTTTGTTTCATACATGTAAATCATGGCTCCCTAAATAGAGAACTGCATCCCTGAGGGTAAAGATCAAGTCATATACCTTGGAATAATTATCAAATAGATCCAGTGTTTTTTATAGTAATCAAAGCATATATACCCAGAGTAAATAAATAAGTTCTCATACAAGCACAGACACCCTAATACCCACTGAATGCTTATTAAATGCCAGACTTTGTGCTAAATACTTTACATATTTATTTCATTTGATTTGCACTACAACCCTCTAAGGCAGTCATTTTTTTCCCATTTTACAGATGAGAAAATTGAGAGCGAGTTGGCCCAAGGTCATAAAGTTGGAGTCATAATTCAAACCCAAATTTGTCAAGTTAGAGCCATGCACTATTCTATGAAATATAAACAAATAAATAAACAAGTAAAGCTGGTTTACTGATTTTAATGATTCTACATTAAGGAATACATTAGTAGGGTTTTTGAAAATGTTTTATTCCAACAACTAGAGTCTTATTTTCTAAAAATATTGTTTCAATATTACTTTTTCAATAATGCTTGGCTCAGCAAGACAACTAAAAGGAAAAGAATAACAAATTTTGAGAAAAATGTTCTCTGGAATGTTGGATGAAATATGTCTCTATGAATCCAATATTAATTGGAAATGCCGGTTGGGTTGTCCTCTGGCAGAGAAATCCTAGTTTCTGCCTATATGCTCTTGGCCAGTGACCAAGGCAAGATATAGGCAAAAGAAGGAATTTTGAGTTGCAAAGATGGAGGAGGGAAAACAAACCATTTTAGGGGTCCCTGCACTATTCATGTTTTTTCTTGATCACATGGCATCTGCCTGCAGCAGAGGCCAGTAGAGCAGCCCAGCAGCCTGGGTCAGGGAAGGGATGCTCCTGGAGGCCATAGCTTCGTGCCAACTTCCTAAATGAATATTATAACTCCCTGTGTCATCTGGCAAGAGCCTGGCCCAGTCTTTGGTACTTTGTGAGGCCATGAGCTATGGTTGAAAGGAATGAGGGAACCATTCTCTGGAAGCTGTCCATACCACTTTAAGGAATAAACTGAAAACAGACCTAGATGCAGAGTTTCAGAAGCTACTAGAAGAACAAGGTGCAGAGAATCTGGACGAAACTCTAGAAACCACCTGGTATTTACAGTCCTTGCCAGGGCAAAATAAGTGCTCTGCATAGTTGTTCCGCAGCCAATTTGCAACTCCACACATCGGGACTTACTGACTCCCAAATTACAGGAAGGTAAGGCACAGGATATTATCAAATGCATATATATTATTCAAGAGTCTTGGAATTTAGAATCAATCCCATTTTTAAACCATCTAAGTTTGTTTCTAGTTTCACACTACTCATGCCCCACTACACTCTCCCTTCAAAAGGCAAATGCTATTAAAAATAAATAAATAAACAAATAAAAAAAAACATTAGAAGGTATGTGCAGGGAAATTTCTCAGAGAGGTCTGTTTCCTAGAAATCCCTGATCTCTGACATTTGATTGGTAAGTTTGAGGCTGTAACTGTAATTACTTTTGAACTATTAAGTTATATTAATCAGAGCAATTGACTTTCCTTCATGGAGTCTCCTTAGTGAGGGCTCCTTACTCTGATAAAATCTCTCTCTCCCCTATCCCTTGTATGATAAGATAACAAGCAATTATCACATTAACTCTGTGTTATGTGAAGTTGAAGGGAGCTGGGATTTCCTACTAAATTAGTCCGTATATGAGATCTTGACACCTTTAATTATAATGTTGGGTTGACTCAGTGTTCAATTTATTATCTATACCCCTGGAATGCCTGCAGGATATTTCTAAAAACCAGCAATGTGCTCTTTTTTCTTTTCCTGGCATATCAGACCTCTGGGAAAAATCAGTGTATGCAATATCATATAAAATGGGCTATGGGCAATAAGTAGAAAATTCAAATTAGCTAAAGCGATTCTAATGTTCAAATAATGTCATTTCATTTTAAAGCATTAACTGAAAAATATTGCGGGTGTTCAGAGATGTGGAGTAGTGAATTTCGAGAAATGATTTTGAAATGGAACCAGCAATACAGCAATTATATTCCAAAGGTTATGCACATGCTGAATTACTTGGGAAAACAATTAGAATGAAGATAACATGTAAAAATATGTCTTTATCCATATATGACCGTTCTAGAAACTGCACAGAATCTAGTGATAAACATTTTGAGCAAGTACCTTTTTGAACTTAATATTCTAATATTTTAACATTTTAATTTCTATCCCAATAAAAATAAAAATGACTAGGTACCTATGAATTTTATTTGAAGAATTTTTTTCTCTTTACACACCTGCACAAAATTTTAATATGGCATAAAATGATAAATCCAGTAATTATAGAAGATTTTTAATAATGCTTTAAAGCAGGCATGTATTCCATTGCCAAGTGGCAGGAAATCAAGACTCCCCGACCAAGAAGCCACGTTAGTGAGACATCCCCTAAGGAACAATGTTTCTTATGCAAGGCTATTAGCACAGTCCCATTTTCAATTGCATTTTCTTCTGTGGAAACCTGGAGTTATAAGGTTTGCATCCTAAAGTGTTTATGAGGTATGCTGGCTGGGTAATTCTTTTTCTCTCTCTCAGAAGCTTCATTAGGTAGAAAAGGCTTTTTGAGGGAGTATCTAGTAGGAAAGGGAAGCATAATTCACCTGTTTCCTATTTCAATCTTGGCCAAGTACAAAAGTATAGCACCTGCCATGAGGACCCACGAGGAAACTGCCCGTTTCCGATCCTGCCTTGTTCTAGAGGGAAGATGGCCCGGGCGTGGGTGCAGAGCTACAGACTTGCCCTGAGACCTTGTGCCCCCCGGCTCAGCGGACAGAGGCCCATTTAACACCGAGCCAATCAGGTTCTCTTTCCTGGGAATTTGAACTTCAGCCAGGAGGAAAAGAGATGGAGAGTCACCGAAGATGATGATGGTGGCTGTCTCGAGACAGCCCAGCACCTCCCGTTGCTGAGGCCCCAGAGCCCTGATCCTTATGGAATCTGCAGTGTTGAACTTTTTCTTAGGAGCCAGGAACTGGCCCAGGCCACTGGACAGAAGCTTTCATAATCTCTTGTTTAAGCAATCTTAAATGAGCTTCTCCTTACTTAAAGTTAAAAGAACTTTATAAATACCAGACAGCGTGGAGAAATCCTTCTTGTTTGTGCTATTCTGGTGCCCCGGAGCGGGCAGAGGGATTGCTAGGATTACAGGAGTTGGAAGCTCTTGTATTCCAGGGACGGTGGTGGTCGTTGAGGGGTGCAGATGCTTCTAGAGCCTTTCTGCACTTACAGATCACATCCAGTGCACTGGGAGAGAAGAGAGAAACAAAGCAAAAGGTATGAATTCAGACTGAGCATTAAATATAATAGTTAGAATGGTGTTGACAAAATATTAAAATGTCTAGAATATAAGTTACACTAAAAGTAAGCTATCCAGCAAGGTCCAAGTGATAAAATAGGATTGTGATCAATCAAAGAATGTTATGGGAATTAAGGGAAACATCTTGGACATTATAAATGAATAGGTTGTAAATGGCTTCCAGTTGATAAAAGGTCAAGGCTCCATGCAGGCAACCAGGCTCCCTGAGGTCTGTAGTTGCTAACACAGGAGAGGACATGGGGAGCTGGTGACCTGCCAGACTTTTCTGTGCCTTAGATCTCCAGAGGTCAATCAAATTTCCTTAAACTCCAGCTCCTTGGAGAAATATTCGCATCCAAAGGTCCTCTGAGCCCAGGAGCATCCTCAAAGTCATGAGCTATATTGAGGGACAATTACAGAACCTAGAGATATTTAAACTGGAGAAGAGAAAACAGTTGGGAGGATAGGTTGTCTTTAGGTATTTAAAGGATTGTTAAGTAAATTAATTGGCATGAGTGCTCAAAGGCCAAATTCAACAGTGACACTAAGTCCTGGGAAACATAGAGTTTCTAATCAAAGGATGTTAAATATACTATACAATGTGTCTAGGTGTTATATTTTTTAATTGAATAGGGAAGTTAGACACCAGGAAGAAGGAAATATTATCATGAAGTCAATTGCCTAAAAACAGAGGGCAGACAAGGAGAGTTAAGTCTCTGAAGTTGAGTTTAATTTATCTATTTATTATTTACACCTTCCTTTTTCCAAATTGAAAGTAAAAAGAATTCTGGTGGCTAGCAGCAGCATTTTCAAAAACAAAACAGAACTGGAGGTTTTTTAGTCAATTGTCATTTCACTATAAATTGGCAATGTAAACAGGCACATTTAAAAAATGGCTTTGGAAGTCTAGGTTCAATTAATAAAATATATACCTAGAATCAGGAAGGTGAAGTCAGACCATACCCATACATACAGAATTGATTTCATACAGAATTGATGAGCTGGTATCTATCCAAGGGAGGGCAATAATGATGATAAAGAAAGTTAGAATCCTGCCAGATGAAGAAAGATCAGTTGGAAAAATTAAGGAAATCTACCAAAGTTAAGAGAAAATTTGGAACAAAGTTGAAATGTGAAGAATGCATAATAGCTGCCTCCAGATACGTGTGGGCAGTTGTTAAACTTTTTCTCTGTGGCCTCCATGTATTTAACTAGGGTCAAAGAGGAAGGCACAGTTCTATGGAAGGGAAGACTCAGCTGAAAATTCAAACTATCCTGTGAAGTGTAGAAGTCCCCTGCACTGTTGAAGGACAATTGAGCAATGCAATGACTTTGAGGTACTTGCGGTAACTCACCAGTTCTAAAACTTGGTGACCGGAAGACTCTTCAGAATCTTTTCTTAATAAGATTCCAGACATATCCACCCATCTTTGGGGGTTTAATTGTTGTGTTTGATAGGTTTATAAAAATCTTAATATCACAGAAGTTTCAAGAAAAGCATGACAGTACAGATAGGCATCCACTTTGAGAAGCCTGGACAGCTGACCCAACAGTTTCATGGAAATCACTCTGTCAGCAAAGTGAAATTGATCTGCGCCTCAGAAAGAGATCATTTAAATTTAAAATGCAGGTGCTGATACTTCCATGTATCCACAGTCCTAACATATCCTTTCACTGTAGACAGGGATCTTGGGAACCCAAATTATAGTGAGAAGTGCTTTGCTAAGCCTGGAATCTTCTCATAAGGAGTCATAGTATGTTTGAAGCAGCCTGATGAGAGTCTAACACATTCACCTCCACAACCGAAACAGACAAGCCTCCTGGCCCAAGCAGGGCCAGTTCCCGTGGTCAAGACATTCCTCCCTGACCCGTGTTTTAGTGAGCATTCCCAGTCTTCCCCCATGGCCCTCCTTTATCTGTGTTTCTGTGGCAGAAGAATCCCAAATGGACACATGCAGGTTTTGGTCAAGTTCCCGGCAGGGAAGCCTCACAGCAATCCTCTTGAGGTGGCAGCAAAAAGGACCCCATCCTTTCTCAGGAAGTCCTTTTCTATTCAGGTTATCTTAGAGGCCCTGGTGAATGTTCTTCCCTGGCTGGTTCTCCTTCATTGTTCATTTCTTCCACTTATATTTAGTGAGCTCTGGCTGCTCGTGTGATGGGCTCTAAAGCTGCAACCACATCCTGGAGGCTGCCTTGCTTGATAGGAAGCTGTATGGTTGACTCTTTCCCCACAACTTCTGTTATCCAAAGTCAAGGGCTACAAAGAACAGAGAGCGCCTGTCAGGTATTCAAATGGAAGACTAGAAGAATGGCGAGCTATGCTGTGTTCCTCATTGGGCACATGGATCTGAGAAGATGATGGCTATGCACGGAGATCAGGTCAGCAGCTGTAATCTTAGATTTAGAGTTTGGGTGCCAGGTCAGAGATGAGAGAATCAATTTGAGAGGCATCAACAGAAAAGTGATAAGAGAAAGAGGACAATATTCATTGAGACAGCATCTGCCTAATGGATTATTTAATCTCCAATGCAGCCCACAGAGGCAAATTTTGTTATCCCCAGTTGGCAGATGGGAAATGGGCTCAGACAAGATGGTAACTTGCTTCAAGTCATATATTTAGAATGTGAACCCGGATAGGTCTCATTCCAAAGCCTATCCATTGTAAATTTACCTGTAAGATTGTGCAGAGGAGTGGTAAGAAGGAGAGGTCTAGTTCACATCTCCCTGCCCCATTACCCTCCTACTTCCCCATTACCACCACCCCCCTCAGAGACACACCTGGGCTCACCTAGAAGGAGGCTAAGAGAACCATAAATTTCTATTCCCAGGAGTTGCTTTCTACCCACCTATGGGTTTAAATCCTTGCATCTCTTATTTCCCCTTTATGTATGCCAGAACTCTTTCTAAGGACCAAATCATTATTTTGATTTGATAAAAGAAACTTTTAAAAATAAATTATGTTATTTTACGTTCATCTAAATCCTAAAATGCCCCCCATTCCTGCTTAAGCACAAACTCCTCTTGTACAGCTGGATACCTGCAATTACATTCTATTTTGGACATTGCAAACCAGTAAATATGCAGGACTCTAAGATAAATAAATTGCATTTTATTGTATTAATTATATTACATTACTCAAGTAAGGACATTCCTTACATTTAAATCCAAAATTTTCCTTGATTCTTTAGTTTAAAAAAAATCAACCAAGACCCGGTCATCTCAACACACAAATTACCTCTCACGTTTATTTCCTATTAAATAATCACAGAATTTTACTCATAAAAATACCCAAGATTTCCATGCTGAAAGGAGGACAGAGCAGAGGGAGGCCTGTGACCCCGTGGCTGTACTTGTAAACAGGTTCTGTGGGCTTCTTCCAGCGCTGCTCTGGAAATGCAAGCCTGTGTTTTTCATATATATGTAAACAGCCCAGTCTGACAGAGACTCATTATGTTATTTCATCTGTCAAGTGATGGGTAATGGTGATGAATCACCGTGGCTTTAAACCATTCTGCTGGTCTCTGAAAAGCACAATTCAGAGCTTGCCTTGGAGCAGAGGATGCAGCCATACTTGAATCGCAATGAATTTGCATGTCTGACCTGGAATCCTACCGAGGTTTAAGAACGACCTGCCAAGGTGAGAAGCAATGGATAGGTGAACCTCCAACTTCAGGAGTCCTCAGGACTCCTCCTTGCCTCGCTCTCTGCATTTCTTTTGCTTTAGCATTAAGTGATTTCTTCATGTTCTCTCCTGTAAATATCTTCCTCGGAGGTCTCAATTCCTAATCATTTGTCTCTGAACCATTTTCATATACCCACCGGGGAAAAAAAATAGTAAACTCCATAGAGTATTGCATACTTCTCACTTTGACCAGAGAAAAACACCTTGAGATTTCAGCCATAGTTTTGCCTATAAATCTATCAATTGTAATACACCCAATAAACTGTCTTTCTTACCACAAGCTGCTTATTTGACTTGTAGCTCTCCCCACAGTGAGATAAATATGCTGCAAGAGAGTCAAATAAAGGAACATCATACAATCCTGATTTTAAGATATATTTCATCACTTAACCCACTGATCAGTTGTATTACGCTAATTTAATTCTTAAAGAATATTTTTTATAAAAAGAATACTTTTTAAAATGTAAGTTGGAAAGGTATATTTCAAATGTAGTTATTTTAAACCAAAAGCTGTGCCCTCTAATGGCTAAAATATGTTGTGGGACAGACACGTTGAGAGTGTTTGAATATAATTTAATTAGGTGCTACTTAAGGAAATACCTACAATAAAAAACATTCTATATATAATCTTTTTTTGATTTGACATTTAAAATGTAAAAACCTGTTTTCTACGAATGTATGAATTTTTATACTGTAAAAAGTTAATTTATAATCTGGAGTTCACACTTGCTTTTATATACCATCACATTTCAAGTATCTGTATTTAATTTCCCTTTGGGGTGTGATTAAAATGACCTAAAACCCAATGGTGCCTATTTATAGGGTCTGGTAGCCGGTAAGTGTTCAGTATATTTGATATTTTTTATTGATTTGTTCGGGTCAAAGATGTGGTGGGGAGAGAAATGCATTTTAGTGAAACTGCACGGATCAGCCTTTGCCTTTTTTTGTTTAATAGATAGATAAAGGTAAATATCTATGCCTCCTCTACACTGAACACCAGCAATTTTCATCAAAACTATTGGGCACTCACTGTAGCGCCTGCACACGTCTGCCTGATAAGGTCAATCAAGCAAAAGCATGCTGTGAGGCTTTTGAGGGGAATCCTTTTGGGATCACCCATTGCACCTTATGTTTATGTTCCACTTAATGGTTAGAGAAATAAGCTAAAAACAAGCCCTACGAATCGTTCCAGACAGACAGGCTGGAAGCCATTCGTTTTCTTTCTTTGGGTTTCACTTGAAAGTGATTTCATTTCTACGCCACACTCCCCAGTTGAAGAAGACCCGGGAGGGAGGATTTTTACCTTTGAAACCAGCCCAGCCAACAGACTGAAATAAGGCAATGTCTCATGGCACAGTCTCCTGCTCCCTTCAGCCACTTACCCCTGGCTTTGCCCAGGGGATGTGGAAGTGATGGCATTGTATTCTGCAGAGAGCTGTGGCTGTGGCTACATTAGAAGCCAACAGATTTCCAGAAGCAGCATTTGTCACAAAAGGAGAGAGTGGTTTCTGCCCACCCTGTGATGACCTGTGCAGCTCACCAGCCACTTAGGTGAAGCCCGCCCCTAGGCAAAGGACTGAGAAGAGCCAGGCCGTTGTGGTGATAACAGTGTAGGTGAGAAATTAGGCGTCTATGAGTATGCATTGATTCCAGACATTTCTTTCCCTAAGGCAGTCTGTGATTAGTCGTGGAGTGAATAAATTCCATTACCTGTAAGGCTGAGAAAGTTTACGCATTTGGGACGGTCTTTATCTCCCCTTAGCTCTTGGACAGAGCAGGTTTGGGTGTTCAAAACATTGAATAAAGCAATCTGTGGTCAGTACAAAAAATATATCCCCAAATCTTATTTCTAATAAGAGAAAAGAGATTCACCTCGGAGAGTTAAACTCTCAAATCAGCAGGAAATAGATCAGAACAGAGAAAGGCAAAGTCATCTGAAGGGAAGAGAAGGGCTTCTAGGCTCTAAAACATGATTTTAAACGTATTGATTTTGGTAACAAATTCACAGAAGGATTGTGTCACTGTGAAAGGGTTAAAGTTGAAAGTAAACACAAGGAACAGTCTGGAATCAAATGAACATAGTCCTCTTCTTATCCTTGTTCTGATGCAAGAAAAGCAAGCCTTTAACAGCTCACTTCAGGTAATTTTGTTTCCTCAAATGGACATCACAAATACAGAGTTGGATGCAGTGTGTATCTGTTAGAGCCCATAGACTCAAACGTTTTGTGGACACATATACACATGCACACACAGTCATGTACACACTTGTCCTCCTATTGTGAGATAATTGCAGTCAATTGCTAATGGAAATAAATATGTGGATTAATTTAATTTTGTAGGTTTTTATTCCATGTTCAAAAGCAACATTTTGTGTATTCATCTATTCACTGTTTTTAGATGAAAGCGTACCACGAAACAGCAATTATGTTTGACAAAAACTGATGCCTGGACTCATGTCATTTACATTCTAGCAGAAATGACAGAAACAAATTTTAAAAGTAAAAGAATGACATAGAATGAATCACATTCTAAAAGTATTATCTGGTCAGAGCAATCAGCAGTGGGAGGCGTTTGTAGATGGGGTAAACTGAGAAGGCTTCTCTGAGGAGGCTCTGCTTAAGCTGAGGTTTAGAGAAAGCCTGCCAAGAGCCTGGAGCAGTGGGTCCCAAACAACGGACGCAGGAAATGCAAAGGACCTGATCTGCAGAAGAGCTCAGCCTCTACTGTGAAGGCCATTGAGGGTGGGGTGTGACCATTTGCCCAACTATGCACAGGTCAGTCCAGGGTAGCCTGTGCTGCCCTGGAATAATGATGGATAGTGTCTACTTTCACTCTCAGAAGTGCTTCTGATTGGACAATACATCTTATGGTCACCTTAAATATGGCTGAAGGGCAGTGAGTGAGAAGAGTGACACAAAATGCAGTAGGAATGATAGGGGAACCAGTTGATTCAGGCCAAGGTGGAAGGAGTTTTTCATTGAGTAGGAAACTTTTGAAGTGACTTCTTCAAAAAATTATCATGATTTTGAATTTTGTAAGGACATTACTTGACTCCATTCAACTTTTATACAACCCACACTTACACACTTATATTTATTATATGTTAACCCTCTACACCACTCCTCAAATTCAGATGAAAGTTCCAATTTTGCTGGTAGTTATGGCTGACAGGTACAGGGCACAGTGGAGACAGAGGCTGTCGGACAAGGCAGGAAGCCAGAACGAATGCGCACATAAGGTGGTGGCAGTGACAAAGTCTTCCCCAAATGCCTGGAAATTCCTCACTGGATTATTTTGTGCTAAGCAGAATTTTGTGACCAGCCATTCATCCTAAACTGAGAAGAATGCTTCAACAGGCAATATTGTGTCCATCACTCAGAATGATGGTGGTGTAGATGACTGGAAAATGGATCCCCTTTTGTGAATGATGTAAGTGAAAAGGAACAAAGACAGGGTGTCAAAACTGTGAAAATATCTGGGCACTATATCAACACACATAAGCTGAAAGGAGATGTTTTTCAAAAACACCAGAACTTCAACGAAAAGATATGCAAAAAAGCGTCCCGTGGTTACGGATGGAAATTTGGCATGGGACAATATAGAATGAATAAATCAGCCGTTGGCCGTGATTGTCAGACTAAGCATTCTAAACACTGCCTCCAAGTTGCCTTGGTCTGTGTTTTGAAGGCCTATTTAGTGTGCAAATGGATAAAGTTGATCAGCCTGCTGTAGACTTTGAGTGCCATAATGAAATTGAGAACGATGCTTCACCAAAAGACTACTGGAGTGGTATCAGTGGTGAAAATGGCCTGCAGGCTGACTGGGTGGGCAAGCATGAGTGAGCTTTCATTGCCAGACAGAGTGGTGATATGTGAATCTCAGAAAGATCATGCCAAATAGTTTGGTTGCTAACTATGTATTGACAAGGACAAAGTGGATAAGCAGTGCTATCAACTTTGAGTATCAAGGCAAATGGAAAAGCATGAATCACAGAAAGGCTATGTAAGTGGGTTGGAGGAAAATTTGGCACACAGATAGACAACACAAATATACCCTTGACTGTGATCATCAGGGGAATTGCAGCTGTGTGAATCCCAAAAAGACTATTTCGAAGGATTTGGTGGAAAATATGAGGTAAGAAGATTAAATGGATAAGAATCTTTCCACCTTTGTAGATGCTATAAAGATGTCCTCAACTCATCAGAAGACTGTCACTGTAGTAACTGAAACATAAAACAAGTAATATGAGAGTTAACTTTTAAAACCTGCTAAGGAAAAAGAAGAAGACAGATGGGATACAAAAGCAAAGAAATCACAGAAGATTATAATGGAAATGAAAGAACAGTAACAGGCGAGAAGAAAACTAGAGGAGAAAGCCAGAGGCAAAATGAAACAAGGAAATTCCCTCTGCATCTCCCACTGCCCGGCCAGCTGAAGAGGCCCTGCCTTGAAGCCTGGTCTATGAGGACACAAATCCTTTCAAGAGAGAGCTACCAAGGTCCCATTCCAGGAAGCCCCGTGTGCCAGCCTGAGCCTTAGTACCGAGTGGAGATGCAGAGTACCAAGAGGCACTCAACCACAGAATCCTCCTGTATGCCCCAATAGCATCTGTGAAACCACAGATACACCTGCCCACTATCCAGCAGAGGAAAATACCTATGTTGAATATGAAATTGACCTTGGAGCCACAGCCAAAGCTTCCTTGATTATCAGCCTGCAGGTGATTAATGACATTTTATTTGTCCCCCTTGGCATTACTACAAACATCGAAATCACAGAAGATGGTTGGTGGGGTGGCATGCATAAAGGCAGATGCGGGCTCTTCCAAAGCAACTCTGCAATGCTCTGGCAATAGAGAGGGCTGGCCTCCATTTATGCCATATTGCCAGAGTTTGCAAATCTTGATTTTTCCATTACAAATCAGGCCTTTTTTTGAAGGGTGGGAAAGGGAATATACATATTAGTTTTATTTTTTTAAAGCTTTTCATGAAGGTTTCAAAATGTTTATGCCAGAGAATTTGCTAATATTTTGTCATCATTCCCTAGAAGGACTTTGGCCATAGCTTATATGCATTTAAGGTATTTTCTTTTATTGCCAAATTGGCATACTGTCACAGGAAGCCATTTCAAGGGACTTCACTTCTCTTCAGGTAAATAGCACATGCTGATGTCATTATCGGTAAGCACTTGGGACCCCCATGGCCGATAAGAGCTGGAGATGTCAGGCATGACTAATTGTCCCAGGTAAGGAAGTGTGTCTAGTATCTTAGTATTTGGAGGATTAGGAAAGTGAGATTCAAGGTAAATATAGTAGCTATAAATTCTGATGGAAAAGCCTTTTTTTTTTCATGTTTGTAAGTTAAATCCAGTAGTATCTTTTGTTGTTTTAAGATAACTTCTTCTCTGCCTTAGCAAAAGATCCCAGTCTTTCATAGGTGCTTCTTTTCTTGGGTCATCCTCATCTCCTCACACATCCCCAACAACCCAGTGGCCAGGGAGGCCTCTTCTCTCACTCAAGACAGTTCCTTCTCCCCTACTTGTTTTTAGATGTGAACTGGGGGTTTTAATGATTAGGGTGAAGAGAGTTGTGATGGTTAATTTTATATGACTAGGTTATGGTGACCAGTTGTTTAGTCAAATAATGGCCTCGTTATTGCGGAGGTATTTTGTAGATGAATTAGCAACTACAATGAGTTGCCTTTCAGTAAAGGAGATTTCCTTCCATAAGGAGGGGGGGCCTCATCTAATCATTTGAAGGCCTCAGCAGCCAAGCACTGAGGGTTCCAGATGTCAGAAGGAATTCTGTCACAAGATCACACCCTTCACTTCTCCCTGTGTTTCCAGCATAAGAAATTGGGCCTCAAGAATTCAATATCACTCTCATTGGAATTTCCAGCCCATGGCCTGCCCTACACCATCACATGAGCCAATTCCTTATAGTGAATCTCTCTATAAACATATGCCCTTTTGATTCTGTCTCTGGAGGAGACTGACTGATAAAACCCACTGTTGGGGTTAACTTGTTTACCCAAGGTTAATGTCCTGCTCCAGAAGAAACTTGATTTTGACCATCATTTGGATGAATCCCTTGGCAACGGCTGATGTGAATAAATCCTTACTGCAGCCTCTGCTGTGTGTTGGTTGGGTTGTCGTACCTGTGAAAAGTGCAACTCAGCTGCAGGGGAGGAAGTGCCCTGTATTAGTCAGCCAAAGGGGTGCTGATGCAAAACACTAGAAATCTTCTGTGCGTTACAAAGAGTATTTATTTGGAGTAGGAGCTTACAGATACCAGGACATAAAGCATAAGTTACTTCCCTCACCAAAGTCTATTTCCGCATGTTGGAGCAAGATGGCTGCTGACGTCTGTGAGGGTTCAGGGTTTCTGGGTTCCTCTAGGCTCAGCTCCTCTGATTCCTGCACAAGGTCAGCTGTAGTCTATGAGCCTCTCTAGGCTTTGCCTCTCTCCACAAAGTCAGCTGTTGACTATCAGTAACAGCTCTGTCTCTTTCCCTGGGGCTCCAGCTTAAGACTTCAGCATCAAACTCCAACATCAGAAACTCTCAACTCTGTCCTTTGCCATGCCTTTTATCTGTGAGTCTCCACCCACCAAGGGGCGGGGACTCAATGCCCTAATGACATGGCCCAATTAAAGCCCTAATCATGCCCTCTTTGTTTTAAACTGTTAAAAGCATTTTTCTTATCAAAATAGTAAAGCTGTTTCTGCAAATATATTATATCAAGTTATGGGAATGATTGATTAACTTGACTAAAGTATGAAAGAAAATGAGTTAGTATTCCTACCAAAGATACTACTGGTGCCAAAGATACTACTGGTGCCAGTTCATGTCTATGTTGATGCTGTGTTCTATTTCCATTGATGATCACAGCACATGGCATTGATTACCTAATTGCTAAATGAGAAAATTCATTTCCTTTTAAGAAATCAGAATTTTAGACAAATTAACATTATGTATAAGCAGTAAGGTATATGTGTGTCTTTACAAAATATCATGTAGAAGTATCTCAATTATTTAGGGCATTCCTTAATAAATATGATTTATTTCCTGAAATGTATTTCTGAATAATAATTGATTTACCAGAATTGGATTGGTTTTATATAAAATGTATTTGCACTAAATTTTTGTAGCATATCTCATGGATACCATTTTTTTCATTTTTGATAAATTAAATATTCAAAATAAACATTTTGATCCACGTGTTGCTTCAAACTATATATTACATTATTCATGGTGGCAATTCCTGAAATCACCTGCTCAGTTTGGTGACACTTCTATATTTGTAAATAAAGTTGTTCTGATGCACTTATTTTATTATTTTGTTGGACTTAGCCCTCATTATTTAAAAATGAGATGAAAACATGAAGTGATGCTATTTGTTAGCCAAAACTGCTGATAATGGTAATAAGATGTGTTGTTGGGTTCTGTGATGATCTGGATGTGTTTTTGTGGCTTTCAAATATGCAAAGATATAAGTGTATATATATATATAATTTATGGAAAATAAATATTGAAAATTTGAGCAAATGAAAAAGCAGTTTCTTTTATCTTGGAAAATGCTATAAAATTTATGAAACTTGCCCCTGAGATTTACAGAAACCCCATTTTGATATTACATGCTAATAAGTTGCCAACCACTAATACATTTTAAGCAATATTTAAACTTAAGACTCTGAGTCTTTGGCATTTTAAATTATTAATTCTATGCCCCTATGGCCTAAAGTGACTTCAATACTTTCATACTTTCTAGTAATCAAAGAACATTAAATCAACAGTAAGATACCATTTAAACATGATTTAAAACTACCACAGCAACAATATTTTAAAATAGGTATAATTCACAGTGCTGGTGAGGTTAGTTGAGCTGGAATGTTTGTAATTGTTAGTGGCAGCATAAATTAAAGGGACTCTTGGGAAATATAGGAAAGCTATACGTATATATTTTGGGTGTGTTTTTTGACCTGGTCTTAGCTGGGAATTTACACTGTGGCAAATTCCAAGATTTAAAAGTATATGCACAAAGGCAGTGTTAGATGTGATAGCATACAAATCAGAAGAATCTACTCAATGGATTAAACTACAACTTTTTCAAATATATTTGAAGATCAAAGAGCCACATTAAAGATTGTTTAGATGATAAAAGATGCCAACAAAAGTGCATTTTCTGCTATAATGACAGTTAAATAAAATGATGCACAATGCAAAAATGACTACAGTGAACAGAAAAAGAAGAACATTAAAACAAATTTGGGTGGCGGGATTATTCTATAATTTAATTTTCCCTATAGTTACTGTAACTTCATAAGTGTGTTCATTTAATAAGTTAAAATATGATAAAGCAAATAAAGTGAGACAAGGTTTGGATTGAGTGTGGTAATTGTTACAGCATTTTATATGCTATAATGGTTGTTTCTAATCATTAAAGCCTATCTCACATGGTCTTTATCTGACATTATCTTCATCTGACACTGATGGAAATTACATGCCACACTGTAAATTAACTGGCTAAAATCATAACCTTTCCAGGGAAGTTTCTGAGTGAAAATACTTGAGGAAGAGATTCTTGCCAGCCACCTGAGTCCACTTTCCCTGAAACAAATTAAGGGAGCCAGCCTCCCTTGTATTTAAATATTCACTTGCAATTACAATGGTAAAAATGAGCATGTTTGATAGGCACTTGTGGGTTCTTCTGAGTAATGAGAGTAATAACTAAATGTGTGTTTATCAACAGGACACACTCTGATACTGAATCCACCCTGGCAATCAGAGAGATAGAGAGAAAAATAACTTCCCCACTGGGATGTGAAAAATGTCAGGAAATGAAGGTTTCACAGCAGAGTATTTCAGCTCAGGACATAGACAAGGTGGGTTTATATATGTCCTTCCTTAGGTTTACAGAATGTCAATTATTCATATTTAAGATCCAGGAACTCATAAACAAAAAATATTCTATTTGTTAGTGCAATTGTACATAGGCCCTTTTCTCTGTTGCTATCCAATATATGATATTCATTCTCCTTTGCACATTTTTCCTATCTTTTTCTCATGTGAATTATATTTATTAATGTGAGAGAATTATATATGTATAAGAGAATTATAATTGGCCACAATTTTAACCTACTTTTTAAAAAGTTTAAACAAATTAGAATCAGTGAACTAGAGTGAAAAGGAATGAAAATGCTCTTCATTTCTATGAATGGGATTAAAAAATGATGGCTATCTTTCAGGTAGTTGCTTCAATATTATCTCTAGTATTGGCTGAAATACAGAAAAGAAATTGACTAGAAGCTGAACGACAATGTTGACCTTTAAAATTTGCTTTTAAAAACTAATAATTATTGCCACTGTGGGACAAAATCAGTTGTCTAAACATTTTACTAGTTTTACCCAAATGATGTTATATTAAAATATCACTTTTTATACACTAGGAGACCTATCAAAAATGTGAGGGATCTACCCACCCGTCCAGTATTCAATACCAAAGGAATGCTAAATGTATCACCTTCTTCGGGATAAGTAGAGCCCTGTGGGCATCAGGGCAGCAGAGCAAAAATTAGTCTTTACATCTGCCTCTAAAGCCTGGGATCTCAAATACCCCAGCTTGTTAAGTGAGAGCTCTTAGCCCAATTTAAATGCAAAACTGAATGCTTTTGCCCAACCATGCTAAGGACCGCATCTTCACTTGGTTTTTAATTAGTCTGATTCACACCCAAGGACAAAGGGGCAACTTTCGATTTTTCCGTGTTCCAGCCAGGACTTGTTGGCTGAATTTGATTTCTCTCCCATAGGATTCTGCCTGTGGATCCCAAACCCTTCTCTGCAAGTAGGAAACTTTGCTCATTTTAGAAACCGAACATTAGCGAGTGCGGATCCCCACCTACTATATATAAAAAAATGGTACAACTTGGAGTCAGCAGCATGTTAAGAAGGAAGAATGTTTTATCTCCTCAACGGTCTTTTGTTAAATTAACTGCTGTTTCAGACATTTGTATCTTGCATAAAGTACACTGCTACTGAAGCAGTGTGCAGTCAGATATTATTAATATTTGTTTTTATTTTTTCACAGGATGATAACCACGTGAATTGGTAGGCTACTTAAACATTGTCAAGTGGCATGGTTAGGACAAATTGAGGTGGAAGTTAAACAATTCAAAATAGTTTTATGTTTCAAAATCATCTGTAAGACTGTTTTCCAAATAAAGGCAAAGTTAGTATTATTTTCTACTTCCTATAAAGCACAGTGAATAAATAATACTACCTTACATTTGTCTAGCTCCTTGTAAACATTGCCTGTTTTGTTTCCTGGGGGATTTTCCCTAAAAATATATTTACATATTATACATATTTATAAACCTTTTCCTCTAATCAAACAAATGGAAAAAAATATTATTTTCACACATACTCTTATCTCAGTTTTCAGTACCACTATGATATTAATTTTTCCTCATCTTCTATTATTCCCAGTTTTTGCCTCAAGTTTCTTACCAGTGTAGTCAGTTTCTCTCCTGACTTTCTTGGACTAATAGGCTTCAGTGCACATTTATGCCTGGAGCCAAGCATCTTGTCCTTCTTTTCCCCTTCTCATTTGGGTAGAACTCGTGATTTCCTGGATGGCGAATCCAATAGCAGGTTCATCATCATTCTGAATGAAAAGCAAGGACCTTAAGTACCAAAAAGATTAAGTGATTTGACTCACTATTCAGAAATCTACTGACAACATTAGGCTTAGAACTGAGATCTCCTTCCCAATGCCTGTCTCCTTCCACTTACAGGCATATGCTATTCTGGCCCTTCATCACTTGTCTCCTCACCTCTTCACAACACAATCGGATTGTTCTTTGACGGACTACCCCTCCCTGACTCATGTGCATGCCGTTGGAACTCTTAATCATGTCAAGCCTATATACAGTATTGATTAGTATCCTTCTTTATGTAGGAAGTAACTGAATCATAGAGAGGTTGAGGAACTTGCCAAAGGCTACACAGTTAACAGTGATGGAAGTGGGATTTGATTCAGGGCGGTCCTTGATCACTGTACATTGAAGTGTCCCCCTCACCCACAGAAATAGTAAACACAGCAGTAAACCAAGCACAGATGGATTGATCGGCCTCGAAACGCCATCATACACCAAGAGAGTAGAGTAGCTACTAACTCAGAGACAAAAATATATGATCTAGGCCACTCTTAGTAATCTGCCCTAATGATGGGGACTAATGGCATAAGAAATGTAGGAATGTTTCATTTCAGGATTTTTTTATATAACTGTAAGGTTATGTAGAGAAAGCAGCATGTTTAACTTTTTTGGTCATTTAAAAATACTATAGTGCACTTTTCTCATAGGTGCCTTTCATCATGTTCTGTGTTCCAAACTTATCGTTGTTACTAGAAAGCCCACTAATGATGTAATGATTAAACCAACATGAAAGATATCCTGGCAAAAGTCACTGGTCTTAGAACCAGCATGCCCCTTAGAGACTGTAACTTGGTTTCTGGAGAGGAGCTGCTAAGATTTTTCCTCACTGAGTAGTAACAGACATTATATAACTCATTATTACCCAGCTCTGGGAAATGAAGTAGGAAAGGCCCTGAATCTCTGAATTATTTCTGCTTGTGAAACAAAAGGGTTGGGATAATATTGTTTGGCAAATATTTTTAACGTCTTCTCCCTCTCTAAATCAACAACCAGTAAACAAACAACTGAGCCGACTCGACTCCTTGAACTAATTTTGCCATCTAGGATCCTAATTTGTTCTTACATGTCTATTTGATTTATGCTTTGTAAGCATTGTTAAGGAGCAATTCATTGCCAAAATGAAAAGTCCCATATTATAAGAGTCCCAGAATAATTAAACAATGATAACTCACCATCTTGACAATTCCTAACACAGCCGCTTTAACATTTATAGACTGTCTTTTCATTTGTAACACAATTCTTAGGGTCCCTGGAATCAAATTAATTTTGGTTATGAGTTATTTTGCTGGTATAATAATTGGGTTGATCTGCATGCCAGGATTTGCATTCATTTTGCTAAGTATTGATCTATTTAAAAATCTCAATTAGAAGACTATTTCCCCTTGGCTGCGTCTCTAGGGAGTTGATCACCTCCCATTTCAGAATTTCCTGTGTCAGTTGCTCCATCAGCAGGTGTTATTGTTTCTGATTAAGTATTCACAGGAGAATGACCATGTAAATTGGCTATTTGGCCTGTCATAAGGATAATTAGCATCATGTCACATTGCACTTTGTGCAACCCCTTAATTTTATAGAGGAAATACCTAATCCGGGGCATGAGAGGTGAATTGCTTAGAGTCACACAGCAAATTATAGTCGAAGAGTTATCTTGAAGTTCAAGGAGAGATGAAAACACAGCGAAGGGTCAATTCTTAATGGATTTGTCCTGCCCCTATCATGGAACTAACTGCCCCATCACCTTCACCGCAAAACCTAGACGATGCAAAAGTGTGGTTGCTGTTTGGATGGCATCTTCTTCCTTATTAAAACTGCTATTAGTAACTGGACAAACTGAAAAAATCGTACCAGCTCATTTCCTTGTAATATTTATCTCATATGAGTACTACATATGGCCCCTTGATCTTAGAGTCAATTTATTGGTTCCTACAAACCGTGACTATCACACTTAGGTTGTAATTTCTGAGTAGGTTGGCCCTTCCTTAATGAAAAACAAAAAACTTTATGGTAGCAAATGCCATTGTTTTCCACTAGCAGGCAGCACCACCTTCTGGACCACATGGGAAATAAGCCTGATTTTTTTACCAAAATCTCTTTTTTTTTCCTTCCTGACCTAGCATCACAATTTGTTTGCTAAAAGTCCTTGTATGTCTGTTTGATTCCAGTGTGCTTGATATGCGCCTTGTACACTGGCACTTTTTTATTTTACCTGTTGTCGTTTTTTCTTGGACTTAAACATCGCCAATTTCTCATTCAGCTGTGAAATTGGGTTTACTGAGCTCCAGAATAAGTTTAGAGACTCTCAGAACATCAGCTTGTAGGTGCATACCACAGTCAGCAGCAGCTTTTCAGATGCTTTCTCAGTAAATACTTAAGTTAGATCTACCTATTCTGCCTTTGACAAATTAACCCAAGCACTTGCTTCCAGTGGACAGGCTGTAAGGAATGATGACAAGGACAGAGGCCAGAAGAAAACCAGGCACGTACTGTTGTCCCTTTACTCTTACTTGCAGCAGCTAAGCTCAGAAAATGAAGGTGCTTATGACCCAAATCAAAGCCAAATGCCTCAGTGAATAGGATGCTTTTAGGGTGGAATGAGCTCCCGTGACCCGGCAAGAGTTCTCGCTATATAAGATGTGTTAGTGTGCCTTGGCCTTCAGGAAGCACACTGGGGCTCCTTGGGGGGATAGACGGACAGACATACTAGCATCACTGGGCACAGAAACAAGAAGCTGTCTGAACAAAAACCAAGGAGGAAGTACATCTTTAAACCCTATTGATGCAACATTGGCAATCCGGGAAGTAGGCAAGAGCCTCTTAGTTCATGATGTCTTAGAGCCAAAAATGCAATCTGCACTTAGGAACCCTAGAACTGGCTGGCGTACAGGAGAGGAGGAACTAGGGCAGAGTCTTGGGTTTGCCTTTCTGATTGTGTAGGCTTTGATCGTTGCCATATTTGTTTCTTGTTGCTTCTGTAACAAATTACCACAAACTGGGTGGCTTAAATAAACATTCTCTCTGGGTTCTGGAGACCACAAGTCTGAAATCAGCAGCACTGGGCTGAAATCATCGTTCAGTGGGGCTACACTTCCTCCAGAGGCTGGAGGGGAGAATTGACTCCCTCCCTCTTCCAGTTTCTGGTGGCCGCCAGCATCCCTTGGCTTAGGCGTCATCACTCCAATCTCTGACTCCAGGGTCACTCTGCCTTCTCTTCCATCTGCTGTAAGATCTCCCTCTGCTTCCTTCTTAAAAGGACACACATGACTATGTTTAGGATAGTCTAGCACAAACTAGACTACCTATATAGGACAAACTCCTCTCCAGAATCTTGACTTGGTCACATCTGCTAAGACCCTTATTTTCCCCATATTTATATAACATTCACAGGTCCAGGGGCTAGAATATGAATATCTTTAATATCTTTTGGGGGTGATGATAGGGGTATTTTTCAGCCTACCACACTGCCATGAGCTTTCTATAATAAAATCTCAAATCTTAACACTCCATTTAGGTCATCTAAATAATATATATTAAGTCAAGAATAGAAGTTCAATCAATAAGTATGGAATCCTGTGATTAATGATATATGTGTGCCCCATATGAAGATATGTATATATCCTAATATTTATTTTTTTTCTTTTTTTTTTGTCTTTTTTTCCAGAGATTCAAATCCCCTAAATATATCTTAAACCCCAACATTAACTGCACCTCCAGCACATTAGCATGAAAGTCTTATGAAGGGAGATCCCATCTGAGTCCAGATTCATCACACATAAACACCATTTCCAAAGAGGGGCCATCTGCCCTGGTAGTTAACCCCATCGGCCATGACCATAACTCCCATGGGTCTCTTTAGCCCTCACAGGAACCAATATCTGGGGGTTGTATCTGCTTTATCTGTCTCTCTGACTCTGCTCAGTTGTGCATGAGGGCAATCCTTCTGCCAGCCTCCAGACTCTTTTTTAGAAACTCGTAGCCATATAAACTCATTTCTCCTTTCCATTTCCCCCTTACTTTAGGTCAAACAGCATTTTAAAGTCATGGTATTTTATGTAGACATGGTATATCCTAATATTTAATGTGCCTCTCTCACTTACATTCAAAACTCCACAAGGGCAGAATCCACATCTCTATCGATCACTGTGATATATAGACTTCCTGTCATAGTGTGTAGCACATAGTAGGTGTTCATGCCATATTTACTGACTGAAAAAAAATGAATGAATCAATGAATAGATGGGTGGGTGAATGATTGTACAATAGGACTCACTTTTTAAGGGAGGGATTCATATGCTGAAGATAATTCTTTACAGAAGAGGAGATATTGGAATGCCATACCAAGTGGACAGGCAAACACTTCTCTGCTATGAATTTAAGGAAGTAAAAAAATCCTGAGTCTTTTTCTTCCCCTTTTGAGTAATGGTCTCATGGTTTCAGTCAGATTCACAGTACATTAAAATTAGAGAAACATTAGAAATCAACTTCTTCTTCATTTTACAGAGGTTTTTCAAGCAGACTGCATAAGATTTATATCAAGAGAGGGGAAATCAATCCCCAAGAAGTGCACCAAGAGGCAGTAATACTTAATTGGCTGACAATGGACTATTTAAGAGAGATATTTTTAATCAACGCCCTTAAAAATGAAATGACATCCAAGATAGTTTTAAATGACATTTCAAGTAGAAGTCAGGCAACCTAGTCCTGGGAGCCCGGGAACCCTAAGGGCAAAGGGAGGTGCATGTAAAAGAACTGGGGGTCAAGACACCTGAGTCTTCTTTGATCAAAACCCACAAGTGACTAAGGCACTTCCTGTGCCTCAGCTTTCCCGGTAGGCACTTTGTGGACTATCGCAGTTCTCCCAAGGCTGACAGGTGGAAACCATGATCGCCTTGTTGGTAGGTATGGGTCCCACTCCCACCCTCCAGCCCCTCCTCCTCTTACCCACATGCCTGTCAAGAAACAACTAAGAAAGGAACACACGTAATCAGAAACAAGGGCTGTTCCTTCCTTGAAACAGGAACAGACACTAAGAGGGACAGTGGGATTTTGGTCTGTTTTTGCTTGGTCACTTGGTTTGGCTGGGTACTTGCTTTTTAGGTGATCTGGAATGACAGCCAGAACCCACATTACAGAGGTGGCCCAAGTCTAGTCCGAAAGCCAACATTGTCCTTGTTCAGGGACCCAGAGCCAATCCCCCCCCCCCCGAAGCCTGAGAGCAGCCTAAGGCAGGTCACTCCAGTCAGAGACCTAAAGGCGCTTCACCCTACCATGGAAAGGGCTGCAGTTTCCCTGAGTGGCTCGGGGGAGATGTACTGGCCTGAAAGCCTCGAGGAGGGGTTGAGTGAGTCAACATGAGAAGGGCAAAGGAGACACGAAGGCTGACTTGTGGATGTGCAGTCTTTTGAGCAGGACAAGGGAACGTGCAAATGATTTGAACTCTTGTTTTCCTGTTCAATAATGCCTTTCAGGACAGAAATTGTACACTGCTTTGGATAGCTAGGAGGTGGAAAACAGATGCGACCAGGTGTCCAGGGAGGAGCCAGTTGGCCCTGCTCATTCCTTCCAGACTCTGGGAAGGGCAGGATGGGAAAGCAGTTAGAGGTGTAATTTCCATGGGCTGTGGGCAAGCAGCACATCCAAAGACAGAAGCACCCCCTTGTAGGCTTGGAAGAAGGTTCCAGTCCCCGATGAGTATGTACCACACTCATGAAAGAAGGTGTTCATGGGGGGAAGGGCGGGAGATGAGGGGAGTGGGGCATATGGGAATCCCTTATATTTTTGTGTGTAATATTTTGTGTAATCTAAGTACCTTTTAAAAAAATAAAAAACATATTTAAAAAAAAAGCCAACACTCACTCACTTAGAGACAGGAAAATGGAGACCCCAGGCAACACTGGGATATATAATAACTACACTTTCTAAAAGAAAAACTGAGCCAAGAGACAACAGCATATCTAGAAGGAAGGAGCCTCAGGGCAGTATGTAATATAAACCCCTTTCCTGTACCTCCAAAAAAGAAAAAAGAGCTGAATATATTATATGCAAGCTCATGGAATATCAATAGCCAGATAGTATCTTTTTTGATGTCATAATATTTTTCCTATATAGCAGAGCTAAAGCTTAAACTCTAGAGCAGGACAATAATCAATCACTAAAACATTTAAAGTATTAGGCAAACAGAAGGGTCTTCATTGTGAATTGCTTTAGCAAAATTGTTGATAGAAATTATATCTTCTATTTTCTTTTTCAATGCCTCCTAGGGCTTCTTAAATGTTGTTGTACCAGAGTAGTCCTTAAATAATTTTTAGTTTGTTTTTAATTTGGAGAAAGAACATTCTGTGTCTGTAGATAAAATGACAAGAATTGTCAAAAATAAAAATAAAGACCCTATTTAAAAAAACAACAACTGTGTATAATCTAACTTTTTACAGCAAAATACATCTGGTGGTTTTCATTTCTGTTAAATCCCACTGTGTAATGACTTTAGGTAAAGGAAAAGTGCATTTAAACAATGATTATAAGCGGCCAATGAAAATTGATTTGCCTAGCCTGTATTTTCCACAAGTGACTTTCAATTAATTGGGTTGGAAAAATGCAAAAAGTCGGGAAAAGTAATTTACTCTTGACTCATATCTACCCGAGTAGCTCCTTTATCCAAATAGCAAGGTGAAAAAACAATGAACTATACAACCTTTTCTTGCCTAAAATTACTGCTAAATATGAGAATCTGACTTTTAGTCTGTCAGCAGACCAGAAGAAAATTCAGAAGTGTTGTAAGACCCTGGAGAAATTTTAACCAGGGTCATTTTTTAAAAATGGTACATATAGTGAAAATTTTAAATTCAACCTACACTTCTAGGCAACGGTATTGTCCAGTACATAATGATACAGGTATCAGGCAAAAGAACCAAATATCTAAGTGCTCTCCTCATCTTTGCTGATGCCCACTAAATCTTTTGTATCCTTTGGGCTAAAAGTCCAGCAAACATCAAGAACTTTTAAGAGAAAATCTGTAGGTGCAGGGCAGGTGTATTTATGATCTGTTTATGTATCATAAACAGGTCCAGGTGTGCTCCACTGGATCTCTGGTGAACAGAGTCTAATTCTTACAGAATAAAAATGACAGTGCAGTGACTTTCTATGACAGAAGTGAACAGAACTGCCCTTGTTTGTTTGTTTATTTTATCAGAACAAAGGAAGTTCTCCTCACAATTGGTAACTGAGTAACAGTTAGGGATTTGAGAATAAGACTTAAAGGGTGATTTACTGCTCAGTAAGTCATCAGAGAACAATCAGAGAATCATGAAGGTATTTACCAATCTTAAAAAAATTTCCCCTACAGCACTACACTGAAATCTGTGCCATTGCTACCTGGATGCAAAGGATTACATGTTCGTTTTAAAACTATTCATTATACTATACTGGTATGGTTCTAACTCTTTTAGTAAGCATGTTCTATTAGAACATTTTTAATTTTCAGTCTGGGAATATATCATTAAGAGACTAAAACATGTGGTATGGAAGCATATATATTGTCTGCTCCCATTTGTAAAGAGGAAGAGGAGGAGAAGGGAGATTATCTTCTTAGTTTGGTAATAATGATATGAACACAGATTCATATTTTAAAAAATGAATTTCACGTTGCTAACCTTAGTTATCTGGGGAGAACGAAGTGCAATGGAGCAAAAATATCAAAGAAAAACTAGAATCTTATAGAAAAATAGACATTTTGTAATAGTAAATGAAAAGAACAAAATACAGTTTCAGTTATGCAATTGATGCAGATATTTAAAATTAAAATTTTACATTGAGAAAGCCTAAAAAGGAAAAACATACAAACATAAACAATGGTTTGTTTACAAGATACAATTGTGGGAAATTTTTCCTTCGTCTTTCTGTGTTTATTTTAATGTTATTTTCAAAAATAGTTGAATAAAGGGGAGCAGACATGGCTCAAGTTATTGAGCCACTGCTTCCCACATGGGAGGTCCCAGGTTTGGTCCCTAGGGTCTTCTAAGAACAAAAGCACAAACAACAAACAAATAAACAAACAAAACCCAACTCAGGGAAGCTGATGTGGTTCAGTGGTTGAGTGCCAACTTCCTACTTTACAAGGTTTGGGGTTCAAGCCCTGGCCCTGGTCCCTAAAAAAAAAAGAATAAAGAAAAATCATACTGTGATGTTATAGACCTAATTCTAAAGAAGCTAGCCAAAGTGAAGTCTTTGCTCTCCAATTATGACATACTGATTTTTGAAGACTGGATACTGAATGGCCATGACCAAGAGTGTGAAAACTTCCACTCTCCTGAGTAACTTTCAGGTCCAAAGAGCCAGCTGCGCTCAGATGCACTGGCTTGGTGGCCTCACTGCACTGAGATATTTAGTTCCAATATTAACTAGTTGGAGCTTGGAAAGACATTTGCCCACTTGGCCCTGAACACTGAGCAGGTTTGTTCAGAATATTGGACAGGACTGAGCTAGAGGGATTGAGCTGAAGTCTCTTTCTGATGCAAAGTTAAGTTGGTTTTCTATGGTTAAATGGCAAGCTTAGGTGTTCAAAGTACTCACTCGCAATCTATGTTCAAACAGACAAGCTCTGCTCCAAGGTTAACAATACCACAACAAATGTAAAGCTTGAAAAGGAGCGTTGTCTGCCTGTTCACTTGAGCCATCTGTTGTCAGCTGGATCCCACAGTGATGGAGAGAGTGAGTCTTCCGTGGAACAGCCGGGAGCACCCGTAATTGGTGCTCTAAGTACTCAAGCCAAGGAAGTGTCAGGTTAACAACCTCTAACCATCAATCTTGATAATTAATTGAATCTTGAGACAGTGAAGAGTCAATAGATTTGCTTGTTTGCACTTCTGGATCAAAGCTTGGTGAGGAGGTTATTTCTGAGTAAAATACTTCATACTTAATAGGAGCTCTAGAGAACCTTTAAAAGGAACCACTAAAAAGAGAAAAGCAAAAGGAGCAAGCCTTGATAGACAAGGTCTGATCTGACAATGGTGGTGAGGAAGAAATTTTACTTAGAAAATCAGTTTTTTCTAAGCCCTCAATATTAGTTAGGACTTAGAGACAGGATTTTGTCTCTAAATACCCTTAGTGTGACAATGGAATAAATATGTCTTCAATTTGATTATTGAAGGAAGATACCTTCCAGATCAATTTTTTCCACCTTAACTTTTCTCCCCTCTTTTTCTTGAATTCATGTTTTTCTTCTTTTTTCCTGAATCCATATCCATGTCTCTCCCTCCCTCTCTCCTTCCCTCCCTCCCTCCCTCCTTCCTTCCTTCCTTCCTTCCTTCCTTCCTTCCTTCCTTCCTTCCTTCCTTCCTTCCCTCCTTCCTTCCTTTCCTATCCTTCCTCCCTTCTTCTCTTCCTTTCATTCACATTCCTTTTTGAGGCCCAGGTAAATCCCTCCTTTTCTATAAAACCTCTCCAGCCATTCTAGCCCCCCGTCTCTTCACTTATAAATTGACACTGGTTATTCAATTAACAATGCCTAATCTTTAATCTACTTTGTAATACAGAGGGATGAATCTTTCCTAAGATTATGGCCACAACTCAAACTGCTTCTGTGGCACACATTATAGCCTGGGAAGTTTAATGAGATAATATATTCAAAGAAATTAGTACAATGCCTAAGACATAATAGTTGTTCAACAACCACTAGGTGCCCCCCTCTCTCTTTCCCCTTTTCTCTTTCCCCTTTCCCCTTTCCCCTTTCCCCTTGCCTTGGAACCAAGGCAAGAGTCATGAGGACAGAAATGAAAGAAATACTGATATTTATTCTGGGCAGTACAGTTTAGCCTGGAAATAGGGAGAATCTGAAGACAAGGACTGGTGAACATACATTTTCCACACTGGCTTTTGTTTTCTTATGGCATCATTTTGTATCAATTGCCCATCCATCCAGGCAAATAGTAAATGTAAATTAAAGTTTATTGAAAGAGTGTTAATGCACATAGCACCAGCCTACCTATCTCCTCTTCATCCTGCCTCTCTCAAGATGCCCAACAGCCTGCATTTCCCCAACTGATAGTATCGCCCCGCCTCTTTTACCTCTCCTTGTGCCTTTTATCTGTCCCTGTATTAGAGCACTTACCTTATCCCATATCAAGTTTGCTCTTTGAGAGCAGGGCCTAGTGTGATTCACCACTGAACTCAGAGTAAGGAGCCTTCCAGTGCTAGACTGAGTCCTGCTGGCTGGGTGACACTGAGCAAGACTTTTTCTAAGTTCTGTTTTTTCAGCCATCCTCACAGACTGTTACAGGGTTATTATCCAGACTGTGCAATTGGAGGTCCTGTGCCCAGGATTTCATAATTAATAAATGACAGCTTTGGTGCTGGAAAGAAAGAAAGACAGAGAGGGAAGGAGGGAGGAGAAGAGAGAGAGAGAAATGAAAGGGAGAATGAAAGAATGAAAACCGAAAAAACAAATTTTCAGTTTGCTAAATGCTACCAAAGCAATAAACCAGAAATGAATTGGCTTTTACAATACGATGTATTAAGTTAAAAGCTTACAGCTCTGAGGCCGTGAAAGTCTCCAAATCAAGGCGTCATCAGAGATGGTTTCTCACTGAGTTGCAGCTGTGGACTGTCAAGCCCATGGCAGTGTCAGCTCGTCTCTCCCCTCTCCTCCGAGCCTCGTTGTCTTTGCTTCTGGCTACAGTGGCTTCCTCAGCTCCTGGGGCCTTTGCTTCTGGCTACAGTGGCTTCCTCAGCTCCTGGGGCCTTCTCTCTCGGTTTCTGGTTTGTCTCTGTCTCTGCTTCTTTTTTCTGTGTCTGTGCCTTTTTATTCCTCTCTTAGAAGGGGTTCCAGTAAGAGAATTCAGAACCACCCTGGGCTATGCCCTACAGCAAATCTATCAAATGGCCCTTATCTGATCTAATCTAATGAAAAGGTTAACAATAGGTTCAATTTAAGCGCACAATTTTCTGAGGTCCACAGAAGACTAAAACCAACACAGATAGAAAAAAGGAAAGGAAGGGAAAAGGGGAAAGAGAAAAGGGGAAAGGGGGAAAGGGGAAAGGGGAAAGGGGAAAGGGAAGGGAAAAGAAGGGAAGGGAAGGGAAGGGAAGGGAAGGGAAGGGAAGGGAAGGGAAGGGAAGGGAAGGGAAGGGAAGGGAAGGGAAGGGAAGGGAAGGGAAGGGAAGGGAAGGGAAGGGAAGGGAAGGGAAGGGAAGGGAAGGGAAGGGAAGGTCTAAGAGACTTAAAAAAAAAAAGTTACTCTGTGGAAAAGCAAGTGCTCTCACATGTGAACAGTCACCCAGGCAAGACTTCAAGTTGTTAATAATTTTCATGCTTCAGGAAGGAATCTTTTAAATGATGCAGGTAGTTTATAAACTGTGATTCTCCTCCCTCCCGCCCCCCATCTCTAAATCCCCCCAAATCTCCCTGAAAAATTGGGAAAAGGGAAGGTGGTATGAAGTTTAGGCCAGTGAGGGAAGAGAATCATATGCTTTACTCTTAGTTCAACCAGATAAATTTAGATTTTCTCTGTTTATAAGATTGATACACAAAACAGTTTGATTAAAGGGGAATTCTACTAATGAAAGCTACCTTTTTTCAACCATTCCTGGAATCTAAGCCTCACATCTCTCTGATGAGGAATATAAAATCCAGGATCTACAGGTTTTGTCCAAAGCAACACAGCTTATTAGTAGTAGACTGAGAAAGCCTTGCTTCCACTTCACCAGTTCCTAAATATAGGAGCATTTACTGGCATTCTGAAACAGCTATGTAATGCCATCTTGTGGCTCCATTTGCCTGTTCTCAAAAAGGAGAATTAAAATAAGGAAATTCTTTCCTAACAGTGTTTGAATGGCTGAAACTTGATGCAGGAGCAAACATTTACTTACATGTTCTTGTAAGCCCAGTGCCTAGAGCAGGGCCTGGCCCGAAACTAGTAGGTTTCTCAAAATATTGGTTGAAATAACAAATGATGCATTGGAAATAGAAATTTTCAGGTGGCAAAAAGAAGATTCATGGAAAATTCCCATATTTGTTTCCAAAAGTATCTGAAGCCCATTTAGGAAGATAAATATGGTTCAAACAGTTCCCTTGTTGTCTGTTCTACAATGAGAGACTAACAGGTAACATATAACATCAGGTTCATCCTTGAGGGTTCAAAGAACTAAAAGGGGTGGCGGACTTGGCCCAGTGGTTAGGGTGCCGTATACCACATGGGAGGTCCATGGTTCAAACCCGGACCTCCTTGACCCGTGTGCAGCTGGCCCATGCGCAGTGCTGATGTGCACAAGGAGTGCCCTGACACACAGGGGTGTCCCCTGCGTAGAGGATCCCCATGCGCAAGGAGTGTGCCCTGTAAAGAGAGCCACCCAGTGCAAAAGAAAGTGCAGCCTGCCTAAGAATGGCGCCGCACACACGGAAAGCTGACACAGCAAGATGATGCAACAAAAGGAAACACAGATTCCCGTGCCGCTGACAACAACAGAAGCGGACAAAGAAGACGCAGCAAATAGACACAGAGAACAGACAACTGGGGTGGGGGTGGAGGGGAAGGGGAGATAAATAAATAAATAAATAAATAAATAAATCTTTTTTAAAAAAAAAGAACTAAAAGGAGCAGTAACCTCTATCAAGTTGCTGAGTTGTTGATATCACAAAATGGCAACATCATTCTCATTTGCACCTCTAAATAAATGGAGTTATTTATGTCAGCAGGAATCTACCAACCCATTCTTAGAGAAACAAGTTCCATATTTGATCACCTTCCCTCTCTGCTTTTAAGACAACCTCGGAAATCTTTCAACTTTTTGTAGATATCAGGGAAGGGATGTGTTAAGTTTTCTGTAAAAACGAAAAGATAGAAAGAAAATGACCCTTTTCTCTACAAGTATCTATTTTCATCCCTGATTCACATAAAGACTGAGGGAGGATTATTGCAAAGAGGAACATTAGGGGCCCTCAACAGTGGACTCTGAAGGACAAACTGAATATAGAGGCAATGGTGGGTGGATCCAGAGACAGGGCGTGAGGACACAAAACCCTCTACTGTACAGCTTTTGCTGGTATTCCTGGAGAAAAAGAGATGTTGCCTTCTTCTGGGTTCCCACAAAAGCAAAACCTGAAACAAAGATTCAGGTGCATGTTTTTCATTGGGGAAATGATCCCAGGAAGTTGTGTGAAGGAGTATGACATGAGATGAGGAAGGGAGGGAAGCTAGACCGGAGCCTGTTAACAAGGCGTTAATGCTGTGGGTACTGGCACTCAATCCTTCTGGGGTCCCTGAAAAACTATGTAGAACATGCACCCTAGTTATTCCACCAAAAGGCCAAGAAGCTGGTGCATTCATCCAGCAGCTTCTACTCTCCATTATTAGTTGAGGAGAGATCCTGAAGGCATCAACTTCCCTGCCTTCCAACCTGTCCTAATGTGAGCCAAACATGCTCGCTGAGCAGAGAAGTCCTCCTGTCAGAGCTGCAGGAAACCATTGGCATGTACTGGAACCCTTGCTGGTGAACTCAAGGCTGGGCTGAGGGCCATTGCTTACACTTCTCATATCCATCGACATCCCACATTAACTCTATCCTGTCCTACCACCAATGCTTCCTAGAGTTACCAGTCTCAAGTCATCCCTCAAATATGACTTACAACAGGAAGGTCAGTGGCAAGCTATAGTCCCTAAAACTAAAACCCATAACCATCTTCTGCCTCTTCTACCTAACATTCTAGATTTCTCTCACTACAGTTGTGTGCCCAGTGGAGTGACACATTGCTTCTCTGAGGTATCTGGGCTCCTGGTACCTTGCCTCTGTCAATCTCTGATTGCAGTAATTGTTTGTTTACTGTTATCGCCAGCCATGGAATCACCAAAAGACTCCCCCATGAATCCCCTGAATTCCAGACATACTTCTCGCTGTCCCCACTTTGTAGCAGCAACCACAGTCAGCAAGCACCACCAGCGAGGGAGATGGAGGAAGCCGCTGGCATATGCATGAGCTATGTGCAGTGAACTCTGGATTGGGGAAAAAATATATCAGTGGGACGCTGACAGTATGTGCCATCTCTTTGCATGTGAATGGAAAAAGCAGGGACATAAAACTCTAAATAGCAAAAACCCTCTTCCATATCCCCCTTTCCCCATAAAACATAATCAATTAGAAAGACATGACATACTTGTCAAGAGCATCTTTACCGCTGTCAATTCAAAGGAGATCTGTTCTAGCTTGGGGAAGTGAAAATGATTCCACCAGTCTTGGCCTGGCATCTCTTTAACCTTTAGAAAATCAGCAGCTATGGGGAATCTTACTCTACCTTCAGAAATCAGAACAGCTTTATGCATATGAGGAAAGGGATGGAATATTTTAAGAAGTTAAAACTCCTGCATGAGTTGAGTGCAATCTCAGAATAAGTGAGACGTGGTGTAAAGACAAAGTTCTCAAACCCAAGTAAAGCCTGGAACAGTCAGATTTCAGTGTGAAAAGCAACAGTTGGGGTTCAAACACTGGTTTCTGCCTTGGACTAACAGGGGATATTTAGGAAGATGTTTGTATTAGTCAGCCAAGGGGGTGCTGATGCAAAGTACCAGACAGCTATTGGTTTTTATAAAGGGTATTTATTTGGGGTAAAAGCTGACAGTCAGAAGGCCCTAAAGAGTCCAATTCAATGGATATGTGGGAGTACTGTATATTGTGTATATGAATTACTGCGATCTAAAACTTCTGTGACAATAAGCTTAATAATTAGGAAAAAAGATAAGAAAAAGAAAGGATGTAGACAGTGAGGAAAAGATGGAAGAAGTTGCCTGGCCAATTTTCATACAGGCAACACTTATTGCAGTGATGAAAGGCAAAACATCAAAAACAAAGCTTTTGCATTTTTAAATTTTTTGATAATTTTTTTTTTAATTTTTATTTTTACCTTAATTTTTCTAAATTAGTATGTATTCTATATCTAACCTTTAATCTCATCACTATATTCCATTTTACTATTAATGGAACCTGGCAATATATTGGGCTTCATTTTTGAAGAAGTTTTGGATCACAGAGAGGTTCAACAATGGCAGGGGAGGAATACTGATATGGGATGTTATTGACAGGGGACACATGGTTGGCAGGGAGTTCTACAGGGCATATATCCAAGGTACATAAAAATGTTTGGATATTTTCATAATGGTTACAATTGAAAACAACAACTGAGGGAGTACTGAGTTCCTAGCCAGGGGAGCTCTATCACAGTCCCTAAAGGAACAGCAACAATCCCCCAAGTGCAACGGCAAAGACCAAAAAAGAAGGAAGTCCAACAATGAGCCCTTGATACTAATGACTATGCTTGTAAGCCTGTGTGTCTGAAATAAGAACAAGGCCTAGAGCAGTAGGGTGCCTAAGAGTTACCTCTTGAGAGCCTCCATGTTGCTCAAATGTGGCCAGTCTCGAAGCCAAATGCAGCACATGAATGTGTTGCCTTCCCCCCAGTGTGGGACATTACTCCTGGGGATGAGCCTCCCTGGCATTGAGGGATTACTACCAAGTACCAGCTGATGATGTAACTAGAAAATGACCTTGAATAAAAGGGTCTACTTGTACCAGCATAATATCTCAGTCTACATATAATACCAGGAGTTAAAAATGCTTTTTGACCTGAATAAAAGAGTGAAATGGAAAGGACAACTGAGTTTATATGGCTATGAGTCTCCAAAATGAGCCAGGAGGTTATCAAAGGGGTTGCCTTTATGCACACCTGAGCAGAGTCCAAGAGACAGATAAAGTAGATACAACCCCAGGTATTGGTTCTTCTGAGGGCTACAGAGACCCACAGGTTCTATGGTCATGGCAGATGGAGTTCAGTGCCATGTCAGTTGGCCCTACTTTGGAGTTTGTGTTTCTCTGTGATGGAGCTGGACTCAGATATGATCTTTGTCCACAAGCCTCCCCTGTTAATTTTACTGGGTCTATAATTGGTGCTGGGGTTTAGTGTATACCCAGGGGACCTGAATCTCTAGACTGACCATGTGATAGCCAGGCCCTGAGCCTCAACAGACTTGCAACTCCTACACTCTGGTTTATTGGACTTACCCCACTCAGCTAACATGGAGGTGAAGAAGGTCAACTACCACATCAGGGAGCCAAGACTGCCTACAACTGAAAGCAGGAGAATTGCATCCAGCATCCATGTGGAATCTAAGCCCCCTCTTGATATAGAGGGGGAGTGGACACAACCATTCTAAGGTTCACAAGATGGAGGAATAGAGTATGGATTAGAGTGGACTTACTGATATTCTATTCATGAACTATTATGATTAGTAATCAAAAAAAATGTGGCATTGGTGTGGAGAAAGTGGCCCTGGTGGCTGCTGGGGGTAGGGAGTGGGAGGAAAAGATTTGATATCTATGATCTAATCTTGAATGAATGAATGGATAACGATAATTTAGAAAGTGATGTAAAAAAATGAAATAAGAAATGAAAAAGTTTGGGTATCAAAATTAATCATTTCAAATGTAGCATTGGTATGGAGAAAGTGGCCATGGTGGTTGCTGGGGGTAGTGAGTGGGAGGAAGAGATGCATGTGGGAGCATTTTTGGGACTTGGAGCTGTCCTGGGTGGTGCTGTAGGGACAGTTACTGGACATTGTATGTCCTCCCATGGCCCACTGGGTGGACTGTGGGAGAGTGTGGACTATGGTGTGGACCATTGACCATGAGGTGCGGTGGTGCTCAGAGATGTATTCACCAAGTGCAATGAATGTCTCATGATGATGGAGGAGGTGTTGTTATGGGGGGAGGAGTGGGGTAAGGACGGTGGGGGGTATATGGGGACTTCATATTTTTTTAATGTAACATTAAAAAAAAAATAAAGAGAAAAAAAAAAAAAAAGAGTCCAACTCAAGGTACCATATGAAGTACTTTCTTACCCAAAATCTGTTGCCACGTGTTGACGCAAGATGGTGGGCAATGTCTGAGAGGGTTCAGCCTTCCTCCTTCTCTTAAGGCTCCGTGGTCGCAGCTTCATCCAATCTCAGCTGTAGGCTGGCAAAAGGCTTGTTTCTCTTCCAGGGGCTCGTTTTTTCTGACTCAGCTGCTTTGTTCTCTTCACAAGGTCAGCTGTAGACTATGAGGCTCATCTCTCTTCCCAGGCCCCAGAATCCTCTATGTATCTTTTCTGCATATCTATTTCTCTGTGCCTCCAAGGAGACAGGGAACCAACCCTGCATGCCCTAATGATGTGGTGGAATCAAAACCCTAATCCTGATTTAATAAAGTAAAGGTGAAATCTCTGAATTTAATACAATCAAAGGAGTAGCGTGCCCAGAGGAATAGACCAATTTACAAACATAACCAAATTTATTTTTGAATCCAATAATATCAAAATGGCCACATAACAATTAAATATGAGCCAAATGTGACTAGGGTGACTGGGGCTCCCACTATGCTATCCTGTAACCTACCATGATGCCAGGGTTAGCACAAAAGACCTCAGCCCTGGAGTGATGCGTCAGCATGGTGATGTAAGACATGCCCTGGAAAAGCCTCCCCTCCGAATCAACTAATAAAAGAGGAGTCCCACTTGCTTGGAATCCCGGAGAACGTTAGAGACTAGAGAACACTCCACAAATGCTGAATTGAAAAAAAGATGATTCATCGCCAAGATCAGGTAGGAGGCTCCTGTCCTGGACCTACCCGTCCAGGTACCTCCCCCACACTTGTCCCTTGGGCCTGGGAGTCAGCAGAGGCAGCTCAGCCCAGGCCCTTCTGCCATGGGGGGACTAAAGAGGCACTCCCACGGGCACAGGGACCCAAATCTGCAGAGGTCCAGGGTGGAACACGAGCAGCTGAGGTGAGTGAGCCACACACAGGACAGCCCTCAGGCAGGGAGGGAGCGGGACTGTGGCAGAACTGTCACCAATAGGTGCGCAAATACTCAGTCCAGCCTCTGCGGACACAAATTGGACCTTTCTGGATTGACCCCATCAGGGTCCCCGAAGTGGGTTACCGTGAAGGGGAAGAAACCGGAAGCAGAAAAGCCTCACTCGGAAAAAACAATAAAAGGGAGCGTGTGTACCGAACTGGTATACGACGGGATGGATCCCAGAACAGAAAAGTGTAAGGAAAGTATGGGGAGAAGTTAAACAAATCACAGGAGCTGGGGAGAAAATCCTGCACACACACACAAAAGAACAGGTCAGGATCCCCGGAGAAGAAATAGAGGAAAGGAAGCTTAATCATGAACAAAGTGCGATCTTAAAACTGTACCACATGGAGAAGCATCTTCGGGACATTGTGTCAGGCAATGGTTTCTAAGACTTGACACCCAATGCATAGGCAACAAAAGAAAAAAATAGATAAATGAGACCTCCTAAAAATGTAAAAACTTTTGTGCATCAAAGGACCTTATCACAAAAGAAAAAAGTCAACATACTCAATGGAAGAAAATATTTATATATCTGATGAGTTTAATATCCAGAATAAAGAAATTCTACAATACAACAATAAAAAGCGAAACAATCCAATTGAAAATGGGCAAAAGACTTGAATAAAAATTTATCCAGAGAGGATATACAAATGGCTAAAAGTCACATGAAAATATGCAGAACATCACTAGCTATTCGGGAAATGAAAATCTAAACTACAAGGGATATTTCACACAAAATGGAATGGCTACTATTTAAAAATAAAAAAACAGTATACTGCAGATGTTGGAGAGGATGTGGAGAAATAGGAACACTCATTCATTGCTGGTACAATGTAAAATGGTACAGCAGTAACTGTGGAAGACAGTTTGGCAGTTCTTCAGGGAGCTAACTACAGAATTACCATGTAGCCTGGCAATCCTGCTTCTAGGGAGCAACCCAAGTAACCATCAACTGATGAATGGATTTACAAAATGTGGCATATACATACAATGGTATATTATTTAGCATTACAAGGAAACAAGGTTCTGGTTCATGTGACAACCTAGATGAATCTTAAAAACATTATGTTGAGTGAAATAAACCAGACATGAAAGGACAAATATTGTATGATCTCACTGATATGAACCAATTAGAATAAGCAAACTCATAGAGTTATAATTTACAACATCAGTTACCAGGGGCTGGCTGGGAGATGGGGAATAGAAATTTACAGAATTTCTACTTGGGTTGATTGTAAAGTTTTGGAAATGGATGGTGGTGATGGTAGCACAACATTGTGAGTGTAATTAACAGCACTGAATTATACATGTCAATGTGGTTAAAAAGAGAAATTTTAGGTTGTATATAGGCTGCCAGAAAAAAATTCAAAAGATAAAACATAGGACTGTATAACACAGTGAACCCTATTATAAATGATGGAATATAGTTAATAGTACAATTATTAAAATGTTATTTCATGAATTATAACAAATGTACCACAATAATGCAAGGCATTAATAATAGGGTGGTATATATGAAAAATACACCATAATGTGAACTATTGACTCTAATTATTATAATTATAATATTCTGTAATCAATTATAACAAAGATACCACACTAATGCCAAGTACTATTGAGGGGGGAGGTTTAAGAACACTGTATTTTTACATGATTTTTTTGTAAACCTACAACTTCTTTACTTAAAAATTTTAAAAAATTACTCATTCCCATCTCACTTTATTACATTAAAATTGATGACAAAATATTATAATTCACAGCAACAATCAGGCCAGATCTTGCTTGATCAAACAACTAGACACCATAACCTTGCCAAGTTGACACATGAAATTAACCATCACAACAGGTTATTGCCATCTGCTGCTTGATGAATTAGTTATCAATAGGATAATGGATAATCCATTACCATATGCATTATCATCTATCCCTTTGAATATCCAACATCCATACCCACACTTTTGCCAATGTAATTGACAAAAAAAAATGCTAGCACATAGGAAAATAAGTTTACTCCTTGGCCAAAATAAAACATCTCAAATTCATTTAATGCATTCAGCTTGAAATCCAGGATATTGGAAGGAAATAATTGGGCTCACACTGACTAGTTTGAGAATGCATAATTTGAGTAGACATATTCAACAAGCAGTAGAATCCTCACATTGAATATCTGACCTATGGAATAAGGGATATTATGGTAGAAAAGGCCCAATGGAACGGCAGGAACTGCCTTTACCTAGCAAAATAGTAAACCAAAAATGATGGCACATTCCTGGAAGAATTTCCAAAAAGTAGTGTCACCATCAAGTACTTGAAAGATACAAGGGTGGTGATTCCCACCATATCCATATTCAACTCTCCTGTTTGGCCTGTGCAGAAAACATATGGATCTTGGAGAATGACAATGGATTACTATGAACTTAACCAGGTGGTGACTCCATTTGCAGTTGCCTGTTTCAGATGTATGTTGAGGAAATCAACATACCCTTGGTACCTGGTATTAATCTGGCAAATTTTTTCACTTGATAACTGGTATTAAAGCCCAACAGAAAGAGTTTACTTGCATCTTCACTGTCTTACCTTAGGGCGTATCAACTCTCCAGCCCTCTGTCATAGTCTAGTCTGGAGGGAACTTGATAGTCTTTCCCCTCCACCAAACATCACACTGGTCCATTATATTGATAGCATTAAGCCAATTAGACCTAGTGAGCAAAAAGTACTCCACTTATTTGTAGAAGTACTCTAGACTTATTTGTAAGGCATTTGTGTGTCAGAAGATTAGAGATAAATCAACAAAAATTCAGATGCCTTCCTTCTCAGTGAAATTTCTAGGCATCTACTGGTGTGGAGCATTTCAGGATATCCTGTCTAAGGTAAAGGACAAGCTGTTGCATTTGGCCCTTTGTTCTTTCTGGAGTTTGGAGGCAACATATTCCTCATTGTGTGTGCTACTCAGGTCCATTTACTTATGGACTGAAAAACTGCTAGTCTTCAGTGGGACTGGAAAAAGAGGGCTCTTCATCAGATCCAGGCTGCCTTGCAAGCTGCTTTGACACTTGGGCCATATAATCCAATGGTCATGGAAGTGTGGATTTTGGACCAAAGCCCTGACATCCTCTGCAGATAACTACTCTCCTTTTGAGAAACAGCTTTTGCCTGCTATTGGGTCTTAGTAGAGACTGAATTCTTAACCATGGGCCACCTAGTTACCATGAGACTTTAGAGTTACCCATCATGACTGGGTGATGTCTGACCCACCAAACCATAGAGTTGGGTGTGCACAGCAGCATTCCATCATAAAGTGTGTGTGATACTGAAAAGCTCAGTCTCGAGCAGGCCCTGAAGGCACAAGAAATATACTTGAAGAAGTGGTCCAAAAGCCCATTGCCCCCACTCTCTCACATTACCTTCTTTTTCCTGCTCCACAGCTATGGCCTCTTAGCAAGTTCTCAATCAGTTAACTGAAGAAGAGAAAACTCAGACCTAATTTACAAATGGTGCTGCACTCTATACAGGTGCCACCCCAAAAACGGACACTTATAGAACTATAAACCCTTTCTGGGACATCCCTGAAGGAGAGTGATGAAGGCAAATTCTCTCAGAATTTGAACAGAACTTCAAGTAGTGCACCTGGTTGTTCATTTTTCTTGGGAGGAGAAATGGCTGAAGCTACATTAGTATACTGATTGATGAGCTGAGCTCAATGGTTTGGCTGGATCGCCAGGGAACTGGAAAAATTATAACAAAGAGATCTGCAGGAGAGGTATGTGATAGATCTTTCTGAATGATCAAAAAACCTGATGTTATTTGTGTCCCTTGTGAATGCTTACCAGATGATGATTTCAGCAGAGGAAGATTTTAATAATCAGGTAGATAGAATGATTTGTTCTGAAGATAACAGTCAGTCTCTTTCCCCAGCCTCTCCAGTCATTGCCCAATGGGCTTATGAACAAACTGGCTGTGGTGGTAGGGATGGAGATCATGTATGGACTCAGAAACATGGACTTCTTCTCACCAAGGCTGACCTAACTATAGTCACTGCTAAATGCTGAATCTGCCAGCAGGATATGCCAACTTTCAGTCTCCAACATGGAACCATATCCCAAGGTGAACAGCCTTATACTTCATGACAGGTTGATTACATTGGACCACTTCCATCATGGAAAGGGCAAAGCTTTGTTTTCATTGGAATAGACATGTTTTTGGTACAGATTTGCCTTGGCTCCATGCAATGCATCTGCCAAAACTACCATCTATGAACTTACAGTGTCCTACCCACTTTCATGGTATACCACACAGCATTGCTTCCAAACAAGGAATGCATTCCCCAGCAAATGAAGAGCAGGAATAGGCACTTCCTCAAGGAAGTCACTGTTCTTACTATGTTTCTCATACCCCTGAAGCCCCTGGAGTTATAAAATGGTAAAATAGCCTTTTGAAGACTCAGTTATGGTGCCAACTCTGTGGCAATACCTGTCAAGGCTGTGACAATGTTCTCCAGAAGGCTGTAAATGCTCTAAATCAGTGTCCATACTATAGTGCTCTTTCTCCTATAGCCATAATTCATGGGTCCAGGAATCAAAGCATGGAAATGGAAGTGTCACAGCTCACTATTACCCCTAGTGATCCACAGGGAAAAAAAATGTTCCTGTCTCTGTGACCCTATGCTCTGGTGGTCTAGAAGTCTTAATTCCAAAGGGGGAAGTGCTGCCACCATGAGACACAATAATGATTCCATTTAATTGGAAGTTAAGACCAGCACCTGGACCCTTTGCACTCCTTATGACTCTGAATGAGCAGGTGAAAAGGGTGCTGTACTGCCTTAAGTGACTGACCTTGATTCTCAAGAGAAAATAGGACTGCTATTTTCACAATGGTGATAAAGAAGAGTTTTCCTGGACTACAGGAGATCCATTAGGACACCTCTTAGAACTACCATGCCCTGTGATTAAAGGCAATGGAAAACAACAACAACCCAATAAGGCAGGACTACTAAGGTCACAAGCCTTTCATGAAGGTTTGAGTCACCCCACCAGGCAAAGAACCATGACCCACCTAGGTGCTTGCTGAGGGTAAAGTGAATATGGAATGAGTAGTGAAAGAGGGAAGTTAAAAATGGGTTATGACCATGTGAACAGCTGCAGAAGCAAGGATTATAATGGTTATGGGTATTTCTTCCTTGTTTTGTTATGAATACTTTAAAATATACATAAAGAAAATATCTTTGTTTCTTCCTTGTCTTATCCCCTTATCATATAACATAAGTTGTATTAATTTAATGTCTTATTTGAATTAAAAGATATCAAGTTTAAGAGTGAATAATATTCAAGGACTTGCATCCTTTTCTGGAGAAAGGGTTAGTACACTTCAGGTTGTATATGCTGATGCTGCACAGTTGCACTATGTTAGGTGAAAGTATGTCTATATAATTTTCTTTATTTAGAGATTAGGTATGGTTTAAGGAGAAGCATATTGATTCCAAGTTGACCAGAGGTAGACTGTGTTGGTTAATTTCATTTGTCACCTTAACCAGGTTATGGCATCTAGTTGTATGGTCAAGTAAGCAATGGCCTGATTTAAATCATTCATCAGTTGATTGCGTCTATGGCTGATGCAATCTACGACAAAGGAGATTGCCTTCAGCAAAGAGAGAAGTCTCCTCATTCAAACAGCCTTAAAGGGAGAACTGAAGATTTCATTAATCAGAAAAAAGAATTTCTATCTCTACTCCAGGCAGATATCTTCTCCTAGGGAATTCATCATCACCTTCATTGAAGATCCCAACTTGCAGCTTCTCCTGGGGAATTCATTGTCCCTTCACCAAATTTCCAATTTGCAGCCTGCTCTGAAGAAATTGTTCTTGCCAATCCTCACGTTACATGAGCCAATTCCCATAATACATCTCTTAATATTTACATATATATTTTTATATATGTATGTATCTCCTGTCAGTTCTGTTTCTCTGGAGAACCCTGACTAATATACTTGGTAACTGTTGTTTATCTAGGGTTGAACACATCAACTGAGATGACCTAATCTCACAATGTGAGATAATACATTTCCATATTGTTTAAGCCAATTTGTATCAGCTTTTCTGTGACTCAACACAACTTGACTGACCTGTTGCAGTAATAATAGTCATTTCTGCCCCCGCTTACTGTGAGCAATACAGTTGCTAAGTGTTTTACAAACATTTTCTCATTTAATCCTCACAACAAATATTTTTAAAATGAATGGTTAACATCCCACCCCATATTACAGATGAAGAAATGGGAACTTGAAGGGATTGATTCATTTTTCCAAGGTCTTATTGTTTATAAAGAGAGAAATAGGATTAAAGCCATTTCTGTCTGACTCTAAAGCCCACACTCTCTATAGCTATATTTTATTGTCTTCCATCCTGGAGTCTCAATTGCCTCACCTGTATCATGAAAGTAATGAAACCTAAACTGTCAAGTTGTCATGAGGATTGAGATGATTTGCAAAATGTCTGTTATATAGCAGAGATTCAATAAATTATTTAATCCCTTATCTTCACCTATCTCTTTCCTCTGTCCTACCCTAATACCCTAATAAAGTTATATACCTAAGGTAAAAGGAAAGGGATGCCTGCTATCTCTTTGGCCTAAAGAAAGAGGATTGTCTCATCCCTGACCAAATTCTGAATAGTGTTAGTGGAATATACTGGGTTTTCCTCTTTCTTAAGAACTCAGCCTATCTGTCTAATCCAGGAAGGCTCTAATTAGAGATTCTGGAGACACTTTCTAGAAATGCACTCCTCGAAGAGAACAGTGTGGGAGGGGTAAGATATGGGGACCACAAAATCACTAATATGCCTTCACAATTCTTCTAACAGTGTGTTGGTCTCTATCCTCTCTGGGCAGGAAGTCTTTTTGTAGGGACATTTTGTGATGTGAACAGTCAACCCACCTTCATTGCCAGTACAGTAGTACTGGTCACAGAGGAACTCTCCATCTCATGCTTCCCTACTGTTGGGGATTGAATTCTGTACCCCTGTTTGGACATGTTCTTGGTCTTGGTCTGCATTCTGGTGGGTGAAGACCCATTGTAAGTAAGATCTCTTCAAGATGTTCCTTCATTTAAGGTGTGGTCCAACTAAATCAGGTTGGCCTTTAATACAGCTTACTGGAGTCTTTCGTAAGTAGAGTGAAAGTCAGAGAAAGAAGCCACTGAGAGTAGTCAAAAGCTGAAAGTCAAGGGAACACAGAAGAGAAAGAAGATACTGTCATATGCATTGCCATGTGAAATAAAAGCCAAGAAACCCAAAAAATTGCAGGCTAGTGAGAAACTTAGTTGAAAGAAAGCCTTCCAGCTTCTGAGATCACCAGTCAACAAATTCTTGTTTTTAAGCCAAACTATGGTATGGTATTTGTTTTAGCAGCTAGCAAACTAAAACACCCAATCAAGGGATTGCCTCAGCCAAAGTACATTACTAAAAAGGACTTAAAAAATGGTCTTAAACAGAGATGACCTGAGTCATCTCATCTCTTTCTGCTCACCATTTACCAATGAGTAAGTAGGACCCAAGCAATATTTTTTGCAAGCTCCCAAGATACTGAAGCATATATACCCACAAACAGCAGCAACAGGAAAATTTAAATCTTTTTCAAAGTCAGAGTGGTTCAAAGACCCATCCAGAATGAGACTATCGAAGAGAGTTAAGAAGGTCCATTTTGAGTACAGTGTAGTGCAGTCCAGGCCACCAGTTATAGGGACAGAAAGGGATCCCCCCATTCCAACTTGGTCTTCAGCCTGGCTTGAGAACATCTGAAACTCCAGGTCAGCTCCAGAATCTGAAACTGGTGAGTTTGGAATAGTGTCAGATTGTCCCAAGACTGCTAATCTGTTAGAGAATGCCAGGAACTGAGGAAAACATGGGAGTCCAAACAACATAGTAGCAGTTATTTACTGAGTGAGGTGAATTAAAAGACTTTTTTTTTTTCACAGAGTCATACTGACTCAGTATCTCAGCCCCTGCCATTAGCAACACAAGGGACTTTTTGTATTGTCATAATCCCCCTGCATCTTAGGCCCTATTGTTAGGTCCTTAATGACCACCCAGGACACCTGCGTACACAAGGTAAACAGCTTCTCCCTCTCCTTCCTGTTCTTAACTGGGTTTGTGCCTCCACAAAAGTCAAATACAAACTCCCCAGTCCCCACTCTTGCTTGACCAAGCATTGCAGCTAAACCCATTTGGCACTATAAAGACATAGTCCCCAGATCCACTGTAACCATTTGCTTCCTGCCTCATGGTTGAAGTTAGGCTCCCAGCGTACCACTCCTCTCTGTTCTAGGACTTGTGAGTTCTATTAAACTTTTCATTCATCCATCTCCGGTGCCACTTATCCTTGCCACACCTATCTATATAAAGAGCCTTACAATACACTGAGCCTTACAATATTCCAGGACTTTCATATATATGCATTACCTCATATACACTTCCTAACAAACTTGAGAAGTAGACATTTTTATCCACATGGGTTCAAACTCCACTTCCGGTATCAAAATCCCTATTAGATTTTGTTACATCATGTAACAAATTATCACAAGCCTGATGGTTTAAAGCAATGCAGATTTATTATCTCACAGTTTAGCTGAGTTCTGTCCTTCAAAGTATCATCGAGCTGCAATCAAGGTCTTGGCTCGGTTGCATTTTCATTTGGAGGCTTGACGAGAAAAGTCCACTTCCAAGTTCGTTAAGGTTGTTGGTAGAATTTATTTCCTTGTGGTTGTAGGACTGAGAGCTTCAGAGTTTTTGGTTTGTTTGTTTGTCTGTTTTGACTGTCAGCCAAAGGATACCCATGACAACTTAGAGGTTTGTAGTTCCTTGCCACACAACCTTATTCTTAGGCAGTTCACAGTATGACAGCTTTCTTCAAGTCCATTAGGAAAGCAACAGCAAGTCTGCTAGCAAGACGGAGTCTTATTAATGGCAATCACAGGAGTGACATCCCTATACCTTTGCCATACTCTACGGATTAAAAGCAAGTCACAAGTCCTGCCCACAGTCAAGGGAAGGATTAGATAAAGTCATGAACACCTGGAGGCTGCAATCATGGGGTCCACTTTAGGGTCTGTCTCCCACTCTAAGGCTCATAGATAATTTCTTATAATAATGGCTAATAGTAGAAAGGACAAAGATTCAAGCCCATTCTTTCAAACATCAAATTCATAATCTTCCCACTACATTGTACTGATAAATTGGTTCTTCCATCAGTGAGAAAGCAGTGAAGCTATGGTGAGTGGGACTGCACCACTGAAAAGCAATCTGGCCCAGTATGCTAGGGCTACTTGCCAGCCTGTTCATTTGGGCCAGTGCCCAGGAAACAAGGGGGTTCTGGCTCATGCAAATCATGGCAAAATGCCTGAAATTGTTGACACATTAGGACTGCAGCCCAACCATGTAGACCTGGAAAACACACACAAAAACACAGATATAATAAGTAGAGGCAGCTTCTCTCACATCAGCAGCATGCCAAGAAGGCCACATTCTCCAAATGTAGATCGAATCCTGCCATCTATTCCCTACTTTGGGGATAGGCCATTTTCCCATTTTTGTCTTTCCAAACAACTCAGGATTAATATTTTAGCACCAGTTATTTAATCTAGATTATTCTGAACAAGTAGAATCCAAAACATTTGGTTCCACCATGGCATGACTTTAAAGACATTTGGATTGGACTTCTATAATGGAAAAAGCAAGGATTTTGGAATTCTGTCAACCACCTTTCGAAGACCATCTTTGCATTTAAATTGTTAGATTTATTACTGACTTCTTTGAGTTTCACCAGCTATACTAGTGGAATAAGAAAATCTATTTCTCAGAGTAGCAGTGAGTACTTAATGAGGGAGTAAGTATAGCAAGTGTAGTCCTGTGGGGGCTGGGGACAATGTTTCTTTGAGTGTGACCCAAAGAAGACCTGTATCAGCATAATCCAGGGTGTTGTTTAATCATGCAGGTTCCTCAGCCAGGCTCCGGAATTGTTGAGATGGAGCCTGGGAATGGGAATTGCAATCATCCAGGTGATTAATACCTGGGAACACTGATGGCCCTTAGGCTGGTGGAAGCATGCTTTTCTGCTTCCAGCACAGTCAGATACCTGCATGCTGTGAGGTTGCTGGGAAGTGCAGGGGTAAGGCACTACCACGGGGTCCAGACACCCAAAGTTTTGTCCTTGATTGGTTCTATAATCTCTGTGAAAATTTGGTTAATCACTTTTCATTCTCCATCTGCATAACAGAGGCTGGATTTTATAGTCTTTAAAGACCCTTCCAACTTCTAAGGGTGATTTGGTGATCCTACTCACATTCAATGTGAAACGCTGAGAATTGCGGTTTTCAATGCAATGATCCTAAACAATGTGCAAAGAACTAGACACCCCATTATCAAAAAATCTCCTTATGACAGACAAAACTGTAGAAATTTTAGGACACTAAGGAGAATTTCTTTCAAGCATGTGCCCATCTTATCTGTGTCCTCAGGATTAGAATGCTTTTAGGAGAAACAAAACATATGGAAGGAAGTTTGACAACAGTTTTTCTTAATGAGGATGCTGTCACCACTTTGGGGGTAATTGACTGTTTGTAGGGATTGTTTCTGTTATCACAATGATTGGGACAATACTAGAGGCTTTAAATGGACCGGAATCCAGGGATGTCTTGATATGCACAGGACAGCCTGACCCAAAGAAATATTGACCCATATCCTATAGGACTTCTGAATGTCCCAGTGGACACTGATATAGGTGAAAAACAATTTATACTCATAAATTTTTTAATAGTTTTAATGTAAACTGAAACACAGAAGTGGTTTTTGAACAATTTAATTTGCACTAAACTTTCAAGGAATGCTACCACAATGTAAATCACACTGAGGTTTTGATCAGAACGTTAACAAATGTTGTTCACCAACTCAAAAAACTTACTGCACTCTCTGAAACATTGTTCAAGGATTTTTTAGTCACTCATTCAAAACACTTATATTAGTCTGCACTTTTGAGGCGATTGCAGTCACTGGAATCCTATATACTCATGAATATATTTGCTTATCCCTTATTTCAAAATGTCAAATATAAATAAAAAACATTGACAATATTCTGTTGACTATTGCTTTATTTTTTTTAAACCATAATTATTTCATTAACAAGCACTAGTCTGCTCAAGTGTGTCTTTTGGGCAGATGTGGATAATCATTTTCAAATTAAAATACATATTGTGATTTCAATTAAGGAAGAAATTTTATTTTCTATAAATTTAAACACAGTATAGTAAAGGAGGTACTGCAAGCACTTGAGTAACACAAGGGACATTGGAAACTACTGGCTTAAATTTCAGTCCTAATATTCTCACTAAAATATAAATTATTGATAGCATATCTTTCCCTCAGAATAAGATGTGATGGGAGAAAAGGGAGTCTGGATGTGTCACGAGTTTGGGGATCAAACACATGTGGATGGCAAGTCACCATTTTTCCAAGAATACCATGGATTAAGTTGGGATAGTGCCATTTAGCTTTCTTTCTGGATATTATTACTTCCTCCCCAGAGCTTTTTGGCCTTGAGCATGGAGGAAAACAGTTACCCAAAAACCCCTAGAAAGGGAGATTTCCAAGAAAGCAGGACATGTTAAGAAAAACATATCCTGACTCTTGAAATTGAGCTTCATTTTATAGCCAAGGAAATAGCATATTACATAAGCTTTTTAAAAATGAACTGTACTGAGGTGACATTAACATCTTTCATTAAAATAAGAATTGATGAGGCTCAGTTCTATGTTCTCATTTTGTGAACCAGTGTGGCTTTGGAAGTATTTCTCAAATCTCAGCTTGAAAACCATATGGATGATAATTAAGGCGATGAGTTTTGTCGATGAACTCGAAGCTCATTTCTTTTGCAGATGACAGATTGAATAACAGCCTTTGTCTGAGGCTATAGGATGTCTGGGCAGTTATGCTATAAGAAAGACTGATGCTCTTCTGTTCAAGAGAGAATAACTTTCCCCAGACCTCCTTAAAGGAGAATGGACTTCTTGATTTTCAAATTGCCTTACCTCATCAGCTTTCTGAGACCCCACTGGAGAAAATGATTTCCACAAGTCTCCATCTTGGGCAGTATAAATGGATAACTTTGCCAGGGAAACTTGAAGTTTCATTTAATCCAGGGATTTTTAAAAAAAAAACCAAACATATCATTTTAGGATTTATAAATCTCTCTGAAATTTTTATGAGAACTCTGATCTCCCTCCCTAGAAATGACATATAAACCAAAACCAGCAAAAAATTTTAATCCATTGTATTGTATTACAATAAAAATGCATTCCCTTTACATAGACGATAAAAACAACTTTGACAAAGATACTTCCTCCTTTTCTCATGAAAAAGTTAATGGTCACTTACTGAAATAAGCTTAAAAAATTCAACCTATACAAACAAAGCAAAAAGTAACTGCTTATTCTGCTCAAAATTATGGTTTAATGAGACAACTCTTATTCTTGGAGCAGAAGTGTGAAGCACTCTTTGATGTGGTGACCCATGTGTCACCCTTGACAACCAAGCAATTTTGACAAGAGTTCCTGTCATCAAAACCGAGTTCCAGGCTCCAGTGTGTCGTCTGGCCTTGCTGGGACTTAGTCTTACCCTGAACATCACTGTCTTTGTAAAGCAGCGATCAGTGACTCTTTTGGCTTTGTAGATCATATGGTCTCTGTTGCAATCTCTCAAGTCTGCCCTTAAAAGCAGCTATAGACAAATGGGTGCATAACAATAAAACTTTATTCACAAAAATAGGCGGAAGGCAAAACTTTGCCTATAGACCAATCTTTGTGGACCCTTGCTATATTCAGTTCCCAAAGCAATGCTTTGAATTTCCTCCTTACACTGGGTGGCATTGGGCTATGCTGCTGGCCCAAATGGCTGCCTTGCTATGGAAGGGCTTTCAAGGAAGCAGGGGTTTAAACCGTCCCCTTGCAGTCAGCCAATGGGACATCAGTGTCAGCAAACTATCTTTGAAAGACAGTCAGAAACTCTAATTTAGGGACAGTAATTCAAAGAGTGCCATAATATACCGGAACTTTAGAGGCTCTCCAGGTTTGTTTTTGTTCTACTTTACGTTGTTTAACAGCAAAGGCTTTCAATGAAAACGCTGACATGCCAGAAATGTTTACTCTTTGATTCTTTACAGAAAAAGTCCCCATAATCCCTGCTTTGCAGCATTAATAATATTAGTGACTAGAATATGTCCCAAAAAGAATAGGCAATGCATAGGAGACCAGCCTGAAGCAGTGGGCATAGAGGTGCATTCTACTCTGTAACCAGTCTAGAGTTAAAGCCACTCTACAAACTAAATTACAGAATTGCAGCTCTGAAGAAGAAAGAGTCAACTGAACACTGAGTTTTAACTCCCTGGACTTAATCCTGAAGATTTAAAAGTTCCCAGAAACGTTCAAGGAGAGAATAAGTGAGGAATAATACTTTGGCAGAATAATAGTCCATAATGCTCCTGTTGGCATTTCTGAATTGGCTTGTTTTTGAAGGAAGTTTAAAATTATAAGGAGGGTTTGGAGGGAACATGGAACTTACAGAGGGAAAACAATGGAAAGATTATTTCTTGATGACCAACTATTTTCCCACAACTCTGCTTGGTGCCTTATAAGTATTAAGACATTTAATTCCCACAACCACCCTCTAACTAATACTAATATTTTCCTTATTTTACAGATGCAAACTCTGAGTCACGTAAAAGTTCAAAGCAATACAAAAAACAGTAACTATACTAACATCAGCCCCCACATCCTCCCAATGGTCACACAAGCAGTTCATGGAAGAGCAGGAATAAGTCAGATTCCAATGCACATTTTCTATCTACTAAAAATTTTTCCAAAGTAAAATGTCCTGTTTGGGATCATTCTAGAAGGAGCTCTCTAGACTACACTACTGGGAAGTTAAAGGAAAGAATTAATCAGAATTAGAGACCTCAGACACCACGTTGGTCCCTACATACTCTGCTCTCCCTTCCCACCAATTTCTAATTAGCATGGTCCATTTTGCCGCTCTCCATCTCAAATCTTAGGGATTGTCATGGGTATGTAGGAGGTTCGAGTGATGATATCTCACTCTAAGGCACAAGGCTCCCAATCCTAGGATCCCCAAAAGCTTGGCTTTACAGCTTCTCTAACCACCCTCCAAGGTTTCTCAGTTCCCCTGCAGACCTCTCTCTAAGACCTTATTGCTCCCTAATTTAAGACATTGCCTCTCCACACAGGATGAGGGATTCCAGACTTATTCTGCAACTCCAGTGCTTCTGCAGGATGTCAATTGAGTCCTCCTGTGCTTTAGCTCCCATGGCTACCAGTTGTATAGCAAATTCTAAATGTGCCATTTGCATCAAAGTCCTGGTGATCTGCATATTTATTAGGAACGATTTCCAGCAACAACAGTAGAGTGGCAGGAGGAAGAGGAGCACGAAACCCTACTGCTAGGGGTGGCCAGAGAAGGGGAGAGGAAGATGGGTATTTCAACCGCAGCTTGGTTTCTTGACTTGTGGTGTCAGGCTGTATTTCCTCCTAGATTGTCTAAACTAACCTCATTTTGTTAATGAGAATGAATTTTTATCCTGAAGTTTAGTTTAGGGGAGGAAAGCACATTCTCCTAAAAACTTCGTACTTTCTTCTTGATAATCATGATGTTGGTCTTGTGAGGGTAAAAGCCAGTTGCTTCTATTTGGGGATGTTGTTTGCAATTAATAAAAAATGCCTCAGTATGACCCATTCTAAGGAATGGTGACACATTCACAGACCTCTCACTCATTCTCCATTCCTGTTCATCCCTCCTGAAAGGGGAATTTCAGACTTTTAACACTCATGAAATGCTGCAATCAAGAGGCCCCATGCTGGGAAACCGACTTTGGCCCAGTGGTTAGGGCGTCCGTCTACCACACGGGAGGTCCGCGGTTCAAGCCCCGGGCCTCCTTGACCTACGTGGAGCTGGCCCATGCGCAGTGCTGATGCGCGCAAGGAGTGCCCTGCCACGCAGGGGTGTCCCCCGCGTAGGGGAGCCCCACGCGCAAGGAGTGCACCCATAAGGAGAGCCGCCCAGCGCGAAGGAGGGAGCAGCCTGCCGAGGAATGGCGCCGCCCACACTTCCCGTGCCGCTGACGACAACAGAAGCGGACAAAGAAACAAGACGCAGAAAAACAGACAACCGGGGGAGGGGAGGGGAATTAAATAAATAAAAATAAATCTTTGAAAAAAAAAAAAGAGGTCCTATGCAGAGACTTGGAAAATCTGCACGAAAGGTGACAGATTCTCATTTTGGTGTCAGTGTATTCATTCCCAATCCCCCTCTCCCCAAACCTACAATAATTATGGCTGAACTCTCTTTCCACCACAAGGTGGTAGTGTTACTGTGTAATATGTTTTGACCATACTGAAAGTCTGGTTATGAATTTATTTCCACAAAAACATCAGAAAAGTCACACACATTTCAAAAAGGAGTGAATGTATTCTCATAGACTATTTCCATGGAATTAGTTGAGAATTTATTTTACTATTAAATGTTTCCAGAAATTACTTTTTCCAACCAATAGTAAATTTCAGAAACCATGTTCCTTTAAATCTGAAGAGAAATTTAATACGGAAATGCCATTAATGTCATTGCCTCTATGAAGACTTTTGCCACCTGTCCCCTCACCTCTTATTACCCTTCCCCATGCAATTGCCTTTTTAAAATACCCCTTTACAAACTAAGGTGGATCAAGTTTCATAATTCTCAAGGAACCACTTCAAAAAGCCTGATACACCTCATGTTAGATAGACAAAATAATATCATTCAGATATCAGGTCCGACTGCTAAAATAGTAAAGGAACAGTTGTGTCTACAGAATCAAAGAGCAAGTGACAAGTCCCTTTACAACACCAAGTTATAAAAATAATCCATATTTCCTCAGATGTTGACCAGATGTGTCTTCTTCAATAATCAGAGGATGTGGTGCAATTTTGCTTAAATGTGTAGGTGTTAGACTCATCAATAGACTGCTAATCTATTACAGATAAAGGAAAATGACACAAGATACCTTTCTAATTATTTTTAAAGCCTGTTTTCAAACTCAACATCCTGTTAGCATCAGAATTAATATTGTCTTCAAAATAAGAATGTAGGGAAGAAGATGTGGCCTCCGCCTACCATATAGAAGGACCTAGGTTTGATCCCTGGGGCCCCCTAGTGAAAAGAAAGAAGAGAGAGAATTCCTGCATGGAGAGCCAGTGCCTGCGTGGACAGCCAGTGCTTGCATGGAGAGCCAAGTGCCCATGCAGTCAGCCAAGTGCCCACATGGAGAGCCGAGTGCCCATGCGGGTGCCCGTGTGGCAAGCCAAGTGCCCACATGATGAGCCTAGTGCCCACACGAGTGTCCATGTGGTGAGCCAAGTGTCTGTGCAGTGAGCCAGTGCCACCACAAGTGAGTCACACAGCAAGATGATGATGCAACAAAAAGAGAGATGAAAGAGAGAGTCAAAGTGAAGCACAGCAGAGACCAGAAATTGGGTGGTGCGATTGACAGGGAACCTCTCTCCACATTAGAGGTCCCAGGATCAAATCCCTCTGAATCCTAGAGGAGAAAGACAAGAAGAGAAGACAAAAAGAGAAATAGATACAGAAGATCACACAGTGAATGGACACAGACAGTAAGAACAGCAGGGGGGGAGGGGAGGGGAGGGGAGGGGGGGAGGGAGGGAAGGAGAGGGGAAAGGAAGTAGGGAGGGGAGGGGAGAGGGGGGGAAAAACAAAGCGTAATTTAAAAAAAAAGAATGTGTATCCTGTAAAGGTACCACTTTTTTCAAAGAATTTATTGATTATTATGCTAATAGTTGAGGCAAAATCATGAAATACATTTTTAAAATAATAGGAGGCATGGATATATTGAGAACTCACAATATGCCAAGAGCCATGGGAAATACTGGAAACAGAAGCTGGGGTAGCTATACTAATATCACATGAAACACACATTATGACAAAAACTGTAACAAGGGATAATGAAGGTCACTATTTGGCAATAAAATGATCAACTCAACAAGAAGACATAACAATTATAAATATGCATGCTCCTAATGTCAGAGGTCAAAAATACATGAAGTGGGAAGCAGATGTGGCTCAAGCAATTGGGCTCCTGTCTACTGTATAGGAGGTCCAGGGTTCGATGCCCAGGGCCTCCTGGTGAAGGCACAAGCTGGCTCACGCCGAGTGCTGGTCTGCATGGAGTGCAGGAGTGCTGCCCTGCGCAGGAGTGCTGGCCCATGTGGAGAGCTGGTGCAGCAAGATGATGAAATAAAAAGAGACACAGAGGAGAGAGAATAAGAGATGCAGCAGATCAGGGAGCTGAGGTCATGCAAGAGAATGATGACCTCTTTTCCACACCAGAAGGTCCCAGGATTGGTTCCCCAAGCCACCTAATGAGAATACAGCAGACAAAGAAGAACACACAGCGAATGGACACAGAGCAGACAATAGAGAGAGGGGAGAGAAATAAATAAATAAATCTTAAAAAAAATACACGAAGTAAATATTGGCAGATATGAAGGGAGAAATAGGTTTTATATTAATAGTAGAAAATTTCAATGACCACTTCCAATAATGAATAGGACATCTGGATAGACAATCAATAAGTATTATAAATAGAAGACTTGAACAAAATTATAAATCACCTAGAACTAACAGACATATAAAGAATAGTTCACCCAACAGCAGCAGAATACATATTCTTCTCCAGTTCTCATGGATCACTCTCCAAGACAGACTATATATTAGGTCACAAAATAAGTCTCAATAAATACAAAAATGATGAAATTATACAAAGTATCTTCTCTGACCACCAAGGAATTAACTAGAAATAAAAAACAGAGGGAGAACAAGAAAATTAACAATTAAATGGAAATGTTACAACTCACTTTTTAACAATGTATGGGTCAAAAAAGAAATTACAAGGGAAATTAGGGATAATTATCTTGAGGCAAAACAAGAAGAAAACAAAACATGCCAAAACTTATGAGATGTAACGAAGACAAAGTGGAGAGGGAAATTTATAGCTTTAAATGCTACAATAAAAAGTAGAAAGATCTCAAATCAGAGACTTATCTTCACAACTAGAGGACCTAGAAAAAGAAAAGCAAATTAAACCCAAAGTGGGCAGAAGTAAAGTAATAACAAAGATTAGAGCAGCGGTAAATGAAATAGAGAATTTTTTAAAAAAGAATCAATGAAGCAAAAAATTGCTTCTTTGAATAGATCAATGAAATCAAGCTTTAGCTAGACTGACAAAGAAAAAAGACAGAGAACACCAATAACTAAAATCAGAAATGAAAGGGACAACGTTACTACTGACCCCACAGAAATAAAAAGGATTATAAGAGGATACTATGAAGAACTGTACACCAAAAGATTAAACAACATAGATGAAATGGACAAAATCCTAGAAACACACAAACCTATCTACACTAACTTGAAAAGAAATAGAAAATCTCAATAGAGAGGCCAATAGTAAGTAAAGATAATGAACTGGTAGTCAAAAACCTCCCAAAAGAGAAAAGCACAGGATCAGTTGGCTTCAGGGGAGAATTTTTTCAGACATTCCAAGAAGAATTATCAATTTTGCTCAAACTCTGAAAAAAAAATTGAAGAAGAGGGAATATTTCTTAACTCATCCTATGAGGCCAACATCCCCCTAATACCAAAGCCAAATAAAGATGCCACAGGAAAAGAAAATTAGAGGTATTCATTATGAATACAGATACAAATATCCTCAACAAAATGCTAGCAAACTGAATCCAACAACATATTAAAAGAATTATACTCTATGATTAAGTGGGATTTATTCCAGGTTTCAAGGATGGTTCAACATAAGAAAGTAAACTAATGCAATACACCATTTTAATAGAACAAAGGTTTTTAAAAAGTATGATTATCTCAACTGATGCAGAAAGGCATCTGACAAAATTCAGCAAGATTTCTAAATAAAAACACTTAGAAAAATAGGAGTAGAAGGAAACTTCCTCAGCATGATAAGGGCATATACGAAAATCTCATAGATAACTACTCAATAGTGAAAGACTGAAAGCTATCTTTCTAAATCAGGAAAAGACAAGGATACCTAATGTCTCCACTCTTATTCAACATATTGGAAGTTCTCACCAGAGTAATTAAGCAAGAAAAAGAAATAAAAGGCATACAAATTGGAAAGAAGTAAAATTTCTTATTTGTAGATAATATAATCCAATATATAGAGAGAGAACCAAAGCATCTATAACAAAACTGCTAGAGCTAACTAATGAATTCAGCATGTGGCAGTTGCACAAGATCAACATGAAAGAAAAATCAATAGTGTTGCTTTACACTAGTAATGAACAATTAGAAGAATAAATGATGAAAAATGTTTCATTTACAATAGCAACTAAAACATATAATATCTAGGTATACATTTAACCAACAATATAAAGGACTTGTGTACCAAGGGCTACAAAATATTGCCCTTTATTTAGGCAATATTTGAAATAAATAAATGAAGGAACTTGTATGTTCATGGATTAGAAGGGTGATTATTACAAAGATGTCAATTCTACCCAAAGGCGTTTACAGAGTCAACACACTCCCAATCAAAATTCCAACATTTTTCTTTGCAGAAATGTAATAGTCAGTCATCAAATTTATATGGAAGGTAAGAGAGTCAAAATCGTCCTAAAAAAGAACCAGGTAGGTGGATTCACACTTCTCAGTTTTAAAACTTGTTACAAAATTTCAGTGATCAAAACAGCATTTTACTGGTAAAGGACAGACATATAGACAAATGGAATCAAATTGAGAGTAAGGAAATAAAAGCTCACATCAACAGCCAACTGATTTTTTACAAGGATACCACGTTCATTCAACTGATAAAGAATAGTTTCATTAACAAATGGTACTGGGAAAATGGATGTGCACATGCAAAGGAATGATGGTTCACCCCTACCTCACGTCATATTAATAGTTAACTCTAAATGGATCAAAGACTTAAATATAAGAACCAAAACTATAAAACTCCTAGAGGAAAACATAGGGAAGCATCTTCATAACCTTGTGTTAGGAAATGGTTTCTTAGACTTTACACCCAAAGCACAAGCAATAAGAATAAATAGATAAAAGGACCTCATCAAAATTTAAAACTTTTGTGCATCAATGGACTTTATCATTAATGTAAAAAGGCAACCTAGAGAATGGGAGAAAATATTTGGAAACCACATATCTGATAACAGTTTCATATTGAGAATATAGAGACATATCTCAGAGAACACTGCAATAAAGTAAATATTGCAACAAAGCAAGTCACATGAATTTTTTGGTTTTCTAGTGCATATAAAATTATTTTTACACTATACATAGTGTATTAAGTGTGCAATAGCATTATGCTTAAACACAATATATATTCCATAATTAATATGTGACAAAATACATGTTGTTGGAAAAATGGCATCCATAGACTTGCTTGACACAGTGTAGTCAACCTTCAATTTGTAAAAATGCAATACCTTCAAAGCACAATAAAGGGAAGTGCAACAAAATGAGGTTTGCCTGTGTAAAGAAATCCAACAACTCAACAACAAAATGCCAAACCTATTTTTAAAAATGGGCAAAAGACTTGAATAGAACTTTCTCTAAAAAAGACAAAAAATGGCCAAAAAGCATGATAAAAAGATACTCAACATCAATAGCTATTAGGGAAATGCAAATCAATATCACAGTGAGATACCATTTCACAACAAATAGAATGGCCACTATTTTTTTTTTAAAAAGGAAGGTAACAACTGTTGGAAAGGATATGGAGAAATAGGAATACTCATTCATTATTGATAGGATTGTAAAACGGTGCAGCAACTGTGGAAATCATTTTGGTGGTTCTTCAGAAAGTTAAGTATAGAACTACCATATGACCTGAAAATCTCAAATCTAGGTATATCCCCAAAAGAATCAAAAGCAGTGACTCGAACAGATATTTGCAAACCAATATTCATAGTGGCATTACTCACAATTGCCAAAAGATGGGAGCAACCCAAGTGTTCATCAACCTATGAAATGTTAAACAAAATGTAATATACAAATACAATGGAATATTATTCAGCCATAAAAAGGGATGAGGGTCTGACACATGAGACAACATGAATGACCTTTGAAGACATCATGTTAAATGAAATAAGCCAGACACAAAGGACATTGTACGATACTGCTGATATGAAATAGAATAAGCAAATTAATAGAGTCTGAAACTAGAATACACATTACCAGGGGCCAGGGTGGGGCAAAAAATGGGGAGATAATGCATAATTAGCACAGAGATTCTGTGGGATAATGGAAAAGTTTTCATAATGGGTGTGGTGATGGTAGAACCCCATTATGAATATAATTAACACCACTGAATTGTGTATTTGAATGTGGTTAAAAGAGGAAATGTCCTTTTATATCTGTGTTACTAGAATAAAAATTTTTTAAATAAACCCATAGGTCTGTAGAACACCAATAGTGTGGCCAGATGTCAACTATGGACTATAGTAATACAATTAAAATAATATTTTTCGTCACCTTTAACAAAGGTACCACACCAATGCAAAGCATTAAAATTAGGAAAAACTGTATTGGGGGCCAGTATATGGGAACTCTGTAATTTTCTGCATGATTTTTCTGTAAACCTACAGCTTCTCTAATAAAAAATAAATAAATTATATATTTTTTAGAAAACTTTCTCATATGCCACACATATCCTATTGGTTAAGATACTGAAAGGCAATGGAATGCCAATGGAATGGGGCATATATTAGACTCATTTAACCACAGAACAGTAGTACAGAAAGCGAGGTTGCTGGCACCAGGCAGTGGAGGGTCTTGGGACTTTGTTCTCCGTCTAGCAGGAAAAACAAAGTCACTACAGATTTTCGGGAGGAAGGTCAACATTGGAAGGTTAGTCTGGGCACACTGCAGGATGTGGTCGTGCAGGGTGGAGGCTGTCAAGCCAGTCAGAAGGCTACTGAAGCCACGCGGGGCCTGGACGGGAGCATCTGAACAGGTTACAACAGTGGTCCTGGCAAATTTAATTCAACCAACATTACATAAACTTCTATGCATCAGGCCCCAGAAAAGATAGTAGGCATTTGCAATCTAGTACAAAAGATCAGCATGTGCATGAGAACCTCTGATATAAGAGAGTGTGGTCATTTCTATGGCCAAAGAGCCAGTGTTGTCCTATGGGAACCCAGACTGAACTCTCAGAAAGGAGGGCCACATCACAGTCATCATTTAACTCCCTAGTCTATGGCAGTGCCTGGTAGTTTGAAGTGCTCAGTAAATATTTGCTGCATTAATTATAGCTGGGGAGATTAAAGGCAATTTCATTCAACAGGTGACATATAAGCTTGGTCTTTAGAAAGATGAGTATGTGGAAGCGGATGCGGCTCAAGTGATTGGGCTCCCATCTACAACAATGGGCGTCCCAGTTTCAATACCCAGGGGCTTGTGGTGAAAGAAAAACTGTCCGCACAGCGAGCTGGACCAAGCAGAGAGCTGGCACAGCAAGATGATGCAACAAAAAGAGACACAGAGGAGAGACAATAAGACACACAGCAGACCAGGGAGCTGAGGCGGCACAAGAGATTGAGCACCTCTCTCCTACTCTGGAAGGTCCCAGGATCAGTTCCCAGTGCCGCCTAAAGAAAAGACAAGTAGACACAGAACAACACACAGCAAATGGACACAGAGCAGAAAAGGTGGGTGGGCAGGGCTGGGATAAATAAATCTTTAAAAATCAAACAAACAAAAAAATGAGTACAATTCATTGATTATAATCTCACATCACTCTGACCCATAGTTCACCCTAGGCAAAAACACAAAGTTGGAACAAGAGCCACAATTTGCAAAGATTTTAGAGGGACTTTTCAAACCCACAGGGGTTACTTCTTAGAACATTCAACTAAACATAATAATCTAGCTGGAGTTAAGGAGGAGACTCTCTTCTCCCAAAGAATCGATTCTTTTGATTTGTCATGTGTAGCAGTTTGATATGGTTATGAATTCCAAAAATAGATATTGGATTATGTTTATAGTCTGATCTGTAAACTGGGTATGATTGAGTTATGATTAGAGCATTGAGTCCCCACCCCTTGGTGGGTGAGAACTCACAGAGATAAAAGTCATGGCAAAGAACAGAGTTGAGGGCTTCTGATGTTGGAGTTTTGATGTTGGAGTTTGATGCTGAAGTCTTAAGCTGGAACCCTAGGGAAAGAGACAGAGCCATTTGCCTGATAGTCTACAGCTGACCTTGTGGAGGAAACAGAGGAGCTGAGCCCAGAGGAACCCAGGAAGCCTGAACCCTCATAGACATCAGCAGCCTTCTTGCTCCAACATGTGGAAATAGACTTTGGTGAGAGAAGTAACTTATGCTTTATGGCCTGGTAACTGTAAATTCCTACCCCAAATAAATACCCTTTATAAAAACTAACCGATTTCTAGTATTTTGTGTCAACACCCCTTTGGCTGACTAATACATGATAAAGGAAGGATTCAGCACACTGTGAGAGAACTGTCAGTAAAAAGGAAAAAAAAAGTGTTATTCAATAATGTCCCTTTTATTTTATTAATTTTATTAATAAATAACTTCATTAATAATTCTATATCAATTTTCTATTTCTTGACCCCTTACTGGTAAAGTTTCTTTTATTTCAAGAGTCCAAAGAGTAAAGACTTCTACACATACACAAAACAAACAAGCTTTCTCACCTTAGGAGGGCAAAACCAAAGTGGCAGCACCAAGTCTCCAAATATAACCCCATCAAAACCCTCCCTGATTTGTAATCCAGCAAAGACACAAACGGCAGCCTACTGCAGGTATCTTTTCTCATGTGAGACACCAACAGGCAAGTTCCCCTATATTCTAAAAACAATATAAAAAGTACCAATGTTGTGTCATTTTTAAGTATCACAATATGGATATTTTGTATTACATTTTATGCTTTTGTTTCCTTCACTTATTGGAACTAATATAAATTATCTTGTGGAGTGAAAAGATTGAGACCATGCCTAGCGACAGCTTTTCCAGTGCTCTGTTTGTCCAAAGGAAGGGTTATTGTCATGTGGCAAATGTCCAAGAGCCTTAGTGTGCAAGAGCGTGGTCTTTCCAGAGCCTTCCAGCACATTCTACTGATTGAGACGTCACCATAATAATTTTAAAAATACTCCGAGTCCAATCCTGAATGTGTTCAGGCTACCTTAGATGCATCTGGGTTTTAACTCCAGCACTCTCCTGGGCTAATATAATTCTGTACAAGCCCTCAGCCTAAGTCTCATTTTCATACTCCATAAAGTCGGAATAGCGAGCCTCAGGCTGTTGTTATGAGGAGGAATCAGTCAACACCTACCCCCGAGGTGCTCAGGTAATCCTAGGCTTTACCTTCACTATTACCAGTGAAGTCGGCAGGAGAGCACAATTGAAAGACTAATGATTTCGCATTTGCCCAACGTTTTAGGCTTTCTGCTTGTTTCCTCACCTGTGTTCTAGCCTCACTGTAACCACAATGTAAGTGAAGTCATTATTATTGCCATTTCCAAGTTGAGCTAGATGGAGCCAATGGAGTTGTGGGGACGGCCCTCACATCACCCAGTTAGAGACAGAGCAAGGCAGGTTTGCCCAAATATTTCTAAACCGGGAGGTGCCTGGACCACGCACAAAACAGCCATAAGTAAGACCCACGCCATCAAAGGTTGCTCACAGCTCCCTCGGACCCCGGGCTCTGCTTGCCTGGACAGAGGTAAGAAAGCAATCAGGGCCTTTGTTTTAATCTTTTCTTCATCAAATTGGACCCATTCATGCTCAAGGTAAACAGCCTCAGGTGCCTTTTTACATTTGCGGATCAAAATGAGTCTTCTCTGTCTTCAAAAGGAAGTAAACTGCAGTCGTGCTGGAGAGTGTTGCCTCATTTTCCCATTTAATGAAAGGCTCATGTAAGATCTCCCTCTCTGCTTGGCCGGTCCTGATTGTGAACCGTCTTCCATCTTCCTTTGTTGCCTCCGAAGCGCTCTCAAGCGCTCTCCCGTTAGTTTTCTTGAATCGCTATCTCCAGCTAAACTCCACCTCCTTTGTAGACAGGGGCCATGTCTTTCCATTTTCTGCTACAGTGCACCTGGTACAGTGACTGGAACATAATAGTTGGTCAATAGATCTTTGTAGAATGAACGAATGAATGAATAAGAAAAGCACTCAACTAGATATCAATTATTAGTTCTCTGGACGTAATGCCTCTTCTTATGCATAACATGCAGACTAGATTAACTCTAGAGTCCTTTTCAGGTCTGTGTTTCTATGATTTTTATAATAAAAACTAAGGAAGGAGAGATGGAAGGAAGGAAATGATCTCATCTCTTGTGCCTTACGTCTTCATTCTATGTTCTTCTAAACACTAAAGTGATTCAGATCATCTGTGATACTGTGGCTTTTCTGAAATGTTGGGACACTTACCAAGTTTCCCTTGAGGGCACCGACACTCCTCCCCTGCCTTCATCTGATTTTCTTGAAAATGTTTAAGGCTCCAGATGAAGATCACTGAAGTGGCCAAAATGACTCCACATTCTCCATTTGCTCTGCCTTCCTATAATTCAGCAAAATGTCCTCCTCCTACTTTATTAGAAAGCTGGATCAGTACCCTATAATACAGGCAGGAATTCATGAGAATCAGATGTCTTTATCAGGAAACAATAAAGAAAAGGTCATGCAACGAGGCTTTAAACTGGCTGCGGAAACCAGCCCTTCGATTTAATGCCAGACTGCAGCAGCCCCTAAAGCCTGACATGCATTCTTCTTAATCATTGCACATCATCAGCACAACCAGCGTCTAGTCTGCGATAGCAAAGAGGGTGAGGACAAGGGGAGGGAGGTGAAGGAAGGCTGAATGAGTGGGTTTTGCTGACTCTTCTAACCACAGCCCTTGCGAAGTGGCTGAAAGCACTTTTTTTCCCATCCCGCTCCCAACAGCCTGTGAGCTTTGTTCTTGAATAAGGGGATATTTTGCTGCTTATCATCCATAGAAAGAGAGAAAGTGGAAGAAAACTCATGATTAAAGGAGATGATTGCACACTGAAAGCTTGTTTTGAACTCATCAACACAAAAGAAGTGTTTGGCTTCAGGTCCTCTTTGCTGCATTTTGAGCCGGTTGATATTTTGGGCTCTTATGCCAAATCTTCCATAAGGGAGACTTGGGCTCCTTTTGTTTTCTTTATCTGAGAAGGTCCTCAGGCATCGAGTCTTCAAGGATTCAGTCTAAACATCAGACTTTCGTTGGGAATGCAAATGGGGACGGCAGTGGCCAGCCCCTCTCCATAGGACCAATTAAAAACTCCCATGGCTGCTGCAGTGGCCAGAAGTGCCAAGGATAAGCTGTGCGGAAAATGTCGATTCCCAATGAGAGGAGGTGCAAACTTCTTATAACCTTTGGCCAATGGCTGCATTCTACCTCTCCAGATATTCTTATCTCTTCATAACACTCTACTCCAGCTACAAAGAATTTTTTCTCCACCTTTGTGAAATAAAATAGTACTACTCATAATTATACTAGTTGACTGGGTACTTATTAAGTTCCAAGCTCCGTTTTGGTGTTTTATATGTATTGTCATTTCATACTTATGGCAATAAATGATTATAAACATAGGTAGGAACTATTATTATCCCCATTTTCCAGATGGGGAAACTGAGGCCAGAGAGGTTAAGAATTTTTGTAAAATCACACAGCTGAAATGTGGTAAAGACTGAACTCAAAGTCATTCATTAGACACAAAGGCTCTGCTCTTAATTCTTTAGCCCCTTCCTGGAAGGGTCTGAAATATAGTTTAAGGTCCTCCCATTTAGATAGTCATATGGAAAAATACAGAGTAGTCCTTTAAGTTCAGATTTAATGAGACAAGGAATGTTAATTGAGAATAACCCATGTTACCCCAAGAAATGAGAACTCTGCAGCACAGTGATGCTAATCAATTTGAAAACAGGCAACAGTTGCTCTCATATGATATATTTCTAATATCAATGCCCAATTTCTTCTCTCTAAAGATTGGTGTATGGCAGCGGACTTGGCCCAGTGGTTAGGGCATCCGTCTACCACATGGGAGGTCCATGGTTCAAACCCTGGGCCTCCTTGACCCGTGTGGAGCTGGCCCATGCGCAGTGTTGATGCGCGCAAGGAGTGTCCAGCCACGCAGGGGTGTCCCCCACATAGGGAAGCCCATGCGCAAGGAGTGCACCCCGTAGGGAGAGCCACCCAGCGGGAAAAAAAGTCCAGCCTGCCCAGGAATGGTGCCGCACACACAGAAAGCTGACACAGCAAGATGACGCAACAAAAAGAAACACAGATTCCCGTGCCACTGACAACAGAAGTGGACAAAGAAGACACAGCAAATAGACACAGAGAACAGACAACCGGGGTGGGGGGCGGGGAGGGAAGGGGAGAGAAATAAATAAATAAAAATAAAATAAAATAAAGGTTGGTGTAATCTTGGAGAAAACTTGCTGCTTTAGAGATATCTTTGCCCAGGCATGATAACTTTAGAGTCAAGTCTTGGCTGATATTCTTCTCTGCAATGCCGGATGTTCTCATCCCCAGCTTTTCTCTACTGAGAAGACTGCTTGCTTGCATCTTGCTTGCAGAAAATCCCCAGTCTTGTTTGTCATTCCTCTAATTCACTGTAGGTATGGTTTATCAACTGAACTGTTTTTCCAACATATTGAATAAAAATATTTTTTGCAGTTTACTGGAGCTGGAATGGCTTCTCTTTCTTTCAGAATTTCCTGAGCAAAGATTTCCTTTTGCCACAATATTCGATATTCCCCCCACTCCAGCAGTGGAACACGTTCCATGGTACACTTCCTTCAGAAAGAAAAATTACTTTCTAAATAGGTCAAGGGCAGAAATATGACCACCAAAGTACCTACTATACCACCTTATCAGAACTCCTCCCAGACTAGAGGAGCTTTTCATGTCCAGTACACATTTCTTCATCCAATTCCCTCTCCCAAGAATGGCCTCCCTTCGTTTCTGCCCTTGGCAAACCTCTATTCACCCTTTAAGACAGATCAAATGTCCCTTTTCCTGGAGAAACCTTCTCTAAAGCTCCTGCTCCCATGTAGTCCTTCCTCTTCTCTTTTTCTGAAAAATGCTTTGTCTGAATCATCCTCAGAGCACTTCCTGGGGCTTATGCTTTTGCCTGTGCACATGACTGGCTGCTTCTCTGGACAGTTAGCTCCTTCCAGATGTAGGTCATCATCTCATTTGTAACCTCAGAGCATAGCATAATGCCGTCCAGTGCTGCATAGTCAGATTTGCTCTTAGAATAAAGGAGAAAGGCCTTGTAAGTTGCAAAGTGCCCCAGACATATTAGCTATTACCATTATTTCCCTTGAAGGCACATTCTGTCTGACACTCTCTCTAGGTTTAATATGAAGCATGGCTTTCTGGCTCCGTAAATACTCCTTTCCCTCAATCATCTGCACGCATCATTCCCTAACTATCTAAGCCCCACGAAGTCTCCAGCATGCTTGAACATTTGGAAAAGGATGAAAGTTCACTGAGTCCACCCTTCTGTTTTCTGTTAAGATCCCATGTGTTCAAGGTACCACAACTGTGTAGCAAACAACCTCAAAAACTTGTGATTGAGAGTTCCGGGAAAATGGCATCACTGTAGATAAGCACTGCCAAGCTCTTTCATAAAAAACAGCTGAGAAGGGGCAAAATTCTACCCAAGTGAGCTCTTTGGGGAATCCACAGAGCAGGAGGTTTCAGGGCATTGATCTGGAGGGAGCTGGACAAAGAGAATAAAGAGCCCAAGGGAAAACTGTGAGTTGCTCTCCCCGTGGCTAGAAACTGTTGGTGGCTAAGCCCCACTCTCAAGGCAAAGAGCCTTAGTGGATGCCCCCCCTCCTCCCCACTCTCACCAGCCAGCTGAGTGGGAGGAAGTGTTCCCCTGGGGGGGGGGGCGGGGAGGGAAGAGGGGTCTGGCCAAGGGTGGAGAGTGGTTTCCTTTCTGTGGGTTTGCACACCTGGGCCCTCTTAGAATCTCAGGGAGGATACCAGCCAGCACTGAGGTGGTCCTGGGAAAGCAGAGAGGGGAATCTGCTCAGGTAGGCTGTCATACCCAGCTGCCCTGGGAGAGAGGAACTTGGTCAAGGAGGGGACAGAGACAGGTCTCTAACTAGCCTGGCCACTGAAAACTGTTAAAAGTCCAACTTGCCTAAGGGGAATGGGGGCAGGAAGAGCCTGATAAATGTTCAAAAGCCTACCTAGTCTATAGGGTTGTTGTAGTGCAGTGGAGAATTTCTTGCTTTGCATGTAGAATTGGTTCAAGTCCTGATATCCTCTAAGAGAGGGGATGCAGGGAGAGTTAAAGCATGGAGCTGATACTTTATGATAGGGAACTTAGAGAATGAGTTTCCACTGTTTTGTTAAATGGTTTTTTGGATTTTTTTTTTCTTTCTCTTTCCTTTATTTTATTCACTAAGACTGGATACATCACCTGTGCAGGGTGATTCATTGATGACCACCAGCAACCTGAGATGGTCTCTAGAGCCCAAGAGGGAAGTCAATTTTTCCTGGGTTGCTTCTTTGTTGCTGCTTTGTTTCTTGTTTGTTGTTTTTCCTTTCTTTGTTATCTTTTTTTCTTTTATTTATTTTTCAACCTACTATATTTCTCTTCTTTCCTTCATTTTTCTGTCTTCTGAATTCTGTTGCTTTTCCTCCATTCTACCACTTTTTCTTTGGTCTTCATTACTTCTTTTTCTCTCTCATTCCTTTTTATTTCTTTCTTTCCTTCTATTCTCTTCTCATCTGTCCAGGCTTTTAATTCATTCTACTTTTTTCCTCTCTATTTTGTCTCATTTTTCCCCCATTCTACCTTTCTAAATTCTTATTCCTTTGTATTTTTTATCATTTAAAAAATAGCATTACTTATTTTCCTATCTCTTGCATGGTTCCTCTTCTGCCTTTTTTTTTTTTTTGTATTATTGTTACTATTATTCTTTTCTTTTCTTTTTTAAGATTTATTATTTATTTATTTATTTCCCCCTCCCCCCCCCCTCCCCCCACCCGTTGTCTGCTCTCTGTGTCCATTCACTGTGTGTTCTTCTTTGTCTGCCTGCATTCTTGTCAGCAGCACTGGGAATCTGTGCCTCTTTTTATTGTGTCATCTTGCTGTGTCAGCTCTCCATGTGTGCAGTGCTACTCCTGGTCAGGCTGCACTTTTTTCAAGTGGGGCAGCTCTCCTTGAGGGGCACACTCCTTGTGCATGGGGCTTCCCTACATGGGGGATACCCCTGCATGACATAGCATTCCTTGTGTGCATCAGCAGTGCGCATGGGCCAGCTCACCACATGGGTCAGGAGGACCTGGGTTTGAACCCTAGAACTCCCATATAGTAGGCAGATGCTCTATCATTTGAGCCAAATCCACTTCTCTTATGCTTTTCTTATTATTATCTCTTTCTTTTTCTCTGGTCCTAATTTTTTTTCAAGGGAACACAGACAACTACAAGGATATTGAGTAAGAGGAACCAAGTATCAAAAATTAATCTTACCAAGCACAAAGAAATAACAAAATAAAAACCTAGACTAGAAAGAAAAGTTAACCAACCATATAAGTCTATCAAGATAAACAGATGCCCAGACACCAACAAAAAATTACAAATTATATTAAGAAACAGGAAGACATGGCTCAGTCTAATTTACAAACTGAAAAACAGGAGGAGATGCAGAACATGAAACAACTAATCAAGGATGTCCAAACAAATAACATGAATCAACTTAATGAAGTTAAGGAAGAGATAAAGGACATTAAGAAGACACTGGGGGAGCATGCTGAAGAAATTGTAAACATACATAGAAAGATAACAGATCTGATGGTGATGAATGGTACAATGCAAGAAATCAAAAATACACTGGAAGGAAGTGGCTGTGGCTCAATCAGTTGGGCTTCCATCTACCATATGGGAGGCCCTGGATTCGCATCCCAGGGTCTCCTTGTGAAGGCAGGCTCACACGCACACTGAGGAGAACCACCCAGGCTGCAAGCACCACAGAGTGATGCCTGGCCCACATGCACCACAGAGTACCGCCCAGCCCGCAAGCATTGCAGAGAGCTGACTCAACAAGGTGATGCAACGAAAAGGGAAACAAGCAAAAAAAAGAATGCAGAAGAACTCAGCGATGACACAGAGAGCAGACAGCAAGCAAGCTGCAAGGGGGGGGGGGGGATAGGAAGTAAATAAAATAAATACAGGCACAGAAGAATGCACAGCAAATGGACACAGAGAGCAGACAGCACACAAAAAGCCACAAGGGGGGGATTAAAAAAAATACACGAGAAGCACAAAACAGCAGATTTGAAAAGTCAGAGGAAATAATCAGTGATGTGGAAGATAATACATCTGAAATCAGACAGATAGTAGAACAGATAGATAAAAAGAAAAATTCCAGCATGGACTTAGGGACCTGAAAGACAACATGAAATGCACAAACATACACATTATAGGCATCCCGGAGGGAGAGGAGAAGGGAAAGGGGGCAGAAGGCGTATTGGAGGAAATAAGAGTTGAAAATGTCCCTCTTTTAAGAGAAATGGATGTATATGTCCAGGAAGCTCAGCACACCTCAAACATTATAAATCTAAACATGCCTACCTCAAGACATATACTTGTCACATTGTCCAATGCTCAAGACAAAGAGAGAATACTGAAAGCAGCAAGAGAAAAGAGATCCATCACATACAAGAGAAGATCGATAAGATTAAGTGCTGATTTCTCATCTGAAACCACGGAGGCAAGAAGGCAGTGGTATGACAGAGTTAAGGTGCTAAAAGAAAAAACTTGCAGTCAAGAATTCTCTGTCCAGAAAAGCTGGCATTCAAAAATGAGGGAGAGTTCTAAATATTCACAGATAAACAGAAATTAAGAGAGTTTGCCGATAAGAAACCTGCCTGCCAAGAAATACTAAAGGGAGTTCTGCAGGTTGAAAGGAAAAAAAAAAAAAAAAAACAGGAGAGAGAGAGTTGGAGGTGAGGGTAAGAATAATTAAAATGATAAAAAGAGAAATAAGAACAGCATATGGCATACATAATCCAAAAGAAAATATGGCTGATATAAGTACTTTCTTCACAGTAATAACATTGAACATTAATGGATTACACCCACCAATCAAGAGACTCAGATTGGCAGAATGGATCAGGAAATATGATACATCTATATGCTGTCGACAAGAAACTCACCTTAGATCCTGGGATGCAAGGAGGCTGAACGTGAATGTTGGAAAACAATTGTACATGCAAACAATAAACATAAAAAGGGGGAGTAGCTGTACTAATATTGGACAAAGTAGACTTTAAATGGAAAACTATTGTAAGAGACAAAGAAGTACATTATGTGTTAATTAAAGGGGTTATCTATCAAGAAGAAATAATAACCATAAACATTTATGCATGTAATCAGGGCACCTCAAAATACCTGAGGCAAACACTGGAAAAAATAAGTGGAAAAATAGCTGCCTCTATAATTATAATGGGGGACTTCAATATACCATTATCACCATTGGACAGAATATCTCTACAGAGGATCAATAAAGAAACAGAGACCTTTAATAATACATTGGAGGATCTGGACCTAATAGACATATATAGAACACTACACCCAAATGCAGCGGGATACACATTCTTCTAAAGCACACATGGACCATTCTCCAGGATAGACCACATGCTAGGCCACAGAACAACTCTCAACAAATTCAGAAAGATTGAATCATACAAAGTAATTTCTCTGGCCACAATGGAATGAAGCTGGAAATTAGTAAGGGACAGAGAACCAGATTAGGCACAATGATAGGAAGTTAAACAACACACTCTTAGACAAGAAATGTGCCAAGGAAGAAATTGCAAAAGAAATTAGTAACTACCTTGAAACAAATGAAAATGACAACACAATATATCAAAACATACAGGATGCAGGAGAATGAGCAAGATGGTGGTGGAGTAAGGAGCTCCTAGAGTCAGCTCCTGCTATATATAGGGCAGTTAGTAAACACCCGGACATATCTGGAGCTAGCTGAAGAACTGTTTGGGGGCTCCAGGAGAGCAGAAGAGCATCCTGCAACATCCTTGAAAGAATGGAAAAAGGAGGCTGCCCATCTGCCAAGAAGATTCATAAGTAGAGCACTCCGTGCCATGGACACTGGTGCCCATCCTCGACTGCAGGCACAAGCCACCTTGGGAGCTGTTCCTTGGCTGGAATTGGAAGCTCCATTTCCCCAAAATGGGAGAGGAAGAGTTGGTTGGGCACCAACTTCAGCTACTGATGAGTAAATTTGGCAGGCTAGGGTATAATCCTAAGAACAGCTAAAGTTAAACTTGTCCAAGTCAGAAAGAAGCTGGTGGCCACCATCTTGACTCTGTGCCTGGGCACAAGGGGAAGCAGGGTGGACTGAAAATCACAGTGCTGGTGGAGACTGGATTCTTTCCATCCAGATCAGATTGCAGCTCCAGCCTAGGCCCCAGCCCCACCTCTGGCAGGGAGGAAGCTGGGGGACCTGAACCAGCCTATTGGGGAAATTACCAGCCAAGCCTCAGAGGCCTGTGATTATTCTACTTTGGCAGTGCAAGCCATCCCAGGAGCTGTTCTGTGGCTGGAATTGGAAGCTCCATTTCCCAAAAACAGGGGAGGAGGAAATGATTGACCACTGATTTCAGCTACTGATTGATGGAGTCACCTGATTAGAATATAACCCTAACAACAGCTAAAGTTTTAACCTGTCCAAGTCAGAAAGAGGCCACTGAGTGCCATTTTGACTCCACCCCCAGAAGCCGAGTTGACCAAAAATCACAGTGATGAAAAGAACTGGTTTCTTTCACCCAGATTGGCCTGCAGCCCTAGCATAGGTGTCAGCCCCACCTCAGGCAGGGAGGAAGCTGGTGGGCCCTGAAGCAGCCTATCCAGGTAACTGCAGGTACAATAGGCTGGCACAACTGAATAATCAAAAGTCTACTAGGGCAACCATAGTCATCTTGGACCCACATTGCATAGATTGTTGCCCACATCTGCAGCTCCATCCCCAACCCAGGCAGGGGAGAAAGGGACATGAAGCTTCATCAGTCTCTCTGGGTAACTAGAGTTTAGGCCTGAATGACTTGGATTATTCCACACAGCTGTAACACTGTCTCTACCCCTGACAAAGGAGAAAGCTGGGAGAAGCTTCATTAGTCCCTGGGGTAATGAGGGCAGCTTGAAATTCCACAGCTTGTAGTGACAACTATATCCTTGGTTCCTACTGCACAACCAGCAAGGGAGAAATGGCAGGAAGCCCTAAACTAAAGAGAGAAACTGCACCCAGAGTAAATACTAAGCTAGATGCCAAGACACCAACCAAAAATTACAGTCCACACGAAGAAACAGGAAGATATGACCCAGTTAGAAGAACAAGATAAGCATCCAGATGACATAAAGGAGTAGAGACAACTAATCATAGATGTTCAAGCAAATCTCAATAAATTCAATGAAGTGGCTAAAGAGATTAACGATATTAAGAAGACACTGGATGAGCACAAAGAAGAATTTGAAAGCATACATAGAAAAATAGCAGAACTTATGGGAATGAAAGGCACAATAAATGAAATTTTAAAAACATTGGAATCATAAAATAGCAGATTTGAAGAGGCAGAAGAAAAGATTGGTGAGCTTGAAGAAATGGTCTCTGAAAGTGAACATACAAAAGAACAGATGAAGAAAAGAATGGAAAAAAATGAACACGGTTTCAGGGAACTAATTGAGAGCAAAAAATGTGTGAATGTGTCACGGGTATCCCAGAAGGAGAAGAGAAAGAAAAGGGGCAGAAGGAATATTTGAAGAAATAATGGTAGAAAATTTCCCAATGCTATTGAAGGACATAGATGTCCATGTCCAAGAAGCAAAACATACTCCCATCTGAAAAAATATGAACATACCAGCTCCAAGATACATACTCATCAGAATGCAAATGCCAAAGACAAAGAGAGAATTCTGAGAGCAGCAAGAGAAAAGCAATATGTAACATATAAGGGATATCCAATGAGATTAAGTGCTGATTTCTCACCAGAAACCATGAATGCAAAAAGACAGTGGTGTTATATATTTAAGATACTACAACAGAAGAACTTCCAGCCAAGAATCTTATATCCAGCAAGACTGTCTTTCAAAAATGAGGGCAAATTTAGAATATTCACAGATAAACAAAAACTGAGAAAATTTCTAACCAAGAGACCACATTTTCAGATAATTCTAAAGGGTGTGCTACAGCCTGAAAAGAAAAGACAGGAGAGAGAGGCCTAGAAGAGAGTTTAGAAATGAAGATTGTATTAATAAAAGTAACTAAAAGTGTCTAAAGAGTACTGAAAATAAAATATGACAGATAAAACTCAAATAGGAATAAACTTAACCAATGATGTAAAGCACTTGTATTCAGGAAACTGCAACTCAATGTTAAAAAGAAATTTTAAAAAGCCCTAACTAACTGGAAGAACATTCCATGCTCACAGATTGGAAGATTTAATATCATTGAGATGTCAGTTCTACTCAAAGTGATAAACAGATTCAATTCAATCCCAATAAAAATCCAGCAGCATTTTTTAAAATTGTAAACCCAATTATCAAATTTATTTAGAAGAGTAAGTGATCCTGAATAGCCAGAAACATCTTAAAAAGGAAAAGTGAACTTTCCTCTCTAGACTTTAAATTATATTACCTAGCTATAGTGATAAAAACTTTATGCCAGCATGGTACTGGCATAAAGATAAACACATAGACCAATGGAACCAAATTGATGGTTCAGAAACAGACTCTCACATGTATGGTCAGGTGATTTTTGACTAGCCTGTCAAACCCACACAGCTTGGGCAGAACAGTCCATTCAAAAAAACGGTGCTGAAAGAATCGGATATCCATAGCCAAAAGAAGGAAAGAGGACCACGACCTCACTCCTTATTCAAAAATTAATTCAAAATGGACCAAAAACCTAAAAATAAAAGCAAGAACCATAAAGCTTCTAGAAGAAATTGTAAGAAAATATCTTCAAGACCTGGTGGTAGGTGGTGGATTCTTAAAGGAGACAAGAGGAGGACTGAAATGGACTGCTGATGGACTACTGATGTATGTAGAAGTTTTAATTAGCTTTACTGTAAAAGCGTGTAAATGTATAGAGTAGATGGCAATACATAATGAGTAACAGCTAGTTTATAAATGGGCATGTGACTGAAAATGGTAGTCTAGGTATGTAAACGCCACATGACAGAATGCTAGAGAATAATCTAGGAACTGAACAGCACAGTAAACCATGAGGTGGATAAGAATTGTGGCTGATGGTACAGATGCAAGAGTGTCCTTTGTGAGCTGGAGCAAAAGTACAGCACTATTGCAGGGTTGTGGGAATGTGGAGGACAATGGAAAGATACAACTGGAGCTATCTATGGTCTGTGGTTAGCAGTAATAATATAATATTATTGCATCTATGCCAAAGATGCACTGTGTTGATAATGGGACAGTATGGAAAACGTGTTCTAAATGTTTACTATGAAAGTGGTAACAGTCAGATGACATTATATTATTCGTAACAAATGTTCCACCACAGTAGATGGAGAGTATTGCTTGGGAATTCTGCACATGGGCATGACTGTTTTATAAATTTACAAATTCTGTCATAAAAAATATATTTAAAAAATAATAATAGGGTGGGTTGGGGGAAAAATACACCAAATAAAAGATAAGGACTACAATTAATAGTAAGAATTTGAAAATATTCTTTCATAGTTTGTAACAAATGTCTCACGACAATGCAATGGTGGAAGGTTGATGTATGGGACCCCTGTATAATGTTATGCATGTTTCCTTTGTAAGTTCACAACTTTTAGCATATACTTACTGTTTATGTATGTTTATATATAAATGATATAAAGATAATAATAATAATGGGGGGTTTTTGGTTAGTAGGGAGATCTTTAATCATTAATTAAAAAGTTGATAACAATGCAAGATATTGGTGGTAGGGTGAGATGTGAGAGTCCTATATGATGTTATAGATATTTGTTTTGTAAGTTCACAACTATTACTGTACACTTATTGTCTATGTATGTTTATGAGTGATATACTTCAATAATCTTTTTAATTAAAAGAAAAAAAAATTTTTAAACCTATGGGATGCAGCAAAATCAGTGCTGAGAGAGAAATTCATAGCCATAAACACCTACATTAAAAAGAAGAAAGAGCTAAGAACAAAGACCTAACTGCACACATGGAGGAATTAGAAAAAGAACAAAAAAAGTAACCCCAAAGGAAGTAGAAAGAAGAAAATAACAAAGATTAGAGCAGAGCTAAATGAAATTGAAAATAAGAAAGCACTAGGAAAAATAAACAAAAGCAAAAGCTGGTTCTTTAAGAAGATTAATAAAATTGAAAAGCCCTTAGCTGGACTAACAAAGAAAAAAGAGAGAAGATGCAAACACATCAAATAAGAAATGAGGAAGGGGATATCACCACTGACCCCACAGACATAAAGAATATCATAAGAGGATACTTTGAAAAATTGTATGCCAATTAGACAGATAATTTAGAGGAAATAGATCAATTCTTATAAACACACAAGAGCCTATACTGACAAAAGAAGAAATCGATGAACTCAACAGAGCAATCACAATTAGTGAGCTAGAATAAGGTATCAAAAACCTCCCAACTAAGAGTACAGAATCAGATGACTTCACAGGTGCATTCTAGCAAACATTCTGGAAAGAATTAGTACCAATCCTCCTTAAACTCATACAAAAAAACAGAAGTGGAGGTAACATTGCCTAACTCATTCTATGATACCAACATCACCCTAATACCAAAGCCAAAGATGCCACAAGAAAGGAAAACTATAGACTAATCTCTTTAATGAATCTAGATGCTAAAATCCTCAACAAAATACTTGCTAATCATATTCAACAACATCAAACGAATTATACACCATGAACAAGTGGGTTTCATCCCTGGTATGCAAGGATGGTTCAGCATAAGAAAATCAATCGATATAATACACTACATAAACAGAATGCAGGGAAAAAATCACATGATTATATCTATAGATGCAGAAAAAGCATTTGACAAAATACAGCACACTTTCTTGATAAAAACACTGCAAAAGATAGGAATAGAAGGAAACTTTCTGAACATGATCAAGGTATATAGGAAAAACCCACAGTTAACATCATGTACAATGGTGAAATCCTAAAATCTTTCCCTCTAAGATCAGGAACAAGACAAGGATGCCCACTATCACCCCTCCTATTTAACATTGTCTTAGAAGTACTTGCTCAAGCACTGAGGCAAGAACCAGATATAAAAGACTTCCAAATTGGGAAGGAAGAAGTCAAAATTTCACTATTTGTAGACAACATGATCCTATAAATAGAAAGCATTAAAAATCTACAACAAAGCTTCTAGAACTTATAAATGAGTTCAGTAAAGTCTCAGGTTATAAGATCAATGTACAAAAATCAGTAGCATTTCTGTACACCAATAATGAGCAAACTGAGGAGGAAATGAAGGAAAAATCCCATTTACAATAGCAACTAAAAGAATCAAATACCTGGAATAAATTTAACTAAAGAGAGAAATGACTTGTAACCAGGAAACTACACAAGACTGTTAAAGGAAATCAAAAAAGATCTAAATAGGGAAGTGGACATGACTCAACTGATAGAGCATCTACCTACCTTATGGAAGGTCCAGGGTTCAATCCCCAGGGTCTCATGGCCTGTGTGGTAAGCTGGCCCAAGTGCAGTGCTGCCACGCACAAGGAGTACTGTTCCATGCAGGGGTGCCCCCACATAGGGGTGCCCCATGCACAAGGAGTGTGCCCCACAAAGAGAGCCAACCTGCATGATAAAAGCACAGCCCACCCAGGAGGGGCACCGCACATGTGCAGAACTGACGCAGCAATATGATGCAACAAATATGAGATGAAGTTTCCCAGTTGCCACCTGATAATGCAAGCAGACACAGAAGAACACAGTGAAAGAACACAGGGAGCAGGCAACAGAGGGGGAGGGGAGAGAAATAAATAAAATAAATCTTAAAAAAAAAAGAAGACCTAAATAAATGGAAGGATATTCCCTGTTCATGGATAGGAAGACTAAACATTATTAAGATGTCTATCCTACCTAAAGTGATTTACAGATTTAATGCTATCCCAATACAAATTATCACAGTATTTTTTACTGAATTGGAGAAGCTAACTATGAACTTTATTTGGAAAGGCAAGGGGCCCTGAATAGCCAAAGACATATTAAAGAAGAAAAATGTAATCAGAAGAATCATACTGACTTTAAAACATACTACAAAGCAACAGTGGTCAAAACTTCATAGTATTGGCACAAAGATATACATATTGGCCAATGGAATTGAATTGAGAGTTCTGATATATCTCCTTGCATATAGAGTCAGCTGATATTTGACAAGGCCACCAAGCCTATTCAACTGATAGAAAATGGCCTTTTCAAAAAATGGTGCTTGAAGAACTGGATATTCATATCCAAAAAATGAGAGAGAAACACGATCTCATACCTTATACAAAAATTAACTCAAGATGGATCAAAGATCTAAATATAAGAGCCAAGACCATAAAGATCATGGAGGGCAATGTAGGGAAGAATCTACACAGTGTATTAGGAAATGTTTTCATGAACTTTATACCCAAAGCATGAGCAATGAAAGAAAAAATAGATAAATGAGACATCCTCAAAATTAAAAATTTTTGCACCTCAAAGGAGTTTGTCAAAAAGTGAAAAGGCAGCCTACTCAATGGGAGAAAATATTTGGTAACCATGTATCTGATAGGGGCCTAATAACCAGAATATATAAAGAAATCCCATACCTCAAAAATAAAAAGACAAACAACCATTTTAAAAATGGGCATGTGATTTGAATAGATACTTCTTCAAAGAAGAACTACAAATGGCTTCAAAGCACATGAAAAGATGATCAACATCACCAGTTATCAATGAAATGCAAATCAAAATTACGAGATATCATCTTACACCAATTAGATTGGCAGCTATTAAAATAACAGAGGGGGAAGCAGATGTGGCTCAACTGATAGAGCATCTGCCTACCATATGGAGGGTCCAAGGTTCAAACCCAGGGTATTGCAGAAGAATGGACACAGACAGCAGACAAGTAACAGAGGACTACAGGTGTTGGAAATGATGTGGAGGAATGGGAACATTTACCCACCACTGGTAGGAATGTAGAATGGTAGAGTCTTTGTGAAGGACAGTTTGGTGGTTCCTCAGGAAACCATAGAACTGCCATATGATCTAGCAATCCCACGACTGGGTATGTACACAGAAGAATTGAGAGCAAAGATGCAAACAGATATATGCACACCAATGTTCACAGCAGCATTATTCACTATTGCCAAAAGTTGAAAACTACCCAAATGCCCATCAACAGATGAATGCATAAACTATTGTGGTATATACATACAATGGGGTACTACCCAGCTGTAAGAAGGAATGCAATGTTAACACAAGGGATAATATGGATGAATCTTGAGGATGTCATGCTGAGTGAAGCAAGCCAAGCACTGAAGGCCAAATATTACATGACCTCATGATATGAATTAAGCAAATTGAGCAGATTCACAGAGCTCCAGTTCAGAAGATAGGCTTACAGAAGACAGAAACAGATGAAAGTTGTGAGCCATTGCTCTTTTAAGCAAAATCTGTGATAAGGCAGAAGGGTGTAGCTGTACAGAGAAGGAGCATAACCATGGTGCAGTGAGGCTATTGGGTTGGGTGGTGCTGTTTTATCAGGGGAATAGGGTGGGGAGGGTGGGTTGGACTATCCATGGATCTGGGAGGAGGGTTGGGAGAGGGAACAGGTGAACTCTGGGGATTTGTGGGGTAGGGCACACCCAGGACAGCTTATAGGGAGTGTGTGGGCATTCATTGTCATAATGTGTGGTATCAGTAGGTGGAGACCCACATATTGGGCAGAAAAGTGTTGGACTCCCATCCTGGGGAGCCCAAATATGTTCTCAAATAGAGGGCCAGGCATCTTTCAAGAGCAAAGACAGTACCTAAGAGAGGAGGACAGGCCAATATGTCAAGCCCTCAATGATGTTGCAAGTAACCATGAATCTTGTTCTTCAAAGAGTGAAGCTTGGTGGTTGCCATGGGTCCTGAAGGTAGAGGGAAGGAGGAATAGAATAGATGGAATATAGGGTATTTTGGGGGCAATGGAATTGTACTACATGACTTTGCAATGATGGATACAGGCCATGTTAAATTTCATCACAATTTATAAAAGTGGGGAAGCAGATGTGGCTCAAGTGATTGGGCTCCCAGCTATCATATGGAAGGCTCTGGGTTCACTTCCCGGGCCTCCTTGTGAAGGTAAGCTGGCCTCCACCCTTGGAGAGCTGACAGCTCATGCCCGCAGAGAGCTGACAGCCTGCAGCTGGGGAGAGCTGGCACAGCAAGAAGACGCAACAAAGGGAGATAAGCAGAAACAGAAGAATGTGCAGTGAATGGACACAGAGAGCAGACAGTGAGCAAAGTGGCAAGGGGGGGATAAATTTTTAAAATTAATTTATCGAAGTATATCACTCATACATAAACATACATAAGCAATAAGTGTATAGTAATAGTAGTGAACTTAAAAAACAAACATATATAACATCATGCAAGACTCTCATAACTCACCCTATCACAAATAACTTGCATTGTTGTTAAACCTTGTAAACTAATGTTTAAAGAGCATTGTCAAAATATTAGAACTAACCAAAGTAATTTTCCCCATCCAACCCTATTATTCTTATCTTTATATCATTTATATATGAACATACATAAACAATTAAGTGTATAGTAAAAGTTGTGAACTTACAGAGCAAACATGCATAACATCATATGAGGTCCCATATACTTCAACCTTCCACCAACACCTGGCATTGTCATGAGACGTTTGTTAAAAATTATGAAAGAATATTGGCATAATCTTACTACTAATCATAGTCTTTATCTTACATTTGGTGTGTTTTCCCCCAACCTACCCTATTATTTTTTTAAATATATTTTTTATGACAGACATTGTAAACTTATAAAATAATCATGCACATATGCAGAATTCCCAAATAACACCACTCCATCAACACACCAAACTATGGTGGAAAATTTGCTGCAGATAAGATAATATCATCTGACTGTTACCATGTCCATAGTGTATATTTGGCTCACATTTTCCATACTGCTTCATTATCAGTACAGTACATCTTTCACATAGATGCAAGAATATTATATTATTGCTACTTACCACAGTCCATAGGTCACTCCAGTTGTATTTTTCCCATGCTTCTCCACATTCCCAACACCCTGCAGTAGTGCTGTACTTTGCTCTAGCTCACAAAGGACACTCTTGCATCTGTATCATCAACCACAATTCTAATCCACCTCATGGTTTACTGTGCTGTTCAGTTCCTAGATTATTCTCTAGCATTCTGTCATTTGGCGTTTACATACCTAGACTACCATTTTCAGTCACATCCCCATTTATAAACTAGCTGTTACTCACTATGTGTTACCATCTACTCTATACATTTCCACACTTTTACAGTAAAGCTAATTAAAACTTCTACATACATCAGTAGTCCATCAGCAGTCCATCTCAGTCCTCCTCTTCTTATCTCCTTTAAGAATCCACCACCTACCACCAGGTCTTGAAGATATTTCCCAACAATTTCTTCTAGAAGCTTTATTGGTCTTGCTTTTATTTTTAGGTTTTGGTCCATTCTGAATTAATTTTTGAATAAGGTGTGAGGTCGTGGTCCTCCTTCCTTCTTTTGGCTAGGGATACCCAATTCATTCAGCATCATTTTGCTGAATGAATTGTTCTGCCTGAGCTGTGTGGGTTTGACAGGCTAGTCAAAAATCACCTGATCATACATGTGAGGGTCTGTTTCCGAACCATCAATTTGGTTCCATTGTTCTATGTGTCTGTCTTTAGGCCAGTACTATGCTGTTTTTACCACTATAGCTAGGTAATGTGATGTTAAGTATGGAGATGGGGTTTCGCTTTTCCTTTTTGTGATGTTTCTGGCTATTCAGGACCCTTTACCCTTCCTAAGAAATTTGGTGATTGTGTTTTCAATTTGTTTTTTCTAATGCTGGTGGAATTTTTACCTGGATTGCATTGAATCTGTTTATCAATTTGAGTAGACCTGACATCTTAATGACACTTAGTCTTCCAATACATGAGCGTGGGATGTTCTTCCAGTTATTTAGGCCTTTTTTGATTTCTTTTAACACTGAGTTGCAGTTTTCTGAATACAAGTGCTTTACATCATTGGTTAAGTTTATCCCTGACTATTTGAGTTTTATGTCATATTTTAATTTCAGCACTCTTTTGACATTTTTGTTACTTTTATTGATATAATCATCATTTCTAGACTCTCTTCCAGGCCTCTCTCTCCTGTCTTTTCTTTTCAGGGTCTAACATTCCCTTTAGTATTTCCGGAAAATCTGATCTCTTGGTTAAAAATTCTCTCAGTTTCTGTTTATCTGTGAATATTTTAATCTTGCCCTCACTTTTGAAAGACAGTCTTGCTGGATATAAGATTCTTGGTTGGAGGTTTTTCTCTTGTAGCATCTTAAATATATCAGACCACTGTCTTCTTGCCTCCATGGTTTCCTGTGAGAAATCAGCACTTACTCTTATTGGATATCCCTTATATGTTATGCATGGCTTTTCTCTTGCTCTTCTCAGAATTCTTTGTCTTTGGCATTTGACATTCTGATGAGTATGTGTCTCGGAGTTGGTCTATTCAAATTTTTTTGGATGGGAGTACATTGTGTTCTTAGACATGAATGTCTATATCCTTCAATAGGTTTGGGAAATTTTCTACTGTTATTTCTTCAAATATTCCTTCTGCCCTTTTCCCTTCTCTTCTCCTTCTGGGACACCCATGACACATATGTTTGCATGCCTTTTGCTATCATTTAGTTTCCTAAGAACTTGTTCAATTTTTTCCATTTTTTTCTTCATCTGTTCTTTCGGGAGAATAAATTTTTTTTAATTAAAAAAATAGTAAAAGTGTGTGGTCCAAAATGTTAACTGTAATGTAAATCATTGACCATGGTAATGATATTTCAATATTTGTACATCAATTGTAACAAATGAACCAACCATATATAAAATGTTATTAATAGGGCAAAGGGGAAAAGGAGGAGGATGTTGGGTATATGGTAATCCCCTATATTCTGTCCATGACTTTTTAAAAAACTTCTTTGAACACAAAATGAAAAAAATAAGACATTGGGGGAATAAATAGAAGAAAATGTCACTGTACATACAAAACAACATATCTTACAGTGATGAAAGAAATGGTCAAAAATTATTTTTTATTATTCTAATTTTTTATTTTCTTTTTCTTATTTTTTGTATTTTTTTCTTATTTTAAAAATTGTCATTATTATTTCTTTTTCTTATTAATTTTATTTAGTTATTTCATTGGTTTCATTTTTTTAAGAAGTTTTGGATCACAGAAGGGTTACATCCATGACAGGGGAAGGTCATTGTTATGGGGTGTCAGTGATGGGGGATACATGGGAGGAGGTTCACCTGGGTCATACTTACAAGGCATATAAATGTGTTCAAGTGTACATGGGGCATTTTCATGGGGGGGTGGAGATTCACTCCAAAACTGGAAGAACATCAAATTCCCATCCTGGGGAGCTCTGCCACATTTTCTAATGGAAGAACTAGAATTCCCTGAGTACAGGGGCAGTGACTAGTGAAGGAGGATGGTCCATTGATGGGCCCTTTATATTGATGACTGTATTTATGAACCTTTACTTTTGAAATTTAATCTTAGCCTAGTTTTATAGGATGCCTAAGAGTTACCTCCTGAGAGCCTCTTTATTGCTCAAATGTGGCCTCTCTCTAAGCCAAACTCAGCATATAAATGTATTACCTTCTCCCCAGCATGGGATATGACTCCTGGGGATGAGCCTCCCTGGCACCAAGGGATTACTATCAACTACCAACTAACAATGCAACTGGAAAAAGACTTTGACCAAAAGGGAAAGAAAAAAAGACAAATGAGTTTATATGGCTAAGAGACTTTAAAGTGAGTTGAGAGGTCATTCCAGAGGTTATGCTTATGAACATCTCAGCAGGATCTCCTTGACTGCCAAAGTAAATATTACCTCAAATAACAGGGTTACTCAGGGCTCCAGACACTACAGGCAGGGCAGACAGCTCAGAAGTTTGGTACACTGCCAGTGGGCCCTAATTTGGAATTTATGCTTCTCAGTAAAATAGAGTTGGATTTAGTTGTAGTTTGCCTACACTTGGCTCTTCTGCTCCTTTTATTTTAACCTATAGTTAGTTCTAGAGTTGATTGGTGTTCCAAGAGACTTAAATCTTTGGGCTGTCCATATGCCAGTTGTGCCCTGAATCGCAACAGAGTTGCAACACCTACTCTCCAGTTCATTGGACTTGCCCAGGATGACTAACAAGGAAATAATGATGGATAACAACCATCCCAAGGAACAGAGAGAGTCTGAAACTGCAAACAAGGTAGTCCCATCCATCTGCCCCATGGGATCTAAGCCCCCTCTCAATTGGAAGTGGAGTGGGCATCACCATCCCAGAATCCTCAGGATTTGGAAATGAATGATGGACTAAAGTAGACTTACTAGAATTCTACTATAGACTTATTGTGATTCCAGCAATGGAAGAACTTATATCACTGATGAGGAGGCAGTGGCCACTGGATGTTCTGAGGGGAAGGAGAGGGAAAAACAGGTGTAACATGAGGGCATTTTTAGGACTTGGGAATTGTCCTGAATGATGTTGCAATGACAGATATAGACCATTATACATCTTGCCATAAATTACAAAATAGTGCAGGGGATTTATGTAAACTATAATCCATGTTTAGTGGTTTAGTGAAAAAGCTCCAAAATATGTTCATCAATTGTAACAAATGTACTGCACTAACGAAGGATGTTGTTAATGTGGGAAAATGTGGGAGGGGTGGGAGCAGGGCCTATGGGAACCCCCTATATTTTTTATGTAACATTTATATAATCTAAGTTATCTTATATATATATATATTTTTTTTTTTTTAAACACCTTTGTGATACAAACTACCCATTTATTGTGTTCGTGAGTTTGATGGGTTAGAATCTGAACAGGACACAGTAGGGCAGGCTTGTCTCTGCTCTGCAATGTCTGGGGATTCAGCTGGAAACTCAAAACCTGGGGCTGGAATTATCTGAAGGCTCATTTCTCTCCTGTTCGACAGTTCATGCTGGCTGTCACAAGGGGCTTCAGTTCTCTTCACCTAGGCCTCTCTGCCTGGGCTAGTTTTGGACTTCCTCACAGAACACTGGTTGGTTCTCAGGAGGAGGGACCTCAGAGCAAACAAAGCAGTGAGAGAAAGAGAGAGAGAAACCAGAGAGGAGCCGTATTGCTTTTTATGACCTCGCCTCAGAAGTCATCCAGACTCAATTCCAACACCTTCTATTTTCTTAGGCAGCCACAAAATCCCATCAGTTTCAAGGGAAGGGGAAAGAGAGTCCACCTCTTCATGTGGTATGGCAAGCTTCTGGAAAATGATCTGGGGCCATAAATGTCGTGAACATTTTTGGAAAATATAATCTACCATAACATCTAAAGTAGGAGGAAGGACAAAACAAAAATTGTACACACTTCACACTTTGATTTTCTTGGCATGAGGTCTAAATGCCATTTCTGCACATTTCACCAGTGACTCTCTGAGAAATAAGGTTACATGGAAATTGTGAGGTAGCATGGCATTGTGGAAAAACCACAGGCTTTGTGGTCAGACAGACTTAACTGATGGACAGTTACTTAACCTCTCTAGGCCCTTCAAAATAATCATTTATAAAACAGAGATTGCAGGATTGGTGACATGACTAGAAATAAGAGGTAGCAGATGTGGCTCAAGCAGCTGAGCACCTGCTTCCCACAAGGGAGGTCCCAGATTTGGTTCTGGGTGCCTTCTCAAAACAAACAAATAAAGAAACAACAAGCAAACAAATGAAAAATCCAACTCCCGCATATGTGAAGCACTCCGTAGAGAGAAATTGTTATTATTTCTCTTCAAGCATCACAGGCTTCTATTACCACAAAGATGGTAGATCTGGTATTGATTGGGGAAGGGGAAAAATGCATAATAGCACAGAAAAGGTGGAAGGTATAAAAGATGTTGTGAGAAAAATCTTGCAAAGAAAGAGAAAAATAAGTCACTGAAGAGAAGTAGTGGCAATATTGATAACTATGCTACCCTGCCCTGCTTCACCTAGTTTCAGGAGTCCAATGGCTTTTTTTCCCCTCCAACCCATTTAAGCAAGCATAGCACAATAGCTAAGAAGAAAGTCTTAAGGCTCATCAAGATCTGTCAGCAGAGGGTGCTGGCATGGGCTCCTAACTGTGGGAGAAGTCTGCGAGCTGGTTGATGTCAGGTTCGTAAATGGAAATCAGCCAAGGAGGGAGTATATAGACCACAGAAATAAAAAAAACTGCCCCAAATCCGGGTGTCCTGATCCCACGCCAGGGAGCTTGTCACTAAACATTTGCCAGCCAGTTTTGTAACCTTGGGCAGGTTGTCTAGCTTTTTTAGGCTTCAGTTCCCTCATATACAATATATACAGATAATAATCCTCATGTTATAGGATTGTTGTGAAGTTTAAAAGCAATAAGGTAAATAAAGCATTTAACATAGAACATGATACAGAGTATGTTAAAAAAAAAAAACAAACACTAGCTATTATTGTTATTACCTCAATGGTACCACAGACTAGTCTGGTAGGTAACCAGAAAGAAACTTAAACCTTTCTATAAAGTTGGCCCTGCTGATCAAATAAAAACATAAGCTGGGAAACCTATTTTTCTTTGAGGGTAGAGAAAACTCCCTGAGATTTTTCCATAGACCTTAAGGAAATGAATGCTTTCCATTTCTGGAACTCATTTTAGGGCATGCTAGGAAGCCAGCATATTTTGATCCTAAGCTCAGCTCCAGTGGGATGTAGATTCTGACAAGCTTCAAAGAGAAGGTGGAGGGGGTCCCTGAGTCAGTCTGGACACACTGCTGGGGAAAATGCTGCTTCCAAAATGGGAAGCTTTGTGTAGGGCTGAAGTTTTCTCCATCCAGCCCCAGCCCAAAGGTGAGTTGTTAAAGGCATGGTCAAAGCCACACAGCTGGTTTTCCACTACCCATTTCCAGCTGTCTCTCAACCACACCTAAGCACAGAGAGATGGGAATACTTTAATTTACACTTGAGAAAGGTAAATGGGTTATTTTCGTCATGAATGAGGAGGCTCCCCAGCCGTATGCAAGCTACTAGAGATTATCTTTCTCAGCAATTTGTGTTTTTCAAGTCATTTCCCTCATCCAGACCTCACGGTGGTTTCATCTTTCCCAGCGCACAAAACCCAAAGAGTAGGGAAGCGGACTTGGCCCAGTGGTTAGGGCATCTGCCTACCACATGGGAGGTCCGCAGTTGAAACCCCAGGTCTCCTTGACCCATGTGGAGCTGGCCCATGCCCAGTGCTGATGCGCACAAGGAGTGCCGTGCCACGCAGGGGTGTCCCCCACGTAGGGGAGCCCCATGTGCAAGGAGTGCACCCTGTAAGGAGAGCCGCCAAGCATGAAAGAAAGTGCAGCCTGTCCAGGAATGGTGCCGCACACACAGAGAGCTGACACAACGAGATGACTCAACAAAAAGAAACACAGATTCCCGTGCCGCTGACAACAGAAGCAGACAAAGAAGAACATGCAGCAAATAGACACAGAGAACAGACACGGGGGGCGGGGGGAGATAAATAAATAAAATAAAATAAATCTAAAAAAAAAAAACCCAAAGAGTGACACCTCCTTATGCTTGCATCATTAGAAAGGGGTCTACTTTACCCATCTAGCTTAAATTTCTTCCTTTTCCTCCTCTACATGGATTCCTTTATTACCACACCACATAACGTGCCAATTTATTTGTGTTTCACTCCCCAGAAATATTCAGTGACCACTGTTGATGCAGTTTTTTGTGCCCTGCTTCCTAATTCTTCTTTCCAGGCACAGCTCAGGCTCCACAATAAGGCTTTCTCCGACCAAAGGAACACTCACTAATTTAATATTAGCAATTTCTAGTGTTTGAGAGCAAACTCCAAGCTGAAATAACTTGTTACATTACACAAATTTAAACCAACATGCATTTGAGCAGTTTATCACTAAAACCAGAGATACATAGCCCTATATATATATATATATATACACACTTTACAGGAAATATATTACCTATAGGTAATAAGGAAAAAATTATTATTTGGAAAAAAATGCTCCTAAAGAAAAGTCAATTGCTGGTACTGATGATAGAAATTAAGAAAAGTAAAGTGACCTAAAATAGTGATGATTTATAGTAAAAAGTTTGGGATAAATATATAGATGGAGTGTTGAATGTGGCAACACCCCATATTTATGACAGAAACAAGAAGAAGCAATTTCTGAGAAGCTTTTATCATGTGCTCTAGGCAGAATTTATTTTTATAGTTTATAAATGTCTTTAGTCTTGTTTTATAGAACCATTAAGGGTCTGACCAGGTCACTTAAATTTTTTTGGTTATGTGTTATTGAATTTTATGAGGAAAATTATAAGCTATAGTGGAATTTGAGCATTTCGTGGCTAGTGGAAGTCTTGGAATGTATCTCTCAAACACATCGCTAGTCTTGTGTACTTTAATCAACCTCAAAGACCTCATTGTTTATCCTTTTCCAACCTCAACCTTTGGGTATATAGCCTTGACCTCTAATTGTTTCCCGATTTTGGATTAAGTGTCTTAGAAATGACAGAAGTTCTGCGGGGGCAGTAACTTGCTGAGCCCACACTGGGAATCTAGAGCATGTTTACTGACTGGTGGGAACCCTCAAAAAAGTTCCAGGAAAACTCTAAGAATGTTCTTGAAGCTGCACTTGAATCTGTGGCAACACAGTGGATGTGAGTTCCAAATCGACTGTTTATTAGTTTTGCATCTTCTGTTAATAGTCTTAATATTTTCTGAGCCTCAGTAATCTGTGTATTTCATCATGTTTTGTAGAAATTATAAGCTTTGGAAACAGGACTACACACTCTACAAACAAAGGCACTTCCTTCGAGGCCCCTCTGATCCAGCTCCAAAATTGCCTGCCTACCTCCCCGTTTCCCCCACTTCTACCCAAGCTCCACTCCAGGGGAATCATGTTTCAATGAGGAACCAGTTTCAAAATATACTTGAAGAAAGACACACTATCACTCTCAATCTTATCTTCTTAGCAGCATAAAATCCTCCCAAAATAAAGGAGGGAAAGATTTTGGGGAGCCACAGAAAGGTAATACCTCAATTCCATAAAGATGTTTTCTCTTCCTTCAATCCATTCTTCTTGATGTTCGACAACCAGATGGCTCCTCCCCCGACTGAACTCAAAATTGTTCCTAAGGTGGAAAGTTGGAAGTCCTGCTAATTGTTTCAGAACATCATGGAGCTTTCATATATTTAATTCCATCATCCCAACAAGAAATATTTTTACTGGTTTAAAAAATGCATGCAGTATAAAATTAAGGTTCCAAGCACATATGTCCTCAGCAAAGCTGGCTGTTGAACTAAGCATGATCAGCTGTCTACAAATTTTTTTTCAGTGACACTGATTTTCATTCCTTTCATTGTTGTTGTTCCTCTTCTTTCCTATTGGCAGATAAGTAATAATTTTAACTGAAGGTTTAAGCAAAATGTATGTCTGCAATGCAAATAATGAAGTTGAAGACTGATCTTTAAGTCATGAGTCTGAAACAACTATCACCTTCCTTTTTTTCCCTGGGACTTGGAAGCTCATTTGGTAAAGGGAGGCACATCTGAAGGGATGGGAAAAATAGACACACAGCGGATTCAGGTTCAGAAGGTAGCAATGGGCTAAACAAGCAAAAGTAAAGCTCATGCTGAATTTGTTCCTAGAGCTGCTTTGAATGACCTTCCAAGTCCAGGCTACAGACTTTTAGCCCTTCCCTCTTAACAAGATCATGTCTCTCTTCCCATTTTTTAGCTGGCCCAAATGAATCGAGTTTAATGAGCCAAATTAAAACACCTCCAACACAGTTACCTTCTCTTTGACCTCCTTTCCACCTTCCTGCTGGATCTCAGTTCAAATGAAAACATTAATAGAGGACCAAGCTCCAGGCACAAGCATTTGTCTGTTCACTTAGGAGAGATGGATATCACCTGAGCAAGAAGAATGGCCTTGATTTTAGCAGCAAATGAAGACCCAGGCCTCTATTCATCAAAGCAAGTCCAGACATCTTTACCCATTATTAACTGGCAAAATCTCCTCTGATGCTTTACTTGTACCGTGATCCTTGAGGGAAACTGCCTATTTATTCCTCTCTATATCCAAGCACTTAGCATAGTAGGTGCTTGGTAAGTGTTTGCACAAGAAGAATTATAATCCTCCAAATGTATACCAGAGTTTCCCAGGTCAGGCCCAGAGACCAAAGGCCAAATGGCTAGGGTTTTTGATTCCTACCCTCTTAGACTTCATGTAGAGATCCTTGTGTCTTAACTTCCCAGATGCTAAAACAAATACCACACAATGGGTTGGCTGAACAATGGGAATTTTTGGCTCACTGTTTCAGAGGCTAGAAAGCTTGAGTCCTCCCAGGGTAGGTGTTTTCTGGCTGCCTGGCAATCTCTGGGGTTCCTTGGCTTTTCTATCCCATGGCAATGCACATGGCAATAACTTCTTTGTCTTTCAGGTTCTCTGGACTTCGGCCTTCTGGCTGCTCCTCATGACTTTTCTCTCTGCGGTCTTCCCTATGAGGTCTCCAGGAACAGAATCAGCACCCATCCTGATTTAGGTGGGTCCCACCTTAACTGGAGAAGCTTCATCAAAAGGTCCTACTTACAATGTGTTCCCACCCACAGGAATGGATTAAGATTAAGAACATATTTCTCTGGGGAGCCACCACACCCTAGCTTTAAGGGAGTTTTCACATGGAACCCCTGAACAACAGCCATGATAATAAAAAACAATAGCTAAAATGGTTGAGCTTCCACTTCCCACATGGGAGGTCCCGAGTTCGGTTCCTGGCACCTCCTGAAAAAAATGAAAACAAAGAACAAGCAACACAAATGGAAAAACCAACTCCAGGAAGCCAATGTGGCTCAGTGGTTGAGTGCCATCTTCCCATATACAAGGTTCCGGGTTCAATCCCCAGCTCTTGGTAAGTCAAAAACAAAACAAAACAAAACAAAAAACAACCAACACAACGGCTAACATTTACTGCTATGTATCAGGCATTGTATTCAGCATTTGTGTGTGTGTGTGTGTCTTTAATTCTTTCATTTCTTGTATTACTTTTTTATTTTTGAAAACGTCCTCATAGTTTTAAAAAGTTTTTTAAAGAAACTTTAGATTACATAAATGTTAAGTCAAAAGCATAGGGGAGGGAAGCGGATTTGGCTCAATGGATAGAACGTCTGCCTACCACATGGAAGGTCCAGGGTTCAAACCCCAGGCCTCCTGACATGCGTGGTCAAGCTGGCCCACGCATGCACGGTGCTGATGTGCACAAGGAGTGCTGTGCCATACAGGGGTGTTGCCCATGTAGGGGAGCCCCATGCACAAGGAGTGTGCCCTGTAAGGAGAGCCACCCCATGTGAAAAAAAGTGCAGCCTGCCCAGGAGTGGGGCCACACACACAGAAAGCTGACGCAGCAAGATGACGCAACAAAAAGAGGCACAGATTCCTGGTGCCGCTGACAAGAATACAAGTGGACACAGAAGAACACACAGCTAATGGACACAAAGAGCAGACACAGTGCGGGGAAGGGGAGATAAATAAATAAAAAATAAATCTTTTAAAAAAAGAAAAACATAGGGATTCCCAAATACCCCACCCCCTCAGTGTCCAGCATTTTACATGCCCTCACTCATTTATTTCTAAATTTCATGAAATTGGTAAAATTATTAATCTCCTTTCATAATGAAACAATTCAAGTGTAAAGAAGGTAAACCAGCTTCCTAAAGTAACACAGGTAGTGTGTAGCAGGGCCCAGATTCCCACACAGGCAGGTCGTCTGCAGAACTCACTCTCTTGATTAATATATAATCTCCAGTCCATAAAGAGACTTCAGGAAGTTGCTGTAGCCCTAGTATTGAATGCAAAAATGCATGTGTCTCTGTTGTCCTGTAATAATGGTTGTACTAGTTTCCTAGCTGCTAAAACAGATACTACACAAGGAGTAGGCTTCAACAATGGGATTGTATTGGCTCCCGGTTTCAAAAGCCAGAAGGCTTGCTTCCTCCCTGCTCAGTATCTTCTGGCTGGCCACCTATCTCCAGGCCTCCTTCATGGCCTCTCCTTCTTTCTGTTTTGAGTTCCGTTGACTTCCAATTTCTTGCTCTTATCAAGGTTTCAGCCTCCAATTCCAATTTCTTTTGCTCATAACCATATTGAAGTGCCCCCTCATCTTACCCGTCCTCATTCAGTTTGGACACATCTTAACCAACCACCTCTTCAAAGGTCCCCTGAACATGCCTTTTGTGGGGGACATGATTCTATCCCCAGTAAGGTTCACATAACAGTCAAGGCATTCTCAGAAGGGCCCAATTACCCTAACATATAAGAACCACAGCAGGAGGTGAGGAAAGTCCTTTACCCTCTTCCTACTCTTTATGAGAGTTGAGCAGAGAAGATGAGCCTCCACTTGGCACCCCCATATCTGTAGCTCTAGAGTACTTGTAAGGTATTCCAAAACCTCAAATGCCTGTGTCAAAGGATATTTGAGGGTGTATTTAATATTTTTCCAAGAGATGCTGTTTTAATGACTTCTTAATACTGAAGAAAAATTCCCATTACATTTATCAAATTATATTCATCTAAATATATGTACATCCTTGAAAATGTGCTTATATATCCAAAAAAAATTTGTGCTTTTGGAGAGAACTTCTCTTAAAGAACTATCTTTCATAAAATATATTTTTTAAAGTTATTCATTCAGCCAATACTGGAGTGACAATTATACCCTAGGCATATTTCCCAAGGTGCTGAAGTTGAAACCACTCCTGGACCCTCATATATTCTAATAGGGAGATAGTCATTATAGGAATAAACAAGTGGTGATAGGTGATACAAAGAAAATTAAAACAGTTAAGAGTGGTTGGGGGGCTATTTTCCATATAGGAGTCATTTGTACAAGAGTCTATATAAAATGATGGACTCAGTTTACAACGCCTGAGGAAAAAGTGTACCTGGCAGAGGAATCCAGAAATGCCAAAGCCCTGACAAGGCTGCCGTGGGTCCAGGGTGTGTGGGAAACCCCAGGGAGCTGGATAATGGGCTGCAGCAAAGGGCTGGGAGGCAGACTGTGGGTAGCTGGGGGTTACAGCTTGTAAAGCTTTGGTGAGAACTGTGCATTTTATCCTTGATTTGGAACTCTTTGGAAGATTCTGAGAAGGGAAGCAATAGTATCTGACTTATGTTTATTTTTCAAGCATCAAGCTATCTGAATTATGAGGGATGAACTGCAGGAGGGCAAAGATGAAAGCTGAAAGAACAGTTGGGAGGCAATTTAGAGTCTTGAACCAGGACGGTAGCCGTAGAAGTGATGGGCGATGACTCTTTTTGAATGTATTTTAAAGGTAGAGTCATAGATTAAATAATCACTCATTTTTGCCTTTGTTTGAAGGGGCAGTTCTGAGTAGATTAGGCTTTCTTAGAACCTATTCCCCTTCAGGATATCCCTGGACTAAAATTTCAGCCATGGGCATGTGCTGTAATTATGTCTGGAGCACCCACCTGATTATTGGCTGTTCCTAGTAGAGTCCGAGAGGCCTTCCTTCAACAGGGCTTCAGATACTGCTTCCCTCCAATTGTCTGAAATTACACTTACATTTCATGTGAGAATGTAATAATAATAAGGAGGAGGAGGAGGATTGGACACTCTAATGTGATTTTGCTAGTTATAGATGGATTTAATATACTGGTAGGCTGGTAATAATTTCTCATTTCTTAGTATCACAGAAGCCTCAGAGAGTAAATACAAAGTCATTCAAATCTACTTTAAACACAGGCCCGGTGCTGTAAAATGCCTTGTCGAGGAAATAGAGTTGTTCAAAGCTGCCATGTGAAATATTTTTTATTGGCAGAACTTAAATCCACGTCCCCTCAGCCCCCCCATCTGGAAAAACAATTTTCATTTGAAAATGCTTTGGATTACATGGTTAGCGAGAGCAATTTTTCTTATAGTTTGTGTGGTTTTGCTGAGGGGAGTACTTCCATATGTGCTGTGTGCTTTGATTGATGTTCACCTCTTCCAGCCCAAATATTGGCTCCTCTTGCTCAAACCCTACAAGTTTTAGGAGTTAGGAAGTGGTCTGTGATGGAGCAGTGCATTAGGAAGTTATTATGTTTGAGATCTCTGGGTCACATCAGTGTCTCAATTGGCATCCCTGGGGAAAAAATGTTGGGTGCACACGCTGGGAACTCTGGCTATTGCATTTTAGAAAATGCACCATGTGGCTAGAGTTCCTTCCGTCCCCCAGATGTCCCAGCCATATTACAGAGCGCTTGGTGTTGCCACATCCGTGTGTGCAATGTCACTGTCTGCCGAAACACCCCAGAAGGGCTCCCACGAAGGTGGCAATGAGACGAGGACAGAGCCAGGCTTTGAGAAGTGCTTAGAACTGAGGCTCCAGTGAAATGAAGTACAAATGTTGGACAACGTCCTTCTGCCAAAATGCAATGAGCTTTGGTTACTGAGTGTTAGAAAAGACAGAAGCGCTGCCTTGCACATGCGCCAGGAGAGGAGAAAGAGAACCCCTTTCCCAGACCTCCAGGTTCTCCAGATGACCCACCACCCACACAATTCCCTGCAAGACCATTCCCGAACCTTCTCCTATGGAGCTGATGGCACCACCGAGAGACCTCCCTCACAGCAAGATAGTAACATTGACTCCTGGGTGTGGGTGGTGTGACCGTTACAATTTTTGTTTTATGCTTTTATACGTTTCTGTGTTTTGACTTTCCCAGACTCAGCATATTGGTCTTGATTTCAGAAATAATATTTTAATTTTAAAAAATACTCCATATAAGTTAGAGGAGAGAGGCAAGCCGAGGAAACACAGGGGGCCGGAGTGCCTCCTGGGAGCTCTGCAGAGTCCACGTCCTCGTGCAGCCCTGGAGTGCCTCCTGGGAGCTCTGCAGAGTCCACGTCCTCGTGCAGCCCTGCTCCCCGGGCGCTCGCTGGGGTCTGCCCCTTGCTCTGGCTCCCGGAAGCCCTGGACTTCGTTATGGTTCTTCTGGTTTCTTCTAACGCTACATGCGTCACTTATCTGCAGCCTGCCACTAACTCACTACTTTTGGATGTGCCTGTGTCAAAATCAGATGACTCAATGAACCCCCTGATTGCTCTCAGCAGTCTCCAGTCTGGTGCTGCTCCTTGCACCCATTCACCTTTCCACAGGTGGTAAAACACAGTGGTCAAGAGCACAGCACAGCATTTGAAGTCAGGCTCTCCGCTTGAGACTCGTGCAGCCTTGGGTATGTTATTTAACCTCTGGCCCTTGGTTTCCTCAGTTGTAAACTGGGAATAATGTTGGTAGAGGCAATCCTGCACGGGCCTTCAGCAGCCCTGCATGTTCTTGCTGGGAAGGCCAAGGCCGAAGGTCCTGACTATCTTTATCTGGCCATTTCTCAGGTGCTTTTGCAGGGAGCAACCTTGAGGGTCGAGGCAATGATCCCAGTGAACAAGAAGCAAGTCTGCTTTCTCCTAACCCTAAAACCGAGGACTGCCCAATCTCAGTGTGCCTCTCTGCAACCTGCTCAGTGTGTGCAGGCATCCTTGATGGACCGTGGGACTTGGGGGGTATGGGGAAAGGGCACAAACAAATATGCAGCTCTGGCTACTGCTTGTGTTCGTGGAGGACAGTCTTCTGCCTCTGACCCAGACGTCTTGTGCCTTTGGTCAGCAGCCATGAAGCAGTAGCAGGCTGTCTTCTTAGTTGTACGTAGGCTATACTCCCAGACCTTGCACGCAAACAGTGTTGGCTACTTATTTTCCTATCTGAGGGTGAAGGCATTTGAATTAAATCCCTGGGGATGTTTCTTTGAGGACACTGGCAGTTTCCATTCCCTGCGCCCCTCTCTCGACCTCCCCCCAGGCCTGGCATTCCCCTAGCTAGATACTCAGCTGATGTTTTAGCAAAGCTATTTGGAAGCTGCCAAAGTTCCACTCACAGCTGCCACCCCAGGCTCTTGGATCTGTATGCTGGAGCTCTTATGGGGGAGAACGTTGATAAGAACTAAGCACTGAGTCTGTGCTGTCATCAAAAGGGCAGGAACCTGATGCTGAAATGTAAATGTGTTTGATGTTACTGTAAAAGTTCTGTGAAGGTAGCTAAGCTGCAAGTCAAACATTTCTTTCTGCAGAATCATTGATTGCGTGAAGGTTTGTTAATTTAATCCAAGTGGACTGAAATGTGGATTTATTAATTCTGGGTTTTTCACTATTAGGAAAAATCTCCCATATGTTACATCTGGTTTAGTTCAAAAGATAATTTACTTCTCTATCTGAATATTCTGCTCAAATAGTATCACTTGAACCATACCTTGATAATGTTTATGAAGCATTTTACTACTCCATGTGTTTTCTCATATATGTTATAATCTAAACTTCACAACCCAGTAAGTTAGATATTATTATGAGTTAAATGTTACTGACAAGAAAACTAAGGCTCAAAGTGGTTGAGAGATTCGTGCTCCTCCAGAATACCGCATTTTCTCAAATGCACACGTCTCAGATCTAGTTTTAGTTTGGACCACATCCACTTTTAAAAAACGGGGAAATGGCTGGTGTCAAGACTTTCATGTGTATTTAATTTTCAGACCTCTGGGACTGATCACAAATTCCCTTGGAACTATCAAGAACCACATCTTTTCATTACCTTGGCAACTCGTGCCAGATCTCCAATCTTGTCCTCATGAAGTATGCTTAGATATTGATGACACATGGGCCATTAAAAATAACACAGTTAAAAAAAGAAATCTCTGGGCTTTGGTAATGAGCAAGGTATGTCCTCAATGAATGTAAGCGCAAGGAAAGTTCACCTTTACTGCCCCAGCTGCCTGTGGCCCTTGGTGCCCCCTTTGCTTTCCTACCGGTCTGGGGTAGCCACTTTCTCCCCTCCCCCATTAAAACCTACCAGGGTGTTACATAAAATAACTCTTACCTGCTACAGCTCTGGCAAGGCCAATCAGAACTGGTCCTAGCCCTGGAGAGTTCTGTAGGCTCCTCACTTTAGAAGGAGTTAACCCTTTAGTTGCTGGTGCCTGGGTACCTTGGAGAACTCAGAGGAGGGTTGGGGGAAGGAGGGTTGTCTGAGGTTTAGGACAGAAGCAAGTGGAATTCATAGGATTCAGGGTGATGGTTATTTACAAAATAGTATAGAAGGGCAGAGATTGTAACATGGTGTTTAAGGTTATAACAATTGATAGAGCCAAATTGGTGAGTACCCATTAATTCAGAGCTCAGGTTTCTGCTGACAAGAATAACCAAAGTTATTGACTATTGATTTGTTTTCATTTCCCAGCCCCCACAACAAATGCCATACAATGGGTTAGCTTAACAAGAGATTTATTGGCTCCTGGTTTCAGAGGCTGGAGGGCTTGCTTCCTCCTGGCAGTCTCTGGGATTCTTTGGCTTTTCTGTCACATGTGCAGTGAACATGGTGGCATCTTCTCCTTTCTCCTCTGGGTTCCACTGACTTCTAGTTTCTTGCTCTTCCCGTGGCTCCTTTCTCCACGTCCAGTTCCTCTGCTTAGAAGGACTTCAGCCATCTTGGATTAAGGTCCACCCTCACTCAGTTGTGTTCACCTTAACTAACAACACCTCCAAAGGTCCTCCTTACATATGGAGTCACAACCCTCCATGGGGGTTGGAGCCTGAGCATGCCTTTTGTGGGGGACAAGACTCAGTCCTCAACATCATCAAATACCATGTCCACAGCAGGTGCTTTACAAGCAGTGCTTCATTTAAGTCCCTGGTGCTAGAAGCACTATCATTGACCCAGGCTGGACATTTAGTTAGTTGGTTGGTTTTTCGGCTGGAGAAAGGAAAGTGTATCAGTCGGCCAAAGGGGTGCTGATGCTAAAAACCAGAACTCTTTTGGTTTTTATAAAGGATATTTTTCGGGTAGGAGCTTACAGATACCAGACCCTAAAGCATAAGTTTCTTCCCTCACCAAAGTCTGTTTTCACGTGTTGGAGCAAGATGGCTGCCAATGTCTGCGAGGGTTCAGGCTTCCTGGGTTCCTGTGGGTTCAGCTCCTCTGTTTTCTCCACAAGGTCAGCTGTATACTATCAGGCAAATGGCTCTGTCTCTCTCCCTGGGGTTTCTGCCATGTCTATTGACCAGACTCTATTCCTCTGTGTTCTTCTGTGTGTTTACTTCCTGGGCTCCAGGATCAAAACTCCAACATCAAAAACTCCAACGCTGTCCTTTGTCATGCATTTTATCTGTGAGTCCTTACCCACCAAGGGGTTGGGTCTCAATCCCCTACAGATGTGGCCCAATCAAAGCCCTAATCATAATTTAATCATGCTCAGGAAGAGGCCAGTTAACAAATATAATCCAATATCTATTTTTGGAATTCATAACTAAAACAAACTGCTATAGAAGGCTTACTTCATTCAACTAATGAAGAGCTTAAATTCCAAACCCAGCCCGTCTGATTTTAGGGTCACAGCACTTCACCTGCGCCCTCTGTGCCCTTACTGAAGGAGGTGGCAGGAAGCTCCGTGGAGCATTAACCATGATGTGCGTTAGAGTAGTTTCTTTGCTACTTAACAAATCACTATGACCTTAATGGCTTAAAACAACACTCATTTCTGTAGGTCAGAAGAGCCCAGATTCATGCCCAGGCATTCTGGCCCAAGAGCACAGATATTTCATGGCCATGCCACACTGCCTCTCTAGAGAAGGGGACAAGAAAGAAGAACACACATAGATCATTCAGGGTGCAGGAAAGCCAGAAACCACGCAGGGGAAGTGTAAGATAAACAAATATTTAGCAATGCCAGGACAGTAACTTTAAGGATGGAAAGAGAATTCTGACGAGTATCTTCAGGCTGACAGTCGGTACCTAGGCAGGACCCACCTGGAAGGAGGAACCCCTCCCCAAGGTTAGGGTTCAGATCTCACTGTAAAAGGTGTAGCAGCCCACTGGATGACAGCGTTGGAAGGGTTACCTGGGTCAGAGTCATTAAGAAAGCAGGAGTGTAGGAGCACACATGTCTCAAGCAGGTGGGCACCTGCTTCCCATATGGGACGTCCTGGGTTCAGTTCCCAGTGCCTCCTAAAGAAGACAAACAAACAACGAGCAAAAACAACAAGCAGACAATGAGCAAAACAACAAGCAAACAGACAAGGGAGCCATCTCAGGGCAAAAGAAAACAAGAGCTTCCCCCTGGGGCCCAGGTGAGCCAAAATTGGTGGGCAGGCACACAGAAGACATGGAGGCAGAGCTGAGGCATTGCTGGAAGTGGGAGCTAGAGAGACTTCCTCTGAAGCAACCTAGTGTACTTCAGTGTGTGGCTTGGGCCAGGAGGGCTCCAGGAGGTTGCATGGGACTCTGGGAGGTCAGGCAGCGGGGCTGACTCAGTGGTCCATGCCTCTAGGACTGCACGCACACGTGTGGAGCTGAGATGAGTTCAGGGAGCAGTGACCTGGGGGACACAGGCCCATACTATCTGGGGGTCTTAGATATACCACTGCTACCTGGTCAGGAGTCAGGAATTCTGGAGGTCAGAAGTCCAGTGTCTGTATCACTGGGCTGAAATCAAGGTGCTGGCAAGGCTGCACTCCCTCGGGGTCTCTGGGCTGAATTCATTCATTGCCTCTGCCCCATGCTGGTGGCTGCTTACAGTCCTCGACTTGTGGCTACAGCATTCCAGTATACCTCCTCCTCTTCTCTGTGCAGTCTCCCGCTGCCTCGCTCCCTCTTTTTAGATAACTTTATTTCAAATTCGAAAAATATATAAAATAACAGAAAAAAGCAGCTCAACTAGTTAGGGAAGCATTACTCCTAGAAGTTCTCTCCAGGCCTTTTATCTCTTCTAATTCCAACTTCTAACTCAATTGTTCCTCTAGTGTTCAGAAAGATGGACGGATGACCACAGATTAATTAAATGTCATAGTCAAGGTCTCTTTATTAATGATAAAAATGAAGAAGAGAAAAAATGTTAAACATATTCACATCTCACAAAACCAAACCCCACATTCTTTTTCTGACCTTTAGCATTAATATAGCACAAACTTTTCCTTTGCACAAATCATTACATTGTTGTTGTTAACTGTAGTCTATAAATTACATTACTTATATTTTCCCATGCATTGCCACATTCTTAACACCTTGTAGTAGAACATTCTATACTTATATAATTAAGCACGGTCATCATCTACGGCCAAAATCATTCTTATCTATTCCCTATATTATCTTCCAGCTCTCCTCCAACTAACATTAATCTCACTACACTGCCCGTTTTAGCCACAATCACATTAATAAATCAACAGTGTTTGTTACATTCATTATACTGCATTACTGTGAAGTCAAATCATTACCATATATTTACCTTATGAAACATCCTACATACATCCGGTATCGACTTCCTCTTCTCATCCCACATTCCATCTCCCACCAAACTACATATCATAGTCCAACTCAATAAAGCCTCTCTCTTTTTTCTTTAAGGACACTTGTGATGGCACTTAGATACTATGCAGATAATCCAAAATAATCTGTTCATCTCAAGATCCTTAACTTAATCACATCTGCAAAGACTTTTTTTTTCCCAAAATAAGGTAACCTTTACAGGTTCCAGCTATTAGTGCATGGATATATTTTAGAGAACCATTTTTCAGCCTACCACACTGACATAACATATAAAGAAAAAGAGGGGAAAAAGAGAGAGAGAGAGAGAAGAAAAGAAGGCCAAGGTTCAACTCCTACTCTAAATTCAGTAGCTTGATGATCTTGGACAATTGACTTACTGCTCTAAGTCTCTACCTTTCTATCTGTGAAACAAGAGTAATAAGTCCTAACTGTGCAAGACGATCATGAAAGGAAAAATAATGCATGCAAAGTACTATAGCCCAGTGCCTGGCCCATGGGAGTGCTTAGTAAATTGTCACAAAAATAATGATCATCACAACCCAGGAACTTGAGGTAGACAGACTGACATCAAGGATGGTTTTGCCAATCCAGTAGAGGAACAGACCGCCAATATAACAGACCTGTTCCAAAGATGAATGGATAAGGGATCATAACTGATACCGTTTTTACGTAACTTTTTTAGTACTTATTACATTTTAACCACTGTCCTAAGCACTTTTACATTTAGACTTTTCAGTCACACTCTAAGGTAGGTAATATCATTATTCCCATTTTGCAGATGAAGAAACCAAGACACATGGTTGGATTAACTTGCCTATTTCACAGCTCATAAAATGTTGTAAGAGGAAACAGACTAAACTGCTGTAAGAAAGAGATCCCTTGAACGGTAGCTGTTTATTCTCCCTCACTTAACTGTTTACTTATAAGCGGCCCAGGACTGGGAGACATTCTGCCATTCTCAAAACATGGATTCCATGACTGGATCTAACAGCACTGCTTCAGCTCTTGTCATCTCCGAACCAGAGGTGACAAGGGGACAGGCCAGGGCACTGCAAATCATTCTTTTGGGGGGCAAGATTTGGAGATAGCAAAATAGGTTCACTCCTGCTCATTACCCAGAACTGGATAGGATTACCAGGATGGGGGCTCAGAAAAGTTGGAGGATGGCAAATTAGAAAGGTTTAGAGTGATAAGAACACACAGACAAGGTCAGAGAGTCAAGATCACAGTGATTTCATTTGCTAAAAAGAAAAAGAAATCTCTATTTCCAACATTCAAAAAATTCTGGGCAGAAGAACCAGCCGTCAGTACCTTGTTCGGGTCTTCAAATTCGCAATGCGATACTGTAATTGGCCTCCTCAAAAGCAGCACAGGCTTCCTCTTTAGAGGTGCAAGATCATGACAAGTTTTCAGCATTTTCTTCATTGCTTGCTCTCGTTTATGAGACCCCCCAAATCTTGATTTAATTTTATAAACTTTGCTTTTGGGAAATGAATGCTGAGAAATGAACAATCAGCATGTGTCTTTGGATAATTTGAAAAGAGAACTGACCCCAGAAAACCTGCTTCTTAAAAATTCTGCAACAGAAATGTTGGATTTCCATATTTCTATTATTAATATCTTTGTAACAATCCTCTGTAGTCTTTAGCACCATTGTGAAAATTAAAGTCAATAAAACAAAAGACCTGAAGGACAGCCATTATGTGGTAGAGCAGTGGTCCTTAAAGCGAGGTACATAGACCAACAGAATCAACATCAGCTGGGAACCCCCCTGAGACCTGCTGAATCAGAAACTCTGGAGTGAAGTCAAACCATTCTGATACATTGAGGTAGAAAGTCTGTGGCACTTGCTGAAAAAGAGCATATACCAGGGTCTACATCACTGACCCAGTGATTAAGCGTTTGTAAAATCCTCCATAAGCCTCAGTGTCAACATCTTTGAACTGCAGTTTCCTTGATTATCCAATAAATGTGATACCTCTCAGGGTTTTTTGGGAGACTGAAATGAATAAAGTATATAGAAGCACACTGCAAAAAGCCAAACACAATGAAAATAAATGGCATTGCAAAAAGCAAGATACTATAATAGAAAGAGCATTCTAGAGACTTTGAAATTAGATCTACATGTTAAATTTCTCCCTCTACTTGGAGACATTACTGACAGAAATACAGAAGCTAAAGAAAAGCTGTCTTATTATCAGCTTGTTACAAAACCAAGAGTCTGGCATCTCTGGAAATAAACTGAAGAATTAGCATTTTACATATTAAAATGTATGGTGTGTAAAAAAAGAATATAAGACAAAGTAATAGGAAATGAATGGTCCATCCAAAAGAAAAGCATAAAAATCCAGAAAACACGAATGAAGATGAGAATGTGGACATATCACCACCTTTTAAAAAATGATCTTAAAAATGCTTTAAAGAGATGAAGTCAAATACAGAGGAAAAAACTAAATGATATCAGGAATACAATGAATGAACATATGAGTCCAAGTGAAGAGAGAGGAATTTTAAAAGGGAACCAAACAGAACTAGCGGAGTTGAAGACCAAATCACTGAAACGGAAAATGTCCAGGAGGCTTTCCAGAATGGATCAGAGCTTGCAGAAGAAAGAATCCATGAAGTTGAAGACAAGATACTTGAAAGGAGTCAGGATGAAGAGCACAAAAAATTGGACTTACCCTGGTCAGCTAACAGGGAGGTGAAGAAAGTCAACCACCACACCAGGGAGCTGAGAGTGCCTGCAACTGCAAGCAGGAGAATCTAAGCCCCCTCTTGATATAAAGGGGAAGTGGACATAACCATCCTAATGTCCAACAGGCTGGAGGAATAGAGTATGGACAGAGTGGACTTACTGATATTCTACTATGAAACTATTGTGATTAGTAATGGAAGAAATTGTAGCATTGATATGGAGAAGGTGGTCACAGTAGCTGCTGAGAATAGGGAGAGGGAAGAAGAGATATGATGTGGGACATTTTCAGGACTTGGAGTTGTCCTGGGTAGTACTGCAGGACTGGAGGAGAGTGTAAACTACAATGTAAACCACTATCCATGTGGTGCAGCAGTGCTCCAAAATGAATGTATTCACCAAATGCAGTGAATGTGCCATGATGATGAAAAAGGTTGTTGATGTGGGAGGAGTGGGGTGAGGGGTATGGAGGGTATACGGGGACCTCATATTTTTTTAACGTAACATTAAAAAAAAAAAAGAAGGAAAAATAAAAATAAAAAAAATAAAATTATCAGAAAAACATTTTTTTTTAAGTGAAAATAGCCTAAAATACCTTCTGGATTTTGTTAACGGAACACTCCTTAATTCATTCTATGAACCCAACACCACCCTCATACTAAAGCCAGATAAAGATACCACTAGAAAACCAATATCTTTTATTAATTAAAATGCAAAAATCCTCAACAAAATGCTGGTAAATGAACCCAATAGCACATCAGTAGAATTACACAACATGATCAAATGGGATTTATCCCAGGTATGCAAGATAGGTTCAACATAAGAAAACCAATTAATGCAAAACACCATAGTAACAGAACAAATGAAACAAAAGACATATTATCATCTCAGTTGCTGCAGAAAAGGCATTTGACAAAATCCAGCTCCCCTTCATGATAAAAACACTTAGAGCACTAGTAATAGGAGGAAACTTCCTCAACATGATAAAGGGCATATATGAAAAGCACAAAGCTAACATCCTACTTAATTGAGAAAGACTGAAAGCTTTCCCTCTAAGATCAGGAACAAGATGAGGATGCTCACTCTCTCCACTGTTATTCAACATGATACTGGAAGTTCTTGTCACAGCATTTAGGCAAGAAAAAGAAATAAAAGGCATCCAAATTGGAAAGGATGAAGTAAACCTTTCCCTATTTGCAGATGATATGACCCTATATAAGAAGGGCCTGAAAAATCCACAACAATGCACCTAGAGCTAATAAATGAATTCAGCAAAGAAATAGGATACAAGATCAACACCTCAGATTCAGTAGTATTTCTATACACAAGCAACGAACAATTGGAAGAAGAAATCAAGAAAAGATATTCTATTCACTGTAGCAACTAAAAGAATCAACTATTTAGGAGTAAATCTAACCTAGGATGTCAAGGACTTGTACACAGAAAACTACAAAGCACTGCTAAAAGAAATCGAAGAAGATCTAAATAAATGGAAGGTCATGGATTAGAAACTAAATATCATTTAAGATTTCAATATTATCCAAAACAATTTATAGATTCAATACAATCCCAATCAAAATTACAACAACATTCATTGCAGAAATGGAAAAGCCAATTATCAAATTTATATGGAAGGGTAATTGACCCTGAATCTTGAAAAAGACATCTTGAAAAAGAAGAATGAAGTTGGAAGATTCACAGTTCCTGATCTTAAAACTTATTACAAAGTCAGAGTAATCAGAACAGAATGGTACTGGCATAAGGATAGACATATAGACCAATGGATCAAACTGAGAGCTCAGAAAACAACACTTACATTTATTTTTTTAATTAATTAATTAATTAATTTTTAATGTTACATTAAAAAAATATGAGGTCCCCATTTACTCCCCCACACCCCTCACCCCACTCCTCCTATAACCACAACCTCCTCCATCATCATGGGACATTCATTGCACTTCAATCCTTACCTTTATAGCCAACTTATTTTTGACAAGGTGGCAAAGGTCACTCAAATGGGGAATAGTCTCTTGAACAAATGGTGCTGGGGAAACTGGATCTCCATTTGCAAAAATAAAGAAGGAAGACCCCTACCTCACACTGCATACAAAAAGCAACTCAAAATGGCTCAAAGTCCTAAATATAAGAGCTAGAACAATCAAACTCCTAGAAGGAAAAGTAGGGAAATATCTTCAGGAACTTGTGATAGGCAGAGGTTTCTTAGACTTTACACACAAAACACAAGCAACAAAGGAAATCTAGTTAAATAGGACCTCATCAAAATTTAAAACATTAGAGCCTCAAAGGACTTTACCATGAAAGTAAAACAACAATGTCCTCAACAGAAGGAAATATTTGGGAGCCACATGTCTGATAAAGGTTTAATATGTAGAATATATAAATACATCCTTCAACTTATCAACAAAAAGACAAACAACCCAATTTTAAAAATGGCAAAAGATGGAGATCCACACAATAACCTAAAGAATATCCAATTCCCATCCTGGGGAGTTCTGCCAATCTATAATGGGACAGCAAGGATGCCCTGAGTGTAAGGCTAGTGGAGGAAGATGGACCATTGATGGGGCCTTGATATTGATGACTGTACTTTGAAATTTTTCTTTTGAAACTTAGCCTAGTATTATAGGGTGCGTAAGAGTTATTTCTTGAGAGCTTCCTTGTTTCTCAAATGTAACCTCTCTCTAAGCCATGATCAGCATATAAATGTATTACCTTCCCCCTACCACCACCCCTGGCATGGGACATGACTCCCGGGAATGAGCCTCCCTGGCACTGAGGGATTACTACCAAGCACCAAATAACAATGCAACTGGAAAAAGACCTTGACCAAGAGGGGGAAAGTGTAAAGAAAAATTAGCTTATATGGCTAAGAGACTTCGAAGTGAGTTGGGAGGTCATTCCAGAGGTTATGCTTCTGTATGTCTCAGCAGGATCTCATTGACTGTCAAAGTAAATACTGCCTCAAATAACAGGGCTCCTGAGGGCTCTGGAGACATCCAGACACTAAGGCAAGGTTGACAACTCAGGAGTTTGGTGCCTGTAGTGGTCCCCTACTTTGGAATTTATGTTCCCCAGTGTGGCAGAGTTGGACACAGTTGTAGTTTCTCTATACATGGCTCTTTTGCCTCTTCTATTTGAACCTATAGTCAGTACTAAAGTTGATAGGTGTATGTCCAAGAGACTTAAATCTTTGGACTGTCCATGTGCCAGGTGTGCCCTGAATCCTAATACAGTTGCAACACCTACTTTCCAGTTCATTGGACCCATCCAGGACAACTAATAAGGAGATGATGATGGACAATGACCATCCCAAGGAATAGAGAGAGTCTGCAACAGGAAGCAACTTAGTCCCATCCATCCAAACCCATGGGATCTAAACCCTCTCAATTCGAGGCAGAGTGCAATCACCATCCCAGCATCCTCAGGACTGGGGAATGAATGATGGACTAGAGTAGACTTACTGTTATTCTACTATAGATTTGTTATTCAAGCAATGGAAAAACTTTTACCATTGATGTGGAGGCAGTGGCCACAGAGGTTCTGAGGGGAGAGAGAGAGAAAAAGAGGTATAATATGGGGATATTTTAAGGACATTGGAATTGTCCTGAATGATGTTGCAATGATGGATACAGACCTTTATCAATTTTGTCATAAATTACAAAATTGTGTGGGACAGAGTGCAAACTGTAATATAAACTATTACCCTGCTTAGTGGCAATGTTCCAATGCATGTTCATCAATTGTAAGAAATATACCACACTAATGAAGGATGCTGCTGAAGTTTCATAGTGTTGGAGGGGTAGGGAGTGGGGCATATGGGAATACCTTCTATTTTTTATGTAACATTTATGTACTCTAAAATATTTTTTTAAATAAAAAAGTATTTTAAAAATTGGCAAAAGAGTTGAATAGACAGCTCTTCAAAGAAGCTATACCAATGGCCAGAAAGCACATGAAAAGATGCCTAGCATAATTAGCAAGCAAGGAAATGCAAATCAAAAACACTGTAAGATATCATTTCACACTGATTAGAATGGCTGTTATTGGAAAAAAAATAATAGAAAATAACAAGTGCTGGAGACTGTGAGGAGATATAGGAATGCCCATTTATTACTGGTGGCAATGTAAAATGGGGCAGCCACTGTGGAAGAGAGTTTGACCATTTCTCAGGAAGCTAAGTATATAACTACCAAATGACCCAGAAATCTTACTACTAGGTATATACCAACAGGAATTGAAAACTGGGACTTGAACAGATATTTGCACACTGATGTTCTTAGAGGCATTATTTACAATTGCCAAAAGATGCAAACAACCCAAGTGTCCAACAACAGATGAATGGACAAATGTGTTATATACATACAATGGCATATTACTCAGCTGTAAAAAGGAATTAAGTCCTGATATATGTGAAAACATGGATGAACCCTAAAGGGATCATGTTGAATGAAATAAGCCAGAAACAAAAGCAAAAATGTTGTATTAATAGACTAAACAATCTCATAGAGTAAGAACCTAGAATATAAGTTTCCAAGGGATGGGGTGGAAACAGGGAATGGGAAATTCAAATGTCTAGGGTTCTTTACTTGGAATGATGGAAATGTTCTGGCAATGGATGGGGTTAGTACAACATTTTTAACACAATTGACAGCACTGCAAAATATATCTGAATATGATTAAAATGGGAAATGTTAGATTGTATATATGGTTATAGATTAAAGTATTCTTTTAGATCCATGGAACTACACTACACAGTGAACCCTAAGGTAAACCATGGAATTTAATTAATGGTACATGTTGCAGTTTGATATTATTGATGAATTCCAAAAAGAAATATTGGATTATGTTTCTAAACTGATCTTTTCCTCTGGGCATATTAGATTATGTTGGTTTCAGAGGTTTACTTGATTAAGCATTAAGTAATCAAGTAAACCTCTTGTGTCAATAGGGCATTGAGTTCCCTTCCCTTGGTGGGTGGGTACTTAAAGATAAAAGACATGGCAAAGGACAGAGTTGAGGGGATTTTTATGTTGGAGTTTTGATGTTGGAGTTTGATGCTGAAGTCTTAAACTGGAGCCCTGGGAAGTCAGCACACAGAGGAAAGAGAAGCAAGCCCTGAGAAGAGAGGAACACTGAGCCCAGAGAGAAGCAAGACTTGGGAAGAGAGGAACCCAGGAAGCCTGAACCCTTGCGGATGTCAGCAGTTATCTTGCTCCAACACATGGAAATAGACTTTGGTGAGGGAAGTAAACTATGCTTTAGGGCCTGGTACCTATAAGCTTCTATCTCAAATAAATACCCTTTAAAAAACCAACCAATTTCTGGTATTTTGCATTGACTCCCCTTTGGCTGACTAATACAGTACAATTATAAAAATATGCTACCATCAATTGTAACAAATATTCCACATCAGTGCAAGGTGTCGGTGGTGGGGTGTTCTACGAGAATCCTGTATTTTATGCATGATTGTTCTTTAATCCCATAACTTCCCTAATAATGAAAACTATAAAAATAAATAAATAATGATCCTTTAGAATTTCCAGGTGGCAATAGCAGAACATTAAACAAATTGTGGGTGCTTCTGAAAAAGGAGCCCTGTGTAACCACACAGGTCATATGTGCATATGGGCCCTGGGTACCAGATCTCTAGGATTCAAAATTCTTTCCACTTCCTCCATCTCTGAATACTGATGCTCTTATATGCTACTGGCACTTGGCTTTATAAGAGCAAGATAATAAAAATTTAAAAATAAAAAAATAATATATAGGAGACCTGGCCAGGAAAGGAGACCAAAGCAAAAGCCCAGACTAACCATATCAAATGACAACTGTATTTTTACTTGAAGAAAAAAATAATAATTGTTGGAAGCCACTTCTAGTTCTTCTTATAAATAAGTGGTTTTTTCCAAGGTAATAGAATATCTTAGGGCTGTGATTTGCCACACAAGTGGTTAGCAGCACAAATCCCCTTTGGTCAATACTCTTCTCTAACTCTCAACAGGAAGATGCTAGCATCCTCCCATGGAAAGAGCAGAGACAAAATGAAACGTGTACTGAGATCAGAAGGAAAATCCACATTCTTCAGCATTTTCTGATTTATCAGTTAACCCCAGAGTGCCATCACGTAAAAATCACCGACATTCCCAGCATGGGGGCAGTCGCCATGATTGTAGTGATCAAAATGTCAAACCATCTAAGTAGCACAGTTGTCCACCTAATGTGAGCAAGGTGGCTGAGGCCACAGAGCTCTGGAAGATCAAAGTCCAAAAGCTTGAATCTCCCCACAGTCTCCTAGGATCCAGACCTGTTTTTCATCACTCAAAATTTATCCATTGTCCGCAACAACCTCCTTCCGTATGTGGTCATGAATGAAACGCAGGGGAAATGGTCTATGAATCTTTTTATCCTTGCCTTTGCTAAGGAATAATACTGCTTAAGTACTGCTATAAACCAAGTTTTTTTGTTAAATGTTGGCACCCTTGTCAGTATATAGGTGAGTGGCTACTCTTCATGGCTTTCCACAAAATCTCTACCAAGAGGTATGTTGCAATGAAAACAAAACGGAACCAAATTCCATCAAACATGTATCTGCAAGTAGGCAAACAATTCTACCACCGGTCCTTGTAAGCTCCAGAATGTCCCACTTGTTATCCTCAGGCCCTCTGACAACACCCTGTACAGAAAGGTAATTCCAAGGGAGAGCCACTGGGTCCCTAGAGGCACCTGGGGCTGCCCTGAAGGAATTAGTGTGTCAGGCTCGCTGGATTCTTGCACATTGTTTTTGCAAGGTGCAAGGGCTCATGCCATCTTTCTGATCAACTGTCACCTCAAAAGCCAGTCATTCCACCATACAAAATTATTTCTTTCACCCCCAATGCGAATGAACATAACTGTAGTGAGACTTTTGGGAAGGACATTTGAAAAGAACCCTGAAGTGTGGGTTCCTGGTTGGGTACTTTAAATGCTAACTACTGCCTCTAGTGTTGAGAAGCACTGATTCAAATCTGGGGACTCTCAGGGTGGATACATGTGGAAAATAGAGGTCAAAAATCGAAGAACCTGTTGAGAAACTAGTTGTGATAGCCCATGTGGGCTTTATGACAGGGAAGAAAGGGGAAGAAGGAGGAAAGCAGAAGTTCAGTGGGGTGGGGTTGGAATGCTAACAAGGTGCAAACGTAATGAGACAGGCAGTAAAGAAGTGAGAAAAGTGGAAAGACAGTTGCCTTCAGGGTTAAAATCAGAAAATGGATTTCAGAGGCAGGGCACTTCTAGATGTGGCATGGGGTACTGCACAGGAAGGGGTTTCTAAAGCTAGGAGAGACAAAGACCCTCTTTGTTGAGGAGCAGAGGGAGCCATCTGGATGCTCAGGGCAATGGGAGGACCAGGGATTCCCAGGAATCAAGTGTGCAAGTGGCTGAGCACCAAGGGAGGCATTTCTGCATAAGAGGAGACCCAAAGGGAAACGGTCAGTTCCAGAAAAGTGTCTTGCCAGAGGAGTCAGGAGATCCAAAACATGTTCTTGGCTCTGCCACAAACTAGTCTGGAGACCTTAGCCAAATTACTTTCTTCATCTGAAAAACAAGGCACCGGACTACCTTTATGATTTTATAATTCACCTTTGTCTCAGAATGAATGTGAAAACAAGACAAAATTTCTTAGGAAGAAATATATTATCCTGCACTTAATGTTAAGAGAATCTGTTGCCAAAAATAAGGTAGAGACAGGATCCATTTCCATGTGTTTTGAAGAAGGATCTAGGAAACTGGATTTACCACAAGCCCGCGAAGCACACAGTATGGTGTAATGCTAAGATGGTTAGTTATTTCAGTCTTCAAACATGGTGGCAATCTCATCGAACAGAGCTTTGGCGACGACTTATCTAGAGTTATTCACCACATTATAATGAAAACACTAAAACTGTAGAATGTGTGCAGAGAAGTGATGACCATGTGGGCTCATGTCACAGGGGAATAGAAGGAACTGAGAACATTTATTTAAAGAGGGCAAAGGATAGGGTCATCAGAAATACTATAGCTCTCTTTTGCTCTCTGAAGGGGTATCCTGTGGAAGGTGGGTATAGGTTAGTGTTTAAAGGAGGCAGGTATTAGATTAATTTCTTTAACAAACTGAAGTGTAACTAAAACCAAATTTCTGGGAATTCTCTAGATATCATTTGATTGATTGACAGTCCCTGCCCTACTCCTTACTAATACAAAATGAGTCCCAATTCTTGTGAAACATTTATCATGTGCCTACCATGTGCAGGAGATTGTGGTAAGGATGCTTCCTACACAGCCATCTGAAAAGAGAGCTAACACCGTGGAAATGTTAATAACTTGCCAAATGTCACACAGATAATAAGTGGTAGTAATGGAATTTTAAGTTGTTCCCACAGTTAAAACCCACAGCTCCTTATTCTGAACCACATGGCCACGTTATACTACTCCGCTTGCATAAAACCAACCAAAGCTCCCTGTTCAACTGCCTCTAAAATAAGATAAGCATATTTTTAATTAAAAAACTAGTTTACTAAATGCTGATAGATCAGCAAAGAGAACAGAGGTATCTTAAGAAATAGGGCACACATTGTATATAAATTAACCTCTATGAGTCTCATCATCTATGGCAAATAAATGTTCTTATAGATGGTTTAGCTGCTGACAGAGTGGTACAAGGGCCCACTTTAAAAAGCTATTTAAAAGTTAAACTTCTTTGTCAGAAGTTTACACCATGTAAGATTTTATATCATGGTCCAGTACACAAACAAACACAAACACACATATATAAAACTGAAAGAGAATTTCATTAACTTATACCTACTCTTCACTGTATTCAAAGTATTCTGATTTTTTTCCTTTTCTATCCTCTCTCTGTTTTGCTATGATTAATTTCTTGACTCATTCACTAAAGGATTGCATGCTACATTTTGAAAAATATAAACTCATTTTTCTAAGCATACCACATACCTCATAATATATTCTATATCCTATGTGCTAAAACCTTTTTTCCCCTGCTCTTTGAGATGATAGGTATTTTAAACTAGAGAAATTTCATTGAGCTGGAATTCATTATCCCAGATTTACGTAAACAAAAGTTATCTGCTAGGCTGTAGGCCATGAAAAGCACTAAAAACAGATTTGGGTGTGTGTTTAAGACCATTCAAAATTCACACAGGCAGTTTCCCTAACTCCTCGCCTTGGAGGGGATGGTCTGTTACCACCCTCCGCTCAGGGCTGCAGGCTGCATCTGCCGCCAGCAGGGGTCAGCAGAGAGCCGCCGAGCTTCTGCAGCGCCCCGCGGAGAGGCAGGTTTGCTGCACTTCCCCGAGGAGGGCTGGACAGAGAAGGGGCGTGGGCTTGGGGCGGAGGTGGCTGTTGAGTGGAAAGGCAGCTGGAGGGAGAGGTGCTAGCAAGAGGGAAGAAAATGAAGCTTGTAGACAGCAGCGGACCCCTGGCCGGGCCCGAGCATCGCATGGAGGAGGACTTCCTGGACGTCTGCTGCGGGGCCGGCCGTTCCCCCGCTGCCGTGCATGACTCACCGCAGAGCACTTGATTAGAGTTTGAGCGTCTTCCCCCCATCCCGGCCAGTGCCAGGCCCACACTGCCCTTCCCCGTTCCAAGACAACCCACTCTAGTTTCCAAATTACTCCCAGACTCTGCTTTCTCAGCGCTCAGAAGTTTCTGCCGCAAGGGCCTCCTTCCCTGCGCCCGGCTCTCCTGCTGTGGACCTGCCAGCATAGCCCTCTCCTCCCTCTCGCCTCGGCAGGCTTCTCGATTTTTCCTTTCCACCGTGCCACACTTCCTGGAAGCCTCCGGAATATGGGAACGTTGAGCTGGTCTGTTTCCCACGTTAAAATTTCCACAGGCAGCTCAGCCTCAGTGGCTCCTGTGGCAGTACGAGTCATCTCCTGCCTTCTGTCCACTTCCTTTCTAAGTCACTTTGCTTAAAACAGACATATCAACTGAGGCAAACAGCTGGCTGCTTTCTGAGGTCCAACTTCGTTCACTCCTGGAGTCCCAGGGTGACCGCCTCTGCGTGTGCCAGCTCCAAGTCAGCCCTGCCAAGCCCATACCTGACACAGGACGTGCAATATCTCAAAGACTCCCACAGCTCTGCAGTAAGCGGCAGCACCCCCACAGGATGAGAAACTGAGGGTCAAAGGGGCAAGTCTCCTGCCCAAGGTTGCTTGACTAGTAAGTGGAAAAACCAGGATTCAACCCCAGGGCTGTCTGACTCTGTTCACTCTTCTTTTTTTTTAAAGATTGATTTATTTATTTCTCTCCCCTTCCTCCCCCCACCCCGGTTGTCTGTTCTCTGTGTCTATTTGCTGCATGTTCTTCTTTGTCTGCTTCTGTTGTCAGTGGCACAGGAATCTGTTCTTTTGTGTGTGTGTGTCATCTTGTTGTGTCAGCTCTCCATGTGTGTGGCATCATTCCTGGGCAGGCTGCACTTTCTTTCGCACTGGGCGGCTCTCCTTAGGGGCGCACTCCTTGTGCGTGGGGCTCCCCTACGCGGGGGACACCCCTGCGTGGCACAGCACTCCTTGCGCGCATCAGCACTGAGCATGGGCCAGCTCCACACCGGTCAAGGAGGCCCGGGGTTTGAACCGCGGACCTCCCATGTGGTAGACGGACGCCCTAACCACTGGGCCAAGTCCACTCCCCTCACTCTTCTTACTCTTAGAAAAATAGGTGTAAACATTCTCATCATTGAGAGAGATGTCACTCTTCTCTTTGAATGCAACGATATTTCTTCAGGACTAAGAACTGAGAATAACCGAAATTCCTCATTTGCATTTGGTTAGCCAAGTTGTCAGGCTGGCGTGGAGGAGAATATTTAGATAGAAAACAAATTCTGGTCTTCAATGACTGAACGGCACTCAATACAAAGACACTCTCCTCACACACACGTACTTTCTCTCTCTCTCTCTGAAGTGGTGGCAAGGGGCAGAGCATCCTGTGCTAAGGAGAAGCATGGGCCTGAAGCTCACTGAGATCTGGATCTGAATGTTGACTCCATCAGCCAGCAGCTCTGGAAACTTGGATATGGCCAACTTCTCTGAACCCCAGTTTTCTCGGTTATAAAATGGGCATAATAATCATCAAATTACAGGACACTTGTAAAAATTGAAGATGCTAAAATATGTGATGGGGTCCCCAAACAGATGCTCCCCATTTCTCATTCCTTTCCACCTGGTGTGGCTAATGAGTACCTAGCTACTCAACTAGGAGTCCCAGCAGCAAGGGGGATGTCAGCTCCTTCATCCAATGTTTTTAGGGACCTTTTTAATGGTTTTCTCTTTCTCCTTTTATTCATTACATCAATGGGTGTTTCTTAATGAAAAAAAAAATGAAGGTGCTTCCTTAGGCATTCATTTAATTCTGTTACATAAAGACCAATATACAGAGTAAAAAGGTAATAGCGGTTTTTTGTTTGTTTTTAAGTTTCCAGGACGGGGGATTGAACCCTGGGGCCTGGATGTGGGAAGCCAGCATTCAAACCACTGAGCCACGTGGCTCCTGTGAACTGGTTTTTTTGTTCTCTGGCATGTGGCTTGTTTTCAGGATGCACTGGGTACCCAAACCCGTACCTCCCGTGTGGAAAGCAGGGGCTCACCCGCTTGAGCCACATCAGTTCCCCAGTAATAGCGTTTTAGAAAACTCCTTCCTGTCTCCTTTTTCCCAAGGCAGGGGTAGCAGCTGCTCAGCCATGCGGCTTCCCTTCCCTCCCATGAACGCACACCTTGGGAGATGTTTCCATGGCAGGGCCAGGCAACGTGCTTTCACCCCAAGTGCTAAGCGCCTGGCTGCTGAGCTGACCTTCACGGCAGCAGGGCTCACTCCTGAGGTGGCACGAAGCAGCGGGGGAAAGAGGTGGGATACAAGGAAGCCTGGATAAGGGACGCCGACCCAGGCTTGGCTTCCCCACGGCAGAGGGAATCACACTCAGGTGGATTCCTTTCCCTGGGATAGCCCACTGTCATACCCCTTTCCTTCACGGGAAAGTACAGGTCACTGCTGGGCCACTAAACCGGTCACCAGACTTCTCATCATTGTCTCCACTCTCTTTGAATCCAGGTCCTCCAGATTAAATTCTGAAAGGAGGATTCCAGTAGAAACTAGATGGAGACAGAGGAAATCCAAGAAGACTCTACCCACACACTTCATGAGGGTATGTTTGTTTCTTTGTTTATTTTTTCTTAAGATTTATTTATTTAATTCTCCACCCCCCTCCCCCCTTGTTGTCTGCTCTGTATCCATTCACTGTGTGTTCTTCTGTGTCCACTTGTATTTTCATCAGGTGGCACTGGGGATGTGTCTCTTTTTGTTGCATCCATCTTGCTGTGTCAGCTCTCCTTGTGTGTGGCACCACTCCTGCGCAGGCTGCGGGCTGCGGTTTCGCACGGGGTGGCTGTCCTTGCGCAGGGGCCACTCCTTGCATGGGGGTCACCCTTACGCAGGGGCATCTCTGCTTGGGCCTGCACTCCTTAGGTGTAGCAGCACTGCACATGGTCTAGCTCACCACACGAGGCAGGAGGCCCTGGGTATTGAACCCTTGGACTTCCTATATGGTAGGCAGACGTTCTATCTGTTGAGCCACATCCACTTCCCTATTTGTTTATTTTATTTATGGATTAATGATTGTGGGGGGTCTATGAAAACATTCTTAACTCAAAAGAGAAGACTGTGGCACCAAAAAGGAACAAAAGGAATTTACTTTCGATTTGTTGATTCACATAGGTTAAATTTGAGCAGCATTTACTTTGTTCTTTCAATGCCATTGAAGAGAATGTGGAGATTGAAACTTGAGATTATAGATGAGATAATGGGAGCAGAGACTGAAGTGAAAAGAGAGTGAGCTGAAAAGCAAATGGCAATATTCTACACATGTTTCTTCTGTCCTTTTATTTAAACCCATAATTAGCACTATGCTTAATAAATGTATGTCCCAGAGACTTAAATCTGGTCTGTCCAGGTGCCAGCTGAGCCCTGAATTTCAGCAGAGTTGTGTCACCTACTCTCCAGCTTATTGTGCTCACCTAGGACAACTAACAAGGAGAAGATGATGGACAATGCCCATCCCAAAGAACAGAGATGGTCTGTAACTGCAAGCAAGAGAGCTCCATCCATCACCTCATGGGAGCTAAGCCTCCTCTGTTAGAAGCAGAGTGGGCATCACCATCCCAAAATGCTCGAGACTAGGGAATGAACAATGGACTAAAGTAGACTTACTATTATTCTACTATAGACTTATTATTATTCCAGCACTGGAAAAACTCTTACCAATAATGCAAAGGCAGTGGCCACTGGAGGTTCTGATGGGAGGGGGAAGAATAGGTGTAATATGGGCGCATATTCAGGACACTGGATTTGTCCTGCATGACATTGCAGTGATGGATACAGGTCATTGTATATTTTGTCATAACTTACAAAATTGTGAGGGACAAAGTGTAAACTATATGAAAACTATAGACCATAGTTAGCAGCAGTGCTTCGATATGGGTTCATCAACTGTCACTAATGTGCCACACTAACAAGGGATGCTGTTAATGCGTGAAGGTGTGGGAGGGGAAGGGAGTGGGGCATATGGGAATCCCTTATATTTTTTATGTAACATTATGTAATCTAAAGTGTCTATAAAATTTTTTAATTAATTATAAAAAATAAAATAAAATAAAATAAAAACTGGCCCAGATCTTTGTCAGTAAAAGAACAACAATGAGGACAGCTTGAGATGTAAAAAAAAAGTGAATGGCAATTTAAAAAGTAACAGAATGAAACAGGAAATTTAAAAATGGAATGAAAATAATTTTTAAAAATTGTTAAACTTACAAAAATAGGGAAGCGGCTGTGGCTCAAGCAATTGAGCTCTCATTTACCATACAGAGGACCCAGGTTCGATCCCCAGGACCTCCTGGCAAAAAAAAGAAAAAATGCATCCCAGACCTGTGTGGAGAGGTGCAGCCCCTGCCTGATGAAGCAATGACACAACCAAATAGAAAAAAAAAAATTGTTTTACAAAAACATGAACCAGTACCATGGAAGATAATTTGAAAACCTCCCTAGAAGGTAGAGGAAAATGGTGACAAAAGGAAATTAATGAGAGAAAATAATAGACATGGATAATAGACAATAGTGATCTAACTTAATAATAATGTGTCTTTCAAAAGTAAGCCAAAATAAGTAAATAGTGCCAATAATCAAAGATTGAATCAAGCAAGATGTTGTACTAAGAAAGACTTGGTTCTACAGGCTGAAATAGCTATTTATGTACCAGCAATACAAATAAAACAAAAAATGGTCATATCATAAGTAAAATTTTAAATTACAAGGATATAGAATCATAGAAGAGTTCAAGGATAGAAAACAAAACTGGTTACCTAAAAGGAAGAAAGAATAATCTGGTCTCAGGCTTAATGTCTACAACACAAAATGCCAGAAGACAATGGTGCAAAGACCACGGAATTTTTAAGGAACTATACTTATGACACAAAATTACCAAAAATACATGGGACCTAGACTTTCTATCATTAAGTATAATTTAAATGACATCCTCGAACTGTGCATAACCAACATAAAAAAGATAAAATACAGAAAGGTGCATTTTAGTTGAACCAAAATATAGAATTCAAGATTAGAAAAGTTATGGTGTAAAAGGACTGGCAGCATTAAAACCACTAAAGCCCAAAATTGTTTCAATTTTTTGTAATATTATTATAAAAGATAACACAAATGTAATAATCAAAATAGGAGACACAAAATGTCTAAGAATTTTTAAAAATATAACTAAGTCTAAAATGATAGGTAATTACTACCAAACTAGGATGTGGACAGAAGAAGTAGTGAAATAAATACGAGATGTGTATCACATGCCCAATTTACCTAGAGTAGTGTCATTCAATATTATTTTACACTTGATGTGGGAAATGAATATATGCAATATATATTGCTATATATTAGATAGATAGACTCCATCTATCTTATATGGAAAGATAAGAGAACTGTTTAAAGTGAAAAAGCAACCATTACCAAATGGACAATTAAAAATCACAAGAAGAAACACACCAACTACAGATATTTCTGGGATCTATATCTGAAAGGAGAAACAGTAAACTGATTCCAAGGTTACTTCTGGGTAATTTGATTACATGCTTGCCTTCCAAGATTTTTTTTAAAATGGACTTGCATTATTTTAAATAATATTTTAATTAAAATTTAAATGAGTAGGATTGAGTAGATGGAGATATGGAAGAGCAACTGGCCGCTTAGAGATGCTTAACACAGTATTGTGGGGTTTTTTGGGAGACAGGAGGTGAGATAGGGGAAGGGGAAGATTATGCCATCAAAATTTATATGCGATTATCACCAACTCGCGATTAGTCTGGTTGAATCAAAGGATATGGACAACAAACGTCATAGAAATGGGGCATCAGCTGGGTTCAGGCAGTAAGGTGAGTGGAGTGCACCTCACTATACCAGACTAAAGAATTCAGACTTTATCCTAGAGACTGATACCAGAAAGTGAATCCATCAGATTCACCCAGTGAATCTGGGTGCCTTTTCAGAACCCCTTGTGACATGATCCTCCAGGAAGTCACTTCCAAACACTCAGAGGAGGTAAAACCAGTTTCCTGTCCATGCTACGGTCAACAGAGAGCCCCTAAAGATTTTTGAGGAGGGAAAGGGCATATGGAAATAATATTGTCAATAGTTATTGAGAGTGATTTTATCATTTTGACCAAATGAAAAAAGCTACATTTCACACATTTTATTTCCCAGTAGCAAATTAACTTTTGTATGTGTAGATTAAGTTGTGTCAGTTTGGATCATTATTTCTATCCCAGTCCTACCGAATTTACACATTATGGGATTTCAGAGAGAAAACCCAGGAGAATGGATACCTGGATGAAATTATTTGGGTGTGGGTTTTGAAGTGGGTTCCATAGTGTTAAAGCCAATTGTGGCCAGACAGTGCCTCTTCCCACATCAGGTATTATGCCTTAAAATTCCTGTAGGGTGCACATGAGAGGGTAGGCACTGTGTTTTCTAGGTAATAAGAAAAAAAAAAAAAAAAGATTTGGGAACCTGGCTTACCCATAGTTATAATTTCAGGGGGAAATTAATAAACTAAATTGTTTGTATTATCTAGTTAATAGAATTTCAAAACATGGTTTTATATGCTTTATGTCCTTGGAAAAGTTATTTTATTAACTGTATCTTACTCATCCAGTATAAAGCAGAAACTAAAATGCTAAGTCATAATAAATCCAAATTGAGAGAAATACTTTGTGACTTTTAAACATGACATTGTCATTTATGTCTGAAGCCTCAGGGGAACATCAGTATGAATCCAACAGGATGAGTTCTAAAAAGTTCTAATAAAGGAAACAAGATACATAAATAGATATTTTAGATGAAAGGTAAATGCCACAGGAGAAGAGAGCCTGCACTCAAAAGCTATGACTTCCTTCTTGATGAAAGACTATTCATTCATTTAGCACATGGGTGGCAAATAATAGCCATGCTCAGTAGATAAAACAGTCTTCAGGTCTGACCTTATGGAGAAAGGACCATTTGATGAATCATTTTGGAGCATATGTAGAGAAGCGAACTCTAGGTGAAATAGTGTGAACAGAGGAAAAGCAAGGGGGAAATTCAGGACACATAGAGGAAACGGGGGACATGGTTGCATACTACTGACTGTCAGGGGCATAAGAGAGAGGAAATGGGAGAAAACAAGGTTAGAAAAGGAGATAGGGCCCATACTGTGGAACGTCCAAAGAGTTTGGACTTCTTTCTGAAGACCTTGGGGAGTCCTGGATCAAAAGGTGACTCTTGCTGAGCTATTCAAAAAAACATTTATCCTTTAAAACTTGTAGGTGCACTTGTCTTATGAAGCTTGGTGAGCTTTTGACATAAAATATGGCAGAGGATAAGGCAGTGGAAGACAGAGAAACATAAGGCAGCCACAGACAGGGGGACAGAGGGGAGAGGTTAGACAAGTCAGGCACTTAAGCAATGTTTGGCTGCCCAGGAGAGCATCCAAAATCTTAGCACATGAGTGGCATCTGTCTACACTGGCAGAATCTTCTTCCTGCTCGATTTCATTACATCTCTGATGATATCTTTGAGAAAACCTTGCAAATGCAACCCAGGTGCCTCATACTATTGGTCCTGAGAATTTGCTAGAATCCTAACCCGAATGAGAAGCGAACTTTGTTTTGTACAAACTTAGTGCCTCCTCATCTCAGATAGCATGTGGAGCACTCTGCTACCAAGCTTCAAAACAACAAAATCAGACTGTCAAAGGAATGTGCACTCCTTGAGGGCAAAGGATGACTTGTCCATCACCACATCCATACCTCCTCGAAAAGGTCTGACACATGGTAGACATTCATTAAACATTTATTTTTATGAACAGCCAAACAAATTGATTGACCAAAGGGAGTTTGTGATGTCTAGAAAGAGAGAACCTGCCAAGCCACGGGCCTGCTTTCTGCAAACTCACAACAGCTCATCTCCAGTAGAGTCTCTGTGAAGACATACAGCTTTCCACATTTTCCACTTTTGACCAAATTTTAAGGAATACTGCCTACATAAAAATGAACCATCCATAATCCCTTCTCCAACTACTGGAAGATCTATCACTTGTCCCAACATCTCCTTTCAGGTCCTTTTTCTGAGCACCTCTACAAGGACACAGTTATAATTCATCTCACAAGAAAGGATCACTTAAGGCGGTTGTGGCATCATTTTAGCAGTAGAAAACTAGTTACGAGGTGGCAGAACCTTCTGGAGTGGGCTGCCAGTCTGAACCAGAGAGTAGGGTGCCACTCAGATGAGTTTTAGGAAACAGAGGTTTATAAGATCCTTGTACATTTTTTTTTTCATGCAAAGATGGAAGTATAAAATTTTTAAATCAATTTATGTTCCTTAAGCATCACTTATTTTGCCCATGAAAAATTATATCTAGCATACATTACATGACAATTAACAAAATTTCACTTGCAGGCAGATCAAAATAGCAGTAGCGGATGTGTGGTAGTAGCCATTCTGGCATGACACTGGTGATTAGTCTTTCAGCCACCCCTGGGGTATATATTCCCAATACATTACTTCAAAGTTAACTAACATAAACCTTCCCTTAGGTCTGGGTTAAATCAATAACTCAACCTCTTTCATTCATTCATTCATTCATTCATTCACTGATTTGTATATCACAGGAGTCACATTATATCACAGACCATGTAAATCCAATATGATGGAGGATATCAGAGAAAATTTTAGGAAAAGTAAAAGACAGGACAGCAAAAACCAGTGAAGCTATCATGCAGGTCACTCATCATGCTAATTTATTCTGGTCCAAAGAGACAGCTGAGATAGGAATGCTAATTTTTAAATTAATATTTTGAAGAGATAGTGCCTGTGTTTCTCCCGGTGAGGGAAAAAATCTGCCTGAAACTTTGGTCTTGAATTTATAGAGTTCACCTTCTTATGCCCTGACAGAATGTGGCAAATTCTAGCAAGCATCATGACTATTTGCCTTCTCTTTCGTGTACAGAGGCACACTGGCCTCTGAAAATCCTCTTTTACTTTATCTGTCTCCCTGTGTAGACTTGGGTTCCTACAAATTACTAAAGCTGGAGGGTCCTCTTTGCAGTTATCGCGTAGTATCTTGTTCAGGTTTTTCAGATAGCTATTTTATAATTGCCTTTGCGGAGAAAGAGAGGAGACTCAAACAACAGTTCAAGCAATTCAGGCTTGAGGAATCACACCCTTGGGGAAGAAGCCATCCTTCCACTATGCCAGGGCACTCCCAGCCCCGTTTGATTTTCTTTGCTGGGAAAAATAGACCACTTTCCAAGTTATTCCCTTAAACTTAAGATGAATTGAGCACAGCAAATACATTGTACATGTCTGGATGTCCTGATATTTTAGACTCCTGCGCTGACTCAAACACCCTTTGCCTTCAGAAAAGATTAAGAAGTAAGAACGAGGGGGGAAAAAAAGCTGCTGAGGTCCCATTGTCAAGGATTTCACTGCAAAGCCAATATTGTCCCATTGTCTGGCCTGTCCCAGGTGGATCCCAAGACTTGATTCCCTTTGATGTCAAAATCTGCCCACTCAGATCAGTTGAATGGTGGCCTCTAGAAAGATATGCCCATGCCCTAACCCCTTGGACTTGTAACTGTGACCTTATTTGGACAAAGGGTCTTTGTAGTTTGAAGTTAATGATCTTGAGATGAGTTCTTCCTGGATTACCTGGGTGGGCTCTAAAGCCAATGGCAGGTGTCCTCTTAAGAGGGACACAGAAGGAGATTACACAAACACAGAGGGGGACCAAGTGAAGATGGAAGCAGAGGCTGGAAGAATGCAGCCCCAAGCCTGGAAACACCTAGAGCCACCGGGGACTGGAAGAGGGAAGGGTGGAGTCCCTCCAGAGCCTTTGGAGGGAGCCCAGCCCTGCTAAAATCTTGGTTTGGGCACTTGGCCTCCAGAACTACAAGAGTACAAATGTCTATTTGTATAAGTCACAACATTTGTGGTAATATATTATGGCAGCTACAGAAAAGTTGTACAATTAGGAAATTGAAATACTGAATATTTCAAAATAGGTCCAATTACCAAAGTTGATGATGTGAACTGCCAGATGATAGTAAATGAGATACTGGTCAAATCTTTCAGCACAGTACCAAGCACAGAACACTTGCTCAAAAAATCAGCTCCCACTTCATTCTCTGAACTTCAGTTCCTTCACCTTAGACAGTTCCTTAACTTTGAAAGTTATTATGTGGAAGCAGATGTGGCTCAAGTGATAGAGCTTCTACCTACCATATGGGAGGACCCAGGTTCAATTCCTGGGGCCTCCTGGTGAAAGAGAATAAGAGAAAGCATGCTTACATTGCAAGTCAGTGCCGCATGGTAAGCCATGGCCACATGAGTGCCTGCATGGTGAGCCAGTGCCCTGTGCAAGTGAGTCATTCACCAAGATGATGACACATCAAAAGAGAGACAAGGGGAGAGTCAAGGTGAAGCACAGCAGAAACCAGGAACTGAGGTGGTACAATTGACAGAGAACCTCTCTCCCCATCAGAGATGTCCAGGATCAAATCCCAGTAAATCCTAGAGGAGAGAAAATGAGAAGAGAAGACAACAGACAACACAGGCAGCAAAAACGGGGGGGGAGGGGGCGGCGGCGGGGGGAGCAAATAAATAAACAAATCTTTAAAAAAACTTATTATGTAAAGTAGGGCATGGCATTCATGAAAAAAAAAATGTGATTTATATGTATAGGACACTTTCCCACATAAGAACATTACTAAATGTGAAATTAAGCAGGTTCTCAAACTAAACATTGGTCTTAGTTTGCCAGAGCTACTATAATTAACACCACAGACTGGTTGGCTTAAACAACAGGGATTTATTGTTTCACAGAGTGGATGCTAGAAGTCCAAGCCAAGGTGCAGGCAGGCCATGCCTTCTCTGAAGTCTGAAGTCGGTAGCATTCTGGTGATGGTTTGCCAGCAGTCAATTCTTTGTCTCCTTCACATGGCAAACTGTCTCTTTCTGTCTCTTCCTGTGGCTTCTGCTTATGTCTCTCAATTTCCTTTGCTTAAAAGGACTCCACTCAAACTCGATTAAAACCCACCCTGATTCAATTTGACTTCACCTTAATAGGATCTTTGAATATCCTACTCACAAGTGAGTTCACATCTAGAGGTCCAAAGTGGTTGAAGGTGGAGGAGGTGGGGTAGAACTTGAACCTGCCTTATGGAAGACATGATTGAAGCCTCAACAACCTTGGTATTTCAAAGATACTTTTAAGTTATTAATACAATGGAAGTCATGCGTGTGATGTAGACTGTAGCAGTTTGATATTATTGATGAATTCCAAAAAGAAATATTGGATTATGTTTGTAAACTGATCTTTTCCTCTGGGCATATGAAATTATATTGGATTCAGAGGTTTACTTGATTAAGTAGGACATTGTGTCAGTAGGGCTTTGAGCCCCCACCCTTGGTGAGTGGGGACTCTCAGATAAAAGGTATGGCAAAGAACAGAGTTAGGGGTTTTTGATGTTGGAGTTTTCATGATGGAGTTTGATGCTGAAGCCTTAAGCTGGAGCCCCAGGAAGTTAGCACACAGAGGAAAAAGAAGCAAGCCCCAGGAAGAGAGGAACCCAGGAAGCCTGAACCCTTGCAGACATCGGCAACCATCTTGCTCTAACACATGAAAATAGACTTTGATGAGGGAAGTAACTTATGCTTTATGGCCTGTATCTGTAAGCTCCTACTCCAAATAAATACTCTGTATAAAAACCAACCAATTTCTGGTATTTTGCATCAGCACCCCTTTGGCTGACTAATACACAGAACTAGCAGTTCAGTATTAGAAACGATGGATGGTTATTTGTGAATGTATGACACTTAGAACCATGAAATTATCCAGATGGACAATTTGGTTCAATCACGTATGATGAAGAAAAAAAATTAAGTTAGTAATGAGACACAAAAATAATCCCAAGTATATTTTAATATTGATTCAAAAATGTCAACTCAACAGAATATTGTTGAGCACCAACTATAGTCACATATGAGAGGGACAGAATGATAAAGGCATACAATATTTCCTGTCCTCAGGGATAGTTGGGAAAATAAGTTACCAATATATGAAAAATTTTAATTATAAAATTTACCAAAAATAGAATGTTTGAGATATAGTAAAAAGTAGTACACAATTGACAAATCATCAGTAAACCAAAAGTGACATAAAAGCCCCTAGGGCTGGCAGCCTCGACAATTCCTGAAAACTGTTGGTTGTGTGGCGGAGTTCCCAAACTCCGTGTTTACTGGAGGTGTGGTTCCCAGGTCCATATCCCCTAAACACCCATAGCCCACCCTCCACAGGCTCACATACCTTGAGTCTGCAATATCCTGGACTTCCCATTCCCGAATCCTGAGGACTTCCCATTCCCGAATCCTGAGGTCCGTCTGAGGTCCATGATGACCCTAGCCCTCTGCCTTTTTTTTTTTTTGAGCTTGGAGGAGCATACCAGCTGGCTTGGGGAGAGCCTGGGAAGAAAGGAGAGGCAAATTTGCTGAGAAAGCCCAATTTACCTAAAAGCCCTGGGATAGGAAACTTGGTCTGAGAGAAAGTGGAGTCAGAAAATCAGTTAGCCCTCCCCTAACACCTAAGGGGGAGGAACTGTAGGACGTGCTTTCCAAGCTTCCAATTGCATAGTTGGGGTTTCTGGTGAGGTGTAGGTGCTCTCTCGCAGGAAGTAAAGAGTCATTGTCTTCTGTGTTGAGTTGGTTCACCAAGACCCACTTGAATCTCCTACTGGACCCTTCATGCAGCTTTCCTGCTACCCTGGGAGAGAGGAAAGTGAGGAAGGGAGAAAGGGGGAAGGTCAGATTCCCTAAGCATTTTATTTAACTGCAAAGAGGATTTCTAGCTTGAAACTTTGCTTTTTTTTTTTTGTTCTTGTAGTTATTGCTGCATTGTCTCCTGGTTTTTTCTTCCTCTTTGCCCCCCAAGGCCCTTTTTCTTTTCTTTAGTTTTTTTCTCTTTTTCTTTTTCTTGCTTGCTTCTCCTCCTTTTTTGTCCCCCCCCCTTTTCTTCTCTTTTTCATCCTTTCTCTTCTTTTTTATTTTATTTTTATATAATAGGTGCTACAGGGAGCACTTCACATTTACTGTGTTTCCTCATCCTCCATTTCCTCTTTTCTGTGTATTGATTTTGGCCACCAACGCTATCGCCTTTCCTCTACATCTTTCTATGCTCCATCATCTATTGTTTCTCTTTCATTCCACCTCCCTTTGTTTGGCCCCCAAATGGTCTGACTTTTAATTTCTAATACCTTTGTTCTGTTTTCTGTCTTTTATTCACTTTTTATATTATAGTCTTTCTTTTCTCTTTCCCTCTCTCATGAAAACACTGGCCTTTTAATTCATACTATATTTCTCCTCATATTCAGTCAACTGTCTCATTATAGGTACTCTACTTACTGTTATAACTCTAAATAGCTTACATGAGTCTAATATCCATTCTCCTAGATCTCACATGGTTCCTCTGTTAACATTTATTATCAATACTACTTTCTACATTTTCTTTCCTTACTCATTTTGCTTTCCCTGGCCCTAATATTTTCCTTCAAAGTGAACCTAGCCAGCAACAAGAAAATAGAATAAGAAGAACAAAGTGACAAAAAGAAGACATAACACTTACACAAAAACAACAACTAATTAAAGCCCAAGACTAGACAAAGAAGCTAAGGAACTGATTAAACCCATGAAGACAAAATGATGACCAGAGAGCGACAAAAAACTACAAACCAAATGAATAATCAGGAAAACATGGCCCAATTCAATGAACAAACTAAAAACCAGGAAGAGGAGCAGGACATCGAACAAGTAATTAAAGCTCTCAAAACATATATTAGCGATGAATTTAATGAAGTGAAGGAAGAGATTAAGAATAAGAAAGGTGGACTTGGCCCAGTGGTTGGGGCATCCGTCTACCACATAGAAGGCCTGTGATTCAAACCCCCAGCCTCCTGGATCCATGTGGAGCTGGCCCATGTGCAGGGCTGATGTGCACAAGGTGTGCCGTACCATGCAGGGGCGTTCCTGCATAGGGGAGCCCCACGCGCAAGGAGTGCGCCCTGTAAGGAGAGCTGCCCAGTGTGAAAGAAAGTGCAGCCTGTCCAGGAATGGTGCCACACACACAGAGAGCTGACACAGCAAGATGACGCAACAACAACAAAAAAGAAACACAGATTCCCATGCCACTGACAACAACAGAAGCGGACAAAGAAGACGCAGCAAATAGACACAGAGAACAGACAACTGGGGTGGGGGGCGGGGGAAGGGGAGATAAATAAATAAATAAATAAATCTTAAAAAAAAAAAGAATATGAAGAAAACCCTTGGAGAGAATACAGAAGAAATTGCAATTGCAATCATACATAAAAAGATAACGGATATGATGGTGATGAACAGCACAATTCAAGAAATCAAAAATACACTCTCAGCAAATAAGAGCAGATTAGAAGAGGCAGAGGAGAGAATTAGTGAGGTGGAAGATGTACATCTGAAATCAAACAGATAATAGAACTGATCGATAAAAAGAAAAAATCCAGCAGGGACTTAGGGGCCTGAATGACGATGCAAAATGCACAAACATATGTATTATATGCATCCCAGAAGGAGAAGAGAAGGGAAAGGGGACAGAAGGGGTGTTGGAGGAAATAATGGCTGAAAACTTCCCAAATCTAATGAGAGAGATGGATGTACATGTCCAGGAAGCACAATGCACCCCAAACACCATAAATCCCAACAGGCCCACCCCAAGACATATACTTGTCAAATTATCCAATGCTCAAGACAAAGAGAAAATTCTAAAAGCAGCAAGAGAAAAGAGAACCATCACATACAAGGGAGGCTCCATAAGATTAAGTGCTGATTTCTCATCTGAAACCATGGAGGCAAGAAGGCAGTGGTATGATATAGTCAAGGTACTAAAAGAAAAGAATTTCCACCCAAGAATACTCTATCCAGCAAAGCTAGCATTCAAAAATGATGGAGGGTTTAAAATATTCACAGATAAACAGAAACTAAGAGAGTATGCCAACAAGAATCTTGCCATTCAAGAAATACTAAAGGGAGTTCTGCAGGAAGAAAGAAAAAAAAACAGGAGAAGCAGAGTTGGAAGAGAATGTAAGAGCAACTAAAAAAACAAAAAGAGAAGAAAAAACAAACAAAATATGACAAACACAAATCCAAAGAAAATATGGCTAACACAAATAATTCCTTGAAAGTAATAACACTGAATGTCAATGGATTAAACTCACCTGTCAAAAGATTCAGATTGGAAGACTGGATAAGGAAATATGACTCATCTATATGCTGTCTACAAGAAACACATCTTAGACCCAGGGATCCAAAGAGGTTGAAAGTGAATGGCTGGAAAACAATCTTACAAGCAAACAATAACCAAAAAAGGGCAGGATTAGCTATATTAATATCAGACAAAATAGATTTTAAATGCAAAACAATTGTGAGAGACACAGATGGACACTACATATTAGTGAAAAGCATAATCTTTCAAGAAGAATGAACAATCATAAACATTTATGCTCCTAACAAGGGCATCTCCAAATTCGTGAGGCAAACACTAGAAAAACTAAGTGAAAGAATAGATGCCTCTACAATTATAGAGGGGAACTTTAATACACCACTATCAACTTTGGACAGAACATCTCAAAAGAGAATCAATAAAGAAACAAAAACTTCTAATAATATATTAGAGGAGCTGGACCTAATAGACATATACAGAACATTACACCCGAATACAGCAGGATATATATTTTTCTCAAGTGCACATGGATCATTCTCCAAGATAGACCATATGCTAGGCCACAAAGAAAGTCTCAATGAATTCAGAAAGACTGAAATCATACAAAATAATTTCTCTGACCACAGTGGAGTGAAGCTGGAAATTTGCAAGGACAGAGGCCCAGATTTTGCACCAAGATATGGAAATTAAACAGCACACTCTTAGAAAAACAGTGGGTCAAGGAGCAAATCTCAAAAGAAATTAATAACTACCTTGAAATTAATGAAAATGATAACACAACATACCAAAACTGATGAGATGCCACACAAGCAGGGAAATTTATAGCCATAAATTCATACATCAAAAAAGTAGAAAGAGGGAAACAGACTTGGCCCAATGGATAGGGCGTGTGCCTACCACATGGGAGGCTTGCAGTTCAAACCCCGGGCCTCCTTGACCTGTGTGGAGCTGGCCCTTTCACAGTGCTGATGCACACAAGGAGTGCCCTGCCACTCAGGGGTGTCCCCCACGTAGGGGAACCCCACGTGCAAGGAATGTGCCCCATAAGGAGAGCTGCCCAGTGCAAAAGAAAGTGCAGCCTGCCCAAGAATCTTGCCACACACATGGAGAGCTGACACAACAAGATGACACAGCAAAAGAAACACAGATTCCCAGTGCTGCTGATAAGGATAGAAGCAGTCACAGAAGAACACACAGTGAATGGACACAGAGAGAAGACAACTGGGGGGAGGGGGAGGGGAGAGAAATAAATAAAAAATAAATCTTTAAAAGAAGAAGAAAGAGCTAAAATTGAAGAACTAAGTGCACACTTGGAGGAATTAGTAAAAAAACAACAAAGTAGTCCCAAAGAAAGAAGAAAGAAAGAAAGAACAAAGATAAGAACAGAACTAAATGAAATAGAAAATAAGAAAGCACGTGAAAAGATAAACAAAACCAAGAGCTGGTTCTTTGAGAAGATCAATAAAATTGACAAACCCTTAGCTAGACTAAGAAAGAAAAAAAGAGAGAAGATGCAAATACACAAAATAAGAAATGAGAAAGGAGATATCACCACTGACCCCACAGAAATAAAGACTATCATAAGAGGATGCTTTGAAAAACTATATTCCAACAAGAAGGACAATTTAGAGGAAATGGACAAATTCCTAGAAACACATAAGCAGCCTATATTGACGAAAGAAGAAATTGACGATCTCAACAAACCAATCACAAGTAAAGAGAATCAGTCATTAAAAACCTCCCAACTAAGAAGAGCCCTGGGTCAGATGGCTTCACAGGTCAATTCTATAAAACATTCTGGAAAAAACTAACACCAATCTTGCTTAAACTCTTCCAAAAAATTGAAACAGAAGGAACATTGCCTAACTCATTCTATGATGCCAACATTACCCTAGTACCAAAGTCAAACAAAGACACCAGAAGAAAGGAAAATTACAGATCAATTTCTCTAATGAACCTAGACACAAAAATCCTTAACAAAATACTTGCTAATTGTATTCAACAACACATTAAATGAATTGTACACCATGAACAAGTGGGATTCATTCCGGGTATGCAAGGATGGTTCAACATAAGAAAATCAATCAATGTAATAAACCATATAAACAGATTGAAGGAAAAAAATCACATGATCATATCTATAGATGCAGAAAAAGCACTTGACAAAATACAGCACCCTTTCTTAATAAAAACACTGCAAAAGATTGGAATACAAGGAAATTTTCTGAACATGATAAAGAGTATATATGAAAAACCCACAGCCAACATCATTCACAATGGTGAAATCCTAAAATCTTCCCCTCTAAGATCAGGAACAAGACAAGGATGCCCACTATCACCCCTTCTATTTAATATTGCGTTAGAAGTACTTGCTCAAGCACTGAGGCAAGAACCAGATATAAAAGGCATCCAGATTGGAAAGGAAGAAGTCAGAGTTTCATTATTTGCAGATGACATGATCCTATACATAGAAAACCCTGAGAAGTCTACAAGAAAGCTTCTAGAACTCATAAAAGAGTTCAGTAAAGTCACAGGTTATAAGATCAATGTGCAAAAATCAGTAGCATTTCTGTATACTAACAATGAGCAATTGCAGGAGGAAATCAAGAAACAAATACCATATACAATGGTAAATAAAAAAATCAAATACCTAAGAATACATTTAACTAAAGATGTAAAAAGTTATACACAGAGAACTATACAACACTGTTCAAAGAAATCTAAGAAGACCTAAATAAATGGAAGAATATTCCCTGTTCATGGATAGGAAGACTACATATTATTAAGATGTCTATCCTACCAAAACTGATCTACACATTCAATGCAATCCCAATAAAAATCAACACAGCATTCTTTAATGAACTAGAAAAACTAGCTATGAAATTTATTTGGAAAGGAAAGAGGCCTCAAATAGCCAAAGACATATTGAAAAAGAAAAATGAAACTGGAGGAATCACACTACCTGACTTCAAAATATACTAGAAAACTACAGTAGTGAAAACAGCATGGTGTTGGCAAAATGATAGACACACTGACCTATGGAACCAAATTGAGAGTTCTGATATAGATCCTTATATATACAGTCATATAATATTCATAAGGCCACCCAACCCTCTCAACTGGGAGAGAATAGCCTCTTCAACAAATGGTGCCTAGAGAACTGGATATCCATATGAAAAAGAATGAAAGAGGATTACCAACTCTCACCTTATACAAAAGTCAACTCAAGATGGACCAAAGACCTAAATATAAGAGCCAAGACCATAAAGACTTTGGAAAGCAATGTAGGGAACCATCTACAGGACCTTGTAATAGGAAATGGCTTCATGAACTTCACACCCAAAGCACTAGTAGCAAAAGAACAAATAGATAAATGGGACTTCCTCAAAATTAAAGCCTTCTGCACCTCAAAGGAGTTTGTCAAGAAAGTGAAAAGAGAGCCTACACAATGGGAGAAAATATTTGGTAACCATATATCTGATAGGAGAATTATATCCTGCATATAAAAAGAACTCCTATATCTTGAAAATAAAAATACAAGCAACCCACTTAAAAAATGGGAAAAAGATTTAAACAGACACTTCTCCAAAGGAGAAATACAAATGGCTAAAAAGCACATGAAAAAATGCTCCAAATCTCTAGCTATTAGGGAAATGCAAATTAAACTACAATGAGATACCATTTTACTCCCATAAGATTGGCCACTATGAAAAAAACAGAAGGCTACAAGTGCTAGAGAGGATGTGGAGGAATGGGAACACTGATCCACTGCTGGTGGAATACAGAAGGATCCAGCCATTCTGGAGGACAGTTTGGCGGTTTCTCAAAAAGCTACCTATAGATTTGCCATATAACCCAGCAATTCCACTGCTGGGTATACCAAGTAGAACTGAAAACAAGGACACAAACTGATATATGCACACCAATGTTCATAGCAGCATTGTTCACTATTGCCAAAAGTTGGAATCAACCCAAATGCCCATCAACAGATGAATGGATAAATAAAATGTGGTATATACATACAATGGAATACTACTCAGCTTTAAGAACAAATACACTACAAACACATGTGATAACATGGATTTATCTTGAGAACCTTATGTTGAGTGAAGCAACCCAGGCATTGAAGGACAAATACTACATGACCTCAATTATATAAAATAAGTAAACCAAGCAAGCTGCCTCAGAGAGCTAGAGACTGGATGATAGGCTTAAAGGAAATTGGGGGGAAGAGGAAGGTTACAAGCTAACACATACCTGGGTGAAATCTATGATAAGCTGGAGGTAAGTATTTGTACAGGGAAGGGATAAAATGGGGGCATCGGGATATCTTTGGGTGGGGCTTTGTGAGCTTGAGGGTGGCTAGAGTTGGGAGGATGGGTAATATTGCCCAAGAAATTGGGGGTAGGGTGGGGGAACATATGAACATAGGAGATTGTCAGGTATGTGGTTGAGAGTATAATGTTGAGAAAACTTTTTCAAAAATATAATAAGGAAGGTTACCTGTTTAAGATGCTTAAAGGGGAGAATCTGACACATGACAGGCTTCTAGGGAGTGTGTGAGTGCTCCTTTTGTGACAGTTGGTTATATCATTGGCTGGAGACCCATATAATGAGAGTGAAGTAATACCCACATCCTGGGGAAGAATGATATTCTCAAATAGAGGGATTTGTATCTCTCGAGAAAAATGCTGGCTCCCAGTACATTAGAGCAGTTGAGCATGTCAAGCCCTCAACATTGTTGCAAGTATCTCTGAACATGGCCCTTCAAGCAGTGAAGATTGATTGTCACTGTGGGCCCTGAGGGGAGGGGGAAAGAAGTATTAAATAGATGGAATCAATGTAACTGTGGGGCAATGGAATTGTTCCACAAGATTATGCAGGATGGATATAGGACATGTTAAATTACACCAAAAATGTATAGGGGGAGGCAGACTTGGCCCAATGGATAGGGCATCCGGCTATTACATGGGAGGTCCGTGGTTCAAACCCTGGGCCTCCTTGACCCATGTGGAGCTGGACCATGCACAGTGCTGATGCGCACAAGGAGTGCCGTGTCATGCAGGGGTGTCCCTCGCGTAGGGGAGCCCCATGCACAAGGAGTGCACCCCGTAAGGAAAGCCGTCCACTGTAAAAGAAAGTGCAGCCTGCCCAAGAATGGTGCTGCACACATGGAGAGCTGACACAGGAAGATGATGCAACAAAAAGAGACAGATTCCCGGTGCCACTGATAAGGATAGACATGGTCACAGAAGAACATACAGCAAATGGACACAGAGAGCAGACAACTGAGAGGGGAGGGGGGGGAAGGGGAGAGAAATAAATAAAAAATAAATCTTTTTAAAAAATGTATATGGGCTTATAGGCTAAAATGTAAATCATAATGCAAAAAATAAGATAACTAAAAATTTAGAAAATTGTATAGTCTAAAATATAAACCATAATGTAAACCCAAGTGTAACCTTGTTTGAAAGCTATTGTCTCAATATCTGTACATCAGTTGCAGTAAATACAGTATGAGCATGTAAAAAGATTATTGCTGGGGAAGGGACAAAGTGTCTTATGTTGGATATGTATGAGTACCGTATATTGTATATATGAATTACTGAGATCTAAAACTTTTGTGAAGACAAGCTTAATAATTAGAAGAAAAAGAAAAAGAAAAAGAAAGGACATAGACACTAAGGAAGAGATGGAAGAATTTGCCTTGCCAATGTGCATACAGGGCAACTCTTATTGCAGTGATGAAAGGCAAAACATCAAAAACAAAGCACTTTTTCATTTTTTAATTTTTTGATACCCCAATTTATTTTTACTTTAATTTTTCTAAAATAGTATGTATTCTATATCTAACCTTTAAACCCATCACTATATTCCATTTTACTATTAATGGAACCTGGCAATATATCGGGCTTCATTTTCAAAGAGGTTTTGGATCACAGAGAGGTTCAACAATGGCAGGGGAGGAATACTGGTATGGGATGTTATTGATAGGGGGCACATGGTTGGGAGGGAGTTCTCCAGGGCATATATCCAGGGTACATAAAAATGTTTGGATATTTTCATAGTGGTTATAGTTAAAAACAACAACTGAGGGAGTGCTGAGCCACATTCCCCAATGGAACAGCAACAATCCCCCAAGTGCAATGGCAAAGACCAAAAAAGAAGGATGGTCCAAAAATGAGCCCTTGATACTAATGACTATGCTTATGAGCCTGTGTGCCTGAAATAAGAACTAGGCCTAGAGCTACAGGGTGCCTAAGAGCTACTTCCTGAGAGCCTCCATGTTGTGCAAATGTGGCCAGTCTTGAAGACAAACTTAGAATGTAAATGCATTGCCTTCCCCCCAGCATGGGACATGACTTCTGGGGATGAGCCTCCCTGGCATCAAGGGATTACTACCAAGTAGCAGCTGATGATGTAACTAGAAAACAACCTTGAATAAAAGGGTCAACTCAGACCAGCAGAATGTCTCAGCCTACATGTAATATCAGGAGTTAAAAATGCTTTTTGACCTTGAATAAAAGGGGGAAACAAAAGGACAAATGAGTTTATATGGCTATGAGTCTCCAAAAAAGAGCTGAGGGGTCATCGGAGGGGTCACCCTTATGCACACCTCAGCAGAGTCCCAGAGACAGCTAAAGTAGATACAATCCCAGGTATTGGTTCTTCCAAGGGCCTCAGAGACCCAGAGGTTCTATGGTCATGGCAGATGGGGTTCAGTGCCATGTCAGCTGGTCCTACATTGGAGTTTGTGTTCCTGAGCATGATGGAGTTGGACTTAGATGTGATCTTTGTTCACAAGTCTCTACTGATACTTTTACCAGACCTGTGGTTGGCACTGGGGTTTAGTGTATACTCAGGGGACCTGAATCTCTGGACTGTCCATGTGATAGCCAGACCCTAAGCCTCAACAGACTTGCAACTCCTACCCTCTGGTTTATTGGACTTACCCCAGCCAGCAAACAGGAAGGTGAAGAAGGTTAACTGCCACACCAGGGAGCCAAGAGTGCCTACAACTGAAAGCAGGAGAATTGCATCCAGCACCCATGTGGAATCTAAGCCCCCTCTCAATATAGATGTGGACTGGATATAACCGTTCCAGGGTCCACAGGATGGAGGAATAGAGTATGGATTATTCATGAACTATAGTGATTAGTAATTGAAGAAAATTGAGCACTGATGTGGAGAAAGTGGCCATGGTAGCTGCTGAAGGTAGGGAGTGGGAAGAAGAGATATAATGTAGGGGCATTTTCGGGACTTGGAGTTGTCCTGGGTGGTACTGCAGGGACAGTTACTGGACATGTATGTCCTCCCATGGCCCACTGGGTGGACCGGGGGAGAGTGTAAACTATAATGTGGACAATTGACCATGTGGTGCAACAGTGCTCAGAGATGTATTCACTAAGTGCAATGAATGTCCCATGATGATGGAGGAGGTTGTTGCTATGGGAGGAGTGGGATGAAGGGGGTGGGGAGTATATGGGGACCTCATATTTTTTTAATGTAACATTAAAAAAAAAAAAGACCAAAAAAACTAAAAAAAAAAAAAGGAAGTTGGTTTATTTTATTCAACATCATGTCCTCAATGTTCACCCATGTTGTCATATGCATCCTGATTTTCTTTCTTCTTACAGCTGAATAGTATTCAATTGTATTATATACCACATTTTGTTTATCCATTCATCAGTTGATGGACACTTGAACTGTTTCCATATTTTAACAATTGTGAATAATACTGCTGTGAACACTGGTGTGCAATGTCAGTTCACATTCTTGCTTTCAGTTCTTCCCAAAGAGGATATACAAATGGCTGATAAGCATATTGAAAGATGTTCAAGTAAAATGTGGTATATATTGATATATATGATAATTTGGATGAAGCTTGACAATATCATATTGAGTGAAATAAGCCAGACACAAAAGGACAAATATTATATGATATGATTAATTTGAAATAATTAGAATAAGCTAACACAAAGAGTCAGAATCTAGAACATAGGTTACCAGGGGAAGGGGTGGGAATACAGAATGGAAAGTTAAAATGTACAGGGTTCCTATTTCAAATGATGGAAATGTTCTGATAATGGGTAGGAGTGATGGTAACATAATGCTGTGAACACAACAGCACAAAAATATACATCTGAATGTGATTGAAAAGGGAAATATTAGATTTTATATATGCTAACAGAAAAATTAACAGAACTACACTACACAATCAGTGAACCCTGAGTTAAAGCATGAATTATAGTTAATAGTACAATTATTTTAAAAATATGCTATCATCACCTGTAACAAATGTTCCACACCAAAGCAAGGTGTTAATAATAGGGTAGTATATGGGAATCTTGTATTTTATGCAGTTTTGTTTTATAAACCCAAAACTTCTCTAATGAAGAAAAAAAAAGTGAAAAACAGAAAATACCAAGTGTTGACTAGGATTTGGAACCCTCATGCTTTGCTGGTGGGAATGTAAAATGGTATAGTCGCTGTGGAAAATATTTTGTTGATTCGTCAGAAAGTTAAACACAGAATTAATGGACGACCCAGAAATTCTACTCATAGGTATATGCCCAAAATAGTCAAAAGCAGTGACTCAAAAGAGTTGTGTGTACCCCAATGTTCATCACAGTGTTGTTCAATAGCCAAAAGGTGGAAACAACCCAATTGTCCACCCATAGATGAATGCATAAACAAATGTGGTTTGTGCATACAATCAACAATTAGTGTGAATAAAATAGACTTGAAATCCTGATGCATACTACAACATAGATGAATCTTGAAAACATCATGTTAACTAAAATAAGACACAAAAGGACAAATATTGTATGATTCCACTTCTATGATGTCTTGGTTTGCCTAAATGGCTATCACAAATAACAGCTAATGATTCTGGCTTAAATATTAAGAATTTATTGGCTCACAGTTTCGGAAATCAGAAGTCCAAATTAGTATTAGCAGCACCATTCTTTCTTCCTGGAGATTGTTGTGTTCAGGGATCATAGTTTCCTAGATGCTAGGACAAATGCCATACAAAGGGATGTCTTAAAAATGGGAATTTAGTGGTTCACACCTTTGCAGCTAGGCAAAGTTCAAAATTGAGGTGTCAGCAAATAATGCTTTCTCTTCAAATACTGTGGCATTCTTAGGCTGGCTGCCAGTGATCCTTGGTCCTTTACTTTCCTGTTGCATGGTAATGCATATAGTGACATCTTCTCCTTTCTCCTCTGGGTTACATTGATTTCCAGCTTCTGGATGCTCCCCATGACTTCTATCGCCAAATGACTTTAACTCTGCTTATAAAAGACTTCAGGGAAACGGACTTTGGCCCCGTGGTTAGGGCAACCGTCTACCACATGGGAGGCCCGTGGTTCAAGCCCCGGGCCTCCTTGACCCGTGTGCAGCTGGCCCATGCGCAGTGCTGATGCGCGCAAGGAGTGCCACGCCACGCAGGGTGTCCCCCGCGTGGGGGAGCCCCACGCGCAAGGAGTGCACCCATAAGGAGAGCCGCCCAGCGCGAAGGAGGGAGCAGCCTGCCGAGGAATGGCACCGCCCACACTTCCCGTGCCGCTGACGACAACAGAAGCGGACAAAGAAACAAGAAACAAGACACAGCAAAAAGACACAGAAAACAGACAACCGGGGGAGGGGAGGGGAATTAAATAAATAAAAATAAATCTTTAAAAAAAAAAAAAAGACTTCAGTAACCCAGATTAAATCCCAACCTGACTCTAGTCGGGTCGCTGTTGAACTGAAGGAACATCTTGGAAAGATCTTATTTACAATGGGTCCACACTCACCAGAACGCAGACCGAGACCAAGAACAGGTCCAAACTGGGATGCACCATTCAGTTCACCACAGGTCCCTTGACTTTTCTGCCATATGGCAATGTCCTCTCCTTTCTCTTCTGGGTTCCTGCTCCAACTTCTCCCTCTGGCCTTCACTTTATTTATTTATTTATTTTGCACACATGCGTGTGTGTGTGTGTGTGTGTGTGTGTGTGGGCTTAACTGTTGTTGTTTTTTTCCCATTTTTTTTAATTTTTGTTTTTTTATTTATTTTATTTTATTTTTTAATCATCTTTTTTAAAGCTAATCAATCACACAAAGCATTACATTAAAAAGCGTAAGAGGTTCGCATATACCCCACTCCTCACCCCCTACCCCCATTGGCCTTCACTTTATAAAGTCTCCATAGTCTGGATTAAGATCACCTTGCTTCATATGGCTACAACCTAACTAAAAATAATATCTTCAGGATATTCTTTTTGATTAAGAACATGTATTTGTCAGGGCATATAATTCAACATACCATATACAAAATATCTAGAATAGGCAAATTCATATAAATATAAAGTAGATTAAAGATTCCCAGGGACTGGGGGAAAAGAGAATGAGGAATTTTTGCATAATGGATATAGAGTTTTGGTTGGAGTAATGAAACATTTTGGAAATAGTAACACAATATTGTGGATATATTTAGTGTCATTGAATTGTACAGTTAAAATGGTTTAAATGGCAAATTTCATGTATTATATATTTTACCACAATAATTCTTTTTTAAAAAAATGGATTTGAGATTTCAAGTATAGGAAGGGAAATACTGGATAAGTACATTAGAGCCCCTTGTAAATTGCATGCTGTATAATTGGAAAGGATTAACATTACAAAAAACAGGAAAAGAAGCTGGGATTCTGTAATAAGACTGTTATGTGATTATTTTACACCATCTCCTTAAAACATTTGAAGATTAATTCTTCTAGAAAGTAATTTTTTTGTTAATTCGGGGCCTGGTCTCAGGTTGTTAAGTTCTGTGAAAGAATTGGAAGAGAGAAAATTTAAGTAAAAGTCAAAGGAATAAAGAGCCTCTACGAGAAACCAGAAGTGGGAGAAGGAAAAATACTAAAAGAACTTTCACAGAAGTTAGAAGGGAATTGCGAGCAGGACATTGAATACTAAGATAAAAGGCACATTTCAGATATGATTATAGGAAACACATACTGGTTTCCCTCAGAATCATCAGCACAGATTCCTTAAGCTGAATCTTCCTTGTGGAAAAGATTGAGGCTTCCTGTTAATAGCAGCCTTAATAAAATGCTGTATGAGACAAATTGAATAGATGTCGTTCTGGCTATGCCAGTTTATTCAAAGTGTTGAATAGAATGGTGTCTTGTGGGAAATTCATCAAAACAAAAATGTTGTAGAAACAAGGAGTGGGTATTGTTAGGAGACAGTCCTCCAAGGGACTGATGTTTCTACACCTCAGGCAAGCAGAGAGGTACTGACTCTCCTTGTTCCACAATTTATCAAACTTGTTTGTCTTAGTGAACAGCCTCAGGGAGAGAAAAAACATCTCCCTCCAGAGTATATTGTCCAGGATTATAAAGGTAACATCTTCCACTGGGGAAGATCAAGCATGCCTACTGTGGATTATAAAAGATTCAAGTTTCCCTAAGGTCAGAGTTACTTCAGCCATGACGCAAACCCACCACAGCATGCACCTCAGACGTTGGGGACAAGTAAAATAAGTTCTGACTTTTTCCAGCTTTTGATTCGAGATGTATCATAGTAAAACTACCTACAATCTAAGACAAAGAGATCAATCTTAAAAGTAGACAGAGAAAATGACACATTTAGAGTATCAGCTGACTTTTCAACAGGAAGGATAGAAGTGATAGGGCAAGCAATGACAGCTTTAAAGTGTTTATAGAATATGCCTGGCAATCTAGAGTTTTATACCCAGCAAAAATGTTCTCCCAAAATGAAGGTGAAATAAATCTGCTCCTGGGCAATCAAAATTTGAGAGAATGAGGCAGAAAATCCTTATTGAAAAAGTGGTAATGCAAAAAGGAATCTAAATGTTAATGAGAAAGATTTTGAATTTAATGGCAATAGAAATGTGAAATATCAAAATGACTGGAGTGCAGCTAGAGTAGTACTAAGAGAGAAATATATAATCTTAAATATATATATTATTGAAAATAAGAATAAAAATCAGTTACTTACCTATCCATCTCAAGAAGCTAAAATAATAACAGTAAACTAACCCCAAGGAAAGTAGAAGGGGAGAAGGAAATAAATGTAAGAGGAAGAAAACAGTGAAATGGAAAATATAGAGAAACTCAATAAAGCAAAGTGTTGGTTCTTCGAAAAATTTTAAAAAACTGAAAACTTCTAGCCAGATTGAGACAAAAAAAGAAAGAAAAAATATACAAAAATCCTATGTGCAGAATAAAAAGGGGGACATTGTTACATAGTGTCAAGTTTTTAGAAAATAATAAGAGGATAGTAAGAATAACTTTATTTTTTTTAAATGAACATGTAGGTAGACGAGAAAGCATCCTTAAAAAAATGCTGTTTACCAAAACTGAAATTAGAAAAAAATAGAAACTTTTAACAGACTTATATCTATTAAAGAAATTTGATCTACAATTTAAAACTTTCCCACAAAGTCTAGATGATCTCACTGGTAGATTCTTTCATACATTTAAGGAGGAAGTAATGCCAATATTACACAAACTTTTCTAGAGAAAAGAAGAGAGGATACTTCCTAACTTGTCTCATGAAGCCAACATAATCTCACAATAAGGGGGAAAAAAAGTTACAGACCAAGGTTTCTCATGAATATAGACACAAAATTCCTGACCATAATGTTAGCAAAATAAATCCAACACTATATAAAAAGAATAATATATTATATTTAGTTGGACTTATTTTAGGAATGGAAGTTGGCCTAACGTTTAAAATCAGAGTAACATACTATATCGACAGAATAAAAGATAAAAAGTGAATGATAATAACAGTTGCAGAACTATTACATAATAAAATTCTCCATCCATTCATAATCACAACAAACTCCCAAGGAAAACCCTCTGTTAACCAGAAACAGAAGGCCCCTTCCTAAATCTATAAAGAGCATCTACAAAAACACCTATATATACTTAAAGTGATATTTCTACCAAGTGCCACCCATGAAGTTAGGAATGACACAAAGATTTCCACTATCTCTACTTTTTTCAACAATGTTTTAGCAATACTATCCAGGACTGTAAGATAAAAGAAGAAATGAAGACTATTAGAATTGGAAAGAAACAAAGAAAGTTGCCATAATTTGCAAACAAAATGCTTTTATATATGAAAACCCACAAGACTACGAAGAAAGAATATTAGAATTCATAATTGAATTTACAAGATTGCTGGTTACAAGGTTAATATCCAAAATTCAGTTGATCTTATATACCAGCAAAACACAATTAGAAAGTAAAAAATTTTTAAATAACATTTACAATAGCATAAAAATATCAATACCAAGAAATAAATATAATAATGTGCAAGATCTTTACAAAAGAAGACTATAAAACATTGCTGAAACCTATTAAAGAAGTAATACATAAATGTAGAAATATAACATGTTCATGAATTGCAGAATTAAATGTTTAAAACATCAGCTCAACTCAAATTGAACTATTGATTCAATGCAATGTCATTGAAAATCCCAACAGGCATTCTGTTGTTGTTTTTGGTGGAAATTGATGAGCTGATACTAAAATACAAATGGAAAGGCTCAGCAGCAAGGAATAGCAAGTATAATCTTGAAGAGTCCCAGAACGATGTTGCAGGATTAACAAATGAAAACACAATAGGAAGTCTAGAAAAAGATCAAAACATATCACCCAATTACCACAAAGGTGACAGAAAAGAGCAGTGAGGAAAGGATGATGGTTTCAATATTTACTATTTGGTCAGCTGTAAATTCATATGAAGAAACATGAAGTTTGGTCTGTACTTTAAAAATCATTTCTAAAATACACCAAGGAACTAAATCTGGAAGGTAAAACTATTAAGTTTCTAGAAGATCATACAGGAAACTATCTCAACATTCACTAAGATTTCTTCAACAGGACACAAAAATCCCAAAAAGAAAATATTGATATATTGGACTTGATTAAAACTAAGAAATCTTTTCATCAAAAGATAATATTAAGTGAATGAAAAAGCACAAAGTGAGAGGAGTGATTTGTGATATAAATATCTGAAAGAGGATTCATGTCTAGAATGTATAAAGAACCACTACAAATCAATAACAAAGTTGTGGACACATTTTTAGTGAGAAAATTACTTGAACAGACATTTAACAAAAGACAATATTCAAATGACCGATAAACATATGCAAAGATGCTCAATGTCATTAATCATTAAGCGTACACAAATCAAAACCACAATGAATTACCACTACACACCCCCAAATAGTTAAATTTTAAAACTGCCGATACCAAGTATTAGAAAGAATGTGAAGCAACTGGAATTCTCACCTATTGCTGGTGGGAATAGAAACTGGTAAAACCACATTTGGCAGTTTCTTAGAAAGCTGAACATAAACATCCCCTATAACCCAGTAATTCTATTTCTAAGTATGAAAGGCACTTATGTGTGCCCCAGAAACTTTCTTAAATTGACATTATTCTTAATTGCCCAAAGCTGGGAGGAAAAAAAGTCCATCAGTGATTAAACAGTTAAATAAATGGTGGCATATTCATCATAAAATACCAACAGCAATGGCAAAGAACAAACTACTGATACACAGAACAGCACAGATGAATCTCACAAATATGTTAATAAGTAAAAGAAGATTGATGTGAAAGAGTGCACTCTGTTTCCTTTGAATAAAGTTCAAAACTAAGCAAAACTCATCCGTTGTAAGATCAAAGTTGCAGTTACTTCCTGGGGAGAAAGTGCCATATGAGAAAGGGCTTCCAGGGCACTGCAAATATTCTCGATTTGAGTGTGCTGCATAAATGTGTTAATGCAGTCAAAACGAAGTGAGCTAAAAAGTTAAGATTTGTGCAATTTACTCTCTGCTATATACTTCAACAGAAAGTTGACCCAAAGTCCTTTTGCGGCACTGACAATAATTTCTCATTTTAGAGGGGAAAGCATTCCTAAGAAAAGCAGTCTAAGAACCCTCTCTCCAAACGTGGTTTAAAATCAATGCAAAGGGGGAAAGAATAAATAGAAATGAATGGGAAGTCAATTACTCTTTTGTGTCAATTGTAATTACGATTCCTTCCCAGAATTTTCAACAACTTCCGTGCTTTCACTGAGTCTTTTCACCTCGGGCATCTAAGAGGCTACTCCGGCGCTCCCTGGAGACACAGCACTCCCGTGGCCACAGCTGCGGATCCCGTTTCTGTCTGCAGAGTGCTTGTGGAGGTGGGTGTCCACAGCAAGGCAAGTAAACAGTCTGTGGTTAACCCCAAATCGTCTTCATTTTCATGTATTGCTGTTTCTGCACCAACAAGTCACCCATATCATACTTTCTCATATCCAGTTTCCTTCCCACTTTCCCTCCCCCTCCTTCTCTTTCTTAGAATAAATAAATAAATAAAGCATCCCCACCAATTCTCCGAGATTGAATTGCCAGCTGGTGGGTTAGGATATCTACATAGTTTTCAAGGTAAACATTCCTCAGCTGCCTTCTCCTCCAAACCATTTATAAGCCAATAATATCTCCCAACCCAGAATCTACTTCATTAAAACAAAAAAGTCTCAGCTACTACTCTCTCTAGGGAAAAAAGAACAATAACAGGACTATTCTTGGCCAAGGGAGTACCCTTGGGCCAAGTCTATCTATCATTGGGTTGCAGTTTGATACTTGGAAGTTCTTCTTAACAGCTATTTCTTTGTCCTCCTATTTATAAAAAAAATTTTTTTTAAAGTTTGAGATCACGAAGCCTTTGTAACTATCACGGTTTGTTTCTTATGGGCTTTTTCTCAATCTTGAGAATATTGACATTGAGGTTAGAAATTTCATATTCAGTAAAGATATTTCTGATTAACCCAAAAAACACAAGGAAAATATCATTTTACCAAATTTTCGGTTACAAAATTGTCCTTCTTCGGCCTGGCAGTTGGAATGTAGCTATAAGCAATTGTGGTATCTTTCATTTACCTCTTTAAGTGAGAGCTCAGCTATTCCTGGCAGTTCCAGAAACCAGAGCTCCAATTCCTTTTTAGTATGTGGCAAGAGCATTACACTAAAGCAGAGCAAAGCAAAGCTGTTGAACCAGGCAAAATTATAAACTCATGTCTCCACAGGTGTGAAATGCCTCAGCAGCAGAACAGGCTTTCACTTCTATGAACCCAAAAGACTTAGAGACCATCTTTTGTTGGCTAAACATGGTTGACTTGACAGGATGGACAAAGAACTTTGGTTGACCACAATTGTGTCATCATCCAAGGTGTCTTCAGCTGAAGCTACCGTCTGTTGTTGATCATTGTCTCTTCATGCTGTGGTAGTGGAAATAGAAAAGGTGCAGCCAGAACACTTTTATTTTTTTTCATTTTTTAAATTTATTTATTTTTTACTCTTTTTTTATTAAAAGTTAATATATCGCAAAGAATGTTACATGAAAAAGCATAAAAAAAATCAAAAACTTAAAAGGTTCCCATGTACCCCACTCCCCATTCCCCCATCCCATCATTTTTGTAAGTTGTATTTTTTGAAGATACACACATCACACACAAAAAAGTTACATTAAAAAATATAAGAGGTTCCTGTATACTCCCCACCCCCCACCCCACTCCTCCCACACCAACAACCTCCCCCATCATCGTGGCACACTCATTGCACCCCGTGAACACATTCTGGAGCACTGCTGCACCACGGAGATAATAGTTTTTACCCTGTAGTTCACACTCTACCCCAGCACATTCAGTAGGTTAAGACAGGATATATAAAGTCCATAATCTGACCCTGCAATATCATTTAGGACAACTCAAAGTTCCAAAAATGCCCCCACATCACATCTCTTCTTCCCTCTCCCTGACCTCAGCAACTATTGTGGTCACTTTCTCCTCCTCAATGCTACAATTTCTTCTACCACTAGTCACAATGGCAGAACATTTTTATAACCAGCACCTCCAGTACTCCAGGCCTCCAGTACCTATACTGCAAAATGCCCATCACATCACCACTCTGTCATCAGCATTCACACATGCAAACACATAACTTTTTTTTACATTTTTGGGAGACTATGTCTGATTACACTAAGACCTGTTTTATGAGCTGTCCTCACTTTTCTCATTGTTGAATTGTGTCCCTAAAACAATATGTTGAAGTTCTAACCCCCAGTGTCTCGGAATGTGACCTCATTCGGAAATGGGTTGTTGCAGATGGAACTAGTTAAGATGAGGTCATAATGCAGTAGGGTAGACCCATCATCCAATGTAACTGGTGTCCTTCTAAGAGAGGAAGGGACACAGACACAGAAGAGAAGAATGCCATGTGACAATGGAAATGGTGATTGAAGTGTCACATCTAGAAGCTGGGGAATTCCAAGGGTCACCAGCAGACACCAGAAACCAGAAGCCATGAAAGGATTTCTCTCACAAGTTTCAGAGGAAGCATGACCCTGTTGACACCTTGATTTTGGACTTCTTGTCTCCAGAACTAGCTATGGAGCTTGTGCTACTTTGCTTAACAGCACAAAGAAACTAAGGCACTCATGAAACATATTTCCATGCAGTATCCTGGATCTTGAAGATGCCATGGACAGGAGGGAAATGTTCCCTCAAATCTATACTCCACTACTACACTCACTCATGCAATTATTTTCTTATTCTTTTATTTCATCAAATATTTAATAAGTGTCTTTAGAACTCATGTCCCAGTCCTTGTGCTAAACCTGAAGCTAGAAAAATGAACTTTTTTTTTCAAGAAGTTCAGATAAACAGAAGTCAGAAAAAGGAAAAAATATTTATATCATGGCAGAAGAAATAGTAGAGATATGAGTCCCTTATTCTAAATATAAACCAATTTCATGCCATTATCCAAATAATATATGTAACTAAAGACAAGAGTTACAAGGGGCTATTTTCAATACACTCTTACTTTCCAATGTAAAGATTCCATTATCATAAACTGTTTATGAAGACAAATCCATTTGAATCAATTCATACAAAATAGAATGGGCCAGATCATAACAATAGTTGGCTGGTTTTCTGTTCCATTATACTAAATCATAAATTTGACTAACTCATTCTACTTTGAAGTATGATTTACATCAGGTATATACAGTCTTAATAACATTTTCACTTATCTTTCACCCTTGTTCCAAAATAGATTGGAGGTATCCAATTCGCATTCATCTATAGGTGGATGGAAACTACTATGGGAGAAAAATGTGAGTCAATTTAGTAAAAAAGAAAAAAAAACAAAACACAAAGTAAAAGTTGCCCGATCCTGGATTAGAGTGGACATTATTCACTTCACTCCAAAACATTTTTCTTAGCTGTGCTGGCTTATATTTTGCAAGGTAGTTGAGGAGAGTGAAAAGTTACTTCATGCTTATAGAAGACAAGACAATAATAACAATAGCAAATGAGTGGGTTTTCTGTAGCAGGTATTTTGCACATGTGACTCAGGAGCCTTCCTCCTTCCTGTCTTGGGTGATCTCCTTGTACCTGGCATCTAATTCTATTCCATGGACAGCAGCTCTTATATAACTTGAGAAGTAAGAACAGAAATGTGGAATCTTCGACCTCATCTCAGACCTACTAAATTAAAATCAGCATTTTAACAAGATTCCCAGGTAACGTGTGTACATATTTAATGTTTAAGAAACTCTGTGTTTACTAGAAAAGGTGCGGTATTCCTCATTCCTGGTTTTGCCACAAGATTCACTTCTCCACTGCTACTGGGGCTACCTGCCCCTCTTGGGGCCTCCACTCAGTCTGCACATGGTTGTTGTTTCGAACGCTGAGATTAGCTTCTGCTCAATGGCACTGTACCCAAGCTGGCCTCAGAGGAGAGACATGGATTGTCCCCGATTGCTTGTACTGCCTGCTCCCTTGATTCCTCCCAAAACCATGAATAAATGTCTAAGTATGGAAATGACTGACCTTCCTGAAGGTTTGGGAACAGCTTGTGGGAGCTGCAGCACAGGAAAGGGGTGTGTGAACAAAGAACCAAAAATGGTTCTTAGATCCTTAGAGGAAAGAGATGACATTGATCCTTTCACAGGAGGCTTCTATTGAGTGCCAAGTTCCTTGTCTTGCTTCCTGGTCATCTTTCCCTCCAAAACATATGTTCTTTTCAATATTTTACAGGACAAATCTTCACTTATCTTCAGGAAAATTCCTACCTCCCTGTCCCTAAGGGTTATTCGCACCCTGGAAGCTGTCCCCTCCTCCTACAAAGATTATAATCCAAATGGTTGTAATCAGTCTAGAATAATATCATGAAGGGCTTCAGTAGAACAATCTAACACAGATTTTGGAAATCCCAGGCAGTCCCTTTTTGAGGGCTCACCAGTTGTGCAACTTGAAAGTAGACCTTCCTTCCTCCCTCCCTTCCTTTCTTCTTTTCATATTGGCTATTAAACAAAACAATGCATCCCTTTCCCACAGCTTCAATTCTCTGAGACACAAATAATATTTCATGGAATCCGAATTTTCTTAAGGAAAGTGAACATTTTTCAAATGGCAAATTGGCTTGCAAAGATTTCCCCGGCCCAAATAAAAACTGTATTTCATGTTTCACCTAGAGAGGCTTCAACTTTCTTTCTGGATTTCCAGATGCTGAATCATTCTCAGGAGGGACCTGTGCCAAGAATCTAGCCCATTTCTTATCCTTCAATTCTTAATGTACCATCAGGGAGGCCTTCTAAAGTAGGTCTCTCTTGTTATTCTCTATTAAAGACACTTAAACATACATACACACAAAATCTCTGAGCTTTATCTACCCTAATTTGAAATGGTTTATTTACTTGTTTGGGTGTTTATATCTGCCTATGATGACTGCAAGAACCATGTCTGTCTCATTTATAATTGTTTCACCAGTACCCAGTATAGTATCTAGCCCAAAGTAAGTTCCCACTTATGTGATAAATGACTGAGTGAACACTGATGGATGATTTTAGTGTTCTCCTCCCTTGATGGTGAGTATTGGTTCTTCCAGTCATTTCTCAAAAAAACATGGCTCAAGACTCTGAGCCTTCAGATAGTTCCCTAAGTGTTCTAAGTTCCTCTTGAGATGCATTACTCAGAAATAAAGAAAAGAATCCACATGAAATCTGACCATGTGTGAAAAGTAAAGAACTGTTTCCAGTCTAGATACGTTCATGGGTACTATGAAGCTCGTTTCCCCCATGCACTCCTGAGTTGGATGGGGTCTATATTTACTCCACCTTTACAGATTTGAGCCCTAGTTTCCCAAGGTTGCTGTTACAAAATACCATAAACGGGATGCCTTACAACAACAGAAAGTTATTGTTTTACAGTGCTTCAGGCTAGAAGCCCCAAATCGAGGTGTCATCAGGGCCATGCACCCCTGAAACCTATAAGGGAGGACCCTTCCTTGGCTCTTCCTAGCTTCCGGGGGTTTGCTGGCCAGCCATGGCAGTCCTGGCTTTGCAGCATGTCAATCCCTCTCATTTGTAACATGGCCTTCCCTCTGTGTGCCGGTTTCTGTGCCCCTTCTTATAAGAACACGCCTAGTCATACTGAATGAAGGACACACCCTACACCTGTATGACCTCATCTCAACTTTAATGAGCCCATCTACAATGGGTCTATTTCCAAGTGGATTCATTCTGGAGTACTGGGACTTAGGAAATCAACATATCTATTTGGGGGCACAATTCAACCTATTAAGACATAGAAACTGAGGGAAAAAAAAGGAAGTGCCACTTATTCAGGATCATACCACCTTTGGTGTCACAGAGTCTGAAATCAGTGTGTCTACTAGAATGGGATGAAGAGAAGGCATTTCAATAGAATTGTTACACTGGGATTGACACGAACATCCCTGTGCTTCTTTTGCCATTCCACTTTTTGTGTGTCTTATAGTAATAATTTCCATTTTTGAGTGCCTCCCATATCTTTCACTGAACTTGGTACGTGTTTTATGTAGACTATTCCTATTCTTCCTAATAGCCCTGATCTTACAGAGGAGGAAACTGGAAATTTGCAGTCCACAGGTGGGAAGCAGTGGAGCAGAGACAAAAAGGAGGTCTATCAGATAGCAAAGATTGTGCTCCTGCCCCGCAGCAGGCAGCCACTACGTTCTGCGACCCTTTCTCAGAACTCATCTGCACAGGCTCTACCATCCGTTGGCCTTATTTTCACATAACAAATATGTGAAAACTGCACATTCCTTTCTGTCCCTTTAAAAACTATTTCTCTTTTTGCCCTTTCCATGAACTTCTTCTCCCTCCCTCCCTTCTCTCCCCCAAAATGTCCACAAGTAATTACCTGAGGTGGGCAGGAAGGTCAAGAACGAGAGACTGTGGAGACTGATGAGTTCCAGATGGTGCTGTGGTGCTTGGGGGCAGGGTGGGGGATTGATCCAGAACCCTTTTCCCCTCATCTCCTCTCTTCCCATGAAATCCATCTGTGGAATCATCTTCAGGAACCGCTTTTATCATACCTGGACCCCTCTCCCCTTCAAAGGCCAGTGTCTTCCCAGCATCCTTCAGTTGCCTGGCCTCGACTGAGAAGCCTGCCGGGCAAGGGGCAAGGCAATGGTATGCTAGTAGCTGGCTCCCCTGGGTTGCATATAATGACTTCCTCCCAAAGAGTACAGTATGAAAAAGGGGAAAAACGAGTAACTTTATGGTGCAGTAACCTGACACATGCTATTTCAGCCAGGTGGCAAAGGTCAGCATGAACAGCCATAAATCAGGTTGACAGTACGTCCCCTAGATATGATGTGATGAGAATAGCACTCTGTCAGCTCCCTCCAAAGAATCCATAACCATAGTCCAATAATTTAAAAAAAAAAAAAAATCTGGCAAATTCCAGTAGAGACGCATCCTACAATATACCCAATCAGCACTCCTGACAACCGGCAAGTTCCTCAAAAACAAGGAAAGCCTGAGAAATTGTTACAGCCAAGAGGAGCCTAAGAAGATGAGGAAACTAAATGTAACATGCTATCCTGGTTGTGATCCTGGCACAGTAAAAGGAGAGTAGGTAAAAACTAAGAAAATCTGAAGAAACGATGAACTAGAGTTAATGATGTACAAATATTAGTTCATTGTAACAATTATATGGCAGTAAGATAATAGGGCAAATATATATGGAGGAACATGTGGGAACTCTCTACTATCTGCTCAGTTTTTCTCTACTCTAAAACTGTTTTTAAAATAAAGTCTATTAATTTTTTTAAAAATTAGCATGGCCACTTTACTACCATAAAAACAGCATCAACAACAACAAAAAAGCAAGAAGTCCTGATTTTAGAGCTTGCTAATTTTCACGACGCAAATATTCCACCATGGCCAATTCCAAGCAACCAACACAACATCACTGTACACAGAGTTTGGAAGCAATGAATAGCACTGGCTCATGCAAGTCCTGCTATCTGCCTAGGCCTGACTGCATTTCCTGGCCCTTGGTGAGATTTGCTCTGTCCCTAGATTTCAATCATCTTCCACCAGAGAAGAGGCTTGGATGGAATCTAGCCTGCTGAAGCATACCACTGGATTAAGGCCAAATTTGGGTGGCGTCAGAGGCAATGCCAGGAAGGAGAAGAGATTACTACAAAGATTACTCCAGATAAACTTGTAAAACTGACTAATAGAGCTCCCAAATCTCTCTCCTCTATTCTCTTCCCCTCTGACCTTTACAATGACTCTGGTTTTAGGCAGAGAAACTGGCTGAAAAAAGGCTCTGGAGCATGAAGGTCCATAGAAGGTTCAGAGACCCAGAAGTAACTCAGTGTGACTGGAGCTCAGAGAGAGGGAGAGGTGATGAAACAGGAAAATGAGTTGGGGTCAGCTTCTCCGGTGCTACAAGTGCTTGCTTCGGCCATTCTCAGTACCACGCCTATCACTTACCTTAGCACTTCCTTGGTGCTCTTCTCTCCCTGGCCTGCCTGATGAAAGCCTTAAGCACCCTTCAAGACCTTGTTAAAATGCCACCTCCTTGGTAAAGCCTTATCTGACGCCATTTCATACCTCGGTCAAGTAGCACTCTTGGTTCAATCTCCTGTTAAAGAATGCACCACTTTTTAATACAACTACCTATTTTACACTCCACTTTCCCCCTACCTAACTCCTCTTAGGCAAGGGTGATGCATTAACTCATTCCTGTATCCCAGTGCCTGCCCAACACCTGGTAGAGACATGTGTATGAAACAATAGAATAGGGTACACCAGAATAATTAACTTCTGGTAAACCAAAACCACAAGCTAAAAAGAGATATCACTCTAAGAACAGATTTTTCAGGTCTCAACAAGCAAAATGGGGAGTATTCTTGAACCATCTCCAAAAGGGGTCACCTCATGCTGCTAAAAGCTTCTGGCCTGGATGGCTGCTCTTCTACCTTTGGAGCCCTTGGACTCCTCACATAGTCTCATCTTCTTGGTTGTAATTACTCATTATTCTTGGCTTTGAGGATGTAGTCGTAGAGGCAGGAGGTCTGAATGACAACATTTGACCTCAAGTTTTTTCAGATTTGCCGCCCTAAATTATTTCTGCCCCCAAGCCGTCAATCTCACACCTCACTGAAGAGTTCTTTTTCAAAGCTGATTTGCCCAAAGCACGTGCCCTAGTCCCTAATGTTGTCTCCTGTGCTTTCTTTGCACAATGGCAACTGCCTTTCCCGCCTGGGGAACTCCTCCTCTCTGCCGAGGCCTGGTGGTGCTTCCTGGCCTGCGGCCCGCTTTGCTCTGTCCTCCAATTCCAATTGTCTTCCACCGGATTGGAGGCTGGAACTGAGCCTGGTGTCCAGGGCTGTGAGAAAGGGTGGTTCCCCAGAAGGATGGCACCGTGCATGGGAGAACAGCTGTGAGGGAAATAAAGGAACCTGTGTGACAGCCTGAGTCCCAGGGCTGGTGTATGGGCCTAGAGAGGCAGCCCTGAGTGTACTCACACTTTCCCCCTCAGCGCAGGTCCTAATCTCTCTCTCTCTTTTTAAAGCAGATTGATTCACACTCCATACAATCCACCCAAAGCATACACTCAGTGGCTCTCAGAATAATCACAGAGGTGTGCCTTCATCACCACAATGAATTTTAGAAACCCATACTCCTTATACCCCCCTATTATTGACACTTACCATTTCTGTGGTGACTTTGTTACAGCGGAGGCAAGAATAGTAAAATATTACTGTTCACTATAGTCTGTAATTAGCATTAGGCGTATTTTCCCCATATACTACCTCATTAACGCCTTGTAATAGTAACCTACATTTGTTCTAGTTCACAGAAGAACATTCTTATATTTGTACTACTAACCACATTCATTGTCCATAAGTGTGCACTATGGTATACAGTGCCAGGTTTCACCCTCTGGCTTCCCTTCTAGTGACATACATGACCCCAAATCTTTTGGATCAAGAAATCATCTAGGCGGCGGACTTGGCCCAGTGGTTAGGGCATCCGTCTACCACATGGGAGGTCCGCGGTTCAAACCCCGGGCCTCCTTGACCCGTGTGGAGCTGGCCCATGCGCAGTGCTGATGCGCACAAGGAGTGCTGTGCCACGCAGGGGTGTCCCCACGTAGGGGAGCCCCGCGCGCAAGGAGTGTGCCCCTAAGGAGAGCAGCCCAGCACGAAAGAAAGTGCAGCCTGCCCAGGAAAGATGCAGCCCACACGGAGAACTGACACAGCAAGATGATGCCACGAAAAGAAACACAGATTCCCGTGCCGCTGACCACAACAGAAGCGACAAAGAAGACCCAGCAAATAGACACAGAGAACAGACAACCGGGGCGGTGGGGAAGGGGAGGAAATAAATAAAATAAAAAAAGAAATCATCTGGAATCCAATTTTCGCTATAGAACCTCTCCTCAGAAAAAAAAAAAACGGTAATAAACACATTCGAGATGTTAGCTTAGAGTCGATGAACAAGGGCCAGATTCTCAAGTGCGTCTGTGTTTTCTATGGGGGAAGAAATGAGGTCATCCGAGGAGTGGAGGTTACAAAAGAAACATGTTTTGCACCACCACACAAAAAGATTTTTCAGGTACTTACAGCTGACCAAAAAAGGAAGAGAATGCCCCTGGAGGAAGTGATCCTTGTCCCTGGAAAGGTTCAAGCAGAAGGCAATTCCCCCTTGCCACAGTGTTGCTGACCCAGGTAACTTGTCACCTCTCTTCACGGCTCCAAATTCTATTCTACTACAACACCAGAAAACTCTGCCTGATGGCCTTCGGAGCAGGCACATTTTTAAACACCTAAACATGCTAGAAATGGTTGTGAGACAAATGACCATGTACTGCAAGCCTTTCAGATGAAAAGAGAGGCTGTCAACTCTAGGTAAGCTTAGCAAAAAAGCCCTACAATTTACATGCCAACTGTTAAACAGAAGGATCGAGCCATGTATATATAGAACCTTGCACTTTTCTTTACTACTCATATCTCTTGGAACTCTTCGGGAGGCTTTAGATCATTTCTTAGAAAACAATCCACTCGCCTCCAGCCTTTTGTGTAGACTTAGAAAAAGGCTGGTCTGTCAGGCCTTGGGCTTCCTGCACGGTTAGTAAGCACAGTCCCACGATTTCACCAGTGGTGAGACAGGAGATAAAGAAACCCACCATTTCTTAAAATCTCAAGGCCGGATGCATACTCTCAATATTTATTAGAGATATATTTGTTTCCCAGTCTGAAGGAAGGCAGATGTTCCTCCAAGGGGTACATTTAATTAATTTTACCTCCACGTCTGGAAGAGGGAGACCAGGTGTCCCGAGTGACTGGCGAGGTGTGCACGTGCTTCACCGCACCCTTGATAATGCCCCAGTTTCTCTCTCCTCCGCCCGCTTCGTTGTTCTTCCCGGACATCTCCCTTCATCTGGCCAAGAGACAGCTGTGGCCCGAGGATGGCCCAGGCCCTTCGGGCTGCAGTTCCTCCCTGGAAAGTCAACACAGCTGCAAGCTTGGCTGGCAGACTCTAAAAAAGCCACCAGGAGTTGCAAGTAGAAAACAACTGGCCTTTTGTGAAAGAGCAAATTGGCAGAGGGTGGCAGGTCAGCCCTCTGTGTGTCACTGGCGATCTTTGCCACAGCAGGCTGGCTGGCAGGCTGGTTGAGCTTTAAGCTTCACAAATAACCCAGATTAAAAGAAAGCCACAGAACTGCCTGATACCTCTCAGGTACACAGGGGCGTCTCCACATCCTAAACTGTGTGGAGAACTGGTGTGGGCAAGGGAAGTCTTAGGATATCCAAGTCTTGTTCCCGGGGATGATTAGCGGTACAGGCAGTTTCATTCTAGCAGCTTGTATCCAAACAAAAGTTCAGCACGATGACAAACACAGAGCTTTTTTTTTTCTGTCCCTGAGCCAGAATTTTCTTAGTATTTGCATAATCCGCAGTGCTGGGGGAGAGCCTGTCACTCCTGCATTCAGGTCACTAATTGAGAACGTATGTGCCTGGGTCCCACCAAGCCAGCCAGGCCTATGTCATTTTGCACGGGGAGTTTTCTCACAGAAATTTTTATTTCCACACAATAGAAGAGGGTGAGTACAGTTCCAGGTCAAGGCAGGACCTCAGCTCCCAAAGGGCAAGTTGGTTTCTTCCCAAGGCTTCGGTAGGCCCCCAGCTGTGTCCCCAGCCCTGTCAGTCTGGGCCAACATTTTTTCTCTACAACCCTCCAAAGCAGGGCAACGCAACCGAGGTCCTGGGAAACACCACTCCTTAATTCATCTGCGCCGGAGGGCTGAGGAGAGGGGTGGGGGAGAAAGAAGGGAAGCTCTACTGGGATTGCAGCAGGGCTCGTTTGCGTAGAATATTTCAGTGCTTGCCCCTGTGGTCCTCAGGGAAGATCTTGTCAACTCCCTGGTTTACGGGAGAGGAAAGTGGCCAAAAGTAAAAGTGAAGTCAAGCCGAGACCTTCCTTGCTTACCTCCTAGCACCTGCACAGCTCCTTGGACCCCGTCGGTACTGGGTAAACGGTGGTGAAATTCTACTTAAGAGCCGTGCAGCATACTCATAGCAGGCTACAACTTGAGCCCAGGCTTTCAGGTTATCAGCCAAAGATTCCTTCCCCTTTTCCAGGGACAGAAGACCAATTCAGTTTGCGTCTCAAATACTTTAATGTCCAGCCTTGCTCATCTTTTTAAAAATTAATAGCAGAGTCTATGTGACCAGGATGGGTTTTCATATTTTACTCAACCCCAAAACTGGGAAGAGCTCACGACGAGAGGGAGCAAGAGTGAGCGCAGTCTAAGGGGGTGGACAGTGTCCTAAACAGAGAACCTTGGAGAAAAATGCTCAGTCCCAGGCAGATCTGAGGCAGACAGTGTCCCAGAGTCTTTCTTAGCAGAATGAAACATTTGCCTTCCAACCACGATTATTATTTTTCATTAAGAAGTTTTAGATTACATAAATGATACATCGAAAATATAGGGGATCCCTATATACCCCACCCCTCTCCCTCCCACACTTCCCCACATTAACAACATCTTTCGTTAGTGTGGTACATTTGTTACAAGTGATGAACACGTATTGAATCATTTCTACTAACCATGGACATAGTTTTCATTATGGTTTACAATTTGCACCGCACAATTTTATAGGTTTTGACAAAATGTATAATGGCCTGTATCTGTCACTGCAATGTCCTGCAGAGCAATTCCAATGCCCCCCAAATGCCCCATGTTACCCCCATTCTTCCCTCTCCCTCCCCTCAGATCCTCTGGTGACCACTGCCTTTATATCAATGTTACAAATTCTTCCATTGCTCGGATAACAAAAAGTCTACTTCAGTGGTAGTTGCATTCCCCTTATGTTTGTTCATTCTTCAGTCTTAAGGATTAGGGGATGGTGATGTCCACTCTGCTTCTGACTGAGAAGGAGCTTAGATCCCATGGGCAGTTTGGTGGAACTATCTTGCTTGCAGTTGTAGATATTCTTTTTGGGGGAATGGGCGTTGTCCATCATCATCCTTTCCTTAGTGGTCCTGGGGAATCTGAGGAACTGGAGAATGGGCGTTGGCTGCAACTCCGCTGAGATTCAGGGTTCAACCGGCATAGGAACAGCCAAATTTAAGTCTTTGGGACATATATTTAACAGGTATAGTGCTAATTATATGTTCAAATAGGGGCAGAAGAGCCATGTGTAGGAAAATTATAAATGAGTCCAACTCTGTTACATTGGGGGGATCGGCTACCATGTATTCCAAGGTAAGGCCCACTGACGGGGTTTGAATCACTAGAGATTTAAGTACCTAGAGAGTGAATGCTTATCATTATTATCTCTAACTAGCTGTTTGTGCTGCAAAACTTACTATCGTAATTTTTTTCTCTGTTCCCTTCATGACACCCTAGAGCAAAGTACAACTCTAGGCCCATAAGCCTGGTGAACCACAGGGGAAATGAAGTCATCTCTAATTGGACTGAAACTTAACATTTTGCAAGCACATTAAGTAAATGCCGTTCACTGATGCCAATTTCGCAGCCCCTATTAGCTGCTCACATCACATTTAATCCCAACATTCCTCTAGCTCTACATTTTAATATACATAAATATGACTCCAAGCAATGTAGAAGAAACTCCATGTGAAGGAATTTCCCAAGAGCAGTGCCAGCAGTGCCATTCGCATCCATTAACTGAGCGCAACCGGCAAACAGCAGTTTCACATTTCCTATTTAGATATCTTTTGTGGACAGTAACGGCCAGGTTCCCATTAAGGCAAAGTGTCAAATCCAGCAGGGCCATAACAGGAGTGGGCTCAGACCCCAGATGTACTAAGTCCCCATAGCTCTTGCCTCTTCCCAAGTGAGTGGCCCCAGATAATCCCTTCTGCATGAAGTGGGTGTACTTCTGGTCATAAGCATCAAGTTAAACCAAACCTACAACTATGTAAGCAATGGAGCGGACTAGGGGTCCATGCCCAAGCCAAAGTCAGCATGGAAAGTATGGCCCTAATGGACCTCCTCGGCTGTGAGGGAGCATGATGACAAACTGTCCAACAGGGTCTCTCCTTCCTTCAGGAAGGAGGTCAATTGAATTATATCCTTGCTCAGAGCTCCAAGCACAATGTACCCATAAAGTTACTGCAGCTGCTGGTACCCTACAGTGGATGATCCTTCAACCCTGAACCCATGAAGCCTGCAGTTACAGGCTTAGAGATGCACGGCCTGCACCAACTCACAGTGATTGTGACGGCTTCCAGGGCTTTTGTTCTTCCCCGAGTATCCTTTTCAAACAACCACCTAAAGTAAATACGGCAAAATGAGTTTCATTCTCCAGTGTCAAGTCTGATGATTATAGTGATGAGAATTTTGAAACTGTGTTTGGGTTGTGGGTGAAAACTCTGGGAGTTCATTAGAAATCTACTTTTTAATCTTAGAAAGGTTTATCTATTTAGAATTTGCTTTATTCCAGAAACTGTGCTAAATGCTAGAGATTCAGAGATGAACAATTTAGACTATCTCTTCTTATGCAAAAATTTCAGCAGGAAATACAGGCAAAAACAATTTGTGACACCTTTTCTTCCCCCTTCCTTGTAGAATCTCATGTGCAATTTTGCAGGTAGTAAATTGCCCATCTAAAAACATTTCTCAGTCCATCTTACAGACAGCAGTGGCCATGTGACACAGTTCTGGCCTATGAGATAGAAATAGAAGTCTTTGGGTGGGACTTCTAAGGAATCTCTTAAAAGGGGGACAGTTGACAGACAATCACAACCATTTGCTCTTGGCCCTTATTTCTTCTTGCATTTGGAATAAGTACACAATGGCAGGAGCCCCGGCATCCATTCTGAGAGTATGAATACAGGACCCCACCATAAGTATGATAGAGAAGAAAGGTAGAAAAGGAGCTTAGGCCCCTGATGACATTGTGCAGCCACCATATCAGCCATAAAACACCCACCCCCAGATGTCTTGATTTATGAAGGCGCAATGAATTCCTATCCTTCTAATGTCATCCTTAATTGTGTTTTCTTTTATAATAAAGCAATGTTACTTGGGAATTCATCAACTGGATTCAATCACTCATGAAACACAAAGGAAGAAAGAAATTAGGGAGATTATTTCAGATTGACAAAAATGATATGAAGGAAATTAACTGACACAGCTACCCAGGAGGAAGTCACTTAGGACAGGAGGATCTAGAAAGGTCTCTTCAGGGAGTGATATTTGAGTAGAAATATGCAAAGGAGGAAGGAATCAACCCACAAACAAGCTTTCCAGGCAGAGGCAGCAGCAAACCCAAAAGTTTAGTGGTAGCTGGAAATAGCTTTTCCTTGCTTGAGGGAGGGAGAGTACGTTGTCTTTTGGATGGCACCCAGAGTGAGGAAAGTGATTTTAGATAGAGTTGGAGAGGGGAGCAAGAACCCAATAATGCAGGAGCTAGAAGATCGTGGAAAAGATTTTAGATTTTATTTGTTATGCAATAAAAAGTCCGTAAAGGGTCTTAAGAGGAAAACACTATGATCTAATACAGTGTTTCTCAACCTTGGCACGACTGACATTTTGGACCCAGTATTTCTCTTTTTGTACAGGGGACCTGCCCTGCACAGCGCAGGGCGTTTGGCAGCACGTCTGGCCTCTACTCATAGATTCCGGGAGCACCACCCTGAGTTGTGACCAGATACTGCCACATGACCTCTGTGGGGGGGTGGTGCTTACCCCTTCTGAGAATCACATCTCTCATATATTCTGTGAGGAGAGGGGTCAGCTTGAGAATGCCAAGAGGGGAAGGAGAGAGACCAGTCAGGAGGTTCTTATTAGTGGTGCAAATAGGAGATGGCAGGGGCCAGGGCTAAGGGGTGGCCGTGAAGGTAGGGAGACGTGGACTGATGTGGAGAAGTGCCTGACGGAACTTAATGATATATTAAATGTGATGGTGGGAGCAGGTGGCAGGAGAGCAAGAGGAGATAAAGGCGTGACAGAGGTGATAGCAGGCGTTCAGCAAACTGTCCACATTTTGCTCCTTGGCACAGAAATGACTAGATTTTTCAGCCCCCCCTTACGGCTGACTGTGGCCACATGCCTGAGTTCTGGCCAATCAGATGTGGGCAGAGATAATGTCCACCCTTGCTGGGCCTGGCTGTAAGAGCTGAGGCGTGACTGCCGTCCAAGTACTCCCCTGCTTTGCTGGAAGAAGCGAAACACCTAGGACTCCAGCACCACGTGATGGAAGGAGCCCAGATCCCGGAGGAAGAACTTGGGGGAGAGTTTCCCATGAGAGCTGCCCGCCTTGAATCGGACAATGACACCATTGAGAAATAACCTTTTATTGTGTTATTGCGGCTCATTTATTTGCTGCAGCTTCTAGCGAACTTTAACCCAGCTAACATAAAAGCCTAGCTTTTAAACACTGCGTGTGAGAAGCTTGAAGGGGATCAGTAACAATGACCGTGGGAAAGTAGGAGGAGAATCAAGATTTGAGTTCCAATATATTAAATTGTATATGCTTATTAGATATTCAAGTGAATATCAAGGTGTGAAATAGGCAGTTGGATCTAGATAAGTCAAAGATGGAGAAATGCTCTGGGGAAATCATCAGCATGAAAAAATGTGTTTAAACACGAAGGATCCAATGGTTTACACTGGAAAAGGTCAAATAGAGATAAAAGAAGAAAATCCACAACTAAGCCCTGAAGGGTAACAGCACATACAGGTCAGCTCAGGTAGGAAGTGCCAGCAGAGGAGATTGAGGACAGTCTGAGAAGGCAGAGGAGAGACAAGATTTTGCCTCCTGGGCCTGCCTTGGCAGCACTGCCTTAGGGACTGAAAATTCATTTCCATGCCCCCCCCCCCCCCCCCCCCGCGATGCAGTGCTGGAGGATGTACTCGTGTTGCCTGCCCTGCTCAGAACTATTTCAGGGATCTGACAGAGCACACAGATGGGGCCCATGGAAAGAAGACAGCTGATCCGATGTAGTACTACTCAGCACAAAAAGTACTGAGCTGTCAAGCTATGAAGCCACGTGGAGGAACAGTCAATGCACACTGCTAAGTGAACGCAACAAGTCTGAAAAGGCAATGCATTGCCAACCACATGACATTCTGGAAAAGGCAAAACTGTAGAGACAATAAAAAGATTAGTGACTGCCAGGGGCCTAGGGGGAAGGGAGAGGGGCGACCAGGTGGAGCACAGGGCATTTTTAGGGCAGAGCAACGATTCTGTATGATATTCCCATAACGGTGGATACATGACTGGATGAATTTTTTAAAACCCTGGAACTGTACAACACAAAGACTAAACCCTAATGCAGGCGATTTGATCTTACTTCATAATAATATACCACCATTGATTAATCAATCCTAGGAAATGTACCACACTCATGCAAGATGTTAAAAGGAGGGGAAACTGGGAGGAGGAGCACCGGTACACGGGAGCTCTCTGTACTGTCTGCACAATATTTCTGTAAACCTTAAACTACTCTAAAAAATAAAGTTTATTAAAAGAAAAAAAAAAAAAAGGAAGACAGCTGCGGACAGGTTGAGAAGACAAAATGGGTAGAGAGAGGGATGAGACCAGACAGAGAAGAGGTGGCATTCCCTGCTCTCTGTCAACAACCAGCAAAAGCCGGCTCTGGTCAGTAACCAAGATCTGCAGGGGAGACAGCAGGTGGTCTGGGGTGGGGAGAGGAAGTCGGGGAGGAGGGAGGAGCTTTTCTTGGTTAACGGATGTTTTATTATGGTCTGTGCATTTCTAAAGCCCCCTGGTGTTTACCAGGAGCGCCGAGAGGAGTGTGGGAGAGTAACTCCTTGGTGGTTATGTTGGGAAGGGATCCCCACAGGAAGCAGAGCAGAAGAATCGAGAGTAGCGCACTCTCGGAACAGTCCCACCATCACAAGCTCTGGTTCACTCTCAGTCCCATATCAGATCTTGTATCCTGGTTTGGGAATTGGGAAATATGGTTACCTGAACTAAATATCTTCTTAACCAACTAAGCCATGGGGTCAAAGACTGAACTAAATATCTTTTTAACCCAAGAATATCCAAGAGTGCAGCATATCACAAGTGACATAATTTGCATCCCAATTTTTTTTAACCAGGTATGGGGCAGAGCGAGAAAGAAGCTTGTATTCACTGAGGACTTAACCATGTGTCAAACACTGTGCTATGTTTTTTACAGGTGTTTTTCTCAATTAAGCCTTACAGCGAATCAGGAAAGTAAACATAATTATGATCCCCATTTTGCAGATGAAGAAACTGAGGCTCAGAGAAATAAAATAATTCACCTAAGTTCACATTGCCTGTAAGGTGTGAAACCCACAAATGCATTTGCTATGTTGCTAGGAATTTCACAAACTTTATCTCCATTGTGTTCACCTTAAAAATAAGGAAAATGAGGACTTGGCCAAGCTCACAGAGAGCTAGGATTTGAACTTCGGCTTGTCAGTTTTTTCCACTGAACTAGTTTGCTTCTCAGGATTGCTTGGCCCCTGGTACCTCAGGATGCATGGATTACTGTACATGATGGATAAGAAATCAGACTGGATTTTTTTGGAGCAAACTCAGCCACCGAGACCGCCAAGGTTGACTGGCCTGATGTTGGGAAGCAACTTTTACTTTGGTTCCCAGTAACTGTGTGGTTCCAGCTGGTGACAAAAACTCCTGCTCTGCTCTAACAGATAAATGGCCTCCAGGCTGGAAAAGCAGTACTGACCAGCAACTCATCAGGAAAGGGAGACTCCCACTGATAAGACGGAAAAGCACCTAAAGGGAATTTGGCCCAAGCAGCATGCACCAGTGGTTACCCGACTAATTTTCAGCATCAAAGTTTCCAGCTGCAGCCAAACATGATAATATTTCCAAAACCATGATTTTGGAAGTAGTTGAGGATTGTGGTTAATAATATAAATACAGGAATGTTCTTCTACAGGGTGTTAAAAATGTGGTGTTACATGGGGAAAATATACCTAATGTAATTTATGAACTGTAGTTAACAACAACATTGTAATGTTTTTGTAGCAAAAGCAAAGTTGCTACTATATTAATTCTAAAGGTAAAAAAAAAAAGTATAGGGTTTGGTTTTGTGAGATATGAATATGATTAAGCATTTTTTCTCTTCATTTTTTTCATTAATTAAGAGACCTTGACTATGTCATTTAACTAATCCCTGTTCATCTGTGTATCTTTCTGAACACTAGAGGACACCTGAGTTAGCAGTTGGAATTGAATGAGATAAAGGTGCCTGAAAAAGAACTTTTTAGTAGTAATGTTTCCACAATTTGTGGAGCTGCTGTATTAGACAGCCAAAGAGGTGCTGATGTAAAGTACCAGAAATTTGTTGGCTTTTCTAAAGAGTATTTATTTGGGGTATAAGCTTACAGTGACAAGGCCACAAAGCATAAGTTACTTCACTCACCAAAGTCCATTACTACATGCTGGAGCAAGATGGCTGCTGGTCTCTGCAGGGTTCAGCCTTCTCCTTCCCCTTAAGGCTCCATGGTCCCAGCTTTTCGAATCTCAGCTGTAGGCTGACATAAGGCTTGTCTTTCTTCCTAGAGCTGGTCTCTTTCTGGGCTCAGCTGCTCTGCTCTCTCCACAAGGCCAGCTCTAGTCTATCAGGCGAACAGTTTGGCTCTCTCCTTGGGGTTCCAAAATCAAAACTCAACTCTCTCTGTTCTCCTTCTCCACGTATTTACTCACTTGTCTTTGATTGAGCATCCGTTTATATAGCCCACAAAGGGTAGGGTAGGGGCTGGGACTCAATCTGAGTCACCCTAAGGGCATGGTCAACTAAAGCCCTAATCTTAATTTAATAAAGTAAAAGTGAAACCTCTGAATCTAATACAATCTAATACACCCAGAGGAACAGACCAGTTTACAAGCATAATCAATATCTATTTTTGGAATTCCTAAACAATACCAAACTTCCACAGCTACCTTTTCTGTTTTTATTTTTGTGAACTTGAAATAAAGTTGTTAATAAAAAAAATTTTTTTTCAGAGAAATGTTTCCAAGGAGTTACGTGCCAAGGCAGGCCAGATCAGAAACACAGCTGAGAGGTAATAACCAGCAGAAAGAGTCTAGAAGACTTCAGTGAGACCACTCCAAGTTTAAGGACAATTTGGATTACCTAACACTTATCTAGGGAAAGTAACACTTGGTAATATACCTGAAAATTAGATTTCCATGGAACACACTTTGGGCATATCTGAAGGAAACACCTTAAAGTTTTATAAAATTCACTGAGTATTATATATAAAAAATCTGTCAGGTTACATGCCATAGGGGCTAAATCATTGGGTAGGCATCCCAAAGATACCCCTGCCTGCCCCTGGCATGGTTAGTGAGCTAATAAGTTCCACTTTTTAAACTTAGTTTGAGCTACGTTTTGTCGTTGGCAATAAGAGCTCTTTGGATGAATACATCTGTTTCAGTTGTGGTTCTGAGACTTAGTATTTCAACTTTTAAATTTCAGCCAGAGAGTATCTGTTCATCATCTCAACCACTTAAAAGTCTCCTAGAAATCTGCAAATACTAGTTGCCCATCTTCAAAGGACAGACAAAAAGAAGGAAACTCTCTTAGTTTTAGTTTGCCAGAGCTGCCATGTTGAATGCCACATAATGAGTTGGCTTAAACAACAGGACTTTATTGGCTCACAGTTTAGAGGCTAGAAGTCCAAATTCAAGATGTCAGCAAGGCCATGCTTCCTCCCCAGGTCGGGAGTGCTGTGGTGATGGCAGTCCTCCATCACATGGCAATCTCTTCTTCACTCCTCTCTGGCTTCTTCAGACTTCTGGCTTCTACTAACTGAGTCCAAATTTCCTCTCCTTATAAGCTTCCACTCATATGGATAAAGGCCCAACTTGAGTCAATCTGGCCATACCTTAACTAATAATATCATCTTCAAAATATTCTCTGGAAGTGGATGTGGCTCAAGTGATTGGGCTCCCATCTACCATATAGGAGGTCCAGGGTTTGATTTCCGGAGCCTCCTGCTAAAGGCCAGCTGGCCTCACAGCATGCTGGCCCACGCAGGATTCTGGTCCATGCAGAGAGCTGATGCAGCAAGATGACACAACACCAAAACAAAACAGAGGAGAAACAATAAGAGATGCAGCAGATCAGCTTGCAGAGGTGGTGCAAGAGATTGAGTTCCTCTCTTCCACTTGGAAGGTCACAGAATCAGTTCCTGGTGCCACAAGCAGACACAGAAGAACACATTCAGCAAATGGACACAGAAAGCAGACAGTGAGGACAAAAACAATGGGGTGGGGGAGGAATAAATAAATCTTTTAAAAAATACATCCTATTCACAAATGGGTTCACACCCTCAGGAAAATGGGTTAAGCTTTGAACAAAACTTGTGGAAGACATGATTCAACCCCCAACAAAAACTAATGCCTCATGTTTTACACATGAGAAAGGTATCCTTTTTCCTATGTATTAAGAGCAAGTGACCTCTTAGGCTCTGTTCATCTATCTTCATCCATTTTTCTTTTTGTTCCTCAGACTGAATATTCTCAAGTGATCATATCTTCAAGTTTTATATGGTGTCAGATTCAGTTTGCTCGTGTTTCATCAAGCATATTTGTGTCTATATGCGTAATGGATATTGGGTTGTAGTTGCCATGAGATGTCTTTTACTGGTTTTGATGTTAGGGCAATACTGGCTTCATAGAATGAGATGGGAAATGATCCTTTGTCTTCCATTTTTTGAAAGAGTTTTTGGAGGATTATTGTTAATTCTACTTTAATGGTGTGATAAATTTTACCAGTGAAGTCATCTGGTTATGGGCTTTTCTTTTATGGGAAGCTTTTGTGTGTATGTTATTAATTCAATCTGTTTACTAGTTATAAGTCTATTCTGGTTTTCTGATTTGTTCTTGAGAGAGTTTCAGTAGTTTCTGTCTCTCTGGGAATTTATCCATTTCATCTAAGTTATGCAATTTTTGGTACACAATTTTTCATAGTATTTCCTTATAATCCTTTTTCTTTACATAAGGTAATGTCCCCTCTTTCACTCATAATTTCACTAATTTGGGTCTTCTTCTTGTTTTCTTGGTCTGCCTACACAAATATTTGTTGATGAGGAATCCAGCTCTTGGCCTTCAGAGAGGATAATTTTTAATAAAGTAGACAAGGTGACCCATTCTGTGGGCACCAATCTCTTTTTCAAGCTACTCTTATCATTCCCCAGTGTGTTCATAAACAAAATAGCCTTGGTGGTAGGATAAAGGCTATGTATGGATTCAGAAACAGGGACTATCACTCACTAAGGCTGACACAGCTACTGCCACCGCAGAGTGTCCAAACTGCCAAGAGCAGAAACCAACACTCAGTGCTCATTTTGGCACCATTCCCCAACCTAGTGACAGGGTGATTGCACTGGGTCGCTTCAATCATGGAAGGGGCAGCATTTTATTCTCACTGGAATAGACACAAACTCTTGCCAAACAGAACACTTTATCCACTGTCATGGTGTTCTACACAGCATTGCTTCTGAACAAGAAACCCACATCACGGAAAATGAAGTGAAGGAATGGAATGGGCACATGTACGTGAAATTCAATGATCTTGCCATGTTCTCTGTCCTGAAGCATCTGGACTGATAGAATGATGGAATGGATTTTTGAAGACTCAATTATTGGGAGAGGATTATGGGAAGATAGCAGAGTAGGAAGCTCCAGGAATCAGTCCCTCCACCAAAATAACTATTGAATTGGCAGGAACTGCTTAAGTCAACAATTTTGAAACTCTAGAGTCTAATGGAACACTGTGTAGCATCCAAGGAGGAGCAGGAGGAAAAGATTGCTAAATTGTATTAAGTACTGGTGAATTTAAACCTCCTTGCAGTGGCTATAATCCCCCATTCCCCAGGACATGGCGAGCTGCTTGGACTCCTGATGCAACTTTCTGGAGCCAGGGTGAGACATAATGATCTAGTCCTCCAAACTCCAATGGTTTTGTCGGTTGGTTGGTTGTTTCTTTGTTTTTTTTTTTTATCTGATTGCTGATTGTTGCTTTGTGATTAGCTACTTCTGATCACTGGGAGCCAGTTCTGAGGGTAGTGACTTTTCCAAACTCTATTGAGCAAAATGTAGAGGAATATTAAAAACAGTAACTTTCCTCAAAACTACAGGAAACAGTTCAAAGGCCTCATTAAGTAGGCAAGTGCTGAATCAAGAGAATGCAGCTTCAAAATCCATAGAAATACCTCATGGTGCCATTGCTGAACCCTTCTACATCTTACATGGTGAAACCCAGCTTGCACATTCATTGTGGGTACCTGACCTTATTTCAAAGGGAGCAGAGTGGTCCCTGTACCCATACTGGGGTACATGTATGTCAGTTCCAATCTTTCAGGTGTACATCCGAGGGACTGAACTGCAGAACTTGTCTCAGGAGTTTGTCCTCAGGGAAGGGAAGCAGCTTGCAGAAAATTGACATAGATTGAGAAAAAAGTCAAAATGTCCAGGGACAGAGGTCTACCCTGCATTAAGTCATATAAGAGAGCACCCAAGAGGGTATAGTTTCCAAGGGAGTAGAGGAGACAGTCACTTGAACTTCTGTAAACTGTAAATGGGATAATTCCTAAGGCTACCAGCAAGTACAAGCCCAGGAAAAGCAGCAGACTCCATGACTTCACCCAGGACCAGATAAGAACAAGAGGACCCTACAGTTTCTATTTCCTCATGCTGATTTTCTTGATAGAAGACCTTAACCCTGAAGGAGACCACCATCCACAGCAGAACCAATTTTCAAAGGTGCTTTTTGTTTGGTTTGTTTGTCTTGATCAACCCCTGGCACTCAAAATCTCTGTCATACTACTAGCTGGATACAAACTTCAGGAACAGACATCTCAGACTAAATCCCAGAGTTAACACTTTAAAATATTAAATGTACAGTATGCAACAAACAATTACTAGTCAAATGGTGAAACAGGAAATGATGGTCCATTCAATGGAACAAGATTAAAAATCCAGGAACCATCAAAGAAGAGGATCAAACTTTAGGTTTACCAGATGGACTCAACAAAAAGAGATAAGCAAGTCAATTAAAAATGAGCCAGGGAAGCGAACTTGGCCCAGTGGTTAGGGTGTCCGTCCACCATATGGGAGGTCTGCGGTTCAAATCCCGGGCCTCCTTGATCCGTGTGGAGCTGGCCCATGCACAGTGCTGATGCGTGCAGAGTGCCATGCCATGCAGGCATGTCCCCATGTAGGGGAGCCCCACGCACAAGGAGCATGCCCCTTAAGGTGAACCGCCCAGTGCAAAAGAAATTGCAGCCTGCCCAAGAATGGCGCTGCACACATAGAGAGCTGACACAAGATGATGCAACAAAAAGAAACACAGATTCCCGTGCCGCTGACAACAACAGAAGCAGACAAAGAAGAACACACAGCAAATAGACACAGAGAACAAACAACTGGGGAGGCGGGGGGCAGGGGGAGGGGAGAGAAATAAATATATAAATAAATCTTAAAAAAAAAAAATGAGCCGAAGACTTGAATACACATTTCTCCAAAGAAGATAAACAAATGGCCAAAAAGTACATGAACAGACACTCAACATCATTAGGTATTGGGGAAATGCAAATCCAAATTGCAATGAGATACAATTTCACACGCACTAGAATGGATACTATTAAAACAAACAAGTGAAGATATGGAGAAAATGGAACACTTGTTCATTATTGGTGGGATTGTAAATGGTGCAACTACTGTGGAAATCAGTTTGGTAGTTTCTCAGAAAGTTAAGGATAGAATTACCATATGACCTGGCAATCCCACTTCTATGTATATACCCAAAAGACTTTAAAGAAGGGACTTGAACAGATATTTGCATATTGATGTTTCATAGAAGCATTATTTACTATTGCCAAAAGATGGAAGCAACCCAAGTGTCCATCAACTGATGAATGGATAAACAAAATGTGATATATACGTACAATGAAATATTATTCAGCTGTAAAAAGAATGAAGTCCTGACACATGCTACAACATTAATGATCCTTGAAGACATTATGTTGAGTGAAATAAACCAGGTAGAAAAAAACAGTGTATGATCTCACTGATATGAAAAAATTAGAATAAACAAGTTCATAGAGTCAGAAACCAGAATGTAGGTTACCAGGGGATGGGGTGAGGCTAAGGAATGGGGAGTTTATGCTTAAATTGTACAGAGCTTCTATCTGGAATGGTGGAAATTTTTGGTAATGGATGGTGGTGATGGTAGCACAACATTATAAATATAGTTAACAACACTGAATTGTATATCTGAATGTGGTTAAAAGAGGAAATGTTAGGTTATATATGTTACTACTATAAAATTTTTAAATACGTATTCACAAGACTGTTCAACATAGTGAATCCTTGAGCAAATGATTGACTATAGTTAATGGTATTATTATAAAATTTTTCTTTAATCAATTGCAGCAAATGAACCACATTAATGTAATGTGTTAATAAAAGGGTGGTATATGGAAACTCTGAATTTGATCCATGATTTTTCTGAAAACCTACAACTTTTCTAAAAAAAATTTTTTTAATTCTCTTTCTTTTTTTTTTTTTGAAAGTTTGACCATAATGTGCCTTGGTGGGCTTTGATTTATCCTACTTGAAATTCACTGAGCAAACTTCTTGGATGTGTAGCATCAGGTCTTTTTCTTTTAGAATTTGAGAAATTTTCAGCAATTATTTCTTCATATAGTCTTTCTTCTCCTTTCTCCCTCCCTTTTTCTTAGATCCCCATTATGCATATGCTGGTATTCTTTATTGTGTCTCATGGATCCCTTAGGTTCTGTTCATTTATCTTCATTCAGTTTCCTTTCTGAAAAATCTCCAGTGATTCTATCTTCAAGTTTTCTGATTTTTCGTATCTGCTGTTTAGCCCTCTAGTGAGTTTTCATTTCATTGATTGTATTCTTTGATTCCAGAATTTCTATTTGATTCCTTTCTTCTATATCTTTACTGATATACTCTTTTAATGAAATAGCATTCTCATACTTTCCTTTTATTCTTGGAACTTATTTAAAGTACTGTTTTTAAGTCTTTGTCTAGTAAGTCCAATATCTGGACCTCCTCAGGAACAGTTTCTATTGATTTCTTCTTTTCTTATGTATGTCCAGTGCATTCTTGTTTCTTCTTCTGTCTCTTAATTTTTAGCTGACAAGCATTTTAAATAACATAATGTGGCAACTCTGGAAATCAGATCTCCCCCCTCTGCATGGTTTGTTGTTGCTGGTTGCTGTTTGTGGTCATCATCATTGTGTTTCTGCCATTTGTTTGTTTAATGACTGTCCTGAACTGATTCTTTGAAGCTTACGTGTCTTTAATGTGGCCACTAAAGTCTCTGCTCAGCTCACTTAGTGATCAACTAATAACAGAGATATCCTTAAATTCCTGGAATTATTAGTTTCCTAGCATTTGCCAAGAGGCTCTGTGCACATAGAACAAGCCTTCAATAGGGAAGCAGTTTAAAATTCTGCCTTTGTCTTCACCACTTGTTTGTAGAGAGCAGCAAAGTCAGGCAGAGATGACAGCTTAGGGCCTTCCTAGGTCTTTTCTGTCTTGCACTGTCCTACACATATGTGTAGCCATCTAGAGTCCCCAGAACATGATGGAACTTTTCACAATCCATATGGATCTCATTTCCTAGCTTTTCTGTTTAAGGTTTTCTGTCAGTATAGCAGTTTGATATAGTTTATGAATCCCCAAAATAGATATTGGATTATGTTTGTGAACTGGTCTGCACCTATGGGCATATTAGATTTGATTAGATGCAGAGGTTTCACTTTTACTTGATTAAATAATGATTAAATTTTGATTGGGCCACATCAGTAGGATGAAAATGGCATGGCAGAAGAGAAGATTGGAGTTTTGATCGTGGAACCTGGGAAGTAAACACATAGAGAAGCAGATATGTGAGGAAGGTGAGAAGATTCAATTGGACACAGTAGAGGCCCAGGGAAGAGAGACAAGCTGTTTGACTGATAGTCTATAGCTGGCCTTGTAGAGAGAGCACAGCAGCTGAGCCTGGAGAGAAATGAGCCCCTGAAAGAGAGGAACCCAGGAAAACTGAACCCTTGGCAGATGTCAGCAGCCATCTTGCTCCAAAATGTGGCAATAGACTTTGGTAAGGGTAGTAACTTATGATTTATGGCCTGATAACTGTAAGCTCCTACCCCAAATAAATACTCTATATAAAAACCAACAGATTTCTGGTATTTTGCACCAGCACCCCTTTGGCTGAGTAAACCATCAGCCTCTTGTTAGTTCCATCTTTTATCACCACCTCAGACAGCTACGGTGCTTTAAACAATTGCTGCTGATTGGTTTTGACAAATGCTCATGGAGAAAATGTCTTCTGATTGAGGTCTGAGTCAGGTCAATGGGGGTTTCAAAAGAACTGCCAGACTGATCAAATAATGACATTTCTATGACATTAGAGAGTTTGAAACCCTTCTGCCCTGCTCCAGTGCTGATAGACTGCTGTTATTCTCCCTGGTTGTGGGCCTGCTGGTTTTCAAGTCTTCTGCAGAGATAAGGTGAGGAAGATGGGACTAAAGCAAGTTAAAATACTACAAAGCCATCTTTGCTTGCTGAGGTTCAGGCATTTTGCTTGAATAAATGCTTCTTGGATAAGTGTAAGCCTTTGGTTCATTTCCAGAGTAATGAGAAGTTGACTTTTACAATTTTTTGCCAATATTCTTGCTACTGTTATGGAGGAGTAGTTTTCAGAGGTCCTTACTCTGCTATTCCTGCTGTTATCACAACACCCAATTCTTTAAATTGGCCATCCAAGTCCTTATCAGACTTTACCCAAAATTAGTTTCTAAGACTGAAGAAAAGCAGGTGAATGAAGGACACATGTTCCAAATTCCTTAATCTTGGTGCAAGAGGAGCCTCCTCTGTTGGGAAACTAGTAAAATATTAGATTATAAGATTTAAAGATGATGTGTTTACAACATATGGGAGGAATGATACTTCAGAAGTAGAAGGAGCAGAAATGAGAATGACTGAAGGGAGCTGAGAATGGGGAGGGGGTGGATCTGAAATCTGAACGGGACAGCTCAACAGCCTGCTGAATGAGGGAGGCCTTACAAGCCAAGCAAGACTCTTAGCTTTATATTAGGGATTGTGGAAAGTCATTGAAGAGTTTTATATTGAGGTGATATGATCAGATTTATATTTTAAAAGCTCTCTCCACTGCATAATGGAGAAGGATTTGGAGGATGATGAGAGTGGATGCAGACAGAACCATCAGAGGGCAATTGCAGACGTTCAGCAAAGGGCCTTATATAGCTGAGACTAGGGTATAGTAGTAAGAAAAGAGAAACATGACAGATTTGAAAGATGCTTAGAAAATATATTTGGCAAGTCTTGGGGCTTGTGTTAACCCCACTTGCCAGGCATCCTCATATCTTCCAGCTGGGCTTATTGCTCCTTTTAATATTAAATTAAATTAAAAGTTTTGGTCATGTATCCATCCCAAGTATGTTGGGAAATCCAGCACTCCCCTGCCTGCCTCCTCTACCTCCCCTCCCCTCCCCCAACATCTTCAAAGATTTTAAGGATGGACTTATTCCCATCACTGATTTCCTGCCTTCACTGATTCCTATAACTCTGCCTGATTTTCAAGCATCTTGTCTCTGCTTTCTATATTTCCCCAAATGTGGAACATGGGCTCTGCTTCTTTGAATTCTCAAAACAAGGCTTGCACCCAGCAGATCTTGCCAAATTCCTAAAGTAACCGATGAGGCTTCCATCATAGCATTACACAATCTATAATTTAATATTAAACTTCCTTGCTCTGAGCCATTCTGCCTCTAAGAATTACTCCCAGCCTTATTTAGCCTTTGGACGTGAGCCTCTCACGATATTACAAGGACCTCTCATTCTGTCCTCCTTTTTATGGACTTTTTCTGCCACCTCTAAATGTTGCGTTCTATTTACACATTCAAATGGCCTATTACTATGTTTTTTAAAGTCAGTTCTTTCTCAAAGAAAAGAAAAGTCTACCTTTGCCTTAGGGTATCTCAAAATCATCAGTGGAGTTTTTCCAATATACCACCATGATCTCATCTCCACGGTTCATTGGCCTGGGGTGGGCCTGATTATCAGCACTTTTTAAAAGCTCCCCTGATGATTCTAGAGTGCAGCCTGGAATGAGAACTACTGCAAGTTCTTGAACACAACAGGAGAATGGGTGGTACTGGTAAGGGCAGGATGGATGGAGGATGACTCCTAGGTTTCTAACAGGGCAACTGAGTCGATGGTGGAGCCATTTGATGGGAAAGACCCTGAAGCAGGATCACTGTGGACAGGAGAAGCAGCTGGGGGATGGCTGTAAGAGTTCAGTTTGGGACATCTTGAGTCTAAGCTGTGCTGGGGCCAGCAGGAAGTATTGTCTGGAGCTCCCGACAGAGAATTTGAGATAATAAGTAGTAATTGAAACCACAGGAGCAAATGAAATTCCATGGGAGCCATATGTAGGAGGCAAGTAGGAGAGACCTAGGACAGGCTCGATGGAAACTCCAACACTGAAGACTGGAATGGAGGAGGGAGAGCCAGCGAAGTGGATGTGGCCAGCTAGAGACCAAGAGAGGAAAAGCAGCAGTGCAAGTAGGCGCCTGCCCTTCTTCTGAGCCCTTCTCATTTCTTTTCTGTTCTATTAACCCTTAATAAGGAAAATACCCCCTAGCCTGCTAAAGAAGGTGGAGATTTGTTAATAAATAGCAAACTTGTCTTAAAATGTAGGAACCTTTAATATAGCAATGCCTCTTCTAGAAATGTATTCCAATGAATGTTTGTAAGCAACATTTCTCCTTCCAGGATATTCACCTCAACAATCACTGTAGCAAAACAACCCACATATCCAACAAGTGAATGGCTAAATAAAAGAGAGCTCCGAAGGGTATTCAGAATATGTTAAATTTTAAAAGCAGTCCACAAAACAGTTAATTTAAAATTGCTCTTTTTTGTTAAAAACATATATTTATCTTGAACAACCAGCAAGATGGTGGCAGAGTAAGGACCTCCTAGAGTCAGGTTCTGTGACAGGTCACTTAGTAAACACCCAGAGCTATCTGAAGTTAGCTGAAGAACCTGTCTGGGAGCCCTGGAAGACCAGAAGAGCATCCTGCCACATCTTTGAAGGAATGAAAGGAGGAGACTGCCCATCTGCAGAGAAGACTCATAAATAGAGCACTCCACGCCGGTGCCCATCCTCCACTGGAGGCACAAGCCACCTCAGGAGCTGTTCTTCAGCAGGAATTGAAAGCTCCACTTGCCAAAAATGGGGGAGGAAGAAACAGTTGGGCATCAGCTCCAACTATTGCTGAGTAAATTCAGTGGGCTAATGCATATTCCTGAGAACAGCTGAAGTTTGAGGCTGTCCATATTAGAAAGAGGCCAGGAGCCACCATCTTAACTCCATGCCTGGCATGAGGGGAAGCCAGACAGACTGAAAATCCCAATGCTGGTGGGGAATGGCTTCTTTCCATCCAGAACAGATTGCAGCTCTAGCTTCAGGGACCTGCGTCTGCCTCTCCAGGAAATTACTGGCCAAGCCGCGAAGGCCAGTGATTACCCTGTTCTGGTGGCAAGAGTTGCCCTAGGAGCTATTCTGTGGCTGGAATTGGAAGCTCCATTTCTCAGTAACAGGGGAGGAGGAGATGGTTGGCCACTGGTTTTGGCTACTGATTAGTAGACTTGGCTGGCTAAGGTATAACCATAGGAACAGCTAGGATGTGAATCTCTCCAATTCAGAAAGAGACCAGTAGCTGCCATTTCACTCCACTCCCCAGCCTGAAGGAAAGACATGATGGAAAATCACAGTGACAGTAGGAACCAGTTTCATTCACCCAGAATGGCCTGCAGTCCTAGCCTAGGTTTCAGCCCCATCTCTGGCAGGGACGAGACTGGTGGGCCCTGCACCAGCATATCCAGGTAACTGCAGGTACCTTTGGCTGGCACAGACTGAATAATTGGAAGTCTACCAGGGCAACTGTGGTCATTTTGAACCTGCAATGCATAGATTGCTGTCCACACCTGCAGCTCCATTCCTGCACCAGGCAGGAGAGAAAGGGGTATGAAACCTCATCAGTCTCTCTGGGCAACTACAGGCTAGGCCCACATGAATTGGATTAGTCCACACAGCTGTGACTCTGTCCCTACCCATGGCAAAGGAGAAAGTTGGGAAAAGCTTCATCAGTCCCTGGGGCAATGAGGGCAGCTTGAGCCTCCATAGCTTTTAGTATCAACTATATTTGGCTGCTGCTGCACAACCAGCAAGGAAGAAAGGTCAGGAAGCCCTAACTAAAGAGAAAAACTGCACCCCGCATAAATACTCTAGTAAGCCAGATGCCAAGACACCAACAAAAAATTACAATACACACCAAGAAACAGGAAGATATGGCCCAGTTAAAGGAACAAGATAAGCCTCCAGATGACATAAAGGAGTTGAGACAACTAATCATAGATGTTCAATTCAAACAAATCTCCTTAATGAATTCAATGAGATGGCTAAAGAGATTAAGGATATTAAGAAGACACTGGATGAACTCAAAGAAGAATTTGAGAGTATACATAGAAAAATAGCAGAACTTATACAAATGAAAGGCACAATAAATGAAATTTTAAAAACATTGGAATCATATAACAGCTTATTTGAGGAGGCAGAAGAAAGGATTGGTGAGCTTGAAGAGATGGCCTCTGAAAGTGAACATACAAAAGAACAGATGAAAAAAAGAATGGAAAAAATTGAACAAAATCTCAGGGAACTTAAAGACAGCAAAATACATGCAACATATGTGTCATGGGTGTCCCAGAAGGAGAAGAGAAGGGAAAAGGGGCAGAAGGAATATATGAAGAAATAATGGTAGAAAATTTCCTAACCCTATTAAAGGACATAGATATTCATGTCCAAGAAGCACACAACATATGCACCAAAAAAAATCCAAATAGACTAACTCTAAAACACATACACCCCAGAATGTCAAATGCCAAAGACAAAGAGAGAATTCTGAAAACAGCAAGAGAAAAGCAATGCATAACATATAAGGGATACCCAATAAGATTAAATGCTGATTTTTCACCAGAAACCATAGGCAAGAAGACCCTGGTATGATATATTTAAGATAATACAAAAGAAAAACTTCCAGCCAAGAGTCTTATATCTGGAAAGATTGTCTTTCAAAACTGAGGACAAGATTATGATATTCACAGGTAAACAGAAACTGAGAGAATTTCTAACCAAGAGACCAGATTTTCAGGAAATGCCAAAGTATGTGCTAGAGCTTGAAAAGAAAAGACAGGAGAGAACGGCCTGAAAGAGAGTCTAGAAATGAAGATTATATCAATAAAAGTAACCCAAAATGTCAAATGATTGGGGAAAATAAACTCTGACAGATAAAACTCAAATAGGAATAAACTTAAAAAATGATGTAAAGCACCTGTATTCAGAACCCTGCCACTCAATGTTAAAAGGAATCAAAAAAGGCCTAAATAACTGGAAGAACATTCCATACTCATGGATTGGAAGACTAAATATCATAAAGACATCAATTCTACTCAAATCGATATACAGATCCAATACAATCCTGATAAAAATTCCACCAGCATTTTTTTAATTGAAAACACGACTATCAAATTTATTTGAAAGGGTAAGGGGTCCTGAATAGCCAGAAACATCTTAAAAAGGAATTCTCATCTCCAGACTTTAAATTATATTACCTAGCTATAGCAGTAAAAATAGTATGGTACTGGCATAAATACAGACACATAGACCAATGGAACCAAATTGATGGTTCAGAAACAGACCCTCACATGTATGGTCAAGTGATTTTTGACTAGCCTGTCAAACACACAGCTCAGGCAGGACAAGCCATTCAGCAAATGGTGCTGAAAGAACTGGATATCTATAGCCAAAAGAAGGATAGAGGGCCCCTATCTCACACCTTATCCAAAAGTTAACTCAAAATGGATCAACAACCTAATATAAAAGCTAGAATCATAAAGCTTCTAGAAGAAATTGTAGGAAAATAATATCAAGCCCTGGTGGTAGGTGGTGGATTCTTAAAGGAGATAAGAGGAGGACTGAGATGGACTACTGATATTTAATGTATATAGAAGTTTTAATTAGCTTTAATGTAAAAGCCTGGAAATGTATTGAGTGGATGGTAGCAAATAGTGAGTAATAGCTATTTTATAAATGGGGATGTGGCTGAAAATGGTAATCTAGGTATGTAAATGCCAGTTGATAGAATGCTAGAGAATAATCTAGGAACTGAATAGCACAGTAAATCAAGAGGTGGATGAGAATTGTGGTTGATGTTACACATGCGAGAGTGTCCTTTGTGAGCTAGAGCAAATGTACATCACTACTGCAGGGTGGTGGGAATGTGAAGAAGTATGGGAAAATTACAACTGGGGTGACCTATGGACTGTGATTAGCAGTAATAACGTAACATGCTTGCATCTATGCTTAAGATGTACTGTGTTGATAATGGGGCAGTATGGAGAATATGTGCCATATGTACACTATGGATGTGGTAACAATCAGATGACATTATTTTATCTGTAACAAATGTTCCACCAAATAGTGGTATGTTGATAGATTGATGTTGTTTGGGAATTCTGCACGTGTGCATGATTGTTTTATAAATTTACAACTTCTGTCATAAAAAATATATTTAAAAAATAATAAAAGGGTGGGTTGGGGGAAATACTTTCATTAGTAATATTTTGACAATGCTCTTTAATCATTAGTTTAAAATATTTAACAACAATGCAAGGTATTGGTGGTAGGGTGAATTATGAGAGTCCTGTATGATGTTATGCATGTTTGTTTTGTAACTTCACAACTACTACTATGCACTTACTGTTTATGTATGTTTATGTATGAGTGATATACTTCAATAAATTTATTTTTAAAATAAGTAAATAAATAAAAATATAAATTAATTATCTATCTATATATATCTTTATGTTAAAAGAATGTGATAAAATATATTGACAATAATTAGCTCCATGTGGTTGGATTGTGTGTGGTTGGATTATGGATAGTTTTGCCTTCATTCTGCTAATAAATATTATCTAAAATGAGTATCTAAGCCCCCTCTCAATCTAAAGGTGGAGTGGACATCACCAACTCAGGGTCCATAGGATGCAGGAATAAAATATGGAATGGAGTGAACTTACTGGTATTCTACTACAGAACTATTGTGACTAGTAGTGGAAGAAACTGTAGCATTCATCTGGAGAAAGTGACCATAGTAGTTGCTGAGGACAGGGAGAGGGAAGAAGAGATGAGATGTGGGAGCATTTTGGGGACTTGGAGTTGTGCTAAATGATATTGCAGGGACAGATGCTGGACATTATATATCCTGCCATAACCCACTGAATGGACTGGTGGAGAGTATAAACTACAATGTAAACTATAATCCATGCAGTGCAGCAGTGCTTTAATGTGCTGGAGGTGCAGTTAATGTTGGGGTTTAAGATATATTTAGGGGATTTGAATCTCTGGACTGACAATGTGATAGCCAAATCCTGAGCCTCAACAGACTCCAGCACCTACAATCTGATTTATTGGACTTACCACACTCAGCTAAGATGGAGGTGAAGAAGGACAACCACCACACCATGGAGCCTAGAGTGATTACAACTGAAAATGGGAGGATTGCATCCAGCATCCAGGTGGAATCTGAGCCTCCTCTTGACATAAAGGTGCAATGGACACAACCAATCCAGTGTCCACATAGAAGAGGTGGCATTGGATTGGGAAAAGTGGACATAATGGACAAAGGGTATGGGGAAAGGCAGGAAGAGATGAGAGGTGGAGGCGTCTTCGGGACATGGAGCTGCCCTGGATGGTGCTTCAGAGGTAATCACCGGACATTGTAAATCCTCACAGGGCCTACATGATGGAATAGAGGAGAGTATGGGCCATGATGTGAACCAATGTATATGAGGTGCAGAGGTGCCCAAAGATGTACTTACCAAATCCAATGGATGTGTCATGATGATGGGAACGAGTGTTGTTGGGGGGGGGGGAGAGGGGGGGTGGGGGGGGTGGGGTTGAATGGGACCTCACATATATATTTTTAATGTAATATTATTACAAAGTCAATAAAAAATAAAAAAATTAAAAAAAAAAAAAAAAAAAAAAAAAAAAAACAAAATGTATTCACCAAATGCAATGAATGTGCCACAAGGATGAAAGAGGTTGTTAATGTGGGAGGAGTTGGGGGGTGGGGTATGGGGGATGTGGGAACCTCTTATATTTTTTAACATAACATTTTTTGTGAACTATGTATCTTTTTTTTAAACAAAGGACATTTAATAAAATAAATAAATAACCCCCCAAAAAATAAAAATAAAATGAGCCTCTATTAACTGTGTGATAACAATAAGAATGAAGATGATAAGTTAAATAAGGAAAAAACCCACAAAACTCCAAGCCAAACACCAGATAGAGTTTTAAAGTGGTGAGGAAAGTCTATTTAAATTAAGAATTAATTCTGCTTCATTAGCAATCCCTCCAGAGATGTGTGCTTCTCCTCTAAGGAGTTCCTTGGATAGACACAGCTAGGAAGTACAAATTGAAATTAAAACTGAGAAAAACAAATAAAGGTTAGTGTCATTGGAAGCAATGCATTGTGGAATAATGATGGAATAATAATGGAATTGTTGGCTAGTGGCCAACAAGAACTTTCCAAACAGCTTGCTTGACCTCTGTGGGGTCTGAGGCTGTGGACATGAAAGTTAACTAACCCCAATCATGTCACAAAATGTGGCAATTGCATGGACCCCCGCCAGACCAGAAAAATATCTCACTTGAAATAGGAAATAATTACTGGGTATGTTTGATACATAAAGTTGCATTTGAAGTCACACTAGTCACCCCAAAGGGTATTCTTTTGTTCTGCATTTTCATTCTTGGAGACACACCATGATTCCATTTTGGTAAAGTTTAAAAACAGGCACCAACTCATCAGTAGCGTTAGACTCCCGGCGAAGCGTCATCTTATGGGGTCTTACCTGGATGAGACGGGGGAGGGAACTGGGACTGCCTTGTTTCTTGATCAGTGTGCTGTTTGCACGGGAGAGTTTACTTGGTATATAGGCATAGGGCTATATAATTATGATCTTTGCAGCTGTGTGTGTATGTTATACTTCAATTTAAACAGTTCATTACAAACAACAATAATTATAAACCCATTGTAGGTGAGAACATGGAGGCTGCAATTTGGATTTCCCTATGTGTTAATATTTCTCTGTGATTTTACACTACTTCTTTGGAATGATATTTCCTCTGACACCTAAAGCAAATAGATTTCTTCCTAGTGATCCCCGAGTGATTTGAATAATGAAAATCAAAATTTACTATGAGAGACCTTTGGCTTCAGCTTTCCAAGACAGTGATACTGAGGAAAATGCAGGTTCTTCTGTCCAATGCATTTTATTAACCAATTCCCAAGAAAACAGGTTTTCAAAAAGAGAAAAAGTTTATTTGTTAGCATAGCATAGGTAGTCAGTGTCCTACGGGGCCAAAATCTGCCTCTCCAAACAGCAATAATTCTGATCATTGTACAGCAGGCAGGTTTAACTGAGTGTACGCTTTGAATGGATTGCACAAAGCATGGGACTGTATTTAACACAGGAAATCCAGGGGTGGAAGAAGGACTCCGGTTAAGAGAACAATATAAGAACATTCCAGGAATGATTACAAATATGTAATACTAATACAGGATGCTATGAATTGAGTGGTTGGGAAAAATACACCAAATGTAAGATATGGCCTATAGTTGGTAGTAATATTTTGATGATGCTCTTTCATAGTTTGTAACAAATGTTCACAACAGTGCAAGGTGCTGGTGGTGGAGTGAGGTATGGGAACCTGGTAGGATGATATGCACATTTGTTTTGTAAGTTCCCAAGTTTTATTATATATTTATTGTTTATGGAATTCATAAATGAATGATTGTGGCAGTCTGAGATTATTTGTGAATTCCAAAAAGAGATGATATTTGTAAACTGGTCTGTTCCTCTGGGTGGGATACCCTTTGATTGTATTAGATTCAGCTGAGGTGTCTTTGATTAAATTATGTTAAGATTAGGGCTTTGATTTGACCAGTTAGTAGGATGTAACTCAGGCTTGAGTTCCTGCTCCCAGGTGAGCTATATAAACACACTCACTCAGACACATGGAAGAGAGAGAGAATTTTCTTCCTATGGCCTCGGGAAGAGAGACAAGCCCTCTGCCAGCCTGCAGCTGAGATCGGAAGAAGCTGGTCCTACAGAGCCTTAAGAGGAAAAAAGAAGAGACCAGGCCCGCCATCTTGCTTCCACATGGCAGCTGACTTGGTTGGGAGAGCAACCTTGAGTTGGACTCTGTAGGGCCTTGTAACTGTAAGCTTTTACCCCAAATAAATACCCTTTATAAAAGCCAACAGATTTCTGGTACTTTGCATCAGCACCCCTTTTGCTGACTAATACAATGATAGACTTCAATAAAATTTTATTTTAAAAAAAAGACAGGTAGGTTTAGGCTAATGAGTAATTGAGGTGGAGTTGGCTCAGGTTCCTTAATTAATAAACATTATAGGGACTGAACAAGATGGGGAATGGGTACAAAATGGGGGTCAGTTACAAAGTTTTTTATGGGCTTCAAACAGGGGAGGATGAAGTGGTTACATTTCAATAGAAATGTTCATATACAAGGGTAAAATCAATCTGGAGTAATCATCATAACAGCAGGTCTTAGAAATGACCACATACAAAGGTAAGATTCCTTTGGAATAATCACAATAGCAGGTTTTAGTTATAAATGATCACATACAAAGGGTGAGGACATTCCAGCAGTTTCAGTAATTTCAGATATTAACCTTTGGCTATTTTATAATATATGGAAAATTGAAAAAGGCATCTATATAATGATACAGCAATCATAGTTACTTGTTAATTCTTAACCCTCAGTTACAATAGGTACAGCCACTCAGAGACCTAATAGATAACTGGGGCTTCAGGTGTTTCATGGCTGGACTGTGCATTTCCTTGGATGGAAGGGGTTCCAATAATTAAAGCAAAGGTTCAGTTAACGGGACTCCTCAGGGAATGGAGAGTTCAGGAAAACTGAAGCATACTTAGTACCCAAAATGTGAAGTCACAAACTCTGGGTTTGTAACTTCTTGGCTTTGATGGGTGAAATCCATTTCACTTCCTTTTTACTACTTGTCTTAGTTTCTGGAGCTGCTATGACAAAACAGAAACATATTCTCTAACAGTTCTGAAGACCAGAAGCCTAAAATCAAGGCATCAGCAGAGCCATGCTCCCTCTGAAAGCTCTAGGGAAAAGAAACGAAAAAGAAAAACTTCTTCCTTGCCAACTCCAGCTTCTGGCGGATCCAGGTATTTCTTGGGTGGTGGCAGCATAACGGCCATTCCTGTCTGTCCTCACTTGGCTTTCTTCTCTGAGTATCCTTTTTTGTCTTTTATAACGAAACTCACATTGGATTAGGGCCCATCCTAATCCAGTGCAATCTCATCTCAATCCCAAATCTGATTACATCTGCAAAGATCCTATCAGGTCACATTCTGAGTTTCCAGGTGGACGGGAATTGGGGCGGGGAGAAACGGTTCAACTTTCTACTCAGCTGTTTGGTAATCCCATTGTTGTAGATAAGTCTAAAATTCTTGGCATGTCCTCGAAGGATCTGAACAGGTTGTTTCCTGCTTCCCCTGCAGCCCAGCTGATGTATTTCCTTTCAGTTCAGCACCTCTGACCACACGTCTGTCCACCAACATGCCCCTCTGTGCCCACCACAGGGCCTTCGCAAGGACTGTCTCTGCTGCCACAGTCACTGTTCTCGTGCAGCCCCATCTCTCTAACAAATGCTGATCCACCCGACCCCGCTCCTCACTGTTTCATGAATGACCACCTTCCCAAGACTGTAAATCCCTGAGGGCACGGCCCAAATCTGGGGGTTCACACTTCATCCCCAGTGCACAGCCCAGTGCCTGGCAAGCAGCAGGAACTCCTTTTACTTTTCACAAACGTTTGGTTGACATCAGTCCTCCCACTTCAGTCTTGCTCTCACACCTTGCAAAATTAAGGAATTAGATTAGGTATTGTCTAACATTTCACCCTACTAAGCTCTGAGTGTTTGCATTTTCTCTTCAACTGAATATTAACCAGAAAATATTATATTGCTGCAGCTGGGAAAGCCTTTCACAACTGTTTTATTCCTCCTCTCTGTTAATAACTGGATTTTTGACCCAAAGCCTTGGATCACCTCGTAGACTATTATTATCTAGGGGTGTTGGGATATTGGACTTAAGTGATTCTGGATTATTCCCCTAACGTTCATTTCTAAAAAAATCCCTGATACCATCTGTATTTCATGTAGTTTATCTTTTCCTCCTGAAAGCAAGGGGTTGAATTGTAAAAGTTGGTTCTATTGAGGCTACCAATTAGCCTCCAGGTAGCAGTGTTTAGTTAGAGATGCCCTGTGCACAACATCCATTTTCTCAGCCACACTGAGAAGAAATCATCTTACCTGACCCTGACATGCATCAAATGTTTCTCTTTTGCTTGATTCCTCATTTTCTCGGAACTTGGAATAATTCTATTGTCCTGTTTCACAAAATCCTCCTGAGGGCGGGCAGATGCAAACCACCAGGGAATGACCTGATGAAGACTGAGAGCACCACAAAGAGACATCAACCGCAGCAGAGCAGGGACACCTGCAGAGAGTGCACTAGGGGCCCACGAAGCCCAGGCGGGTTCGGGGTGCTGCTTTCAGCTCCCCCACACTGAATTATTAGTAAAGGCTTCCATCCCCCACAGGCGTCTTTTTTCAATCATCACAAAAGAGGGGTTTTCTTGGCTCCAGCGTCCCTCACCACCCCCCACTCCGTCTTCCTTTCATTCTTAACAAAGGTGTCAAGGAACTTGCAAAACTGTAACCGGCCAATCCTGTCACACAGATACTTGGAATTCTTCAATAGCTGATTTTTGCCTTCAGGGCAAATTCCAAAGGCCCTTCAAACTCTACTCTTTGCCTGCTTCTTCAACCCGCCTTCCCACCAGCCACAGCCCTCCACAGGCTGGCGGGCTCTCCCACGGTTGCAGTGCTCCCACCCAGCCCACCTCCAGCTGAATCGGCTCCTGCTGGCCGTCACTCCCTTCAGGAAATTTCCAGACACCGCCTCCCGGGCCTAGACACCTCCTCTCCTCTTTGCTCCCACAGCACCCCAACCCCTCACCCCGCGCACCCACCCTCCACCTTGCATTCTAATTGTTCATATTTCTGTCTGCCTCGCTTGGGGAAAGGGACAGTATCTGAAGCATGGGAGAGTTTCAATAAAAATTCACTGGGCAAATGAATGAAGGCATGGTAGATGTTACATTGTAAGGCTCAGTTCAGAACCCGTAACACCAAAAAAACACAATGCGCATGAAAAACCAAAGTCTCAGCATTAAAGAAAATCCACTTTTCAATACACAGACACCGCACAAGGAATTCTCGGAGGCAACCTTCAGCCTAGAAAGCTCTCAGGACATCAGAAGCCACAGAAGCAAGAAAGGCAGAGTAGCAGAGAACACCAGGTAAGAGGCAGGAGGGCTTTCCTCTTAGGTTCCCCGAGTGCTGCAGAAATCGGAATGCACCCTGGTTTCCCTGCCACGCGACAGGGGCTGAGGCTGGGCAGCTCATGAGGGCTGCCGCCTGCACAAACAGGACAGCAGGAGCCTGTTCAACAGCTGTCTGGTCCCTATGGTGACGGCTGCAGTAACACGTTGTTCCCGGGAAAGTGGAAAATATGCTACGAGAAAAACAGACCATGCCTAATTTACAGCCCAGAGAAAGGAGAGATGCTGGGACAGGCAGCACAGAACACGCTGATTACCCTCCAAATCTGCACAACAGGATCCGAGGGTCACCAAAGGCGGGGAAAGAAGCAGGCAGAAGTTAAGCAGCAGCGTGGCCTCAGCCCAAGGGTTGCTCTGAAGCCCTCTGCCTTCCCAGGCTTACCGGCTGGGCATGGGCTGTGACTCTTTCGGGACCTGCGTGGCTTCCTTTTCTCCACGGTGTTTCTGGGGTGATTCAATTCCTGTGAATTCCCAGGAAAGCACCACCTCGTCCCATTTCACAGCTTGTTGTTACAGAGACCATGTTTGACTGTGTCCCCCTACTCTGGTAGGTCCAGGGAGGCTTCCGCTGCACTAGGCAATCATGCTCATTAAAAACAAAATGAATTTGCATGCAAAAGCCCTGGCTTTCAGCCCTTACCTGTCCGTGACTTTAGAGAAATCATTTACCCCAACTGAATCGCAGAATTCTCTTTAAAGTAATAGTTCACAGAGTTGTTGAGTAAAATAAAGGATCCTAGAACTTTAGAGCTCATTATGTCCATCAAGTTAATTTTACTTGCTCGCAAATTAAAAAAAAAAAAAGTGTTCAAGAAAGTTGAAGTGCCCTGCCAGAGTTAGCCGTGTTGTCAGAGTTCAGATCCAAAATTGAAACTTGCGGTTTTGCTCTCCAGGGCTTAGTTTTTACAACTATAAAAGGAAGTGGTTGCACTAGATGATATCAAGGTCCCTCCTAGCACTCAGGAAGGGAGGGCGGTGGAAAAGCGGGAACCGAAGACCATGACCTCATTATTTCACACCTAAGGAGAGGAGCAGGATTTGTGGTGCTGATTAGGGGGCTTACCTTCTTGTCGGGGCACAGATCATAAAGGGAAGCCCTTTGGACACCTGGGGTTCACTCACTGCACCTTCTAGCTCTTAGTTGTTTTTGTTTTTTTTAACTATGAAGCAACAAGGTGGAACTCATTTGAACTTTCAGATCGCTTCCGTTTATTAAAGGCTATGGTCTTTCAGATTAGCATGGTAGGTAGATTAAAAAAGCAACAACTGCTTTTCTCTCCTCAAATTTATCTGACAAAAAGATTTTTTTTTTTAGGTACTGGGGTCATGGCTTGAACCCTTGGGACTTCGTATTTGGGAAGCCAGTGCTCAATCACTGAGCCATATCAGCTCCCCTGAATTGGTTTTCTCATTTGTCTGTTGTTTGTTTTGTTTTTAGGAAGCACTGGGGACCAAACCGGCAACCTCCCATGTGGGAAGCAAACGTTCAACTGCTTAAGCCACGTCTGCTCCCCCTACCCCAGATGGCTCCCTTGTCTGTTTACTTGTTGTTTTTTTGCTCTTTGTTTGTGCTCATTGTCTGCTCATTTTGTTTTGTTTTTTTGCTTCCCATGTGGAAGGCAGGCACTCAACTGCTTGAGCTACATCTGCTCCCATGACAGGGGGATTTTATACACACTCCTAACCCTCATACCCTAAGTCAGTCGTGTGTGTGCTTATTTCATTACCATTCTGAAAACATTTCCTGGCTTACCTTCAGTATATTATATGTGTTTTCCTTTTCATCTTTGTCACCATGATCCAGATGCCAACTTTTATCATCATTATTTATCACTTTATCATTACCTTTATTAAGAAAAATAACATACATCTATATAAAAATCCCCCCCTTCGGCTTTTTGCGTGCTGTCTGCTCTCTGTGTCCATCCACAGAGCATTCTTCTGTGTCTGTATTTGTTTTTTTATTTATTTCCCCTCCCTCCCTTGTGGCTTGCTTGCTGTCTGCCCTCTGTGTCTGTTTGCTGCACGCTCTTCTACATTTTTTGCTTGTCTCCTTTTCCGTTGGGTCACCTTGCTGAGTCGGCTCTCTGCAGCGCTTGCGGACTGGGCAGCACTTGTGGGCCTGGCAGCACTTTGCAATGCTTGCAGGTAGGGAGACAATCCATGGCGTGCGGGGGGAGCCTGCCTGCATAAGGAGGCCGTGGGACATGAACCCAGGGTTTCCCATATGGTAGACAGGAGCCCAACTGATTGAGCCACAGCCGCTTCCCTCAGGGAGCTTTTATTTCTTATTTTATTAGGTCCTTACAATTCCTCTACAAGGATAAATTCTCAGATACTAATATACCCATTTTACAGATGTCAAAACCTGTGAATAGAGATAGTAAAGATACCAAAGAAATGATCCGTCAATATCTTTGTGACTATACCCTTTCATTCAAGAACTTTGGAACCCATTCATCACTTAATATCAGATTTGACATCAGAGTACATTATTGATTCATTTGAATTGTTGCATCTGAAGCAACTACAGGCATAATTAAAAAGGTGAATTTTTGGCATCTTCCAAAATTAAGAGTAATTTTTCTACGAGAATTTTGCTTCAATTTCCCTGGGTTAAAAGATGGGACATAGCTGGGCCCTGAGCCTCAGCAGAGTTGTCACACCTACTATTCAGTTCGTTGGACTTATCCAGGTCAGCTAACAAGGAGGTGAGGATGGACAACCACCACACCAAGGAACTGAGAGAGTCTACAACGGCAAGCAGGAGAATTCCATCCATCAGCCAATTAAGAGGTGGAATGGGCATCACCATCCCAGAGTCCTTAGGATTGGGGAATAAAATACGGACTAGAGTGGACTTGCTGGTATTCTACTATATAATTATCGTGACTCTAGCAATGGAAGAAATGATATCATTGATATGGAGACAATGGCCACTGGAGTGGCTAAAGGCAGGGAGAGGGAAAAAGAGGTGTAATATGGGGGCATTTTCAGGACTTGGAGTTGTCCTGAATGATATTGCAGGGACAGATACAGGACATTATATATCCTCCCCATAGCTCACTGAATGGACTGGGAGAGAGTGTAAACTACAACATCATCTATAATCCATGCTGTGTAGCAGTGCTCCAAAATGTACTCATCAAAAGCAATGAATGTACCACATTACTGAAAGAAGTTGTTGATGTGGGGAAAGTGGGGGGGTGTGGGGAGTGGACCATATGGGAACCTCCTACATTTTTTAATGTAACATTTTGTCTGATCTACGTATCTTTTAAAAATAAATTTAAAATATATTTTTAAAAAAAGAGAGAGATGGGGCAAGAAAAGACGAGAGACGTTTTATACCCCAAAGTCATTCCCCAGCTCTAGGCTCTATATTGAATGATAGGAAACAGAGTAGGATTGGCATCACAAGTCCTGGGCTCTGCCATGCTCTGCTCATGCCTCTGAGCAAGTCACTGAGCACCTCTGAGCCTCGATTCCTGTAAAATATCAAAGAGGGGTGGGAAACCCTCTATGACAACAATTGGGGCTCCCGATTAAATGAGATAGCATAAGTGAAAACTTAGGAAACATTAAAATGGTAGACAAATAAAAGAAATTCTTAATACATCTATGTTTAGGTGCCAAAAAAAGAGAAAGAAATTTGTCTATGCCTTAGAATGATTCATATATTGACCTGTCTTTGTCCTCAGAAAACCAGAATCATTGATTTATTTCAATTAATTCACCATAAATCTAGAAAACCCCTTTGCAGGGAGATTAGCAGATAGATAGATAGATATGCTGGAAGACTACATTTACAAATATAGCTTTATAGATATAGCTCTAAGCTAGGAAATGATTAATATATGGCTTGGAACCATTATATCAAAGGAAGTTATTTGTTTACTTATTTGCTAAGAAATTTAGATTTTGCTACTAAGTGGAATAAGATCCTGGGAAGTTTCTTCCTTTCTCTGGGTTTCAGTTTCTTTATTGTAAAATAAAAGAAAGGAACTAGAAGATCTCTAAGACCCCATCCAACTCTATTGTTCTATGAACCTAAGAGTGGTGTTTATTGCAGGCAGGACAGGTAAATTTAAATGGGGAGAAAAAGCATAAAGAGCGGCCACAGAACATGTGTTTTCTGGGGTGTCCAGCTCTCTGGGATACCCAAACCACTTCTCATGCTGACACAAGGGTATTGAGGCCCCTGGACAGGGGTGGCTGGGAGGGAACAGAGGCAAGTCCAGAGCGAGGCCAGGTTGGCATGGGCCCAGGCCAGGTCTCATTCCCACGTGTTGCCCAGGACTCAGCTGGTTCTTAAAGTTTCTCAGTTATGGAAATCTTGTCATCACTGCTGCTCTGGATATCAGCTTTGGCTCCGACTCCAGTCAGATGTGGGTTGTGGCTTTTGAAATTTGGAGTGGATGAATTCAATTATAAGGAACCTGGAGGAGAGCTAAAAGAAAAATCGAGTTTACATGGCTTCCCCTGAACCCTAGAACTGTATATAGAAGAAAATAAGAAGCAACGAAGGGGGTGGCTTTGACTCATTGTTATGAAAGCCAGATGAATGCCTGAGTCTGCATCCCCTCCTGGGGTGTCTGGGGAATGGACAAAAGAGGTCTCCTTCATTTATCCTTCCTGTTGTTTAATTTCCATGGCCAAGAGAAAATAGGAGAAGGAAACCCAATCTTTACGCATTCAACAAAAATTCCTAAGTCCCACAATTTACCAGGGAGGGCATAAGCACCACGGGCACGAGAGCAAATAGGCACCGCGAGTCCTCCAGGTGGGAAGACTTACAAGGTGACCTGCAAGGTGCATTCCACTGGAGAGGGACCGTAGTGAAGTCAGGTGTAACCCTTTTACCATCCAGTCTCACCTACACAAAGAACGTTACCACTATTTCCTCCTCTTTTTTCCTACATCTTTGATTTTTCTTTCAAATGGAAACTTTTCTTCTCCTTGCATTTCTAATACATTTTTTAAAGAAGAAAAAACAAACAAAAAGACCCTCTCTTCATCCCACCTTCCTCATCAGTAACCACCTATGCAAGTTATCAAATCTTCTACAACTTCCACAACAGCTTCTGACACCAACTGCAAATACTGCAGTGACTCAGTCAACTCAATTCCGACTCTTAACTATTCGGAATTAGGGTTAGAAATTAGGGCATGGGAAATGGACTTGGCCCAGTGGTTAGGGCGTCCGTCTACCACATGGGAGGTCCGTGGTTCAAATCCCAGGCCTCCTTGACCCGTGTGGAGCTGGCCCATGTGCAGTGCTGATGCGCACAAGGAGTGCCACGCCATGCAGGGGTGTCCCCCGCGTAGGGGAGCCCCACGCGCAAGGAGTGCGCCCCGTAAGGAGAGCCGACCAGCGCGAAAGAAAGTGCAGCCTGCCCAGGAATGGCGCCGCCCACACTTCCCGTGCTGCTGACAACAACAGAAGCGGACAAAGAAACAAGACGCAGCAAATAGACACAGAGAACAGACAACCGGGGGGGGGGGGGGGGGGAGAATTAAATAAATAAATAAATCTTTTTTTTAGGAAAAAAGGAAGAAATTCAGGGCAGTCCTCTAGGAGATTGTCCTTTTGGTGCCCTTTCACAAGTTTAGGGACCCAGGCTGCCTGCACTTGTGACCAAGTGGCTATCAATTCAGGGGTTCCCACCACTCTCTCGGGTTCGAAAGTTGACTAGAATGATTCATAGAACTCACTGAAAGTTCTATACTTATAGCAGCTCTATTAGAGTAAAAAGATACAAATAAGAAGAAGTCAAAAGAAGAGACACATAGGATGTATGTGTCAAACATAAACTTTTGTGTCCTCTCCATGTGGAGTCAGAATATGTCACCTTCCCGGCACAGCAGCAATGAATTTTCTCAATCATGAAAGTTCATTGGAGCTTAGAGTGCCCAGAGTTTATATGGGGTCTATTAAGTAGGCATGACTGATAGAATTAATGCCCTCGTGGTTGAGCTCAATCTGCAGCTCCCTTCCCAGAGGTCATCGTCAAAGCCCCAATCCCCTAATCCCATGGTTGGTCTTTCCGTTAGCATTTGAACCATCAGGCTTGGTTGTGGGTCCAATAAGAAGAACAAAAGACACTCCTGATACAGGAAATGCCAAAGATTCACAGGCTGCTTCTCAGGAACTGAAGACAAAGACTAGACACGTTTTTCATTATTTCCAATTCAGTGGTGTAAATTATACTCACAATGTTGTGCTACCATCCTCACCATCCTTTGCCAACCAAAACTTTTTCATCACCCCAAAAAGAAACTCTGTAGTAATTAAGCATTAACTCTCCATTCCCTACCTTACCCTGCCCCTCTATTCTAATTTCTGACTATGAATTTGTATATTGTAATTATTTCATGTAAGTGAAATTATACGGTGTTTGACCTCCTGTTTTTGTGTCTGGCTTATTTCACTTGACATGATGTCTTCAAGGTTCATCCAGGTTGTAGCATGTTTTGGAACTTTATGCCTTCTTAAGGCTGAGTAACATTGCATTGTGTATATATGCCACATTTTGTTTATTCATTCACTCATTGATGGACAGTGGGTTACTTTCACCTTTCAGCAATTGTGAATAATGCTGCTATGAATATCAGTGTGCAAATATCTCTTCAAGTCCCTGCTTCCAATTCTTTTGGGTATGCACTTAGAAGTGACCCTCCCAGGTCATATGGTAATTCTATACTCAAGTTTCTGAATGAACACCCTAGCAGTTTACCACAGCAGCTACATCATTTTACATTCCTCCATTCTGTCTTGTACCAAGTGCAAACAGGTTTTACTCCACCACTTCACAAAACCACTCTTTACCAGGTCGCTTATTACCTCCACTTTGCTGAATTCTCAGTCCTCATATGAGAACCTAACAACAACATCAATAAAGTTTATCATGCCCCTTTCCTTTGTATGGTTTCCTGGACACCACATACTCTTGGTTTTCTACTACCACATTGGTTGGTTTTTCTCTAACTCTTTCGATAAGTCTTCATTTTCTCCAAGATCTCTTAATGTTGGGAGCCTCAGGGATTTGTCCTTGAACCTCTTCACCTTTGTGTTCTCAAGGCTAAATATACTTTAATTGCAAATGTTACCCAAAACATATCTAAAGCTCAGATCTCTTTCCTGAACACCACATGGCTATATCCAATTTCCACTCAGATGTTTAAATGACACCTCACATTTGAAATGACCCACATACTGACACTTTGCACTCAACATGGCTCTTCATTTCCTCTTATTCACAGCCTTCTTGGTTTCAGTAGATGGCACATCTATCCTTCCAGTTGCTCAAGCCAAAAACTTTGGAGTCATTCTTGACCATTCTCTTTCTCTCATACACCTCACTCAACCAGGAAATCATACTGACTCTACAACATAATCAAAGTATGCTGAGAATCTCACTTCCCCACACCTCCACTGCTACCACCCTGATTCTCTTTTCTGAATTACGACAATGGTTTCTAGCTTCCTAACTTGTTAGGCAAGTGCAAATGGGGTCTCTTCTAAGCATGGGATATGGGTTAAGCATTAAGATTCAATATAGAAGGGTGAAACTTCTAAGAATGAGTAAGAAAAGAGAGACATATGTACAGACAAAGGGCCAGAGAGAGGAGAAAAGAGGGAAAGGTATTACAGGCAGCTTTCTGCTTCTCTCCATTGCCTGGAATAATTGCCCTGTTAGACACCTGCTGATTTTGCCTGCCCCATAATCCTCCCCTTCTCTCCGTCCCAGCACCCACTTGTCCTTTATGCATTCCCCTTTGTATGGCCTGGTGAAGGTTTTTGGCTGGATGGTCTACCTACTGTCACCATGTGAAAATATTTAATAACATTGGTGGTTTTTGAGATCTTCTAAGGAGAAGCTAGATATCTGAATCTTTTTGTGAAATCTTCTATTTTTTATGATATGCTACATGTCAAATTAATCAAGCCTAGGAGTTGCTAGACAAATCCAGCCTGTGGTCCGACAGTGCAACTTTTGGCTTTAAGCATTATCCAATAGAGCACTGTCTTCTAAAATCGTTGCTCATTGATTATTGGTAATTCAATATGCAAAGGTGTTTGAAAAGCCTATCTTCTATGCATCATGGGATTTGCAGTTTTCTCCTTCTTATGTAATTTTGTTTAAATGGAGCCAATAAAAATAAAGGTCTAGAAAAACCAGTGGTTCTCAAACTCCAGTGTGCATCAGAATCATGCTTATTAAACACATACCAATGGGCCTCACCTCCAGAGTTTCTGGTTTAGTAGAATTATGGTGGCCTAAAATGTGCATTTCTAATAAATTCCCAGATGATACTGCTGGTCCAGGAACCACACTTTGATGACCACTGGTATAAACTAAAGCCCATGTCTCCATTATTTAAAAATTATTTTTAATGAAGACAATTTGCTGCAGCTGTTGACTGAACAAATCAGGGAGAAAGCCCTGCTGAGTGTTCTGATTAGATTCTTCCCAGATGAGTAAGATTGTCTTAACAGAGACAAGTCAATGTATCAGCCTGCAGACCACAAAAGTGCACTAATCCACACAGATCCACATCTGTGGATGATATCATTGAGTTAGCTTTCCAGAAGAAGGATGACATCAGGCATGCTAAATTCAGAGCTCCAACCATAGCTAATTTGCTTTGGCCCTCCTTAGCTGTTCTTAAAAAAAATTGGTGACCCCAGATGAGACTTGAAGGTGTAAAACACAGGACTTAGTCATTTATTTATCAGGATCGAAACATGGTGCTGGCAAAACTATGTCAGAAATACAAAAAAGATGTCTTCTCTGCCTCCTTCCTGTTGAGTGTTACATCCAAATGCTCCCTCCTGACTCTAAGACTGCTCATGTTGTTCCGTCTTTTGGAAATACTCTTCCTCCCACTTCTACTCTGGTCAAACCCTGGTTACCTCAAAAATTCATGTCTATACCACCCTCTCTGCTCCTGTACTTACTGTAGAGATGTGTTTTGAGGCTTACCTGAGATTAAATATATAAATATATGCATCCATTAATATGTTGTGCATAATAATTATATTTATAACTATATATTTTACCTATACTAAATATATTTATGTGTAAGGATATTTAAATAAGAATATTTATTTTAAATATAATACCTATTTAGATATATAATTATCCAGCACAAAGCATGGCAGAAAGAAGACCCTTAGTGCATATAAGCTCTCTTTCTCCCCAGAACACCATCCTAAAAAAACAAGAGATTGAGGTGAGTGCCTTTACAGAAAGAGGAGTTGTTTTATGTTGATCCAGTGAGGGGGACAACCTAACCCATCTTGGGGGAGTTAGTGACTGTTTCACAGAGGAGTTCATTTCTCAGTTGGGTGGGGGTTGCATGACCCAAAGAGGTTTTGTCAATTGAATATGGGGAGTAAAAGAGGACAGTATCTCAGGTAGAGATAGAAAAGTTTGAAAGATCCCTCAGGCTTCTTGGAAATGGTATTATATGCAGTAGTACATGGGCCAAGATGAACAAGAGATGGGCTAGGAGTTGGGTTGAGGCCAAGCTGTGATACACCTTGGACTTAATCATTGACTCCAGAGGATTTGAAGCAAGAGAATGTTATAATTTGTTTTGTTTCTTAAAATGATAATGTTGGCAGCAGAGTGTAGAGTTGTCTGGAATACAGAGTGATTGGTAGCAAGAAGGTGAGGTCAGTGGCTATTACGATGGATGAAATGACAGATGAGTGCTCGAAAAGACAGTGGTGATCACATTCTACAATGGCCCCAACTGAATGGGAAAAGCAGGATTCACTGAAATAAACTTGGGTTATGAAATAAAAATATTACAAATAATAATGTAATTTAAAATATAGAAGGTATGGATTTCAATATTCAAGTGTGGATGTGCAAAAGCTATCACTCACATATATATTTAAATCAACTTACTTTTGGTTTCATGTTCCAAGCCTTCTGCATTAGCAGAAAAGCACCTCAATAGTTCTTGGGGTTTTTCTTTGCACATTCAATCACAGGTCATGTCAGGTTCCCAGGATCTTATCCAATATAAGGAACCAGGGAAAGGATCAGCTCTGGTACACAGTAATCTGCTCCCAACTCTAACTGATAAGATACACACATCCAGCCCCTCTGCTACTTGGGCCACACTTGAAGCACAGGGAACTCAACATTACTTTCGGTTTTTGGTGCTGCTAACCAGTCCACACAGGTCCTCTGTTTTTTTTTTTTAATATACTCTTCTTTCTTCCTTCACCCAAATTCTCATGTTTCTTCCAAGCCATTCTGCTTCTTCTTTCTTAACCTTCTTATACCTTTTACTGCCTCTCAACACTCTAAATACTCCTAAGGATCTAGGCTTTTGGAAAATCAAGGGTAAAAATGGAGAATTGTTCTGCTTTTTTTCTGTTACTTTCTCCCCTGTGATAAATGAAATACAGAATCAACCCCTTGCGTGAATGGATGAAAGAGAAAAAAGAAAATGGAGGGGTAAGATTAGAAACTGTGTTGATTTGATAAAATATTATCCAGTCACAATGGTAACAGTGAGGATGATGGCGATGATTACGATGACGATGCTGCCCAGAAAATCACTTGACTTACTAGGCACTATGCTCAGCATTTTGCAATCCTGAAACAATCCTGGACCTATAAATTATTATCCTTATTTTACAACAGTGATTGTTGAAGTGCAGAGAAGTAAGCATCTTACCAAGGATTACACAGCTAGTGAGAGGCTGACCTGGAATTCATAGTTAAGTCTGCCAATTCTAATTAGTACCTTGTATTCTTGAACATTATTCTAATCTAGTCAGAAGATTATTTCCTGGAAATCAATCCCTCAAGGACGCACACGGCCTCTTCTCACTCCTCTCACTTCTTCTGGGGTCTCCGATGTGTTGGTATTTCCAAATGCCCTTGCAATAATTTCACTTCTATCTCTAGATTCTATTCGAGGGTTAATACCATTACTGATACCAATGCAAGAAATGTAGCAAACGTGAGCAAAAGTATTTTTGCAGATTGAACAAGGTCTTGAAGAAGAAAAGTGTATTCACCAATCCCCAAATCAGGAATATAATTTATCTGCTTTTTGATGATAAATTGTTTAAGTTCCCACACAAGAGGCATCAAAATATTATTTCACATATTATATTTCTAGCAAATGGTCAAGCTTCCAAAAAGCAGACATGGTGATTCTCTCTCTAAACATGATGTCCTACAACTTACAAAAGCTAGCATGAGCCATCAGCGCATCTGGAAAAATGCCACATGATTTGGGTATGTGTACTTGGTGTTTACTAACTATTCAAGTAAACGTATCTAATGGGTGGGACTTGCTTGTCCAAGCCAGTTAGTGCTGATACCAAAGAGGTCAAACATAATCATGATTAAAAGTGATAATGATAGCAGCTATCATTAACGTAGAATGTTCTATGTGCCAGGTACTGTTCTAAATGTTTGACATAGTCTATTCAATGTATATCAGTTAAAGAGAATCATGACATATGTAAACATGAATTTCTATTTACTATATAAATTAACGTAGACTCTCATGAAGAAACTGTATTTGTTCTTTGTATTTTCACTGTCAAGAAAATAAATCATAACCAGATTGGACAACAGAGTCTTTTGAGCATGTACAAATTGTCTGCAGATGGTGGTTACAATAATTTCAATTTTTGTCCAAGATCTCATGAAGCAAAACAAGAATCTGTGCCAGGAAAGAGCCATCTAATTAGGCCACCATGTGTCATGAATGAGCAAAGGGTCCAGAGGACATTTCACTCCACAACCCTCTTCCACTGATTATGAAACCCAAAGATATGGAATTGTTCCTCTGTGTCAACATTGGAATTTAATGAAACCATACAATGATGACAGTAAAAAGAATTGGCCACTATGTGCCTAAGTTTTGAATGTGTGAATTAATCCAATGTTACTTGTCCAACAACTTCATCTTTTTAAACTCTAATCAGGAGCTGAAACACACACACAATTCTTGTGGCTAGTTCCCTCATGTCTCATTTAGAAACTTTGCTCCAAATGGCATAATGGAGTCACTCGATTTTAACACATTTAAGCTTAGAAGCAGCAAAGCACAATAGAGAGGCCAAAATGCAGGATTCTGATACATTCATAGCAGAAAGAACGACTGCTGATAATTGAGGGAAGAATGAGAGATTCTTTTGTTTATCTATCCAACAAATACAGTTTTAGCACTTCTTTTGTGACAGGAACTATGCTTAGTTGAGGAGTATAACAATAATAAGACATGGTGTATTCTTTCAAGAAATTCATATAGAAGGTGAGACAGATAAGTAAATATTTGGCAGTCAGAAGGCAAGGTTGCTGACATACATAAGATGACAAGAAAAAGGAGGAGATCTTTTCTTATTTCAGGAAATGATAAGGAACAGAGTATTATTTCAATCATCTATCTTCAGTGGCTAACATGTGTTACACCCATAGAAAAATGATCTATAAATATTATTGAATCAAATCACTTCTCTTAGCACTCAATCTCAGTCTCCACTGATTTCTTTCTACTCATTATTGATTGAATCTACTCTATCTTTCCCATGTTCGGCTACCTTATTTTCATTATAGACTTTATAATTTTATCAACTTCCAAGGTTTCAGCTATTACCTGGATGGTCATGACTCCAAATTTTTCTTTACAACCCAGAAAATGCTCCTGGACTCAACTTGGAAGTCCAATTGCCAAGCTGTCATTTCCACTGGGATGTTCATCTCACAGTCATTTTAAAATCATCAGACCCAAACCTGAATTTATCCAACCCTAAGTCCACTACAAAAACCAGCATCACCTCACACAGTCCTTTAAAATCACCCAAGTCAGAACCTGAGAGAGGTCTTTACTTCTCTACCTAGTTTAGCTCCCTACATCCAGTCAAGGAAGAAGTTACAAATATTCCGTATAATTTTCAAAATATCCACTTTTCCCTACCTCCTAGCATGGAAAACATCATTTCCTGTGACTCCTCTCTTGCATTCCTCATCTGGTATGCATTCTTATTTTTCTTAAATCTCAACTGAATCACATCAACACTTAAAATGCCTCCTTTACAAAGTTTTGATGGTACAAGATTAAAGTGATTTCTTCTTTGCATGTTTGATAGAATTTACCAGTGAAACCATTTGAATCTAAAATTTTCTTTTGAGGAAGTGTTGTAAATTCAATTTCTTTAACAAATATAGGGCTATTTGGATTTTCTGTTGTTTATTGTATCAACTTTGTGTTAAATGTTGGTTTCTTCTCGTTAATTTTGGTAAGTATTCACTAAATTTGACCATGTAATCTAAGTTGTCAAAGTTTAGCACATAAAGTTATACAGTATATTATCTCATTATATTTCAATTATTTTTAAATCTTTAATGATACCTTTCCCATTCTTAACCTTGGTGACATATATTCTCTTTTTTTTCTTGATCCATCAAATTAAAGGTCTGTCAATTTTGTGGATCCTTTGAAGAATCGGCTTTATTTTTTTTTTTTTTTTTTAATTTTTTTATTTTTTATTGACTTTGTAATAATATTACATTAAAAATATATATGTGAGGTCCCATTCAACCCCACCCCCCCACCCCCCCTCTCCGCCCCCCCAACAACACTCGTTCCCATCATCATGACACATCCATTGGATTTGGTAAGTACATCTTTGGGCACCTCTGCACCTCATATACATTGGTTCACATCATGGCCCATACTCTCCTCTATTCCATCATGTAGGCCCTGTGAGGATTTACAATGTCCGGTGATTACCTCTGAAGCACCATCCAGGGCAGCTCCATGTCCCGAAGACGCCTCCACCTCTCATCTCTTCCTGCCTTTCCCCATACCCTTTGTCCATTATGTCCACTTTTCCCAATCCAATGCCACCTCTTCTATGTGGACATTGGATTGGTTGTGTCCATTGCACCTTTATGTCAAGAGGAGGCTCAGATTCCACCTGGATGCTGGATGCAATCCTCCCATTTTCAGTTGTAATCACTCTAGGCTCCATGGTGTGGTGGTTGTCCTTCTTCACCTCCATCTTAGCTGAGTGTGGTAAGTCCAATAAATCAGATTGTAGGTGCTGGAGTCTGTTGAGGCTCAGGATCTGGCTATCACATTGTCAGTCCAGAGTGAAGAATCGGCTTTAGAAATTGCTAATTTTCTCAATTCTTTTCCTGCTTTCTATTTCATTGATTTCTGATCTTATCTTTATTGTTTCCTTTCTTCTACTCACTTTGGGTTCTCTGTGCTCTTCTTTTTCTAGATTCTTAAGATAGCATGTTGTTGTCATTGATTGAGATATTTCTTTGTTCTAATATGAGTAAGGAATTCAAAACCATGTTTCCCCTCTAAGCATTGCTTTAGATATATCACAAATGTTAATATGTATTTCGTTATCATTCAATTCAAAATATTTCTTAATTTCCCATGTGATTTCATCTTTTACCCATGAATTATTTAATCCCATTATGCCAGAGTATACAAATTATAAATATTCTATCCTTTTAGTTGTATAAAGACTTGTTTTGTAACTAAACATATGGTCTATCTATGTGAATGTTCCAAGTGCTCTTGAAAACATTTATTTTATAATTGTTGGATGTAAAGCTTTGTAAAGGTCAAGTAGATCCAGGAAGTTTGTAATGTTTCCAGATCTTCTATGTCTTTATTGTTTTTTGTTTATGTTGTCTAGTTCTATAAATTGCTGAGAGAGGAGTATTAAAATCCCTGACATTATAGAAAAGTCCATTTTTCCTTTAATTCCATATATTTTTGCATTATAATTGCATTATAATTATACATTGATTATTGTCAGGTCTTCTTAAATTTTTCCTTCTATCAAATATTCCTCCTTATTTCTTTGTCTTTGAATCTATTTTATCTGATATTACAATAGTCACTACAGCCTTCTATGTTCAATAGTATATCTTTTTCCATCCATTTATTTTCCACCTATTTTTCCCTTTATTTATATATTTAAAGCAAACCAATTTGATACATATTAATAAAGCATACAAGTCATCTAAAGGATATAATCAATGGTGTTTGGTATAATCACATAGTTGTACATTCATCATTTCAATCATTATTAGAGCATTTTCATTATTTCAATAATAATAAACAGAAAACAGACAAACTAGAAATTCTTCACCTCTCAATCTCTCTCTGTTTCCCCTGCTGTACATAGCTGCTACTTATGGCTATTCTTGCACAATTATTTATTCATTTTTTAAGCAGCTTTATTGAGATATATTCACATACCACACAATCTATCCAAAGTGTATAATCTATGGCTTTTAGTGTAATCACAATGTTGTGCATTCATCACCACAAAAAAAATTTAAAAACAATTTCATTACTCCAAAAAGAAAAACTCCACCCCCCTTAGCATTCCTTCCTCAGCCCTATATAACCAATAATCTAATTTCATCTTTATAAATTGATTTATATTTACATTATATATAAATGGAATCATACAATATGTAGTACTTTGTGTCTGGTTTCTTTCACTTAGCATGTTTTTTCTGATGTTAACATTTTATAATATTAACATATATTTGTTCAGCTTCAAAACGGTCTTATATACGCAATTTTATCCATATTCATATTTCACATGTGGTTTGATTTACTATGCTATACTGTTCCATGTTAAGTTTTTTAGCCTTCCTTTTAGTAATATACATGACTTTAGACTTTCCCTTTATACCACTTTCATACCCACATAATACTACTGCTAGTTATAAACATTATGTTGGCTTTCAACATTTTCTATTCATTTCCGAAGATTAACACTCATCTGTTTTTACCAATTCTGTACAATTTAACCCTCGGCTTTCCATGTGCCTTTATTTTTAAAGTGTGATTCTTATAAGCAGCATATATCAGTAGGTTCTTCCTTTGTTCTCCATTTAGTCAATCTCCTCTTAATTAGAGTGTTTCAATCATTAATATTTAATATTATCTTTGTTGTTTTAAACATAAAATATTTATTTCATTAGAGTTGAATTTGAAATAGAATCTATCTGCAAAAAATGGAATAATAAGGAACAGATTTATACTTTCCTAAAACGATATGGTGAAAATACATGAAACAATGTTTCTCATAACATTGGTAATGAAACAATTGAGGATAATAATCTGAGAAGAGAAGCAAATGAGATGAGCACTATGCTTGTTCCAGTTTCTGCCTTGGCAGAATATCCAACCTATGGCTTAGGTTGCCAATCTCAGAGAGAAGCTGTCAGACTCAGTGAGATAAGAAAATAAAGCCAGAGTATGAAGAGGTCAAGAAATTGAGACTTCACAAAACAGAGTATCAGAGAGTAAAAAGTTGCACAGAGGTTAAATCTTGGCGATGTATAGTGACGCCCTGTCAATTACTTGACCAATTATTGCTCAGTACATTAGTGTAAGGGAACTCCTCATGGGTAAGTAGAGAAACCCTGAAAAATAGTATTAGTAACAATCAATTACTGACACTCATGCACATCCAGAAATTGTCCCTATTACCAAGAGTCAGACTGGAAAATATAAAGACACTTGGGGTATTCGTTACAGCACATTAGAGTACATTGCCTTGTTATTAGGGAGAAAATAACTCTAGACTGATGATCACTGCTCCTTCCCACCTTTTTTTTTCTCATTTTTAAATTATGATCTTTTAAAAAAAAGATATATAGATCACACAAAATATTACATTAAAAAATATAGGAGGTTCCCATATACCTCACTCCCCACACCCCCCACTTCTCCCACATCATCAACTTCTTTCATTTGTGTGGTACATTCATTTGATGAGTACATTTTGGAGCACTGCTACACAGCATGGATTATAGTTTACATTGTAGTTTACACTCTCTCTCAGTCCATTCAGTGGGTTATGGCAAGATATATAAGGTCCTGCATCTGTCCCTGCAATATCATTCAGGACAACTCCAAGTACCGAAAGTGCCCCAATATCACACTTCTTTTTCCCTCTCCCTGCCTTTAGCAACTCTCGTGACCACTGACTCCATATCAATGGTTTAATTTCTTCCATTGCTAGTGTCACAATAATTCTATAGTAGAGTACCAGTAAGTCCACTCTAATCCATATTTTATTCTTCCAGCCTGAGGACCCTGGGACGGCAATGCCTACTCCACCTCTCTATTAATCTGGTTTATAGGAGGCCTTGTAAAAATCCAGAAGCATGGATTCAGAAACAAACTAATAAACAAAAACAGAAGAGGAAAAGAAAGGAGAGAACATCTTCATGTAATGGGGAAGTAAAGCAAGGAAACTCTAAGGATCACCATCCGCCAGCACCAGAACTCTACAGTCTTCAGAAAGAGAGTAAACATTCCCAACATCTTGACATTGGACTTCTGACCTCTGAAACCATGAGCCAATATATGCTTCTTGTTTAAACCAACGCATTAGGTGGCATTTGCAATAGTAGAATAGGCAAATTAAGACATGCACTGTATTGGTGATGTGTCCCCTTATTTTTCTGTTATCTGAAAATGTCTTTATTTTGCCTTCAAAATACTTTTCGAAGATATTTTATTTCTTTATTTTCACAAACATTTCCCCTTCTCCACTCACTTGGTGTATTGGTCTGCCAAAGGGGTGCCAATGCAAAGTACCAGAAATCTGTTGGCTTTAATAAAGGGTATTTATTTGAGGTAAAAGCTTATAGTCCCAAGTTCGTGGAAAATCCAACTAAAGGTGCCAACCATAAGAGGTACTTTCTTACCGAAGTCAGCTGCCATGTGTTGAATCAAGATGGTGGGTGATCTCTGCTGGGTTTCAGTCTTCTCCTCTGAGCTTCCTCTTCTGCTTGAGGCTCTGTGACTCCAGCTTCTTCCCACTCTCAGCTGCAGGCTGGCATAGGCCTTGTCTCTCAGAGATTCCTCTATCAGTCTCAGCTTTCTTCCCAAGGTCAGTCATAACCTATCAGGCAAATGGTCTATCTCTCCCTGGGGCTTTATCTGTTTGAGCCTTCTTCTTTCCATCATGTGGTAGGATAAAAAATGATAAAGTTCTCTCCTCTGTGTGTCTTCTTGAGTGAGTGTCCATTTGTATCAGATCCGCCAAGGGGGTCGGGAGTCATCAGTCATGCCTTATTGATGTGGGCAAATCAAAAAAGCCCTAACTCAATCTTAACAGATAATCCAATCAAAGAATTTAATGCAATCAAAGGGCCCAACACATTGGGTCCTCATAGGGGCCTATCCTTTCCACTGGCTTTCCCAATGGCAATTCTCTTGGCTCCACCTTCAGTTAGTATCTGGGTGGTGACCAAGTTCCAGACTTTACCCTCCAAGAACATTGGGATGATGGCCACAATTTCTCTAATCTCTGGGGTACAGTCTCAACCCCCTTAGTATAATAAGGTGTTGGCAACATTCTCCCTAATCTCTGGTATACAGACCCAACCCCCTCAGAATATTAGGTGGCAACTGACCCTCCCTAATCTATGGTTAGTAGACCAAAACCCCTCAAAGTAGTGGGGTGGCAACATCATTCTCCCCAACCTATAAGGAACAGGTCCACACCCCTCATAACAGTGAGATGACACCCTCACTTCCCCAAACCTATGGGAAACAGACCTGTACCCAAAGTGGGGTGGCACCTTAACTCTCCCCAAACACTGGAGAATGTGCTTTCCCTCTTCTGTAGCCTGGAGTGGTCAAACTCTACCTGAACAGCAGGTTGGAACAGTCACCCTCTTCAAATGCTGGGGCAAACTTACCCCCTCCATACACATGGGTAGGGTCCCTCTCTTGACCAAAGGAGATATCTTAACTCCAGACCTCAGCTTTCATAGTTTTCCTCTTAAAGCTCTTTCCCTTCCATCTCTCTCCTCCTTAGCCCTTTTAGTCCAGACTGACAGTGGTTTCATTCATAGAGATCTTGCAAAATGCTTGTTGGTTTAGATTGTAGGAAACAGGGGTCCAAGACAGCAACACTTTCCATGAGTGTTTCCTGGATAACTGCAATTTCAATCCTGACTTACAAGTCCTAAGTTTATTTAATTCCTCTAATGGGGCACAATCATCTGGGGGTTTGATTTTCAGAGTCTTAGAATTTCCAGAATCGGTCTCTGGTTTCCTTGTGCCCAACAATTCAGTTCTCAACTTATCTCTTTCCTCTCAAATTTTGTGATAAATTGCAAGGAGAAGCCAAGCAACATTTCCCACATTTGGGTTGGAAATCTCCTTGACTAAATGCCCAAGCATATCACTTTCAAATTCTTCCTTCTTTCTAACATTAGGAGTCAATCTTGCTAAGTTCTCTGCAACTTTAAAATACAGATTGGCTTTCCTCCATTTTCTAATAGTAGTTTCATCATTTCCTTCTAAGGTCTTATCAAAATTAACCTTACTACAGATGCAACTGAAAGAAGGTCCTCATGCTTTCTGTCTGGTTGTGACAGCCAAGATTGAATGGTGGAATGCAGGAAATTCTAAAAACATGGGGAAGGGGAAATAACCTTTGCAACTTAGAAATAAACTTATAAACAGCCAAAAAAATTAACCTTAGATGCCATATTCTTAATCTAGGCCCTTTTCATCAAGCATATTAGTATTTCAAAAAAATACCCCTTACCCATTTATAAAACTATTCCAGCATTTGTGATCATTGCAAAAGTACAATCCCACTCCTGGTACCAAATTCTGTGTTAGTCTGCCAAGGGATGTCAATGTAAAGTACCAGAAATCCACTGGTTTTTATAAAGGATATTTATTTGGGGTAAAGCTCACAGTCCCAAGGCTGTGGAAAGTCCAGTTCAAGGTACCATAAAAGGTACTTTCTCACCAAAGTCAGCTGCCATTGTTGAATCAAATCTCTGCCCAGTTTCAGCCTTCCCCTCTGGGCTTTCTGATTATGATTCAATATCTATGTTGGTTATAGGTTTGTTGAAATTTTCTACTTCTTCTTGACTCAGTCTGGGTAAATGATGTAGTTCTAGGAAAATCCTAGATAATTTCTCTAGATTATCTAGGATTTTTTGGCATACAAATGTTCCTAATTTCTCTTAAAATCCCTTATATTTCTGAAAGATTAGTAGTAATATCATCATTTTCCCTTCTGATTTCTGATTTTTAATTATTTGCATCTTTTCTCTTTCTTTTTTGTCAGTCTAGCTAAAGGCTTGTATTATTGATATTTTCAGTATTATTGATATTTTCAAAGAACCAAATTTTGTCTTATTTATTCTTGCAAATTGTTTTTCTAGTCTCTATTTCATTTGTCTCCACTTTAATCTTTATTTCCTTTTTTTCTGCTAACTTTGGGTGTACTTTGCTTTTGCTTTTCTTGTTCCATAAAATGTAAAGTTGGTTTATTAATTGGAAGTCTTCCCTCTTTTTATTACAGTCATCCATGGCTATAAATTTCCCTCTGAGCACTGCCTTCACTGGATCCCATAAATTTTGGTATGTTGTTTCTTTTTTCATTTGTCCCTAAGTATTTTCTAATTTCCTTGTAATTTCTCCTTTATCCACTTCTTATTTAAGAGTGTGCTGCTTACTTGTCACAAATTTGTAAAATTTCCCCTTTTCCTTCCATGATAGATTTCTAGCTTTATTCCATTGTTGTTAGGTTTCCTTTTATGGTTTTAATATTTTAAAATTTATCTAGACTTCTTTATGTTCTAACATATGTATGATCTAGACAGTAGAATGAGCTATGTGTGTTTGATAGAATATGTATTCCACCATTATTGGGTGAAATATTCTGTATATGTTTGTCAGATCTCATTGATTTATAGTGTTGTTCAGGTCCTCTATTTCCTAATTGAAGTTCTATCTAGTATTGAAAACAGTACACTAAAATTTCCAACTATTATTACACAATGATTAATTTCTCCCTTCAAATGTGTCAATGTTTCCTTCATACATTTTGTCAGTTTGCTATTAGATGCATATATGTTTAAAATTGTTAATTCTTCTAGTTGAATTGACCCCTTTATCAGTATATAATGTCCTTCTTTGTCTCTTTTAACAGTTTTGACTTAAAATCTATTTTGTTTGTTATTAATATAGCCACCCATGCTCTCTTATTATTACAATTTGCATGAATTATCCTTCCATCCTTTCACTTTTAATCTCTTTGTATCTATAGATCTGAGAAGGATCTCTGGTAAACAGCATATAGTTGGGCAACATTTCTTTATCCATTCTGCCAATCTTTGCCTTTGGATTTAGTGTTTAATCCATTTACATTTAGGTAAATTACTGATAAGGATTTACTTCTGATATTTTGGTAATTGTTTTTTTAAGTCTTACACTTTTTTTCCCTCCTTTCCTCCATTATTGCCTTGTTTTTTGTTCAGATGGTCTTTTATATTGAACCATTTTGAATCACTTATCCTTTCCTTTTTAGTAGATTTTTTAAAAACTATTTTCTTTATGGTTGCCATGGGGATTACATTTACCATAATAAATCTATTCCAATTTAGTTTGTATTAATTCAAACTTGACTTCATTAGCCTGCACATGCACAGTACCTATATCCCTTCATCCCTCCCTTTTATGTTGTTCATGCAACAAATTACATCTTTATACATTGTGTGCCTAGTAACAAAGATTTACTCTTGTTTTTTATACATTCGAATTTTTTTAAGTCTTGTAGCAGTTTGGTATTGTTCATGAATTTCAAAAATAGACATTGGATTTTGTTTGTAAACTGGTTTGTTCCTCTGGGCATATTAGATTTTACTGGATTCAGAGGTTTCACTCTTAGTTGATTAAATTATGATTCAGGCTTCAGTTGGGCCACATCAGTAGGATGTTGAGTCCCTGGGAGAGAAATGAGACCTATCCCAGAAAACAGTTGATATTGGAAGATGTTGGGACTTCAGAACCTTAAGAGGAAAAGGGAGGCTGAACCCTTGCAGACATCAGCAGCCATCTTTCTCCAACACATGGCAACAGACTTTGGTGAAGGATGTAATTTATGCTTTATGGGCTGGTAACTGTAAGCTTCTACCCCAAATAAATACCCCTTTATAAAAGTCAATCTGGTACTTTGCATCAGCACCCCTTTGGCTGACCAATACAAGATTAATAAGAAGTAAAGACAGCATTACAAATAAAAAATAAGAATACTGGTTTATATATTAACTCATTTTTTATTTACACTGTAAGTCTAGTTTTTCATCCAGCATCAAAGTACTGCCTAGGGAAGCAGACTTAGCCCAGTGGTTAGGGCGCCCGTCTACCACATGGGAGGTCTGCGGTTCAAACCCCGGGCCTCCTTGACCCATGTGGAGCTGGCCCACATGCAGTGCTGATACATGCAAAAGAGTGCCGTGCCACACAGGGGTGTCCCCCGCATAGGGGCCCCACGCTCAAGGAGAGCACCCCATAAGGAGAGCCACCCAGCGCAAAAGAAAGTGCAGCCTGCCCAGGAATGGTGCTGCACACATGGAGAGCTGACACAACATGATGACACACACAAAAAAAACACAGATTCCCATGCCGCTGACAACAACAGAAGTGGACAAAGAAGAAATATGCAGCAAATGGACACAGAGAACAGACAACTGGGGGGGGGAAGGGAAGAGAAATAAATAAAATAAATCTTTAAAATAAAAAAAGATACTGCCTAGTCTCCTTTCCTTTCAATATGAATGACTTCCTGTAGCATTTTTTATAAGGCAGGTCTAGTGACAATGAACTCCTTCAGTTTTTGTTTGTCAAGAAATGTCTTAATTTCTTCCTCATTTTGAAGGACAACTTTGCCAGTCTATTATTTTTGGGTAACAGTTTTTTAAAGCACTTTAAATATGTCCTACTGTGGCAGCGGCGGTCTGAGCCTGGCCGAGGGACGGAGGGCCGTAGGCCAGGCGACTCTTCCCGGAGGCGAGGGCGAGGCGGGAGACTTGGCCGAGTCTCCGGTGGAGGCGTGCAAGGTGTGGAGGGCGGCGGGGACGAAGGAGACGAGACACCCTTGCGGAGTTGTAACAGAGCCCTTTATTCGGGGATGTACAGAGGTTAAATAGGGCTGTCGCGGGGGCGGGGCGGAGCTCTTACTGGGATGCCCTATAAGGCGTGCTGGGGAGACCCGCGGCAAGGATTGGCTGTGGGAGGACACGGAACTGCAAGGATGGGAGGGGTGCTGGGAGGAGTAGGCGTTTGGGCAGCGGGGGACAGGGGTGTATTTGCTAGGGGAGAAGGCTGGTACATGAGGTGGGAGAGGTGGCGGCAGGGGATTGGCTATTGCTGTTGCTGGGGCTTGAGCTTCTTAGGCTGTGGCGGGAAATAGACAACAAGGCAGTTGCGTAGGGGGGGGAAGGGAGCAGGAGAGGGAGGGGAGGAAGAAGGGTGGAGTGGCAGGGGCCGACCAGATGTTGCGTTTAGGCGGGCGATTATGGGCGCAACCTCTGCTGGTGCTTGGACGGGCTTGAGGGACGCGGCCGCCCATTCCAGCCGCCCTGTAGTAGGCCTGGGCAGGCTGAGGGCTTGCGCCCGTGCCAGCCACCCTGACCCCTGGCTCCAGGCTACGCGTATGCCTTCCGCCAGGGCTGGCCGTGCCTAGGGAGGCTTGCTGTCCCACATCTACCACTTCCTTCTTGCTTCCATGGCTTCTGTTGAGAAATAAGAGATTCATCTTATTGAGAATCCCTCAAGTATGACACATCACTTCTCTCTTGTTGCTATTAAGAATCTGTCTTTGTCATTGGCTTTGGTCAGTTTGACCAAATTATGTCTTGATGCAGATCTCTTTGGGTTGATTTTGCTTGACATTTGTTGAGCATATTGTATTTGTATATTCATACCTTCCAACAGATTTAGGAAATTTTCTACTTTATTCCCTGATATATTTTTGGCCATTTATTTCTTTCTTCTCATTCTGGGACTCCTATGATGTATACATTGGTTTGCTTGATGGTATCCCACAGGTTCCTCAGCCTATGCTCATTTTTTTCATTCTTTTTTTTTTCTTTCTACTCCTCTACTTGGATAATTTCAATTGTTTTGTCTTTGAGTTTACTAATCCTTTCTTCTCCCTTCTTCAATCTAGTCTTGAAAATTCACCTATATTGAATTTTTCACTTCAGCTGTTGTACTTTTGAGCTTCAGAATATCCATTTGTTTCTTTCTTATAATTTCTATCTTATTATTGAAATTCTCATTTGCTTAATATATTATTTTCTTGATTTCATTTAGTTCTTATTCATCCTTTCCTTTAGTTCTTCGATCCTATTTATGAGAGATACTCTAAAATCTTTGATTAGTAGTTCTAGAGATGGCACATCTTCTGTAATATTTTCCACTGAATTATTTTTTCCTGTGCCTGAACCATTTTTTTTCTTGCCTCCATGTGTATTAGTCAGTCAAAGGGGTGCTGATGCAAAATACCAGTAATTGTTTGGTTTTTATAAAGGGTATTTATATGGGGTAGGAGCTTACAAATACCAGGACATAAAGCACAAGTTACTTCCCTTACCAAAGCCTATTTTCACATATTGGAACAAGATGGTTACTGATGTCTGTGAGGGTTCAGGCTTCCTGGGTTCCTCCCTTCCACGGTCTTGCTTCTCTTTCCTCTATAAGCTTAGTTTGCAGGGCTCCAGCTTAAGGCTTCAACATCAAACTCCAACATCAAAAGCCTCCAAATTTGTCCTTTGCCATGACTTTTATCTGAGAGTCACTACCCACCAAAGGGTGGGGACTCAACAGCCTACTGGCACAAGAGGTTTACATAATTACTTAATCAAGTAAATCTATGAGTCCAATATAATCTAATATGCCCAGAGGAAAAGTTCAGTTTGCAAACATAATCCAATATTTCTTTTTGGAATTCATGAATAATTACTATACCATGTATGCTTTGTAATTTTTTTGTTGGGATCAAGACATATTAGGCATTACATTGTGGTTGCTCTGGAAATCTGGTACTCCCACTCTTCAGTCTGCCAGTCTAAGAACAAGAAGAAGAAGAAGAAAGAAAGAAAGAGAGAGAGAGAAAGGAAAAAAATAGTGAAGTGCTCTGCCTTTCCAAGTCTCTTATTTATGTGCTGGTGGGAAGACTAAGCTGCTGTTTCAAGACTGAAACCTAGACCAGTATTCCTGGTCATCCCTTAGTGATCCAACAAAATATAAAGGAAAAGAGACAACCAACAAAAAAAGAAATAAAAATGTGCACTTGCCCTTTATGATGTCTCTGTAGATGGTAGTTGAAGGACAGAATATGCCATTTCTGAGAGAAACCAAGGTTAGCATTCGGACTGAGCCCTCAGGGATCCACCAGACTCAATAAAATAAAAGCGAGAGAGAGAGAAATAAAAAGAGAAAGAAGAAACCCACTCAGTGATGTAGTGTGCTAGGTCTTTAAGCCCTGGTCAGTGCTTCTGTGGGGCCAGAAGCTGCTGCTCCAGAGAGAGTTGAAATTAATGCCAGAGTCTATGCTATGCCCTCAAGCCTCTGCTGGACCAGGAAATGCCAACACACAGAAGGGGGGAAAAAAGACAGAGTTCTAGCTCTTTACCTCCTAGTGAATCCTGGTGGGAGACTGGAAGTGCTACTGCCCAAACTGAGGTCAGCTGCTCCATGGATCCCCCACAGAAAACCCAGATTACCTCAACCTTCTATTCCAACTTTTAGAGGAGAAGGGAAGTTTCCTCTGCCATTTGTGGCCCCAGCCAGTCACTCCTGGAATCTGAGCCACATTGCCACAGTCGCACCCATTTTGAAAGCTACCACCTCTGGTCTGAGCAAAGGGGGCTATTCCTAGTTCATGCTTTCATTTAAAAAGCTCAACTCTTGGGAAGCAGATGTGGCTTAAGCAATTGGGTTTCCATCTACCATATGGGAGAACCTGGGTTCAATCTCATGGTAAAGGCTTGCCAGGCCCACATGGTGAGCCAGGCCCACACAGCAAGCAATGCAGCAAGATGAGGATGCAACAAAAGAGAGACTCAGGGGAGAGTCAAGGTGAGATGTGACAGAAACTGGGAACTGAGGTGGCGCAAGCAACAGGGAACCTCTCCCCCCACATCGGAGGTCCCCAGAATCCAACCCTGGGGAAGCCTAGAGGAGAAAATGAGAAGAGAAGACAAAAAGAAAAAGACCCATTAAGCTCATACAGTGAATGGACACAGACAGCAAAAACAGCAGGGTGAGAGGGAGGGGGAGGAAGAAAAGCTAAACTGTCAACAGCCTCTCACTTGCACTGACATTCCTGTAGTTGTTCTAAATGTCAGTTCTAGTTCCAGGGTTACCACTTAATTAATCCCAGTCTCTTTACCCAGCTCTTTCATATTTCTAATGAAGGAAGTGATTTATGAAACTTCCAACTCCACCATTTTGTGCCTGCACTCTCCTGGAAGACATTTTTGCTGGATATAGAATTTTTGGTTGAGTTCTTTTCTTTCAAGACTAAAGCTGCACTGTCTTCTGGCCTCCATCATTTCTAGGGAGAATTCACAGTCATTCAAATAATGGCACACCTATATATAATGTGCTGTTTTTCTCTAGCTGCTTTCAATTTAATACGAGATGTAGAACAGATGGAAATATGCTTCCTTTGAAGTTTAAATGTTATGTTTCCTAGATTAGAAACAGAGTAAAAGCAGCAAAAATGGTGCACCTGTGGATGCCAGAGGGGCCTAGAAACAAAGATTCTGTCCCCAAATTGAAATTTGCCTTAGTTGTGTCTTAGTTCCCCAGTTTGCCTTATTTACAGATTGTCTCTTGACTCAGTCTTACTTGCTACAACAATGCCTCCAAGCCTGATTGCATATAAATGGTCACTGGCCGATATAAAGCCACCTGCTCATTTATGGATGGAACGCTCCCAAGCTTCAGTTGCCCTGTAAGGTGAGAATCCCATGTGGACCTAACCAAAGTGTAAAGCCACAGATCTTCATCCTACTGGAAGCCTGTGCACGTATTAATTCAGGCCCCCAAATCCACTTCTCGTCTATTCCTCAGGATAACTGGTTCTTTCTCTACATATACAGAAATAGAAACCCAAGTTAAAAAAACAATTGATAAATATCCTGTTATAGGAATCAGACAAATGAAGGACAAAATGTAATCTTTATTCCTATAATAAAGTTGATATTGAAGGAAATGGAGTGCCAACAAAATTGTTACAACTCCCTTCTTCCATTTCCTCCACCCCTTAATCTCTCCCTTGGCACAGCTGACCTGAATGATGAGTCTATAATGACAAGGTACTTATCTGTAATATTTGGCTCACACTTGTCTAGAGCAGAAAGAAAAGAGATGGCACTTTTCTTTGATTAGCTCCACCCAATCAAGAAACAGCAGCCAATTTCTGCTCACCCATGAGCAAGGCAACCTACTCTCCCTCCCCTTACTGAGGAGTAGTTTGAGAAAGGGCAAGAGGCCAGGAGTGTTGAGGGGAAATTCCTTCTTACAGAAACCAAAAAGTGGGGAGAATGTTTTCTGTTGTGACAAGTATCTCACCCATTGCCTGCAGGATGAAAGTAAATAAACACCTTAGCTTATTGGCCAGGTCCTTTCTGGATTTTTTAGTCAGCCTTTCTCTGTCATTGTTCCCTTCCCTCCTCTTTTACTCTCCCAAATGACAGGCGTTTCTCTAAATAGGTCATGAACTCTCAAGCCTAGACGCCATTCTCTGCTCTTCCCCACAAAACTCTTTATCTGCTAGCTTCTGCACATCATTCAGCTCACTTCAAGAGTCCCCTCCTCTGATGGATGTTTCTGGATCTCTTTTCCTCTCCAGCACCAATACATGCAGGTCACTACATCTCTTTGATCCAATAGCTTAGTTCTTGCTATCACACTTATCACTGCATTGTCTGGTTATATATTTCATCTTTCCTACCACAAATAGTCTTGACCGTAATGCTTGGTAAACAGTAACTATTCAATATGTATTTGCTGCATATTTAGTATCATCAGAATTTCCTATCTAAGGGCTTTTCAAAGTGGATCACTTGGGGAATGAGACCCAAAAAGAGGCAATGATGAGAGTAGAGGATTACAAGGAGTGGGTTTGAGTAGGGAACCCAACTGGTGTGTGAAAGATGACAGTTGAGAACTCAGGAACTGACCGTGGAAATGAATTTGAGGAGCACATGGGAAGGCAGTGAATTAAAAAGTCAACCATTGGGAAACGGACTTGGCCCAGTGGTTAGGACATCCGTCTACCACATGGGAGGTCCACGGTTCAAACCCCAGGCCTCCTTGACCTGTGTGGAGCTGGCCCATGCGCAGTGCTGATGCGTGCAAGGAGTGCCACACCACGCAGGGGTGTCCCCCGCGTAGGGGAGCCCCACGCGCAAGGAGTGCACCCCGTAAGGAGAGCCACCCAGCGAAAGAAAGTGCAGCCTGCCCAGGAATGGCGCCGCCCACACTTCCCGTGCCGCTGACAACAACAGAAGAGGACAAAGAAACAAGACGCAGCAAATAGACACAGAGAACAAGACAACCGGGGCAGGGGGGGAAATTAAATTAATAAAATAAAATCTTTAAAAAAAAAAAAGTCAACCATTTTCCTCAGGCCTTCTAGATAGGAGCTCCTTTGAAAGAATGAAAACATCTTATTCTTGTCATCGAAGAATTCCAGTTTCAGTCTGACTTTCTCCCAAGCTTAAAGTAACTGTCAAAATCTCCCACTGTGTGTATTACTTCCATTTGCAACTTAATTGGCCAATATGTGGAAAGAGAATTAATCAGTCCTGTAATTTCTATGAGGAAACACCCCTCTTCAATGTCAGTAGAGCTCTGTATGCACTGGTCAAATAAAGCATTCCATTTTTGAAGTGTTGATGAGTGTTGTCCTTGGCCAGTTGATACATTCCCTTCCCCCTCTTTCTCACTTTCCTCTTTCTCTCTCTCCCCATCCCACCTCCCTTCCTATCTCCCCCCACCTTGCTCTCCCTTTCTTTATAAGGTGTGATAGACATATCGCAGTCCTATTCACTTGAAAGGCAGCAAATATATTACCTTAGGGTTTGAAAATTGCAAAGCTGAAATCCGGGCACCTTGAATTAGACTTCAGAAAAGGCACCTTAAAAGACTTCAGAGTAAGGTGTGATATGGGGCCATTTTCAGAACTGGGAGTTGTCCTGAATGATATTGCAGGGACGGATGCTAGAAATTATATATCCTGCCATAAACCACTGAATGGACTGGCGGAGAGTGTAAACTACAATGTTAACTATAATCCATGCTGTGTAACAGTGCTCCAAAATGTATTCACCAATTGTAATGAATGTACCACACTGATGAAAGAAGTTCTTGATGTGAGAAAAGTGGGGGGTGTGGGGAGTGGGGCATATGGGAACCTCCTATATTTTTTAATGTAACATTTTGCATGATCTATGTATCTTTTAAAAATAAATTTACAATATATTTTAAAAATATAAAAATTTTAAATTAAAAAAAAAACTTCAGAGTAAATATATCCATGATTCATGGAGTTGCCTTGATAGGAAAGAGAAGATGGACTCAAGAAGACTGAGAAAAACTTCTAGAGTAAAATTCTGAAAGTATAGTTAAAAACAATGTCAACAAGCAGCACAGCCACAAAGATATTACTTTTTAAAATAATTAACAAAATAGTAATGGTGGCTTTTGTTTGGTGACAAAATACTTTTCACAAATTTTCTAAACTGTAATTAGAAAAAAAATGTTTACCTTATCTAATTGCATCATTTTTATTTTGCATTGAGGAAACTGTAAAATCATTTCAAGAACATTCTGTTTCACAGAAACAAAGACATCATGGCTTTTTAAGGAATTGCTTTAAGGACAGAATCAATAGTAGCCAAGAAGAATAGATTTGATGGTCTCTCACGCTCTTTCAACTCTGAGTTGCTAGTCCATAACTCTATGGTTGCATTCAATAATTGAATAGGAATTTAGAATTTCTGAAATGAAGTCTGCTTCAAATTAACAAAAGCATGTCTCATTCAGCTAAGGCATTTATAACTTTTGTTCCAAAAAACTTGGCTATCTGCAGAACTATAGTGTAACTAATAAGACTCAATTTTGTATAGTCCTTTAGTTATCAAAGAATTTCCACGTTTTTGTATATCGAATTTCTCCCTCCCATCCTGTGAGGGGGGCATCGTTGTGCTTAGTATTGTCCTTTCACAGACAAGGACACTGAAATGCAAGAATTAAGTGATTTGAACCAGGTTTCAGAATTAGTGTACTGCAGAACTAGAACCAGAATGCAGGCACAAGGACTCTTAAATTGGCGATTTTTCTGTGTTCTATAACTGGCCTGGAGCAAACAAAAATCACAAGTCATGGTAGGAGAGAAACAAAGATCTGGTCTTATAAAGTCATCTGCTCTTATTTGAAAGCAGGAAGGAGAAATGGAGGGAATGAGGAAGGGGGAGAGAGAAAGATTGAGAGCACAGGAGGGGGGAGAGAGCGTTGAAGAGGCAGGTTCATCCATTGCTCATCCCTGCGAACCAGTATCTTCATATTAATGGAACAATATCTACCAAAAAACATTAGCAGACCATGAACTTCCAAGATATTCTTGGTAATTTGAAGCAATGGATTAAAACAAGGTTCTGAAAAGGTTTTTTAAAAATCTTCATTGGAAATATTTAAAGAAAGTTTGCATTCTGGATAAGTGTGCCCTTGTAAATGCAGCCAATCCTTGGGCCAAATGTTTTCCGGACTCTCTATTGACAGAACTGGCAACTGTGGTGGAGCTTTGACAGACTGAGCAGTTTGAGAGGAATCACCATGTAAAAGCTTATTTCAAACACAAGTTCCCCAAAAGAAATTTGGCTTTGTATGTGGGAAAAATTACAAGTTTTAAAAAATGTATTTGCCCTCTGGACATCTTCCAAAATGACCATTTTTTGGACTTCTCTCGTAAAAGGCATGGACTTTTTTTTAAGATTTATTATTTATTTATTTCCCCTCCCCCCTTGCTGCTTGCTTGCAGTCTGCTCTCTGTGTCCATTTGCTACATGTTCTTCTGTGTCTGCTTTTCTCCCTTTGTTGCATCATCTTGCTGTGCCAGTTCTCTGTGGGTGTGGGCCATCAGCTCTCCATGGGTGCAGGCCACCTTGCCTTCACAAGGAGGCCCTGAGACATGAACCCAGGGCCTCCCATATGACGAACAGGAACCCAATCGATTGAACCACAGCCACTCCCCAAGGCATAGACTTTCAATGTTAAGTCGTTTACTTTTAAACAGTGTTTAATAAAGGAAAAATTATTTTCTAACATGTAACCAGTATTAAAAGAGCTCAATTCTTATTTTAATTACTCTTAAAGCAATTGTAAGAGAAATGAAAGTGGAGCCTTCCACCACTGCACTACAGCATAACATCAGTTAAAATGCAATTTGAACATTCTCACAATATACCAAAGGATTCCAACCTAGAATTTGGTCATGTGTCTCTGCAGTGATGAGTGTTTTGTACTCAGTACTGCAGGGGTATGTGTGTGTTTGTGGCAGAGAGGTGCTGGTTTGAAAAAGAAAGAAACGAAGAAAGGAAAAGAAGAGAGGAAGCAAGAGAAGAAGGGAGGAAATCAGGCAGGCTCCTACTATTAAGAACTGCCATCAAGTAAGGAGAATTAACTAATATGCATGGAAAAACCTAGAAATAAATCATCCTGGCTTTTCTTCCAAGACTGATTTTCCTTAGCTCTGTAACCTTGAGCAGTTCTCTTCTTTAAGCTTCAGATTTGGTATTTGTGAAATAATGAATTTGCATGGTTTTGGGTCTAATGCTCCAAGTCCCTGGTTCTAAAGCACCTCCACCCCAGGTGGTGCTGACAATGACACACCTGAGAAGAGGGTGGCAGAGGAGACTAAAGGGAAGCCAGGCGCCTCGATTTGGTAGGTGAACTAGAGGGGGAAAGCCTGAAGGACAAGCATGGGGCAGGGAAGGGGTGGGCACTATGCAGAAGAGAGCCTGAAGAGTACAAGGAGCATGAGTTTGGGAGAAAGAGAGGATGGAAAAGAAGTTGCAGATGAGATTTATGGAAAGTTGAAATGCCGCTTCTCCTCCCTACCTCTCTAGATACCAACTTCCCCTCATTCTTGCTCCTTCTCAAGTCATCTGAACAGCTTGTTAAAAACACAAATTTCTGGTCCCCAGTCCCAGAGAGTGATTCAGTGAACATGGGGAAAGACCTGAGCAGTTGTATTTCTAAGGTGCTCCCCAGTCATAAAGGTACCGCCAGTGTCATTAGATCATACTTTGAATGGCACTGTCTGAAAAATTGCCACTTCTAGGAAGCAGAAATTCATCCTTGAACCCTTCTCCTTTCCTTGCCTGTCCATCCAGTTGGTCACTGAGACCTTTTTAAAAAAGAATATTTATCAGTTTTGTTTTATACAGAAGAGTATAAAGAAATTCTAAATAGCCCATCATCTCACTGCCCAGACAATCCCTACTGACATTTTATTTCGCCTTTTCTATTAAAATACAGCAAAATTGGTTTTTAAAAAAATTTTTTGCATATGGTTCTATGCATTTTAACACATGTCTAGATTCATGTGAACATTGTCATAATCTGTAGGGCCAGGACTAGGATAAGGTAAAAATTTAAGGCGGCATAGAGTCTCAGGATCCTTCAAGTGCCCATCCTGGATTTGCAGGGCCTGAGAGTGTGAGGGCTTCCTTAAAAGTAACTAGGGGGAAGCAGATATGGCTCAAGTGATAGGGCCTCTGATTACCATATGGGAGGACTGGCATTCAACTCCCTGGGTCCTCCTGGTGTAAAAGAAGAGAAAGTGTGCCTGAACGATGAGCCAATGCCCACATGGCAAGCCGAGGGACCACATGAGGAACTGAGTGCCCGCACAGTGAGCCGAGTGCCCACGTGAGTGCCCGTGTGGTGAACCGAGTGCCCACGCAGTGATCCAAGTGCCCACGCAAGTGCTCACATGGTGGGCCAAGTGCCTGCGCAGTGAGCTGAGTGCCCACATGAGTGCCTGTGTGGCAAGCTGAGTGTCTGCGTAGTGAGCTGAGTGCCCACGTGGTGAGCCAAGTGCCCATGCATCAAGCCAAGTGCCCTTGCAGTGAGCCAGTGCCCACACAAGTGAGTTATGCAGCAAGATGACACAACAAAAGAGAGACAAAAGGAAGAGCCAAGGTGAAGCATAGAAGAGACCAGAAACTGGGGTGGTACAATTGACAGGGAATCTCTCTCCACATCAGAGGTCCCCAGGATCAAATCCCAGTGAATCTTAGAGGAGAAAGATGAGAAGACAAAAAGAGAAATAGATGCAGAAGATCATGCAGCAAATGGACACAGATAGCAAAAATAGCAGGGGGGAGGGGGAGGAAGAGGAGAAGAGGAAAAAACAAACAAACTATGAAGAGTTCATCAAATTCTTACTTGTTGCCTCTGTGTTGTCACACCCTCCTTTATCCCTAATGCTTGGTAACACTGATCTATTCTTCAGCACTACAGTTTTGCCTTTACAAGAATGTCACTGTTTTAGTTTCCTTGGCTACTCAAGCAAATACCATTGAATGGGTTGGCTTAAACAATGGGGATTCATTAGCTCACAATTTTGAGGCTACATCCAAATCAAAGTGTCATCAAGGAGACGCTTTCTTCCTGAAGACTGGTATTCTGGGGCTGGCTGCTGGTGATCCTTGGTCCTTGGCCCTTCTGTCACATGGCAATGCACATGGAGTCCTCTCCTGTCCTCCCAGTTCTCTTCTGGGTTCAACTGAATTTCAGCTTCTTGCTTCCTATGGTTTTCTATCTGCCTGAGTTTCTTTCTGCTTATAAAGGACCCCAGTAATAGGATTAAGACCCATTCTGGGCCACACCTTAACTGAAGTAATCTCATCGAAAGGTCCTGCTTACAATGGGTTCTCAGCCACTGAAATGGATTAAGTTTAAGAACCTGTTTCTCTGGGGTACATGGAGCTCCAAACCACCAGTTACATACATGGACTCATAGAGCATATAACCTTTTGAGACTGGCTTCTTTGACTCAGCATAATGCCTTTGAGATTTATTCAAATGGTTCTGTTTATCAGTAGTTTCATTTATTTTTTTAAATTATTACTGAGTAGTATTCCATTGTATGAATGGTATGCAGAGAAGAATTAACCTTACCTAAAAGAGATCTGAACTTTATCCTCAATTATTGGGAGGTGACCTCTAGGTCTCTAGAACGCCCCTGCTTATCAGATTTTCATTGTTTGCCTGGGGGCTTTGGCCAGGAGATCAGTCTAACAATATGAGCTATAAAACAAGGTTTTGGTCCATGTTGTATCATTTCCAACTTCCAAAGGAACTGATGACTAAAACATTAGGTCAGCCTCCAGAAGGGACTAGAAACTAAAGGTCAGCCATGCAGGCCGTATGTGATCAAGCCTCAATAAAACTCTGGACATCACAGGCTGGGATGAGTTTCCTTGGTTGTCAGTACTCTAAATATTGTTGTCCATCATAACCATGAGGAGGTAACACCATTCAGGGCCCCAGCTTGGCATTTAGACCCCTTCAAACTTTGCCCAATATGTCTCTTCTTTTGGATGGTTCTCATTTGTATCCTTTTGCTATAATAAAACTGTAGTAATAAGTACAGTACTTTCCTGAGTTCTGTGAGTCATTCTATTCAATTTTTGAGCTTGGGGGAGTTTATGGGATACACCAAAAATATAGCCAGTTGGTCTGAAATGAGGGGTACCTGATGTCAAATGCCTGAACTTGTGGGCTGGAGTCTGAAGTGAAGGCAATCTTATGGAAACTATGCTCTCAGATTGTGCAGTTGGCCAAATTCATTACAGATGTACATAATTTACCTGTTCACCTTTTAGAGGACATCTGGGTTGTTTTGAAAATTATAAATTAGAGCTGCTATAAACATTAATATATGGTTTTTAGTATGCAAACACATCTTTTCATTTCTGTAGAGAACATACGTAGGAATGGGATTTCTGGGTCATTTAGTAATTGTATGCTTAACTTTGTAAAAAACTGCTGAACTCTTTTCCAGAGTAGCTGTACTATTTTGCATTCCCACCAGGTATGTACGAGAGTTCCAGTTGCTCCACACTCTTTTCAGCACTTTGTAGTGTCACTATTTTTTATTTTAGCCATTATAAAAGGCATTAATTTGTTTTACCTACTGGATAATTATGCTGACCATAATTACTTTCTGTACTCCCTTGTTGGTGAAGTGTCGCTCAGGCTTTTTGTCCATTTTTAAATTGAGTTGCTTGTCTTCTGGATACAAGTCCTTTATGGAATATGGAATATGTAAATATTTTCTCCTATTTTACAGCTTATCTTTTCATTATATTAACAGTATCTTTTATAAAGTAACATTTCTTTTTATTTTGATGAAATCCAATATATCTATTTTTCCTTTTAAGTATTAGGGTTTATGAATCATGCATAAGAACTCCTCACCTAATCCAAAGTCACAAAGATTTTCTCCCAAGTTTCTTTCTAAATGATTCACAGTTAAGCATTGTACATTTAAATCTATGATCCATTTTGAGTTAATTTTTTATGAGATATGAGATTTAAATTGATGTTTATATTTTTGCCTATGGATAGCCAATATTCCACCACATTTGTTGAAAATGTTATTCTTTTTGCATTGAATTGCCTTTGCACTTTTGTAAAAAATCAATTGACTTTATTTGGATAGGTATATTTTTGGATTCTCTATTATGTTCCATTAATGTATATGTCAACCGTTTCACCAATACCACATTGCCTTGTTGAATAGCATGGTTCCTTCAACTCTATTCTTCTTTTTCAAAATTCATTTTATTTATCTCAGTGTTTTGCCTTTCAATGTAAATTTTAAAACCAGCTCACCTACATTTACTTAAGGAACAGCTGAGACTTTGATTGGGATTTCATTATGTCAAAAGACAAATCAGAGTTGAGTGGAAGTTTATAACATTTTTTTCAGGACACCAAGTTTGCAGCAGCAAAGAAAATGCTTGCTTGCAAAAGCAAAAACAGCCTTGAGACCAGGGAGATTGTGGGCAGTTTTAGAACCAGAAAGAAGGAAATTGGCTAAATTCTGTTGATTGGAGCAGGGACATGTTAGTCTTACAGAGGTAAGTTAAGTGTAAGCAGAGTTACACTTAATTAAGCTAGATATGCTTAACCAGGGGTTTAATTGGCTTTTTGGCACAGAAAGTCTCAGTAGGAACTTTCCAAAGTGGATGTTTTTTGCAAAATTTTAATGCTACTTGGGAGAATTCAAATTTTGTGGTGGTTCCAAGAAAACTCAGAAGCTATTTTTTGTTGTAGTTATTAATTGCACCTTTTGGTCATCCCCCTGGCTATGAGGGCATGAGCAAAGATATTGCTAGTCTCTCAATTACTGCTATTTATTTTGTTTGTTTATTTTTGTTTTTGTTTTGTTTTGTTGCTATTTATTTTTTACGTCTTGTGAATTATCTGTGGTGGTAATGAGCTGGTGGCTCAGTTTCCCAAGGTTCCATAGGGATGTTTCTGAGCCACAGTCCCCAGGAACCCAAACCAATATTAGAAAGTAAGTCCTCTGAGCCTGAGGGCTCTACCCAGGAAAACCAAGTTGCTTTTTCCATAATCCTATGTATAGCATGTTCCATTTGCCCTGTTTTCCTTATCTAAGTACAACAGTAAGTATTGGCAATGACATAGCTGCCTCCTGTAATAGCCAAAGGGATGCTGATGCAAAATGCAGAAATCTGTTAGCTTTTATAAAGGATATTTCTTTGGGGTAGAAGCTTACAGTCACAAGGCCATAAAGAGTAAATTACTTCTCTCACCAAAGTCTGTTGCCATGTGTTGGAGCAAGATGGCTGCCAGTCTCTGCAAGGGTTCCGCCTTCCTCTTCCTTCTAAGACTCTATGGTCCCAGCTCCTTCCTTTCTCAGCTGTAGGTTAGCATAAGGCTTGTCTCTCTCCCCAGGGCTCATTTCTTTCTGGGCTCAGTTGCCCTGCTTTCTCCACAAGGCCAGCTATAAACTATCAGGTGAACTGCTCATCTCTTCTGGGACCTCTGTCATGTCTAATGGAGCCTTCTCTCTTTTCTCACGTATCTGCTTCTCTCCGTGTTTCCTTCCCAGGGCTCCAGCATCAAACACTTCAACTCTTTCCTCTACCCTCTCATTTTTTCTGTGAGTCCCTGCCCACCATGTCCTACTGACATGGCCCAATCAAAGCCCTAATCATAATTTAATTAAGTAAAAATAAAACCCCTGAAGTTAATACAATCTAACATGCCCAGTGGAACAGACCAGTTTACAAACATAATCCAGTATCTATTTTTGGAATTCATAAACAATGTCAAACTGCTACACTCCACCCTCTAAATTCCAAAAAGACATTACAATATTCAAAAAAACACTTAAATCAATAACAATGCTAAGTACAAAATCATTTCACAAACAGTTTAAAGAAATATAGTTTGTCTTGGGGCAAAGTCCAGTCTGAAGCTTACAAAACCATTTATCTGCTTCCAATTTACAAATGGACAGACAAAGAATAAACATTTACATTACCATAAGGAGAAATGGAGAGGGAAACATGAGTCATGGGTCTTCTACAGTTCAGTAAACCTGCAGGGCATACTTCATTAGATTTCAAAGTCTGCAAGTCATTCTCAAGATGATGGTTTCTTCTCCTTGGGACCTCATGAGGACCCACCCTTTCCACAGGTTTGCCCAATGGCCATTTTCTTGGTTCTACCCTCATCAAGCACCTGGGTGGTGGCTGAGCTCCAGACCTCACTCTCCAAGAGCATTGGGGTAATGGCCACATTTTACCTAATCTTTGGCTTAGCGTCTTAGCACCCCCAAGTACAGTGAGATGAAGACAATACCTTCCCTGGCATACAGGCCCAACCCTCTCAGAGCAATGAGTCGGCAACTTGACCTTCCCTAATCCATTGGGGACAGGCCCACCCCTCTCAGACCTATGATGTGTTGACCTTACCCTCCCTAAACCTTGGGGAATGTGCTCTACCTCCTCTGTATCCTGGGACAGCAAAACTCTCCCTGAATACCAGGCAGGAACATCTACCCTCTTCAAATGTTGGAGCAAACTCACCCTCTCTATAGACATGGGTGGGGTTCCACTTGGCCCAAGGAGATACCTTATTCCAGATCTCAGCTTCCATGACTTTCCTCTTAAAACTGTTTACCCTCCCATCTTCCCTCTACATGTCTCTTTTAGTCCAAGATGGCTTTGGTTTTGGTCATATAGATCTCTCAAAAAAGCTTGTTGGTTTAGCATGCAAGAAGTAGAGGTCCAAGCCAAGACAGCTGGACTTTCGACAAGTCTTTCCTGGATAACTGCATTTCCAATCCTGAGTTACAAGTTCCATGTTTAGTCAATTTCTCAAATAGGGCACTATCATCTGGGAGCTTGATTTCCAGAGGCTTGGAATTTCAAGAATCAGTTTCTGTTTTCTTTATGCCTAAAAATTCCATTCTCATCCTATCTCAGCTAGCATTTTACTATAAAGTGCAAGGAAAAGCCAAGCTGCATTCTCCTAATTTACTCTGGAAAAGTTCTTCAGCTAAATGCCCAGGCTCACCATTTTCAAATTCTATCTTCAATTAAACATGAGGAGTTAATCTTGCTACATTCTCTGCAACCCTAAAATACAGTTAGCCTTTTCTCCAGTTTCCAATAGTTTCATCATTTACTTCTATGGCCTCATAAAAAGTCTCTTTAACATCCATATTGCTACCAACAGTCTCTTCAAAACAATTTAGGCTTTTTCCATCAAGCACCTCACAATTCCTTAAAAAAACAAACAAACAAACAAAAAAACCTTACCAATTTATAAAACAATTCCAGCATTTTGGTAATTGTAAAAGCATGACCTCACTCTCAATACCAAGTTGCGTATTAGTCAGCTAAAGGGGTGCTGATGCAAAGTACCATAAATCTGTTGCTCTTTATAAAGGGAATTTATTTGGAGTAAAAGCTTACAGTCACAAGGTCATAAAGTGTAAACTACTTCCCTCACCAAGGTCTGTTGTCATGTATTGGAGCAAGATGGCTGCCAGTCTCTGTGAGGGTTCAGCCTTCCTCTTCCTCCTAAGGCTCCATGGTCCCAGCTCCTTCTGATCTCAGCTTAGGCTGGCATAAAGCTTTGTCTCCTCTCCCCAGAGCTCGATTCTTTCCAGGCTCAGTGTGTCTGTTCTCTCCACAAGTTCAGCTGTAAACGATCAGGCTATCTCTCTTCCTGGGGCCTCTGCCATGTCTATGGAGCCATCTGTTCCTGCGAATTTGCTTCCGTTCTCCTTCTCTGTGTATTTGTATCCTGGGGCTCCAGAATTAAAACTCCAATTCTCTCCTCTGCCCTGTGATTTTCTCTGTGAGTCCCCACCCACCAAGGACGTAGGGACTAAACATCCTACTGACATGGCCAAATCAAATCCTTAATCAAACTGGAAAACACGTACTCCTGGTTTTTTAACTGAAAGTATGGGAGTGTTGTGTGGACTGGGACATAGCACAAGGAGTCTCTTTTGTTCGAAAATTTTCTACTGGCTTTAAACCTTCGTTAGCTCCTGGTTAAAGGGGATATTGAGGCAGCTTTGGTAAGGCTTTAGTTGGATATATTTGGACCTTTATAGGCTCAACCCCATGTGTTTCCCTACGGCAGTTGAATCCTTGGCTGATCAGGTCTTCAGAACCAATAGTCATATTTTTAGGGAGGATTTGTGTCAGGAATTGAAAGATCAATTGGGGTAGTCCATCAGGTTTGCATTCTAGTTTGCAATATAATTCACTTAAGGAATCTCTTCCTAAGAGGTGAATTGGCTGGGCTCATAGAGGAGAAACACATGCATACCTATAAGGGTCCTATTGTTACATTTAATCATTGAGAAAAAAGTTGTTTGAGATTCCTATTATGCTAACAATTTGGTGACTCTGAGGAAGTGGCCAGGGAAATGTAATAGGATTAGTAGTTGAGGGTGTGGCTCTCCCCTTATCAATTAAGGAATTATGCTTTATCCCATTACTTACAATTTGAGTCTCCCCCTTTTCAACTAATGGAGGGGAGGAGGCCATAGTCTCTCTCAGAGTCCCTTCACAGCTGGTGTTTTGAAAAATTTGCTGGACATTCGCTCTTCTTCGGTAGGCTGGGGCAATCCCTTTTGCCAGCATGCACATGTCTCTACCATAATTATTAGCCAGAGCAGGCAGAGAGGTATTCAGTTGCTTGGCTTGTAAGGCCATAAATTTGGCTTAGTAAAATCTCGTCTTTGTACCAATGTCCTTTTAAAGAGTTTAGCAAAGTCTTGTAGTTCAGAGAGGGAAGCTATTTTTCATTCAAGTTTTTGCCTTTTTATTGAATCCCTGATCTGTGGTTTAATTTCATTATCAATGTCAGAGTACAGTAATGATTATATCTTCATCTTAATTCCAGAGTGTTTCTTGAAGATATTTTCTAATCTGTCTTGGAAATGTGAGATGACCGTATTCTTTTTCTTTGTTTATAGATCTGGATAATGGTCCAATCAATTTTAAAGGGAATGTCTCAAGGATATCTCCCAGCATTTATTTATATAGTCTGGTTAGTGTGAGAAGCCAGGTCTTATAAATTACACTCAGGATCATCCCAGCTGCCTTTTCCCGTTCAATATTTAGCATCTCCAGGACCCATTAACATATGGGTCAACTGGTACAAATCAGGAAAGCCAGGATCATAGGATCCCAGGAAAGTTCTATATTCATCTATGAATTGATTTTGGCTTTGTTAGGCTTAGGGAAATCCTGTATGATGGCCCTAAGATTTTCTTGAGTCCAAGGTTTAAATTCTACACTAGAGGACACATGAAGATCAACAGAAGGTTTAATCTCTAGGAGGCTTGGCCTAGATCATTTTTGCACAGTGAGTCAGGAGGAAGAGAGAGGGGATATAAAGGCTCAGAAGGAGCAAAAGGTTTAGAGAGAGATGATGGAAGGACAAGGTAAAGGGAAGTTGGATAGATTTGGATTGGGGCTCATTTCTCTTTAGTCTGTTTTTGGTTTTTCTTTTCTAATGAATCTTTAAGTGAAGCTATTACGGAGGGAGATTGCTGTTTACAAGTCTCCACATATCAGTGAAAGGCTGTTTCCCACTGTTTCTGGGAGATTTGGATCCCTTTTTTTCTAAGACGCCTCTCAAGGGAAGAATTTTGTTCATACGGAAGGTTCTCCAAAGTGGCCACTGCAAACACAAAGAGTCCTTTGTCAGCTCAGATCCACCCATGAACAGAGGCAATCACAAGTAGCAGGTCTGTAGTACAAGTTCATAGAAACAGCAGGAGTTTTAGCAGGTGGAGGAAAAGGAGGTTTAAAGCCAAAAATAAAATAAAATTTTTAAAAATCCCAATATGTTACAGTCAGATAAAATGTTACTTTGACACCTCATAGGTCTCATGCCCCTCCGTTTTTCAACCCAGCTACTTGGAAACCATTGTGACCTCTATGGAATTTCCCAGACCAAACCAGAAGAAGCCCTGTGGGCAGAAAAGGAGATTTATTCCACTTTTAAGGACGAGAATCACGACATTCTTCCCCAGACACTGGAGTGAAAGGACTGGCAAACCGCTTGCTATGCGACAGCAGTTGGGAGCCAGCTTCCTGGGCCTCGCAGATGCCTAAGCCTTACGCCTCCGAGAGAAAGAGACAGAAAGAAAATTGGAGAATGAACACGTGGAGCCAATGTGACAGAGAAATGAAGCCAAATGGAGGATCTGACCATACAACCGAAGCCAAAGAACCAAAATTTAAAAAAAAACAAAACCATCAGTAACTGAACCAAAGTCCTGAACAGAAGGATATTGAGCTTGATGCAAGCTGCAGAGCTGAGATATTGGGAAAGCTTTCCTTGGGGAGGCAGAGTCGTGGCAGTCAAATAGGAGACCAAAGGGCTCTGTCGCGAATGCCTCACAGTCCTGGAGGGAAACCTTCTAGAACTCGGGGGACCTCAAGACTTGATGAAAGACAAATTAATGTTGAATTGTAGTTGATAGCATTTTAGCTGGGACACCAAGGTTGCTGCAGCAAGGAAAGTGTTCACTTGCAAAAGCGATGTAGAAAGAAGGAAATTGGCTAAGTTCTGTTGATGGGAGCAGGGACCTGTTAGGCTTTTAGGGATGGGTCACGAGTAAGTGAGGCTTTGTTTCTAATCGGGCTAGGTGTGCTTAACTAGGTGTCTAATTGCCTTTTTGAGGTCAAGTGTCTAGGTAGGGACTTTTCAAAGAGGATGTTTGTCACATAATTCTATGCTAGGTCAGAGAATTTAACTTTTGTGTTGGTTCTGAGGAAACCTTGGAGCTATTTTTTATTATAATTATCAGTTAAATCTACAGGTCAATTTGGGAAGCATTTACATCGTTACTATGCTGGATCTTCAAAACCGTCAATAACGATATGTCCCTCCATTTATTTAGGCCTTCTGAAATGTCTTTCATTAGCATTTTGTAGTTTACAGCATACAGATGGTGTACATGTTTTGTTAGATTTATATCTAAGTATTTCTTTTGTTGTTGTTACTGTTGTTGTATTAGAGCTATGGTAGTTGGTGTTATTTTTTTAAGTTTGGGTCCCATTTTTTCCTTGAGAGTATATTGAATTACAACAGATTTTTTCATGTGTAACCTGCAACTTTGCTAAACTCAATTATTCAATCAAAGAAGTGTATTTTTGTAGATCCACTAGGATTTTCTATAGAGACAGTTATGTCTTCAATGAATAATCTTTCTTTCCAATCTGCATTCTTTCGTTATTTCACTTTATTTTATTTATTTTAAAAATATATACATACATATATGTGTGTGTGTATACACACACAACACAAACACATACTCTTTTTTTGTTTTTGCCTTATTACCCTGGCTATATTTCCAGCATGATATTGAATAAGAATGGTGAGAGTGGATATCTTTGTCTTGTTCCCTATTTAGGGGAAAGATATTTCAACATTAAGTATGGTGATTGTTGTTAAGGGTTTTGTAGTTGCCCTTTATCAGGTTGTGGACATTCCCATCTCTTCCTGGTTTTTATTATGAATGGATATTGAATTATGCCAGGTATTTTTTTTCTGCCTCAGTTGATATGATCACATTTCTTTCCTCTTTAGAATGTTAACTTGGTAATCATATTGATTGATTGACATATATAGAATTAAACTTGCATTTTGGGATATGCAACTTGCATTTTTGGGATAATCCACAATTGGTTGTAGTACACAATTTCTAGATTTTCTATACTGGTTTTTAGTTGAGGATTTTGCAGCTATATTTATGAGGGTCATTGGTCTGTAGTTTTCTGTGCTTAGATTATCTTTGCTTTTGTTTTCAGGATAATTCTGGCCTCAAAAAATGATCTGAGAAGTATTCGCTCCTTAGACGAAATACTTAGAAGTATTTATCTCCTACTCACCTCTGGAATTCACACCATCTTCTGTTTCCATTCGCCTTCCCTACTCATCCATCATCATTGCCTGGACTATGTCAACATCTTGCCAACTGACCTCACCACCCCAGAATCCTACCCTCTGATCACTTCCACCCTGATAGAGGCAACTTTCTCAAATATAAATCTAACATGTCCCCACTTGCTTTAAAGCACTTCAATTGTCTCTGATAAACTGTAAGATTAAACCAAAGCTCTGAGGTATAGTATCCTCATGTGTGAAGCTATTTGGTTCATGCTTCAGGCTGATTTTCTAACTCCTGCATCCTCTGTTCCCAAGAACACACGTGGCTGTTCCTGCCCCTGTCTTTGTAAGAGCTGTTCCTTCTTCTTGGAATGCCAATCCTGCCTTCTTGGAATGCTGTTTATATAAATATACATATATATATAATACATACCTATATGTGTTTTGTATATAATTCCCATGCCTGGCCAGTTAAAAATAAAGCTAATCTTTATTTTTTAATCACCAATCTATCTGTGTTCCTCTTATACTATGAAATTCTTGCATATGTTTGAGTAACCCCTAAGATCCAACCCACACCTACTTCTCAGGAGATGCTCTGCTGAAGTCCTCTGGGAAGGCTGAGTTGGTGGTCCCCATCCCCTGTGATCACAGGGTATCTTGAATAGATCTCCACGGCGGCCTGGGCACATCATTACTGCCATTTATTTACATGTTGGTATCCATTGGCAGGCAAAGCAGTCTTTTTAGGGCAGGGGAGCCTAATCCATTTATAGGGGAGCCAATGTGGTTCAGTGGTTGAGCACTGGCTTCCCATGTGCAAGGTCCCAGATTCAATCCTCAGCCAGGTACCTCAAAAAAAATTGTTGTCCATTTATTGGGGAGAGGTACCTTAAAGTGTGATGATGAGCATTGTCTTTGGTGTTTTACAGACATGAGATTGTGCCTCAAATCTAGCACTTTTTAAGGTTACTCTATCTTTCCAAGCTTCTGTTTCCTCAACTTAAGAATGAAAATGAAATAAGGGATAAATAAGATCATGCGTATTGTGACAGTGTGAAGCTGGGTGGATCCCTGAAGATTATGTCCTTAGAGCTAATACATTCCTCTGAGTGTTAAACCTATTACAGATGGGATCTTTTGATTAGATTCAGTTAAGGGACCTTCCTTTTGATTAGGTCACTTCTGTAGGGCATGACCCAGGATGTATCTTAATCTTCTAACTGAAGGTCCTTTATAAATGGAGGAATAAAGAGCCACAGACACAGAAACAGAGCTTCAGAGACAGATAGAAGCCTCCAGACATTGACAAACCCAGGAGAAAGAAAAACCACAGATGAAGCAGTCCGAAGCTGAAAGCAATGAGGCCAAGAGGATAGGGGAGAGAGAAGGAGATCCTGCCATGTACCTGATCACCAACAGCTGAGGCCAGAGAAGCAAGCCTGGAGGAGATGGCAAAACCCAGCAGAGGTGACATTGTGCCTTGCCATGTTGCGGTAGTCCAGGATTGCCAAAAGCTGACCTTCGGAGAGAGAACTTTGCCTGATGCCTTGATTTGGACATTTTCCCAGCCTTGGAACTGAAAGCTTGTAAGTTAATAAATGCCCACTGTAAAAATCCAACCCATTTTCTAGTTTATTGCTCCCAGCAGCTTTTACCAAACTAAAACACATATAAAATATATTTATATATTTTATATATACACAAATAACTTTCTCCTGTGTATTCTTCATGAATAACAATGCATACTTACAGTCAACATTTCCATATCACCCCAGAACTGAAGGCTGTGTCATTAAAAAGTATCAGGATAACAAAATAATTTGAAGGTAATAAAAAGTGGGACTATTCTTCCAGACCCTTCCCCCATGGTGTGAAATACTTGTTAATTATTCTCATCTTTCATCTTCGTGTTCCGACACTGGCACAGAGCCTCAGAAAAAGTGAAAAGTTAAAAAATAATACAAAGTCTATCTTTTCTTGAAGCTACAAGGTAACTGATGGAAAGAATTTGGGGCTGAGAAGAATAGATTGCTGAAAAATCTTGCGATAAGGCACATCAATACCAACTCCCTTCCTGCCAATGTCTCTCCTATCAAACACCCACACTTATGGGGCCCTCTAAGGCAACAAGAGTTCTGAAATGCCAATGCATTACATACCTCTTGCTTTTTCAGGGAGAAACTCAATTCAGAGAATAATGTGGCCAATGTGACTGAAGAGCAAATCAGCAGATACACACAGTACAAGGGACATGAGTAAATCGATGGCTTTTTGAAAAGTTCATTTTTCCAGCAGTTGTGTGATGAGGCCACACTGTTTGCAAATGTCTCGCTTCCATGCTGGTTTTCCTTGTGAAGGACATGATCAACTGCCAGCAATTTATCACCTGCTGGTTCTGGCCTCCCAGGCTATACTGGCTCAACTGTCCCTGAGGCCTCATTTCTGTTGCTAAACTTTACCCTCTCAAGAGGCAGCTGCCCCTTCCATATTATGCCAGGGTCTACAAAAGAATGACCAGCAGGCCAAACTGAGGGACTGGGCCCCATGTTCTGGGGGTTTTATCGGTGTTATCCACTACTCCATTTACAGGTTTTGGAAATTTCTTTGAACAGATGTATCCTCTGAAATAGTTTTCCGTATTAGCATATTGAGAAGACTTTCAAGTAACAGTCATTTGCTCAAAGACATGCTTATTCAGCACTTTCTATGGGGGCTACTGTCCTGGAGCCAAAGGATCAAAGAGCAACAACACACATGCTCACATCCAAGGGCTGCATCTATATAACTAGTAGGGAGAAGACTGATATCATTTCACAGAAGAGAAAATAATTTTTTGTCTGTTCTGGAGGCACAGTAGAGAAAAGAATTTTTTGTCTGTTTTCATACCCATGAGGGGCACAAAGTCTTCATTGGAGAGAACGAAAAACTTTCACAGTGTATAAGGAAATCTGGAGGTGGGGTGGAGGGTCAGACCTTCACTGAGTTCACTGAGGGACTTGGAGTTTTAAAGAAAAACCCTCTGTGTGTTTCCATGGAAGTGTGAGGAAGCTTGCTGATTTAAACTATAGCCATACTGACCCAACACTCATTAGACAATGCACCCAGTAATACTTTGTGAAACTTCTATTTCTGCATAACTTCTGTTGGGTGCAGATGATATGTTGTGAAATGGCTCAAATCTGTCTTCAGAAGACCACTGGTCAAGTACCTTTTTTTTCCTTACAAGCCTTAATCTGTCACAATTTCTCTAAACTGAAGTTTCCTCAATTCTAAAGTGAAAACAATTACTTCTGCAAGGTTATACAAGGCTGAAATGACACAACACAAAGTAAAATGCTTTCTGACTATAAAGGACTGTGACACATTGCAAAAGGAGCTAACCAGAAGCTCACCACTCCCCTGTGAAGCCTAAGCCTAAACTAATTACCCACAAACCTGGGCGGGCCTTTGTGCTTCTTTCAGTGGATAGAATATGGCGGAAGTGACGCTATGTGACTTCTAAGATTAAGTTACAAAAGGCGATAGAGCTTCTGCTTGGGGCTCTCTTGGGGTGTTCCCCCTTGGAACACAGTCATCCTACTGTGAGAAAAGCCAGGCCACATGGAGAGGAACTGAAGTCCCAGCCCTCATCCGGACAGGACTTCCAGCCAACAGCAGGGCAACTTGCCAGACACATTGGAAGCAGATCCTCCTGCCTTCAGTTGATCCACTCCAGCTGAGTCCACACAGAGCAGATGCCTTCCCCAACCCTCTCTGCCCAAATGACAGATTCATGGGCAAAACAAAGTCACTACGTTTTGGGGTGGTGGACACAGCAATAGATAACGCAGTGCTGTGTAAATCAACTCTCCTCACATGCTTGGCTTGTAATCTCAACCTGATTTTATATAAATTGGAATAGAGACCAGGCCTCATACTTCTTCTAAACCCAAACACCATATAAAATGGTTCCAACCCTCTGTGCTCAGTGAGTTTGGCTCATCAGTAGTTGTACAGAAGTAACAGAACCTGAGTTCTGATATCAAAGATTGCCAGGTGCTTTAGTCATCATTATCTACACCAAAAAATGAAGTTAGGGCTTTTAGCTATCTTTATTGTTAACCAAACAAAGATATCAGAATGAACTTCCTCTTATTCTTTATACTTGACTAACACTAAAATTCACTAATTTCCCAATCCATAGTATGACACAGTTCCTGTGGTCTCAGTGAGTTGATATTGAAAGCACATTCTAGACCCCAGACAATGACCAAGTAACCAAGATAGTGAACGATGGAGCAGTCACACTCCAACCAGAAGTTCTACTTTGGGGCCTTACTTCATGAAAAACTGTGAAATCCTCCTCCTTTCTCCTGTTCTTTGTCTGTCTGTAACACAAAACCACAAAAGCAGAAATGCTCAGTGTTGGGCTGCTCTGCTATGGCTGTGCAGTTACCTCCTCTCCCTCATCTCCCCACCTACCCTCATTCAGGCCTCCTGGGGGTCGCCTTGGGAATCTTATTGGAAACAGACACAAGTTCCAAATGGAGCAAGAGGCTCCTTGGTAAGGGCCGTTTCTTGCAAATACGGTTGAGAGTGGAAATGCTAATAAAATGCATTTTTGTAAAAATGCCTTGAGAAAGAGCCTACATTTTCCACCTTTAGATTAGTGGATATTTTTTAAACAGCAGTATTCAAATCCAATCCTGGAAAACTGTGGTGAGACAGAAAGTCTCAGGCACTGCTGGTGAGTATGTAAACCCATATAACCTCCCTGGCAAGCAATCTTCTAATTTATATCAGAGGTTTAGAAAACCCATACCCTTTGATTCAATTCAGCATTTAAGACACTGTGCAAAGGACATAAACAGAGCTACCCAATGATCTGTTCACAAGGATTCCTGACTTCCTTTATAAGAGTGAAAAATTGGGAATAATCTAAACCAATAAGGGATTTATTTTAATATATTCTTGAATTCAAACCTTGGTCCACTCTGCAGAGAATAAAACCTGTATTTTTATAAAAATTATGATGATGTGGGGAAATGCTCACAGGATACGACATTCTCAGATTTGTACAATGGGCATATGTTATTTTACATATGTGGGTTACTCATTTTAGATTTAAAAATTAGTATAGTTAATATGACAGTACCAGAAAATGATTCACTGAATAGATCTTTTCAGGATATCTTATGCTTAACACTTCCCCACACACACCCTGGTCCACTTTCCACCATTCTCCACCTTGCTCTGTGCTCTCCAAGCCTGACCTGCGTGGATGATATCAAAATGCTTGATGGGACGCACTGGCAGCAGACTGGAGGGTGGACAGGAATGAGGTAAGGCAGTTGTTGCTCAGCTTCTTCCTTACAGAGTCACCCGGAGTTGACTGGGTTACTCTCCCAGAGGCTCCAGTAGATACCACAAGCCCTCTTCATACAGCCACACACTCCAGGCTCTGGTAACTACATCCCCCCTCCCCCTTTTCAGTCCCCGGGGTTGTAACAGCTCCCTGCTGTTGGTAGCCCCAGAACAATGCACTAGCCAGTGCTGTGGTTCCAAGTCCCTAAGCTTTGCAATTAGTCCCCTTACTAAACCCGCCTCAAACTACCCAGCCTGGGAATACCATCTGCTTCTTACTGGGCTCCTTAATAATTCAAAGTTCCTAGCCTCTACAGACCAAGAATGTGAGTGATGGGCCAAAGCATCTTGTTCAATCTACTCGTTTTACATGTTGGGAAACGAAGGCTCAGGCAGGGAAAACGAATGGTTTCTGGTCACAACACGATGAGAAGCAATGGGATACGAATCCAGATACCTTGTTAGAGCCACAGTTTGTTCACTAATCTGGTGGTCCCCCAACCAATCTGGGCTTCAGCATCACTGAGAAGGTTGTTCAAAACACATATATTTGGGTCCCTCACAATGCTACTAATCAGAATCTTGGGAAATGGGCCCCAGGAAGATATATTTGTAATGGTCACTGTCACCTCTTCCCTTAGTTGCTCTAGGTGCCTGGACCTGCCTTTGTCAAACACCATGGTGTACCACAGGCATAAAGCTGGAGATCTTAGAATTGGGAACAGCAATAGCCATCAGGGGATTTACAGGTGTTTCCCCAGTTCCCAGCAGCCTTCCATTTTCACACCAGGTGGGACAAATGCCTCCAAGATGTAGTCACCCCTCCCCAACATTTGCAACCCCAGGCCCTTTACCACTACTGTTGTGGAATTTAAGAGAAGTTCAATTATTTGAGTATAGAGAGGCCAGGACTCAGCAATGATTTTGAGAAGGAAAAATGGTTTATTGACGGCCGGCCGGACTCGGGAGCTTTCAGTTTGAATCCCGAGCCCCGAACAAGATTTTCAAACGTCTTTTATACAGAGAGGAAAGGCCAAATGGTCCCTTTGTTTCAGTTCTCAATAGGCTTCAATTAGCATATATCTTCCACATCTTAGGTAAGCTTTTAGCAAGGACTCCAGACATTCTAGATAAGCCTTTGGTTTTTGCATTTCCCCTAAATACTTAAAGTTTATAGCCCTTGCTTTGTTAAATATTTCCTGGGACTGAAGCCTGCTGTCACTGTCCCTAAGGGCAGGACTGCAGCCTCTTACCGTTCCACACCCACAAGTCAAACAACTTAGTTATCTCTGAAGAGACACAGAGCCTTCCACCCATAGCCCACATCATTCCCCCCCTTTTGTCAAAGTTTACTTGCTAAGCTTTGGCATAATTATTGTTGGAGCTATGAGGTGGATGGCTGTTTGTTGTCTTGACTGATTATTTATCAGTCTTTAGTACAGCATCCAGGACCGTTTTTAGAAATTTAGAACTTTTCATTCTGGACAGCAGAATCTTGGGCAGGGGCCTCCCGCAGTTATTCTGTTGCCACTGGCACTCACGTGGATTTCCAGTCAGGTTCCAGATCCATCTATTACTTTTATTTTACTCTTAAAGAGTTTACACCTTTAATTTAAAAGGGGTGCTGAAGGGAGACGATCTCTTTTCTGTAACTGCTTCCTGCTGGCCATGGGCTGTAGTCATTGCCTAATAAGGTGTAAAACTCTTTAATTTATTCTAACTGGAGGAAGATGGATCTGGCATTCTGTACGAAGTTGGATGAAGTTTTCATATGGTTAATAAGATGTTCACTCTGAAAGAAACAAACTTAATTAAAATTTTGGATACCTGTTTTTAAAAGAGGACACATTGGATTACAGAGGTAGACAAAGTTAGGTGCCTATAAAGATGGCATTCCTTAAAAGCTGGTGGGAACAGCATATATATTCTTTTTTAAGTTATCCATCTTTAGAGAGAAATTGCAACAGACACTTAGCTTTGTCTGAAGACACATTCCAAGCTGTTCAATGATTGACACTCATTCGCTCTGTCAGATGCTCCTGGTGAACTGGTACTCCTTGGGCAACTGGCTTCACTCAGGATTAGAACACTAATTTGGAAATACTCTTAGTTTTCACCTGTGGGAGTGATCAGAACTACAGAATAAAGATTTTTACACCTTGGTTTTCATTGTACAATTTCTAGCAATTTTGACTTGTTCAGTAGGTGACTCACCATCAGCAAGCAAACCTCACTTTTGCTAACTGAGACTGGCTGAGACCGCCACCTTATTCTATAGACATGTTATTAACTGTTTAGAAAATGATTTTACCAGGAATTTAACATGTCTAATATACTTCTGCACTTGATCCAAAATAGAAAAGATAACATTACAATTATTAGGCATATATTTAGTACAGGATAAAAGTACAGCACTTAATATTAACTAATGTATTACTTAATGCATAAGGATTCAGAGTTGCCATTATTAGTTTTGAGTTTCAGGTTTGTAATACTTTACATGTTATCTCTCCATGAGAGCAGGCCATAATGCCAATTGTGTTTAAGTTTTACTTACAGTCTCCTGGTATCATGGCTCCACTTAGCATGTTCTTCAACGCAGTGAACAAGTTGCAGCATCCTTCCAGTATTCCAGAGATTTTCCAGTATTCTACTAGCCTGGTGCATAGTGCTCTCTGGCACCATGGAACAGTGCCAGTCTGGAGGCGATATCCATTGTACACTTGGCTGCACCGAGTCATTATTGGCTGCAGGAGCTTGAAACTGCAATATAGTTTCCATCAACTTCAGGAGCAGAACCAGAGACTGATATAGCACATATTTTTAATTGAGGGGTCAGTGACCAGCCTAGCCAATAACTCACATGGAGAGGCCACCTGTAATGTATACAAGGCCTGGTTCGAATGCACAAGAGTTTGACAATGTTAAAGTTTATTCCTTGTTTTATATATATTTTAAACAACTTAACGCAATACATATATCAAATGACTATTTACTTACACAATTTTACTATGAAGATAACAGTAGGTACTTTACTTTAGTAATAGAGGAAAAATATTATTTTTCATTGTTAGAATGAAAACAGAATATTTCCAATAGAATCAAGACAACTTTTTATTACCATTTACTTAAATGTGTATTTTGCAGTGGCCTTCAGACAGGTTTATTATCATGAAGTTATTTCTGCTACCAATACCAATCTAAGTTTCTTTAGTTAACAATGACTTCTATAACTAGAACTATTTAAACATTTTCAGTTTGGAAGATGTTTTACAAACTCTTTATAATTGACTATAACCGCATTGACTAGACACCTCATGTTTAAATAAACTTACTAAATTACAATTACCAATGAAAGAAATTTACTCTTTATTTAAGAGAGCATATCTACAATCTTTTTCCTTCAGCCTAATTTCACTCACTAAAGATTTCGTACATAATGTTAATTTAGTTTATAAATTAACTATGGGAGATTACACTCAAGTTAAATAAAATTGAAACCATAATAGTTTATGCAAGGAATGTTCTCTTTTTCCCTTACAGGAAGCTAAGAACTTCTTTTCTTTAAGTTATGAATATTATTAAATTAAAAGCATACTGACTACCAGGTTTTAAAACACATTACACAATTACTTAATTTTTTTAAAATCATAACCCAGGAAAGATCTCCATAGTTTTTATGGACTTTCCTTTACTTACTGAAAATTTGTTAATAGAGCCACTAATTACCTTTATTTCGTTGGAAAGAAATCTTCTGGAAGAATTAAGGCTCACCAGATTGTGGAGAAGAAAATAATTTATTCTCAATCTTGCAAGAAGGGGTGCAGAGCCAGATATGGCTGGTGCCACGAACAAAGAAAAATGACACAATTTATACCCCTAAGCCTAGCACGCAAGCTCTTCCTGTTTTTCCATAGATTGGGTACTTCAGAAGTTACAGCTTATCTGAGATTTAACTTTCCCATGCAAAAGTTTGATTTAACTGCTTCTTCTATCACATTCCAACCATTTTAGTTTTTACCTGCTCCCCCCTTTTTCAAATAAGGAATAGAATTTAGTGCTGAAATGGCACCGACTTAGTTAGCTCCTTCTTGGGCATCCTTCCACTGCCCATAGGACTGGCCTAAACTGGTCTCCTCCACTGCTGTCCAACCCGGGAGTGGGAGACTGAGGCAGCAGGCCGCCAGGTTACATCATCATTTTTCTTATGTGAAAATTAACCTAATCTTTGTGTGTTTTTTTTTTTTTTTTGCAATTTATGGCTGACAAAGGTTTAAACTGGGAAATTACCAGGCAAACTGATTCTTAATTCCCTAGCCTAGTAGATAGGTTTAATCTGCCACACCTAGTCTTGCCTTAAAAGCTCTTGCAAAGAGGAGGCCCTTTCCCAATTGTTTCCATAATCAGATTTCTATGACTTTTTCATCCTGCTTAGTTCAATTTGGGCTTTAAGAATATTTATAAATATAACTGCATATTTAATTTTTAACAATTTGAATAGACCTCTTTTAAGAATTTTTATTTGTTAATTTGATATTATCCTGATGTATGAAGACATACATTGAGCATTTTTTAAAAAATGGGCAGACACAGAGTTAGACACAAACACAACTCATTGATATTACTTGTAATTTGCATTATTTTATATACTGTTTAGCTTAATTAATTAGGGGTCCAGAAATACATATTACTTATATAACTGCATATTTAACCTCAACAATTTGAGCAAATAGGCAGACATGAATAGTTTGACACAACAACATGACTTTAGTTATTTTAAACTTTTCAAAGACTTTTGAAACTCTTCTTAATTTGCACTATGACCATGCAGTTTACCACAAGAATTTTCTTTCTTACTTAATGGATTGTAATAACCAAAATGTTCTCAATGCCTTAGCACCATTTTGTTTTAGAACTTTATATTTTACTTTGAAATTAGCAGAATTTTGGATAAGCAACAAGATTAACTTTATATATATTTACTGAGGCTATTTGAAGCCTCAGGGAGACAGACTGCTTTCTCTCATGAATTGCCACTCTTAGGAACACTGACCGTCAAGGCAGGAGACTTCTCCCCCTCCACCCCCCTTTTTGATTTTGGAGATAATAAAACTCCAGTGGCCATTTAACCTTATTCTATCAGGCAGCAATTTATTTAGTTTACACTTGAATTCATGAGAGAAAGGGTTACGAATACCAGGAGAGGAGACAGTGATGTCCCAGCTCTTCTCAATTATGAAATAACCATAGGCAAAGGCAAAGGGTGAGGTTAGGCTTGAAGTAACCATAAACAAAGGAAAGGTTAGTGTAGAATTTACACTTAAATAATAGTTTCAGGCTAAATTCACCCAGCTATAATCTCAGTTATTGTCTTTCCACTGTTTTATAATATAAATGCATTTATAAATGATTTTAACTCTTAGTTACAGTTTTTATTAATTTTTTAAAACCTATTAATTTTATAACACCTTTAAATACCTTTCATTCGACTTATAACATATTAAATGAACTTATTACCTTAATTTTTCTTTAAAGTAAAAGAATAAATCTCTTGCAGTTAGTTTGAAATAAAAGGCTACTTTTCAGGATTTGATTTCTAGAACATAAATGTTCTTTTAAAAGAGGTAAGACTCTTCTTTAAACACTGAGGAAATGATGAGGTTAAAGCACAAGAAGCTATTGATAAAAGATTTTCTTTGTATATTGATCTTATTCAATTTTAATCATAAAAATTTCCCTTCCACAAACCTTCTACACTTTCAGTATTCATTCAGGTTCTGTCCCACACTCTACTCTTTCCAATAATCAATCATTTTATCTTAGGACAAAATCATCTTCTGTTTCCTTAATAATAAAAACCCACTCCATATATCCCACATACTAAGTTACCAGGCAAACTTCTTACAACATATAATTGCCATTAATACTAAACAAGTTTGTTAAAATAATGAACTTTTCTTCACTTTAAATACTTAGTAGCATGTAATACCAGAAACAGTTTTTTTGGAAGCAAGTTGGCAGGGGAGATTGGCTGCCGAATAAGTTTGTTATAAAATTGCCTTTTATTATTATTATTATCAATTCAGTTTTGTTAAATAATGACTTTCTGCAATTAGCCACTTAAATACCTTAAACAATGCTTTGTAAAACTTTTATAATTATTTATACCCTTAAGACAAATTTTACCTTCACAGAACACATTCTCTTACTTAAGGTTACTACAATACCTTCTAAGAACCTGAGCAGAATGCAAACGTATTTTGGCTTTGACACCCTAAGGAGGGAACTTTACTGCATTTATTCTGATTCTGCTTTTCACCTCCTTCACTTCCCCCCCTTCCAGGCAGTCGGGTGCACAACAAACAGGAATGCGGCTTATGAATAGAAGGGTGGACTCACTGGAAAGGGGCAAGCCGCTCCCCCCTTTCCAGCTTTCAGCCAAAATGGGCAGACAGAACCTACTCAAATTTGGCAACTCTCCCAGGAACCCAGCCGCCCTGACTGGGACATTCCCAACAGACTTGGGTGCTTGGCGCGGACACAGATGGCCTCCAAGCCCCAGCAAAGGGCCAGACCAGAGACAAGACAGCAGAGCATGCACAAACATCTAGACTCCGCAAACATCCAGACTCCTCAGCTTTTGCCCCAGAATCATTTCACCCCCTTGCCAATGACAAGGGAGGGCTCCAGCTCAGCTGTAATTCTACTTTACATAAGGACACAACTCCGACACTAACATTGAGCTGACACAGACAGAAGCACAAAGGTCACTAATCTGACCCACAAGTTATATATTTATTTTCACCATGGCTGCCCCCACAGCCATCACAAACCTCAGAACACTTAACATTTGGTATAAAGCGAATTCATTCACAAATTAGCACCATAACAAAAGATTTCAGCTAGACTTTTCCACTGTTTAAACTTTACACCCAGACCAAGCTCCACCAGAAAAGCCGATCCATTTTCCTGTAACCAAGTTTTGTTTCCCTTAATCTAGACCAATTTCCAGGACATTAGGACTTGAACCTATAAATAGCCCTTCCTATTAAAATCGAGACTCCACTCCTTTAGTGGATATAAGACCAGTACCAGATTCTAACATGCAGTTAGACAAACCCAAAACACCAGGGCTTTTCCCCGGTTTTCCTCCTTTTCCCAAGCCTAGAGAGAACGGCTTCCCCCCAGCCTTCTGGGGCTACTAGGGTTCTCTCGGGAGGTGATCAGCCTCCCCTTCCTAGCAATTAAAGCTAGGGCCTTCCAGACTGTGCTCACCCAGGGAGTCTTACCTTCTTCCATATTCGGAGTTCTTTTTCGTTCCCAGAATCTTTCTCTTCAGACCTTCCATTGCCCCTCAATTTTGTCGGGAAGATTCTGGTGGAGCCCACATCTTTTCTGGATTAAATTTAATCCAGGGGCGCCCAGATTTGGGGTTCACCCGAGTCCTCCCGGCTTCCTCGGGGATTTGGAAGGGGCAGCAAAATGCTACCGTCTCTGGCCTTCATTTATTGTCCCTTCGTGGTCGCCAAAAATGTTGTGGAATTTAAGAGAAGTTCAATTATTTGAGTATAGAGAGGCCAGGACTCAGCAATGATTTTGAGAAGGAAAAATGGTTTATTGACGGACGGCCGGACTCGGGAGCTTTCAGTTTGAATCCCGAGCCCCGAACAAGATTTTCAAACGTCTTTTATACAGAGAGGAAAGGCCAAATGGTCCCTTTGTTTCAGTTCTCAATAGGCTTCAATTAGCATATATCTTCCACATCTTAGGTAAGCTTTTAGCAAGGACTCCAGACATTCTAGATAAGCCTTGGTTTTTGCATTTCCCCTAAATACTTAAAGTTTATAGCCCTTGCTTTGTTAAATATTTCCTGGGACTGGAGCCTGCTGTCACTGTCCCTAAGGGCAGGACTGCAGCCTCTTACTGTTCCACACCCACAAGTCAAACAACTTAGTTATCTCTGAAGAGACACAGAGCCTTCCACCCATAGCCCACATCACTACCTTTCACCAGTCTTCTCTTCAAAAGTGCCAAAGTCATTGTAAATAGATTTGCTTTTGGCACAGCAAATGGTAAAATAGAATAAAACCTTACCTTGGTAGGTAAGTATGGGAAGGAAAAAGAAAACAGGATTAAAATCCTCCAGTTGATGGATATCATTCTTTGGAGAACTTTCAACTTCCAATAAAAAGACAGGCTTAAGTTAACAGTGGCTCTATCTTTCAAGAGCATTCCTTGTGGCAAGACATTCCACCATGGTGGACCCCATCTAAACCAGCATCACTGGTAAAATGCTGATGGACCACTTTCCTGCCCAGCCACTCTGCTCCTCACCTGAACTTGGGGTAGCTTCTAGTTGGTAGCCTAGATACTGCCACTCCCATTCTACGCCCAGGCAAGTCCATTCCCTGCCCTCTAGGACATACATTTTCAACTGAGGCTGGATCACCCCCAAAGGAGCAAAAGTGGATTCATGGTTGGACTAAATTATCTTAGCAATTACAATGACTTACGGTGCTCCGAAGGATCACAGCACATAAACAGATATATACTATATCCATAACATTATAATTTCACTGGAAGGGCAAGGTAATTAAGAAAAAGGATGCTTAAAAAACTCCTTAGCAGGGTAGCCATGAAAAGATTGAGAAAACACTGCTCTAAGCATACAAGTCTGCAAAAATTGGCAGGTGAAATATAACCTGCTTACCATCCTTGAAATAGATAGCTCATTCATTCAACAAATATGCAAGGGCTTACTATGTACCAGGTACTCTTCTAGCTGCTGAGGATTCAGCAGCAGTAACTCCCCTTGATGCTTGCCAAGTTATCATTCTCTTAAAGGAAACTCTGGTCATATCCATGGAGGGCTTCTTCTCCAACTAGGCATATAGACTCTTGACCCTTCCCATAGGCAAGGGCCATGAAGGTAGCTTATGGCTCTCAGGCACCAGATAATGTGTCCTTCAGCTGGAAGTGGTTTCCCTCAAGTGCCAAACAGCTCTGAGAGCTTGGCAGTGCTCTGGAGCTTGGGAATGCAGCTCAAAGGGAATAGGGAAGATGACACAGCATTGCAGCCAGAGAGAAGAAAAGATAATTCTGTGGTCAGACAGGCATGCGCCTATTCCCTTGGTGGAGCTCTTTCGTTTGTTCACTTCATTGATTAATCCAAAATATTCTCAACTCAAGTTAACATTGCTCTAGCAGGGAACACACTGATAATCCTCCAAATTAAGACAGGACATGTGTCACAGAAGCAACAGCTGGCTGATAAATATAATCATCTCCCAGACCTGGAGGCCACAAGACACCAGGGTCATCTTCCCATTATTCATTTCTGTTCTTCAGCTGATCAGTGAATCTCCCTGCAGTACCTACCTACATACCCATTATTTGTTCAATGATTTATTGCCTAATGAGACTAGCATTGTGCTAGAATGTGGGATAAAGGGGAAGAATGAGACACTGGTCCCTGTCCTCAGAGGGTACAATGTATTGCATACGATGACAGCAAAGTGAGCCTCTTTGGTGAGTGAAAGGAAAGATTCTCAGATGACTATCATATCTCCATTTGGGGAAGAGGGTGGATTGTAGTGCAATCAGACGGGCCCCTCAGCTCTGTTGGTCTGCTTTCCTGTGACTTAGCTAACAAGAAAACAAACAAACAAACAATAAATTTTGTGAAACAGTCACAGAAGTGATTTTATCCTCTCAACATTTAGAAGGAGGTTGGGAGAGTTGCCCTATGTGACTGCCATTTTTTAAAACTTTGGCAGAAAGTTGGGCACCCTTGACCCTTTCTCAGCGCCTAAAATGTCTCTGTCCCATCAATATCTACTCTCAGGGAAGTGTCTCAAGCAAATAAATATATGAGAAGGCTTACTGTGCTGTCTTTTCCAGAGTAAGACTCTAATACAGGGAAAAATCCTTAGCTATCACAAGGCAAATGAATGAGGCTGAACTGGCATTCAAGGCATTATGAAGCCAGGAATAGGAGGTAGAAGTCCAAGGCATGTTCAAAAAGACTGTGAGGCAGGTTTTGATGACCTAGAGTACAAACATGCCCTACAGAATCCACGCTAACATGTGATTTTATATTCCCCAGTTATAGTTACAGTTGGGAAGGTTGTACATGACATAACTAAGGGCGGCAAGATTTACATCATAGTCATAATATATTTGTATACTTACTATGAGAATTTTCCAGCAAATGGAAACAAGGTGTCTGGCGGAAGAGAACATTTTCCAGTTCAACAAGGTGCCATTTGGGCAAGGGGTGCTGCCTCCCTAACTACAATGGTCTTGAGTTGGCCCACTGAGTTGACCCATCTATTTCTCCTTGCCTGTGAAGACTTCCTTCTCTCCTTTATCCTCAGTGGATTTTGCCAGCTGCCTTTTGTCCTCAGTATGCACTCTTGTTGCTCCCACATGTCTTCTTGACTCCCTTCCCCCTCTTGTGACAAGGGAGTAGAAAGGATAGTCCTCTCGTCCCATTAGGTTCCGGGGTGGTCATTTCCTACACTTGGCATAATGCAAGTTGCCACTGCATGTGCCATTCGGGTGTTATTTTCCTGTTTCAATCCTGTCAGAAAAAAGTATTCAAACTCTTTAAACAACCTGCTGCCTGCTTACCTGCTGTTTCTCCCTGGAGCCCACATGGTCTTTCTCCCTGGAAAATGTCTGTCCTCCCCCATCTCCACCCCCCTTAAACAGCTATCAGGTGCTTGACACCATCAGGAAGCCTTGCCTTTCAGAACTGCTGTATGCTCCTACATCACGCTGTTTCCCCCTCACAACTCATCACAAGGTAGTCATTACCTCCTTACTTGTCTTCTCTTCCGCTGCAGTCCTTAGTGTTAAAGACTTGAGTCTATACCTTGTTCAGCACATTTCCAGAGTCTTGCCTAGTGCTTGGAAACTATCAGGCGCTCAATAGATGTTAACCAAATGTATCAATAAAGGAAGAGATGAATAAATGAATATCTGTTAACGATATGGGGCATGCCTGTAAACTCAGTCAGCAAAACTAGAGGACAAATTCCATTTACGTTTTTGCCTGCTCACACAGGCAGCACAAGACAGCGTTTAAGCAAGTACACTATGAACACTTTGGCTTATCTCTACACAAGAATAAAGAGATATGCAAGGGGTTGACAGAACAAAAATACTCAGGGATATTTTACAGAGAGCTGGCCCAATCCAAGATACAGATAGCAGAGCTGTATGTCCATCTGAGCCAGGGAGAGGGAACTGGGCCATTTTTATTCTTTGCACAAGAGGCGCCCACAAGCCTGGAAGGCTGGCTCCAGAAGGCAGATCTCGCAGCTCTGCCCAACAAGTGGGACCCTGGCAGCTCATACATTTATACATGAGACAGTTTTTGTTTCACTGGCATTATCCTGTTTAATTTTTTTTTAAATTCCTACTAGGAAGATAACTTTATAAACGAAGAAACTGAAGGTCAACGGGGCTACATAACTTATCTGAGAATAAGCCTCAAGTAGCAGGGTTAGAACTCACTCAAATCTCCTATCTTCAGATAGGTTATTTGCAAAAATAAGAAGACTCTGTCATGATCAGCCTGCAAAGAAAGAGTCTCAGCTCAGAAAGACTGAGAGGTGCCACTGAGAGGTGAGGGGAGATCAGATGGGTACAAAGAAAAAAAAAAAAATCATGGATCAGTGTTAAGTAGCAAAGTACAGGCACAAACCTATGCCATGCCCTCTCATCCTGGAGCTTCTCCCACAGATAGGTCACCATAGGCTCTGGTGGTACGCAATGGAGGGAATACAGAACTATTTCAAATAATGAGGATGGCAGGGGAAGACTACCCAGGAGTAAAGGGAAGAGAGGGAAACATGCATTTGGAAGGCCACGGGACTTCGGTCCACAGGAGGTGGGGACTCATAATACAGGAAGGAAGTGGGAGGAGGCTCTCGGAGCAGAAATCTGGAAGGCTTGCTCTGGGACCAGGTACACAGTCTCTTAGAACCATATTCCCAGCGCTTGTGAGACCTGGCACATCAGCCACTGATCTCTAATTTTAAGATGTCCTGGGTCAAAGGGGGAGTTTCACAAGTTTGTAGCCTTTAAATTCAGTCTGCATATAAGCTGAGGACAGAGCTTCAGCATATTCTCCTTTTACAGCTTGCATGAAAACATAAAGCACCACATTTTTTTTAAAGGACTAATTGTGCAGCATGGGGAAGTGTTCCCCAAGCCAGACCTCACTGGGAGCAAGGCTGTGCTCAAGTGACCAGCTAGTGTAACCGATGTTTGTGTGAGCCAGGTTCTGTGCCAGCCACCTTGAAATGAGCATCTCAGGTTATCTGTACAGCACACTTATGAGGTAGATGGTCAATGATCCGTGTTTTACAGAGGCCAAAGAAATGGATTCAGAGAGGCCAAGTGGCTTAGCCAAGGCTCCGTAGCTAACAGAGTGCAGTTCTTCTCAAAGAAGAAAATTAATTTCCAGGCTTTAGCCATAGTTACAGAAGTTTGTCCTTCCCATCTGAGGGACATTCAATGAACTCCACAACTCTATCAAGATCTTGATCATATCAGGGGATGAAATTAAAGCTTTAATTAAATGTAGGAATTTGGTTACACTAGGTTTGGTAAAATGAAAAAATGTACTGGTCTCAGTACAAGAAGAAGTGGGTTTGAGTCTTGGATCCAGTGATTCCTGGCTTCTGGGGAGTGCCGGGAGTAAGGACTGAAGAGTGAGGAACTGGCCCGGCATACAGTAGATGCTCAGGACATTTTCATGGAAATTTAGTGGCCCAGGTTATCCACTGAGCACATGGCAACCAATGTAATATAAAAACAGCCAGTTTCCTTCTAATCCATTCACTACTCACTCTGAATCATAATTCTAAGAAATGATGACCAGTTGCCATTCTCTGTGATAATTTCTGGTGCAGTAATTTTTAAAGACCATAAAAATAAACATTTTCCAGGAACTTAATAAAAACAGTCATAGGTGAGTCATTCAGCAAACACTCAATTTGTATATTCTGATTTGTTTTGCTCAATGAAGACAAAACAAGAAGATCAGTTTGTATGCTGGGAAGGATATAGACGATTTAAAAGCATGTAACACGATGCCATAGTTATTTAATGTAGGGCTTTTAAATATAATCACTTGTTAATAATCATTCAAGTGAGATTTATTTTGGTAAAAAAAAATTGGAAATAAAAGTTTCTGTGATACTTAGGATTAAGTTCAATGCTGGAAAAAGGAAAGAAAATAAAATGAAAATCAGAAGATTCCATTCCTTCCAAAAGACCTCTGCAATAAAAAAGTCATGCCACATTACCATCATATATTTGAAGAGACAATCCAACCAATAAAGTGACATAAAATACTTCCCTCCCCCGTCATTGAACTATTTTAGCTGTTGCCACAATCATACTTTTCAATAATAAAACTATTCTGGAAAACTTAGGTTTCCTGGCAGCATTGTACTAGACTAGGTATTAGGCTGACATTCAGAATTTTAACAGAAAAAAAATTCCTTTAGGATCACTTTGTTAAGTTAGGGAATCTTTTATGACATAAGGTAAAGCCATTATAGGAAAGACAATGCAAAAGGTGTTGAGATTTTTCCCAGTAAGGTTTGGCTTCCTTCCTGGGGAGACCCGGTTGTCTGAACAAAGAAAACTGAAATTCACTGTAATAGCAGATAGAGACTCAGTTATTTTTAGCAAATCTCACAAACATATAAGCAGTCCCCAGTGTATGTCCTGGCATTTCTGGGAAATTCCACTTTCAGGCATGCTGCCCTACGGTCAGTACTTCAAGGTTTAGGGTTTGAGAAAATGTGTTACCATAATATCAATGAAAGCAAGTCCATGATTTGAAATTTTCAAACAAGAAGGCTTAACACTCAATGCCTCAAGAAATAAAAATGTAGTGGCTGTTCAGTACCTTTTTACAGTCACCACAGAGACATTCAAAGGAAACTTAGGAAGGGTACTCCATGTGAAATTTTAATGGGAATGGCCTCCTTCAGTGAGGTATGCAGTTGTGAAAGGAATGCTAGCAGAGCTTGGACTTATTAGTCTTAGCTCTTTGCTAAGATATAAAGAAGTATGTTCTCGTAGAAAGGGCTGGGATTGGATAGCAGATCTGAATTTTCCTCCCAGTTCTGCTCTGAACTTGCTGGGTGGACTTGTGCAGTGTCACATCCCCGGGGACACTTTTCCTCCTCTGCAATTAAGAAGGCTTGAACATGACAGCTCAAGAATCTATTCAAGCAGATTCTACCCAACTGATTCTGGTAGGATACAGGAACATTTCAGCATCAGATGGTTTCTGGGCTCAATGACCCTCTATTACTGGTATTGTTTTGCTCACCTATCTATCCTGTGTCCAAGATTCTAGGGTCTCGTGGTCATAGTTACGGGAAGTCATGAAAATGGGCAGAAACAGCAGAAAATTGTTACATAAATAAAAAATTGTGCAAATCACATGACTTCCTTAAACTTTGTTAGAAAGCACATTTCTTTCCTCTAAATATCAAATATATACATTTAAAATGCATTTAGGAGTCTCACTAAAAACATGTACAACCGAATCCCTTGATGACGCTTTTGATTAAAAACTACATTTATGGTATTTGACATGTAATTTTGCACATAAGAAATTGGTGTTGTTTTTTTAAAAGGCAAAAGGAATGTTCCTAAGTATTCTCCCATTTTTTAAAAGCAAGATTCAAAATGATTGATTTTTGCTACTTTTACACTACGCATTTTGTTTAAACTAAAACTGCCAAGTGGCACTCATTTCCTGTTTTTCCTGTGCGAAAATGTTGATTAGAAAAGTGTCTAATTTACTGCTCAAGTGGTGAAAAGCAAATGTTACAGGAGTGCCAGACTAGAACGAGCCTATGTTCTTAGGCCACGCGCTTCTGGCTCCCAGCAGCCTCTAGCAGAGGGAGTTTGACCATCTTCTCCCAGATCCCTGCCGTGGAGAGCCCAGGAACGCCACCACGCAGGCCAGAGGGGCTGCCCGAGCCTTGACCGCAGCAGCTCAGGGCCGAGCAGCCGCTGGTCCCTGCAAGTCCCAGGGACCTCGGGCGCTGCTGCAGGAGCTCTGGTTCTAGGTGTTCTAGAAATAGGGTCCCATCACAAGGTATGGTACTTGGGGAGGAGGAGGGAGGCCAGGCTGGAGCAGCCCAGAGTAGGGCCAGTGCCCAGCTCCACCCTGTGTTTCCACCACGCGGGGCTGACACCGTGTGTGGCAGCTCCAGCCGTGTGCTCCTCTTGAAACGCAGTAATTCATTGCACATTTTGAAATACTAACATGTAAGTGTAATGGAAATCTGTTCGTGTTACAGTTTCAGGTTACATTTGCTGCTGTGAGGAATGAGACAGCCATTAGTCCTTAAACACGATTCTTGAAGACTTGCGATAAACGCTTTTAAATTTATCACCTTCTCTATCAAGGATCTAAAGAGATCATCAGGGAAGAGTATTGAAGAATAGCATACAATCTCTTATTAAAAGATATGCCCCCCGAAAGCAGCCTAAGTGTCTCATAAATTTGGAAACAATTTGGAAGTTTGGTTTTTTTTTTAATCAACATTTAATTTTCCCCTAATAATTTATTTTCTTATGATAATTTTACAATATAAACAGTAATGATCCCTCCCTCCAGGCCCTCGTATCCTGCCCATTTTCCTACAGAACAGCTTTCTAAATCTTACGCCTGGACCGAGAGCCCAAGTGGATTTAAAGGTGTCACACTTTGTCATATAATCTGGTCCTACAGCGCCACACACAAGCATGTTTCTGTGGAGGAAAAGTTCGTCTGCAGTGGCCTCTGAGCTTTCCTCGCCCTTCCTGGCTTTTCACCCACTCACTTTCCACTTGGGAAAGCAAACTCTTCACCATTTATGCCTCAGTGTGAACCAAAGTCAATTTATGGCATGTACTTTTGCCTCTGACAAATGTTTTTGTCTACATGAAACAATCTCCAGGCAGCAAGGGGGCAGATCTAGCGGTTATTCCCACAAGGGCTCGACTCCCACCTGCCTAAGATTAAAAGGGAAGGGGAAAAAAAAGGCAGCCCTGTCCATTCCAGTTACTTCCATCTTAACCATCCCCCGCTTTCCACTGTTTTCACATTTTCGTATGACTACTGCTGCTCCCAAGCTTCTCTCTCTAGGACCCCTTCTTCCTTCTCAGGCTTGTGCTCTCACAGGGTGAGAGGAGAGGTTTGCGGGAAAAAGAAAGCCATCCGCCAACTTGAAAATGTGGCCCATTTATTTCAACTGAAAGGCATCATTACACAGTGCAAACACGTCTTTGGTAATGTATTGGTTACAATTAACATTAAACAGCTATCTGGCTGTTGGCAACAGTTAGAAAAGTAAATAAATATGTACATTTTGCTTCATATTACAGCAATCTTCTTACAGTGGCTACTAAAAGAAAGTTCATTCAGGCACTGCCCACTGTTTTGGTAATCGATATAAAATTAAACTGGTGTTCTGCAGACATTTCTATTGGAATTACAGAATTTTATTTTGAAAAATCACAGACAGCTTTCCCACCCTCTTCAGTTCACTGAGAACATAATCATTTTGACATCTGCCCAGCCCAGGATTCCTTCCACATATTTTACTCACGAATATACAGTCTCAGCAATGCTACCACAAGCACGCTTTCAATTCATATAATGAGACAGCAAAACATTCCCAGAAGACTAATAGATAATCTGCTAAAATTTTATACCTGAACAATTTACAAAACCATCAGTTTCTTTCAGAAAAGGTTATACATTTCCTAGTTTCCAGAAATCTGTTCCAATATTTAATTGATAAATTTGACTTGATAACATATTTCAAAACATATGTTATGGCCCAAGGAATGCCAACCAGTTTTATTAATCATTTAAAAATATGAGGCTATGGAGTTTAGCTGACCAATTTTATATATAAAACACTGTAAATATACTGTAAATATTCTTACAGCTGGAATGTTAACTATATCCCTGGCAGATGCGGTACAGTCACAGTGCACAAAGGCATTTGGTTCTTTCTTAATTGTAAGAAGGATGTTCACACTAGACTTGTATTAGAAGTCTATGTATTAGAAGAAAATCATACCAGACCCTAAAACTGTCCATTATGTGCCAGACATTGTTAGGAAACATGCACTCACCCCTCAGTTCCCCAATACTGGTCTCAAAACAATGCCATCCATTTTGGGCTTCCTTCTACGACAATTTAATTATGTAAAACTCACACTAAAATAACATCTTCAGGAAGCCTGTCTTCCTGCTCTCTACCCCATCTCCCATCCCAAGCCACCATCCAAGGACTTTTCACTGTGCTGCCCTCAACACTGTGTACATGAGCTGGGCAGAGCAACTGCAGCCTGTTTACCTCTGTCTTCCTGTTGGACCTAGACTGGGAATTCTATGGGGTCAGGGAGAATTACATTATATCTCTGGATCTTCTGTATGCAGCAAATTACCTGGCACATAGTGGGCGCTCAAATACATGCTTGCTGAACTCAACTTATATGTGTAGTGAAATGTTTTTGAGAACATATATCACTTCATATTTAGGGGAAAAAAATAAGGTTTTGGTCAATTGAAAAAAGAGAGACCATGAGGTATGATAGTTGCTTTTCACTGAATTCTGTAAGAACTTTTGCATAGTGGAAATGATTTTTCTGTCTTATCTAACATCTCCAAAAATGGGCAAAATTTCATCAAACACAATGCATTTTAAAAATACAAATGAGGTATAGGGATTGATTTTTTTCTTAAAGCACTTACACAACCTGAAGTTAGAAAGTTCCCAACACTGAAATTCCTTCCATCAGAAGAACGCTCTAGAGAAATATACTAGAAAGTTATTCTGTATACTCTGGTTTGGAAGAGAGCCTTACAAATGTGAATAGAGAAACAACGGCCTGTGGGCAGATTTTGGCTATCACTCCGGAGGTTTCATCGGATTCAAAATGGCATCGAAGAGGATTTTCATGTTTTGTTCACCACCAGGCAACATGCGTGCATGCACTAAATGAACACAAACCTGGTTTTGAAATGTGGCCTAATAATCATAACAAGCCATGTGTGAAAGGAGTTTGACACAAAGAAAGGCACAGGCTTTACATATGCTTTAAGCAAAGGAAATGTTATGCTTTATGATTAAATGCTGATGAGCTGTGAATTGTTACACAGAGAACCTAGACTAGGAAATGGTATCCAATGTCACTTTCAGAGGGGAGGGGGCAGCCCATATTTCTCTACTGAGACTCTGTTCCACTGTGAACACTCTCATAAAAGATTCTGTTCAGTTTGCCAAATACTGATTTTCTTTTTAAATGTAGCTTGAAATGTAACCCAGATTTCGGCGTCCTTCCATCTCTGGCAGCTCCATTATTCACACACATCTGCAGGGAACACGTTTGCAAGCTTCTGGTAACAGAACCAAGCAGAACTAACTTTTAGAGGTATCCTTTATTTAAAAAGAAATGGGTGTTATTAGTTGAAATCAATTTAGGAGCCTAAATGACTTAACTGTGCAATTTAATAATAGCACCAATTTTTCATTTTAAAATATTAAATAAAAACCTGAGAAGTCTAACATGAAGTTAGGACAATTGATCTACTTCCCTTCCCAAATATTTGCACTGTTATTCGTTCTCCATGAACACTCTGAGAAAAAGCATCCTGCGCGATATTCTGTAACAGCACCAGTTGAAGGTTGATGTGAAATGTCTTGAGTTCTTGATGTTTCTTTCAGTCTGCAGTTACCTGTATTGGCCATCTGATCTCAAGATGATGTCACAGAGAAACTCCTAGAAGTTTTAAAAGAACCTACGGTTTCTTTCCTGTAGTCTTTTTTAAGCAGACTGGACAACAGGCTCCTTTGATTTTCACTGGAGCTGGGCAATCTGCTGGCGGACAGGATTCCACAAAACAGGTGATCTGCCCATCCTGAGGAAGAAAGACGTAGTTCAAAAAAGAATCCGTTTCTGTAATAATTCGTGCACACAGCCCTTCACCCTTATTTCTAATGTATTACTCTGTACCACTTTTGACCACTTTACGTTTACCTCTTTTGTGGATTTTGTAATAAAGAAGTTACTCTTTGTTAATTAGAGATAATCATGCAGACAGCTGGACAGAGGGCAGGACAAAACCTTAGAAAGAAGCAAGGGTTCGGTGCTAGAGCACATAAGCTCCCCGCTTCTTCCTGGAAGGCAGACGCCCCCTGCCCACTGTCCTTTCCCCTCCTGGACCCGGAGCGGATGCAGAGGGCCAGCTCGGCCCACCCTCCTCTCCTCCCCACTGGGATAGTGACCTGTGCGATGTCTGGGGTGAGGAGGAAGTAGCCCAGAAGGGGGAGGGGACACAGCTCTCCCTGCTCTGCCCTGTCCTCCTCAACGTAAAGCTACCACCAGCGGTGCTGCAGCAGGTCTCTCCCAGTGTCCTGAGGGACAGGGCGACAAAGTGCACACTTCCCACACCGGCACGGAAGGTGCCCCCCGGGACTGGTCCAAGCCTTCCTTACCGTCCTCGTCTCCCCTTTCCATTGAGCTTTCGACAGAGCCTGGGCAGCAGCCAGCCCCCTTCTCGCTGCTCGTCCCCGTCACATCCTCCACCTGCCTGGGGAGGAGCAAACCTCCCGCGCTCGGGTCTCGGCTGCCCCCATCTCTGCGTCCCTGTCCATGGAGGGGCCCATCCGCAGAGCCCTCCACCCCGCTGCGCTGCTTCCCCTTCTCTATTCCGCAGAGGCCTTCCAAAACGCCTCCGGCTGCCGGGCGCACTCGGCCCTCTAACTCGTGGGCCTCTGGCTGGCACGCTTCCACGGGCCGGCAGCCGACAGCCCGCGTCCAGCCGCCGTCAGTCCAGCGTCCCGCAGAGACCCTGGCCTGCAGGTCTCAAGGCACGAGGCTGAGCCCGGGCCGTAGCCGGCCGTCCCTGCTGGGAGCGCGAAGCCGGCACGGATCCACATGGCTTGGGAGGAGCAGCCTAGGCCGGCTTTCAGCCCCCACTCCCCCAGGCGTCCTGTGCACAACCTGCACAGCCGCACGCTGCAGCCCCAGTCTAAGAGACACGGCTCTTCAGTTACAGTCACATTTGGCAAATCCCTGAACAGCTTGGAACCTAGGATTTCTCACCTGCCAAACGGAGTAATAACGACCTCAGAGGGCGCAAAAAGGTGACTCCTTAACGGTATCTTAAATGAGTTCTAGGGTGTTATGGTTTAAACATAAACAATTACAAAGAGAAAGGAGTTTTGTAAACCTAACTGTTTCACCTCTGAAGTGCGTTATCAATTTCTGCTCACCAGGCACCTTCCACTAGAAGAGGCGAGCTGCCCACCAGGGACCACGTCTTACTCACCTTTATAAAAAAACGCCCCGACTCCCCCACGACTAACGCAGCGTCAGCGTGTGTGCGGGCCGGCGCTGACCAGCTGTCTCTCAGGGGGAAGAGAGGCCGGTGTGTGCATGTGTAAGTGTCCACGGTGCTAAGGACCTTTGCACCTCGTGGTCTCTATCAAGCTCAGTGCGAAGTCACCGAAGTGGGGCTGGCAGGACAGCACAGATGCCTGCCCAGATCTCCCCTTCCCTGAGTGGGCACTCGCTGCCCCCCGCCTTAGGGACAGGCTCCTGCAGAGACTCTGCACTGCTAAGGCTTTCCTCAGCGAGTGCAGCTGGCAAGAGAGAAGCTGTGTGGCCCCAACGGGTGCCCCCGGGTGCCGGGGGGGGGGAGGGGGAGGGCCGAGCGGTGCGTGAGAGGCAGTGTCACCTCTGAAACCCCGGCCAGCACCTGGGAAAATCACTCCCCTTCGGCTTCGTAATTACGACTCTTGGGCAGTCGGCATGTAATCTGCGTCGTGAAACAAGCTCCCCATACTCACTTTGCATTCACAGACAGTGCAGGCATCTTTTTTCCACTTTGCATTGTTTGTGTGGGATTTACCCTCTGCATCAGTGCATTCAGTTTTACTGAGCCGGGATTCAAGTTTCTTTATCTGCAGTAAAGCCAAGGAAAACACAACAAGGCCAAAACTGTCGTTAGTCACTTCGGAGGAAGATTTCATCTCTTGTATTAAATATGTTTCTTTGCTTGAAATGATGGCTTAAGATGAACAGGGTTTGAGGTGAATAATTTCAAACACCTTTTATGAAATTTCAAATTTATTAGATAGTAGACAGGTGATAACCTGTTTGTCCGAAATCTTAATGACAAGATTATATGAAGACTGTCTTCTTCGATAGTAGAAGTATATAGATATATTAAAGTATAGTAACATTTATCAAAACAAAACAAACGTGGAAACAAGATATTTTCACAGGGTTGTATGAAAACAAGAACTGATCAGTTCTTCATCTGTTCATCAGTTCATCATCTGACCAGATGATGAAAACTTTCTTCACTTACATTTTCAAAAGAATGAATGTGACAGATTACTACCCAATATCAAATCCTGTCTAATTCTCTAGTAATAAAATCACTGAATTTTATGAGAAAACATGGAATCCCACAATCTCTTATTTTTAATTTACTTCTCTCTCCCTCCCCCCGTTGTCTGCTCTCTGTGCCCATTCGCTGTATGTTCTTCTGAGTCTTCTTGGATTCTTTTTTGTTGCATCATCTTGCTGCATCAGCTCTCCGTGTGCGTGTGGCACCACTCCTGGGTGGGCTGTACTCTCTTTGCACGGGGCGGCTCTCCTTATGGGGCGCACTCCTTGCACGTGGGGCTCCCCTATGTGGGGGACACCCCGGCGTGGCACGGCACTCCTTGTGTGCATCAGCACTGCGCATGGGCCAGCTCCACACGGGTCAGGATGCTGACCCATATGGTAGGCGGATGCTCTATCAGTTGAACCAAATCCGCTTCCCACAACAAACTCTTGACACCCAGTGTGGCCATGTGATTTAATCTCTGGTCAAGGAACTGTGGTTTCTTGGCATCGTCCTCTCAGGAGTGGGAGCATGCCATTCTCGGGCACTTTTCTTCCCTCTTGCTGGCGAAACACAGGCAGGGTGGTGGTAGCTAGAAAATCCCTGGGCCCTGCGGTGACCTTAGAAAATGAAGCCACACAAAATACAGCAATAAGGTGGTCAGAGCTTGACCCTCTGACACTGGAGGGTCTCAGCAGCTACCTCTAGACGTCTGTGGGAGAAAAAGAAACTTCCATCTCATTTAAGCTGTTGTTATTTTAGATTTTCTGTCACATGCAGCTGAAACTCAACCCAATCAATAAATGAGGCTTGGAATGGACATAATTTATTTGTCATCTACATCATGATGCTTCCAGTAAACATTTTAATAAAGTATGCTTGACTAGATAAGGCTCCTCTTTGATAAATGACATTAGTAACCACAGATAATTTTTTTTCAAGTTCCTACCAGTCAATTTCAATTAAAATGGCTTCCATTTATTTCAAGTCACAGCCTATCAGCCACACATGTGTGGTCTCAAAACTAGGTTAAGAGCAGATTATTTTACTTACGAAAAACATTATGCTATCCAAATTTGCCAAAATCACCTTATTCCCTGAATTTTTATAATGATTCTGCCTCAGTGATAACTCAGGCTGTCAAGATTATTTTGCCAAAGCAATTTAGGGAAATGTCTCAGAGAAAGCTTCTAAGCGAAAACTATCTTTTCTGCATGAATTATTCATTTACACAATTAATGTTTAAATTACCAGATCTTAGATGCTTTCTGGTCTAAAGTCTGTGGAAAAAGTGGGGCAATCCCTGATGCTCCAGAAGCAGCAGGCACAAGATGTGGAAGGAACTAAAAAACCTGCAAACCAGGTCATCTCTGTCCCCTGGAAGCCAGCCAGGAGATTCCAAATACTCATTTCAGTATCTGCTGGCTGACTGAATTTTCTTACTTTAAAACCAGAGAGAGGAACAACATAACTCAGATCTCGTGTTTTCTTCAGAGATAATAAGAATAAATTACACACATCTGCATGAACAAGGTAGAATAATATATCTCTCTGTGTTGCTAGAAGGAAATTATGGAGGAGGACTGGAAGATAACTCACATCTCTTCCAAACCTAATGACTGAAGATACCATATATAGGAATAGAGCTGGGGCTATAAAATTCCAAGTACCACGTGAGGACCACGGGCACGCAGATGTCACGGAAACCGCAGAGCATGAGCAGGCCATATAAGTATGAAGCTTCATGGTTTGCACGCTTCCTTTTATTTAGCCTTAAGGAATTTTCTCTCTTTAGTGAAATTATACTTAAAACCCAATGAAGAGAATAGAAAAGGTAGAAAGAAGTCTTCATTATTGGGGGGGGGGGGGGTGGAGGGGGAAATAACTCTGTAAAACCTGTAAGATAGGTTGATTCAAGGGTATTTGTATCCGGAGCCACCTGATCAAATGTATCAAGCCCCAGCCTCAAAGTACCTCCTTACCACACCTTGGGAACAAGGATTTAAAAGTCCTTACTCAAATACTACTGACCTCTCTGATAGGAAATAAGTAAACCCAGCTGCCTCAGAAAGCTAGAGACTAGATGATAAACTTAAAGGAAGTTGGGGGATAGAGGAAGGTTGCGAGCTGAAACATACATGGGTGAAATCTATAAGCTGAAGGTAAGTATTTGTACAGGGAAGGGATAAAATGGGGGGCATAGGGATACCTTTGGGTGGGACTTCGTGAGGTTGAGTGGTGCTAGGCATGGGAGGATGGGTCAGATGACCCAAGAAATTGGGGGAAGGGGGAGGGGAACATTGGAACATAAGAAATTGTCAGGTATGTGGTTGAAACTATAATGTTGACAAAACTATTTAGAAAATATAATAAGGAAGGTTACCAGTTTAAGATGCCTAAGAGGGGGCATCTGACACAGGGCAGGCTTCTAGGGAGTGTGTGAGTGCTCATTTTGTCATAGTGGGTTATATCATTGGGTGGAGACCCATACAATGAGAATGAAGGTATACCCACATCCTGGGGAGGACTGATGTTCTCAAACAGAGGGAACTGTATCTCTTGAGAGAATTGGCAGCTCTCAATGGGTTAGGGCAGTTGAACATGTCAAGCCCTTAATGTTGTTGCAAGTATCTCTGACTATGGTCCCTCAAGTAATGAAGATTGGTTGTCATGGTGGGCCCTGAGGGGAGGGGGAAAGAGGTGTTGAATGGATGGAATCAGTGTAGCTGTGGGGCAATGGAAGTGTTCCACAAGATTATGCAATGATGGATATAGGACATGTTAAATTACACCAAAAATGTATAAGAGTCTATAGGCTAAAATGTAAACCATAATGTAAAACATAAGATAACTAAAAATTTAGAAAACTGTGTAGTCTAAAATATAAACCATGGTGTAAATCCAAATAAAAGTCCTTACTGAAGAAGTGGCAAAGAATGGGATTTCAGGTTTGGATTCTCCTGGCCCACCCCAATTCTGGGTATGTTCAGAGGTGCACCCGCCACCAGCGTCTCCAGCACGCAGGAGGAGGTGGCAGTACCCAGGCCCCACGTGGCACCACCCACACCTCACAGTCAGCAGCCCCGCAGCCGACGGTGCCACTTCTTTTTTTTTAAGAGGCACCAGGAATTGAACCCGGGACCTTGTACTTGGGAAGCAGGCTCTCAACCACTGAGCTCCATCCGCTCCCAACAGCACCGCTTTTAGCAGCTCTCAGGCCTCCCCGCCCCCGTAACCCACTCCCTGAGGGACCTCCACCCTGGAAAACCTGAGGACAGCAGCTCAGCGTGGCCCAGCTGCAAATGGAAGTAGCGTTCACCAGAGATTCCAGGCCATGGAGATGGCAGGACGAAGGATTACTGTGAGGTGCCGCAGCCGAATCTGCACCTTCGGAATCACCTAAGACCTAAAATGTGACTCGTGAACTAGAGGAGGGATTCACGCTGTTGAAAACACTCACTGTGGAGTTCAAGAAGACAGAGGAGGCTCCCACCTCCTGTTACCTGTTTTCTGAGGTCTGTGATGGTCTTTTGCATTTCCAGAACAAATTCCTTGAAGTCATTTGTCCCTGGGATATCTGCGCGCTCCTGGGATGCTGAGGTGGCGTTATTGAAATGTTTACTGTGCTTCACAACGCTGTGGCAAGGGGCGTGGGGAGGAGGAGAAGTCGGTTATAATCTCAGCAGGTTATGGCTGGGGTCACTTTACACGAGTTCAAGTCCTGCCTTCCGTGCAAAGGAAAAGCCAGTTTCTGGAAGGGCAGGTGCCTAGTCTACCGGGGAGGGCTGCCTGGCACTGCGGCTCGATCGAGGCAGTGAGCTGCAGCCTGTGCGGGGCAGACCGGCAGGGCGTGGGCTGCAGGCCCGTCGCGCTCCCAGCCGCCAGGGCGGGGGCTAACACTGGCCCTAAGGTGGGCCTCGTGGCAGACAGCACAGTCCCCGGAAAATAACACAGAGCCACTACCGGTGGGATTTTCAGAACTCTTTCCAGGAGGGTGGGCGTTAGCTCTCTACCCAAGTTTCCCCACATAATCAGCTGTACCTCAGTGTTTTCCGTGGTCGTGGGTTCTTGGTGGGCTTGTCTTCCTGGTAGCTGAACTCAAGAGACCGTCTGCCTCGGAAATGGTACGAAAAGACGTTAAACTGTCCCCTTGTCCTACAGTCTGGAATGAAAGCACAAAGAAGTGTATTAGCTGCAGCATATTCTGATCTTAGAAAAAAATAAGTACACCTTTTCATACATATATTAACAAACCTTAGGGCATGTTTGTGAAATGAAAGTGAGATATCCTTATATTAAAGGCCATGATTCAGGTGTTTCTAAAATAGCCTCACCTTGTAGCCACATTTAACCAAATACCTGGTCTGGTTGGTTTTTACCCCTCTCCTCATTTGCAGAACCCAGTCCATCAGCTCCATCGCCATGGGAGTCCTCCTTATCTGTCAGATGTGCTTCTCCAGAGCCTCTGGCCTGACTGCAGCCGATGCCACTCCCATACCTCCTCCACCAAGTTATCCAGCCACGCCATTGTTTAAAACCCTTTCACGTGGCGGCGGACTTGGCCCAGTGGTTAGCGCGTCCGCCTACAACATGGGAGGTCCACGGTTCAAACCCCGGGCCTCCTTGACCCGTGTGGAGCTGGCCCATGCGCAGTGCTGATGCGCACAAGGAGTGCCCTGCCACACAGGGGTGTCCCCGCATAGGGGAGCCCCACGCACAAGGAGTGCACCCCATAAAGAGAGCCACCCAGCGTGAAAGAAAGCGCAGCCTGCCCAGGAATGGTGCCACACACAGGGAGAGCTGACACAACAAGATGACGCAACAAAAAGAAACACAGATTCCCGTGCCGCTGACAACAGAAGCGGACAAAGAAGATGCAGCAAATAGACACAGAGAACAGACAACCGGGGTGGGGGGAGAGGGGAAATAAATCTTAAAAAAAAACCAACCCTTCCATGGCTTGCCTTTCCCCTGGATACGGCATTCCAAGGACTTCAGCTTGCTGGGCCGTGGCTTCCACCGCTGCCCCCTTAACACAGTGCTCTTGGAGAACTTTCTAACGTACTTCCCACCGCATCACCCTGAGTCTTGCTTCCACGTCCTCTCCTTGGGAGTGACACACGTGCCTTCCCCTCTTGCTCTCCTGACTCCTGTTCAACTTCTGGTCTCTGCTGAGGTTTCCTTCCCGAGGCCTCTGACCAGAGGATGGTCCTCCTCAGTGCCGCACCGCCGCTGGCTGCTGTCTACACACCCCCGGACAGACTGATCTGGTGTTCTGTCTGCTTCCCGGCAGAGGGCGTGGCTGTGCCTCCTCTGCCTGCTACCTCCGTGCCTGGGACAGTGCCTGGCTGAGAAGGGGCGTGGAGATCAAATATGGCCCTTTGCTGTTAATAAAAGGGGAGGTAGGGAAAATATATACCAAGTGTACACTACAGACCAGAGTTACTGGTAATAGCCTGATCATGTTCTTTCATAATTTGTAACAAATGTTCCACAAAAATGTAAGGTATTGGTGGAGGGGAATTCTGCACATTATGCATGATTATTTTATAAGCTTGCAACTTCTCTAATCAAAAATACTTTTAAAAATATGTTCCTTTGCAAAATTCAAAAGCCTCAAGAAAGGACTGAGGTTGATACCACATGAGAGAAAACTGATAGGAAGAATAAACTGAAGCAGACACCTTTGATCACTCTCCTCTCCCACTGTGAAAGGGCCGCATATCATTTTCCTGATCTAGCTTTTTCTTGATATTGGTAGAAAGTAAAATAGCCAGCATTCTTCAATATCAGGATCTCCTGACTCCTTGCTGCCCAAATCATAAAACAGCTAATTCCACTAAAAGGACTTTAGTTTACTTTAACAGCTAACTATTTAGCATCTGATTCGAATCTAGAATGCTGGCTCTACCAACCATTCACCTCAAGGAAACAAAAAGAACAGTGTTTCTCAAATGGCTCCCAGAGACACAAATAAATCAGCTGAACAGCAGCTCATCGACTTCACAGCCACAGCTTCTCCCAGGACCAGAATAGCTCTGATTAGAGCCTAATTCCTTGCCAGTGCTTTCCTAGCATCTCCTTTGAAGTGAGCCGGGAGCCTAAACATTTCTGAAGCAGGAGGGGGAGGATTATTTTCAGCTCAAAAATCCCATTCCAGATTGTGTACGTCTGGGGAAGGTCCCCTGTAGAAACATAAACACAGTTTCACATGATTTACTTTTCTCCAGTCTGCTCTGGCTTGCTTCTAATAAGAGCAGATCGCCTGGCTCAATGCGAGCCGGTGTGCCTTCTCTAGTATTTTCCACATGCCGTGCCCAATTCAAAATATCCCATCTGCAGTGATGGACACCAGTTTCGGCCAACACGGCACAGCACTCTAGTTCGGATTTTCATGCAACAAGGGAGGGTGGAAGGACCCAACGTGATGGCCAGGCACAAGGGTGGAGAACTGCTGCAGTGTAGACACCATCCCCAGACCCAAGAGTTTCCAGTGAAACGTGACCACGGGGGAACGCTGCCACCATCATGGCCAGCAATGTTCCGCAGGTCTCTGCCACTCACTCTAAGGCAGGCGCCCATGCTGGTACCGCAGACCCCTTGCCACCCACGAGGAGGCCATCAGCAAGCTGTCTTCCTGGGACCCGGCACCCAGCTCCCCACCCAGCACTCGTGGAAGCTGCTCATCACACAGACGATACCTCCACCACGCACATGTGCCTAAATACCTCAGAAAGAGGCTCTAAAAGCAGAAGGTGACCAGAGTTCTAAGGTTAAAATCCACATGGCGAGCATCTGCTCATTTAGAGGAAATAGTACCAGTTTCAGTGGGATTTCAAAATAATCTAGCCCAGATGCATTCCAGGCTTATAATAGGAGTTCAATTTAAAAGTGGAAAAATGTACATTTTTCTAACTCTTCTAACATTTTTCACAGCCCACCCCTCTCTCCCCCACCTTTTTTTGGTCAAACATGTACAGACATTTTAACCAAGTAGTCCAAGTCACTGTCACCAATCACAGAACAAAATGACATCATGTGCTTCCTGAGAACACAAAATTGCTTATCTAGAATTCTGCCCAAACACATAACCTCAATCTGTGACAAAAAAGGAAAAATGAGACAAACCTAAACAGAGGAAAATTCTACAAAAAGGATAAAGGTAAAGCAAGGCTGAGAAACTGTTCCAGATTTGAAGAGAAAAAAGACATATGCAAATGAAATATAATTCATGATTCTAGACGAAATTCTGGTTTAGTATATAAAATGATATGAAGGCGGCGGACTTGGCCCAGTGGTTAGGGCATCCGTCTACCACATGGGAGGTCTGCGGTTCAAACCCCGGGCCTCCTCGACCCGTGTGGAGCAGTCCCATGCACAGTGCTGATGCAGGCAAGGAGTGCCGTGCCATGCAGGGGTGTCCCCCACGTAGGGGAGCCCCACGCGCAAGGAGTGCACCCCGTAAGGAGAGCCGCCCAGTGCAAAAGAAAGTGCAGCCTGCCCAGGAATGGCGCCGCACACACGGAGGGCTGACACAGCAAGATGACACAACAAAAAGAAACACAGATTCCCGTGCTGCTGACAACAGAAGCGGACAAAGAAGACGCAGCAGACAGACACAGAGAACAGACAACCGGGGTGGGGGGGAAGGGGAGAGAAATAAATAAATAAATAAATCTTTTTTTAAAAATGATATGAAAGGGCCTTACTGGAGCAACTGGCAAAACTTGAGTAAGGTCTGTACAATAGAAAACAATATTTTATCTATGTTATGTTTTCCAATTTTGATCACACACAGTAAAGTAAATTATTTAGGAATAAAGTGGCAGGATGTCTGCAACTTCTTCAAATGGTTTAGAAAACTGGTATGCAAAAGTAATTGCAGTTTTGCATTGCTGAAATTTGCCATTTGATATTGGCATACATTCTTAAATAAATAAGGTTATGTTATACATCACTTTAATGTGCATTTCTTGCTTTATGTTTTTTTTTTGCTAATGACTTATTACTTGCTGTTTATTTCCTATTTATTTTAGACTACAGAAATGACATTAGACAAAAAAGCAAATTCGAGCCATTTTCTTTGAGTGCAAAATGGTGGTTGTAAAGCAGCAGAGACAACTCACAACATCAACAACGCATTTGGCCCAGGAACTGCTAATGAATGTACGGTACAGTGGTGGTTCAGAAGTTTTGCAAAGGAGACAAGAGCCTTGAAGATGAGGAGCATAGTGGCTGGCCATCAGAAGTTGACAAGACCAATTGAGAGCAATCATCATAGCTGATCCTCTTAAACTACAAAAGAAGTTGTCGAGGGAAACGGACTTGGCCCAGTGGTTAGGGCGTCCGTCTACCACATGGGAGGTCTGCGGTTCAAATCCCGGGCCTCCTTGACCCGTGTGGAGCTGGCCCATGCGCAGTGCTGATGCACGCAAGGAGTGGCCCCCCGCATAGGGGAGCCCCATGCGCAAGGAGTGCACCCCGTAAGGAGAGCCGCCCAGTGCGAAAGAAAGTGCAGCCTGCCCAGGAATGGCGCTGCCCACACTTCCCATGCCGCTGACGACAACAGAAGCGGACAAAGAAACAAGATGCAGCAAATAAACACCAGAGAACAGACAACCGGTGGAGGGGGGGGGATTAAATAAATAAATAAATCTTTAAAAAAAAAAAGAAGTTGTCGAAGAACTCAATGATGACTATTCTATGGTCGTGTGGCATTTGAAGCAAATTGGAAAGGTGAAAAAGGTTGATAAGTGGTTGCCTCATGAGTTGACTGAAAATCAAAAACAATCGTTTTTGAAGTGCCGTCTTCTCTTATTCTACGCAACAACAAGGAACCGTTTCTCGATCAGATTGTGGCGTGCAACGAAAAGTGGATTTTATATGACAACCGGTGACAGCCAGCTCAATGGCTGGACCAAGAAGAAGCTCCAAAGCACTTCCCAAAGCCAAACTTGCACCAATAGAAGGTCATGGTCACTCTTTGGTGGTCTGCTGCGGGTCTGATCCACTACAGCTTTCTGAATCCTGGCGAAACCATTACGTCTGAGGAGGAGGCTCAGCACATTGATGAGATTCACCGAAAACTGCAATGCCTGCAGCCAGCCTTGGTCAACAGAAAGGCCCAATTCTTATCCTTGACAACACCTAACCACACGTCGCTCAACCAATGCTCCAAAAGTTGATGAATTGGGCTATGAAGTTTTGCCTCATCTGCCATATTCATCTGGCCTCTCACTGAAAGACTACTTCTTCAAGCATCTTGATAACTTTTTAAAGGGAAAACACTTCCACAACCAGCAGGATATAGAAAATGTTTTCTAAGAGTTTGTTGAATCCTGAAGCATAGATTTTTATGCTACAGGAGTAAGCAAACTTATTTCTCATTGGCAAAAATGTGTTGATTGTAATGGTTCCTGTTTTGATTAATAAAGATGTGTTTGAGCCTAGTAATAATGATTTAAAATTCATGATCTGAAACCGCAATTCCTTTTGCACCAACCTAACGTATAAACAATATATAATGTTTATGTTTACATATGTGTATGCATATAGGTAGAGAGAAAGAGAATGGAAACAATATATGGCAAAATGTTAATAACTGACGTGAAGTACAGGAGTCCTTTGTACTACTTCGATAATTATTCCAATCATTTAAAATTACATGCATGTGTGTGTGGTGTGTGTGTGTATGTATTCTTTGACCCTGTAACTCATTATCCCCAAAAGAATTTTCAATTTCATCAAACAAAAAAGAAACTGTATCTCCCCAGGTATTACTGCTTCTGTTTCTTACGTACAAGTATCATACTTTGGTTTCAAAAGAAAAAACTGAAATGATTAAGAGGTACAGCTCAAGAAAGTTTGCTTTAAACAAGTCATTTTTAAAACCTGAATTGAAAAGAATATTGCAATCAACATTGAGTCCTGTGAAATGCTAATTTTTTTCCTTTTTCTGCTATATTTTAGATATGGCACCTTTGGGCTGAAATAGAAATAGGTAAAGCTTATAAAGCATTCTTTTAGTTTTGTCAGCTTAGGGCCATGCCTGCTATTTTGAGAAGGAAAAGTATCCAGGATCAACTATGTCAGAAATTGCTTCAAGTAGCTAAATTTCCCAAACAGTCCAACAGACAGTTTGAAGAAAAAAAAAAGACTCATAAAATGATAATGGAATACAAAGCCTGGCTTTAAAAGATTAAGTCTTTAAAAGGCATTTGGGTTTTCTGAGCAAAAGAACAGAAAATCTGGCCCTGCTGCTTAAGCAGCTAAAGGAACCTGGTAAAGTTATCAGAAAATGAAATTTTTGCATCTGAGAATAACAAGAATTGACTTTTCCCAATGATTTTCAAAGAGGACAATTTTCTGCAAATACAAGAATCAAATTCCCTGCCATGCATATTGAAAGGCATTGTGGACTGAATAAACCAGTGAGAATATATTTAAGAAAACAAAAACAAAAAAAACCCAAAACTAGATAAAGGTTTCCAACAGATACACTAACCAGAATACAAATGATTTAGAAAACTGTTAACAACCAAACACAATTTTAATTTTTAAGTGAATTCTTCTATCACATTATGAATCCTATTTTGCATAAATACATATACCCACACTTAAGTGAAGCTGCTAAAACAGAGCTCCCTATATTCAACCAGATTTCTATGCTTAGATTTAAAATAACAACCTGACCAGAACTATTGCTTCAGGAAAAAAAAAGGTGGAAGAGAAAACAGTTTCGTATTTTCTGAACTTCGTAGGTTTGCTCTTTTTTTAAATTTTTTATAATTTTTAAACAAATCCATTTTACTGATACATATTAATAAACATACAATTCATCCAAAGTGTACTATCAATGGTATCTGGCATAATCGCACAGCTGTGTGTTCATCACTTCAATCAGTATTAAAGCATTTTCATTATTTCAGTAATAATAAATAATAATAATAATAATAATAATAATGTTCTTGAACTACAAATGACCCAACGGCACCAGAGTCCAAGGCGTGTTGGGTTAGGAACCATGGTTCTAGTCTTATCTTCCCCTGCCAGCCAGCTGTGAGGCCTGGTTGAGTCACCTCATCTCCCTGATGTGTATTTTCCTCACCCGCAAAACAGTAGGGTGAGAGAAGATGTGTTCACAAAGTCCCTTCCAGCTTTACTATTCCTTGGATCCTTGATCATAGTTTGAAGAAAGCCAAAATTACATTCAAATCAGAAAATGGAAATCTAGGTTAACCAGGAATGGGATTGAGGAATGTACGTAGGAACTGAAAATATGGCTCCAGGAGCCACATAAACCTGCCTGCTGGTAAAACGAGCAGCTGACGGCAGAGCAAGAAAATGCACACTGACTTGACTGGATGGGTGAACCTCTCGGACCGCTTATAAAGGGCTCCAAGCTCATAAGAATGAATATACCTTATAACTGCATGGCATTTTTTACTTCCTTAGAAGATATTTTATAGCATTTTTTCTCTGATTACACAAATTATTACAGCAATTTAGAAAACCCAGCATAAGTTTTTGAAAAGAAAAATGGACGTCTGATATACTTTTCTGGAAACTACTTTGTAATCTTTTTCTAATACAAGTAATCATATGTTTTTTAAGACAAGTTAGGAATATACCTTATTAATGTTTTGTTTCCTGCATCTTTTACTTAATATTTTGGTGCTCACAAATAAAAAATATTATTCCATCTCATCCCAGAGTCCTCAAAATCACTATTTTTTTTTTCTGGCTCCACAACATTCCTCAGTATTTAAATATTTTGTTTCCAATTTTTCACTCTTAAGAGCTAGCATTTTAGCACACATTAAGAATTCACCAAAACTGGCAATGGAAAAGGAAAAAAAAAAAATCAGAAGTGAAAAGCAATGAATCTTTAAAAATACAAACCTTCACAGCAATCCTGCCACATCCTTAGGTCCACTTTGGGAATCTCATCACAACTGCCATATCCGTGGGGGAATTCTGCCACTCTAAACACATCCCTCTGCACACGGGTGATGTTGTCGGAATTGTCGCACAGTATCCTGGCCAGGGACGTCTGCTTGATTTGGGTTAACTGGGCAGGGGAAAACACCCCGGGGTTTTCATACCACAGCCTGTATTTCACCAAAATGAAAACAGCAGATCATCACAAGGAACCTCAAAGCTCAAGGTAGCCGAATTAAAATATTCTCTCCATTTAAAAAAAAAATACTCCTCTACCAAGTTTCACCAACAACACAGAAATCACTGGTTTCAATTAGGTAGTCAATTAGCAATTGACTCCGATATGCACACTTTTCTTTAAGGAAAAAAAAAGAGACCAAATCAAAAACCAAAACTCTTGGACTACAAACAAGAATAGTAAGCAGGTTAAGTTATCAGAACTAAGAAGAATGGGACATAGCACATAAGCTATCTAGAAAAAGGAACTGTCACTAGGAAGGGACTATCTTGTCAACATATTAAACCAAACTAGTAGTGATAAACTAAAACTGACATTTTTAAATCTTGCTAAAAGTTCAAACTCCTCTAAACTTCTGCAATGGTTCAACTGTATGGATTGTCCAATAGGTTTCCAAGAACAAAAATACCATTATTAAAAATACTTAATATGAATATAATGAATACACGAAGAATCCTTGAATTCAGTACGGTTATGTTGTGATGCTGTGGTGTCAGGAAACACGGAACAATGTATAGAATTGCTCTCAAAGACTACTAAAGGATTAAGGCATTTTCTTTACATTTAGCCTGAATGTGGAGCCACCACCAAATTATTCTCCTCTTTCCTGACTCCTAAAAATGTTACACTTAAAAACAGTCTTTTCTCTACTGCGTTTCTTTACCTGTCCCCATCTCGCAAGCGTTTAAACTGTGTGCTCAGCAGGCACATCAGTGTGGGCCCAAGTCTGCTACCAGGAACCAAATCTTCCACCATGAGGGCAGGAAATAAATCTATGTTTAATGGTGAGCCGTATAACCTACCAAAAGAAAAAGAAAACAACCTTTTAAATTTACTTGACAGTACGGTCAAAATCAGAGCAAATATGAAAGAGAGTCATTTTTTTCTCTCACTTTTATATTATTCAGATTTTTGCCTAATACAGAAAACTCATCTTTACTTCTTTAAAACAGCTATTCATCATACTTTAAAATTTTTTTCATATCTATAGGATTTATATTTATTATTATATGAATGTATTTATTATTATAAGAAGTTTAGAAAAGCCAGAAAACATAAGAAAATTAAAACCTTACCTTAACCTACCCTTCAAATGGAATGATTCTTAACATTATATTGTAAACCCTTTCAGTGTTTTTTTCCATAATATATGAACACACAAATTATATACAGCTATAGGCGTGTATTTTTAAAAGATAAAAATGGAAGACGTATTTGCTATAAAGAAAATATTTACTAAGCAGACAGTGTATGAAAGACTAAGTTAATACTTAATGACAAACATTTCATCAACTTCTTCCAACTCCTTAAAAATATATCCTTACAAGCAAAGAACTGTCAACTTTATTACAAATCATTCTTATCTAATCTTTTATAATAGCCAAAAGTCTCCATGAGGCAAGAGGTGGTTTAGTTTCAACTGCTACTAAAGGCTCAAGTAGAATTTTAAAATATCTCTTCTAAAATTCAGACTTTTCTTCTCCACAGAGCTCGAAATAAGGATAGTGGCCTAACCCCTAGAATCAAGACAGAGAGCTTGCCACTAAGAAGCTAAGGAGATGTGTGTAGCCTTTATGTCCCCAGTGGCCATTTATCTCCTACAAGTAAAATAAATACAGTTTTAGAACATGGTCTTTGAGAGTGAAGTTTAAAAGAAGGATACATTGTGCTCTTTTTTTTTTCTAATTTCAAAGACACCAATACAGAATTTCTAAGAGATCATAAAATAGCTATTATGATGCAAATACAGCTAGAAAGCTTCCTAGAATCATCTGGCCCAGTGACTAATGGAAGGCAAGGAGTAGGTCTATCAGAATCTTCTGGGGTCTTTTTCCAAACCCAACATCACTCCTGGCCCTAAGGTGGGAGCTCCTCATCTATCTGCTCCCTCTACCTCCCACCTCCTGAAGTAATCCATCACTCCCGGATTCCTATCACTTAGGCATGTTGGGGATTCAAAAACAAGTTCAGGGAAGCGGATGTGGCTCAAGCAGCTGGGCACGTGCCTATCACGTGGGAGATCCCAGGCTTGGTTCCCCGTGCCTCCTAAAGAAGATGAGAAGGGCAGCGCGCTGATGCTACGGGCTAGCAGGGCAAGCTGATACCACAATATGACACAACGGAGACCCAGCGAGGAAACACAACGAAAGACACAACAAACCGGGAGGGGAGGTGGGGCTCAGGCGATTAGGGCCTCCCTCCCACAACAGAGGCCCCGGGTTCAGTTCCCGGAGTCTCCTAAAAAGATGAGCAGACCCAAACAATTAATTAATTAATTAAAAAAAAAAAAAAACAAGTTCAAAGCCGCCACTCTAGCTCAAAGTACTACTTTCCTAAAGGGGGAAACAAAGGCCCTGTGGGCTGAGCACCTTCCCCAAGTTCATGAAGCTAAGCGGGGGCAGAGCTTACACGCAGACTCAAGGTAAATCCTGTTCGCGTCCCACTGGCCTTGCTAATCTTGAAATAAAAAAGAAAAATTTAATTGGGTCCCCATAAAATAGATGGTTAAGTATGTGCTTCCTTAGGGTCTGGAGAGAAAAAATTCCCACTTCCTCCCGAAATCCTCTCCCAGGCCACGATGGGCCCTGAGACGGTCTTGTATCACCATTTAACTTTTCATGTACGTATGTCTTATTTCTCCAGCTGACAATTTCACTTAGTAAATAATGGGTTGACTTAGAAAAAAAAAAATTAATGGTTTAATATGCGGCAAACAATATTTAATTTCTTCACCAGGGTCTATTGCAAATAACGAGCATAGGCCCATAAATCTGCCAGAGACACAAAGTTGGACTGCCGACTCCTTTGAACTTTTTCAAACTAAGTTTGGCAGACGAGAGAAATGACTGGAAAAAGTAATCCATTTCAGTCTGGACAAGAACAAAGGAGTATATTTAAGCACATAAAATATACAGACAGTTCACATAAATCCTAATTAAGCAAAACTGTGACCAAAATAAGGTTGAAAAATACGTTGTGCTGGTGAGTATGTATACATTTACATAGGTCAGCGCTTTAATATTATTATTTAAATGAATATTGGAACATATGGCAGCTTATTAGGACATTATGTTCACTTCTTCATAACTTGCAATCAATTACTAGTAGAAATCACTTTTCTCCAGACGGCACAGGTCAGATTCTAATTAAATACTGTTCTAACATCAGTGCCAGTAAACTTGAAAGGGTTCAGAAACCTGCTGAGAGAGCCTTAAGCAGGAAGACTTTTTTAAGCAATTCTTTCATATGGGAATTAACATATTTAAATACACAACATGACAGAGTTAAGTGCATGGACTGTGAAAGATCATTACGGTAAAAACTCTCACTCTCATGAGCGGTTATTTTCATTTCCATAAAAGACTGCGTCCAATGAAATTGGTAGAAAGAGCATGAACAACGAAGTTTAATGAGCAATGGACAGAGAGAAGAGGTTTAAAAATAGGAGAGCTGTTGACTCTCCACACTTTGGAGAACTTTAAAAATATAATTGGTAATTACATTACTTCAGAGGTTGAGGGGAAAGAGACTGAAGCCAGGAAACCCCACCTGTAGCCCCTCGGTAGTACTTAGTAATCAGCAGCACAGTGCGGGGGTCTTCGCTCTCCCTGCCAAGTGAAGGGGCTACACAGAATGATCCTGAAGCTTCCCCTCAGAGCTAATTACCCAGGGGGCTTCCGTCTTCTGGGGGAGCCTATCTTACTGAAAGGCTCACTGACACTGCATCTGGCTGGGATCTGTAACTCGAGGCCAGTGAGACTGACTCTGGCGGTGGAGAGGTGCTCTCAGAGGCGGCGTGGAAGGTTTCCTGTCAACGGTTAGGGAGGATCTGGCTCTTCCCGCCCAGCCTGCTGGGTAACACGGGGAAGGCAGGGAGGGGCTACGAGCCAAAGCCAGGGGAAGTGGTCTTCCCGGTACCCTACTCTGCCAACAGCAAACTCAAGCTCTTCCCTCTTCCTGATAGGAAAGGAGGAACCTTGTCCCTAAAGCCCAGAAGCAGACACAATATCTGTGCTGGCATTTTTCCCTTCACACACTCTTTCTCTCTCCAGTCAAAGGCCTCTGCCGGAGCAGCACAGCTTACCTCCCTCAGCTCACACCTCAGCACAGCTCAGCGAGGCCCGGCTCACGAGCATGGGGGGCTGCCGTGAGACCTGACTTTATCCCACCTGTCCGCCCGTCTGTCTGTCCTCTGCTCCAGCAGGGCACAGGAGCATGTCTGATCTGCCAGATGCCTTACTCAAGGCTCTTGCCCATCTTGGGTGACACCTCATGCACACAACCAAAAACTTAAATATAGAGACAAGTAACAGCCAAAAAAATACCCACAGCTTCGGGTTTGTTTTTTGTGGGAGTGGTGGTGGTTTTTCTTTTTCACCTGAAGTTGGCATATGAAGATTCAAAATCAGGGTTCCTTTAGGACTCACCTTTTCAACTTCTCCCGGATTTCGGGACTTTTAATTTCATTTTTCAGGTCTTCGAACGTGTGAGCCGACGACAAGTTGCAGTAGACCCTGTAGTCGTGGTAGGGCGGGATCCCGTGGTCCCGGCCTCTCTGGATGTTGATGGCAGCCAGGTCCAGGGCCACCGTGTGGGCCATGGAGAAAAGCCTCTCTGTGAGCTCTGTGTTCAGCAGCTGAGAGGGCACCCGCATCTTCCCCGCCACCCCGAACAGCCCTCGGAGGAGCGGGTCGATGCCCCCCTCGTTGACGATGCGGAAGGGAGAGAAGAAGGCTTTGTGCAGGGGTATGTGGCCCTGAGGAATAGGCTCAAAGTTCTCGTCCAGGCGGTAGAGGATGGGATTGATGAGCGTGTGGCCGAACCTGAACGCCGCCGTGGCGAAGGCGTTGAAGATGCCCGCGTTGACCCCGGGGTCGTACCCTTTGTACTCGCCCAGCATCTTCACGCCCACCTCGCCGAGGATCTTGGGAAGCCAGTGCTGGTAGGTGATGTGCTGAATCTCTGCCCCAACGATCTTCCTCGTCTCATAATAGAGCGTGTCGCCGTCCCAGTGGGGATTCAGTCTGAGCAGTTCCGTGGCGATGCGGTTATGCTCTCGGAACCACAGCGTGTGCATGCTCGTCAGGCCCAGCTGCTCGTTGGCCCGGTGGTCCCCCGCTAAGAAGCAGGGAATGGGGCTCTCGTTCTCGTCTCGCATACATTCCGTGGGAGGCCCTGTCGCGAAAGGCAGCAGTGGCTTCCCGGACCGCTGCACGATGCCCTGCCTCAGCAGCCCCCGGTGGCTGGCCAGGTCCCGGATTTCTCGCGCCTCGTGCTCCGTGCTCCCGTAAACGTTGGAGGCGTCGATGTACGAGGTGAGCTGGTTGATCTGCTCCCGGGGGTACACGGAGTTCATGAGCAGGGAGGTCATGCCGCTGCCACAGACGGGACTGGAGCGCACGAAGAACATGCAGCGGGCGCCGCTGCGGACCCTGGGGTCGTGGGGGGGGATCATGACGGAGAAGCAAGGAGGGTCGTTGCTGCAGACGGAGCTGCAGTGCTGCCCGTCGGAGAAGCGGGCCTGGCTCAGGGCCACCACGGTGGAGTCCAGGTCGTGGTCGAGGAACTGGCCCCACTGCATGGTCATGTGGGTGAACTGCTCATCGGGGGTGACGGTCTCGGTCCCGATGAGGGACGTCGACACCAGGCGGGGCATGGGGAGCACGTGCCCGTTGTACAGGCGGTTGGGGTTAATGCCTCGTGGTGTGTTGAACCCGTTTTCGTACACGGATTTTAACAAGCGTTCGAAGGCCGTCAGGGAGGCCCCCCACATCGGGTGCTGGAGGTTGTTGCACGTCCCGTCGTGCGTCCTGTACTTCTGGTGGAAGCACATGTCTGAGCAGTTGTTCACGCGTCGGTGAGCCGTGCACCCCGAGAGGTTGGCAATCAGATTCAGGTACTGCGGGGACACGAGGTCATTGTAGTGGTAACCTGAAGTCAAAGGCAAAAAGCAAGACAAAACTTATTTCCCTGGAAAAGGGGCATAAGACTTGGGTCACCAAAGACTTCCTTCTCAACTGTCTTTCTGGCTAGGTCGCCGTACGACCGACTGCTCTTGCTGGAGGAAACTCTCTCACCTTGCTTTTTAGTAGACTTCCTCCTCATCTTACTCTGCTCTTTTTCCTTCTCCCAACTACAAACAAAGGTGCTCTCTCTGCCTTTCCTGTTCCTTGACCTGGTCTCCTTCAGCAGTTTACCCAGTCTCGTGGTTCCCATTGTCAACTCTTGATTCCCTACCCCATAACACCAATCCCAACCACTTTCATGTATCCACATCTACTTATTTTCAGCTTCTCTCTAAACGATTCCATTGAACTTGAAAATAAAACTTAAAATAACCAAACATAAAAATCCTGCTCTGGATCCTGTGGGCGATTCATGCCACATAGCAAGGCCATTTTCCAAGATATAGATCATCAAACCTTCAGTCATCTTCGATGTTTCATTTTTCTTTGCCTTCAATATCCCATCAATTGTCAACTCCTGTTATGGCTCCAAAATATTTGTAAAAACTGGGCCCTCCTCTCCATTCCTACCATCATAATCCCAGTCATATTTTCACAAGTCCTTGTTTTGAATTCTAAAATAGCCATTTACCTTGTCCTCTAACTGAGCTAGATGCACAGTTCTCATGAGATCACATTCTTGCTCAAAAACCTCCATATAAACCTCTATAGAATAAACTCTAAATTTATTAGTGGCAAAGTACTCCAAACAGATCTTCCTAACTGGATTTCCTATTATTTTCCTTTAACACATTTGCCCCAAACAGAATGTTCTCCCAGGATCTGAATACATTCTTCTCCCTCTGCCTTGTCAATGTCATTCCTCCAAATATTTACACATCCAAGGACATCCAATCCTTCAAAGCACCTTCTCTATAAGGTTTGCTTTAAAAGCTTCATACACAGACATGCTCTCCTGACTTCTGAGCTATCACTGTTTCTTTGTTCTAACAGATCTCAGAGTTGAGGTCTGGCTATCAAGACCAGCTCTGTAGGCATTTTTAACGAAAGGAAACAAGAAACAGTCCCCTGTCTGTGTGTGGGTGGGGGGGAGGGAGGGGAGGGTCGGAAAAACTCAAGTAAGGATGCAAAAAAGAACTGGGGGTGAGAAATTTTCAGAGGCTGGGGAAGAAGCAACTAGAAATCTAATAACGGGTGTATTGCTTGAGAAAAAAAAAGCTTTGCCACTCTACGTATATACTCAGCTTTTCTTTGCCATCCGGAGCATTTGGGCTCAATTAGACTCGAAAGGCTTTAAAAGTAGTACACACTACCCAAAGATTAAGCCAGTGAAACTGGAATGTCTGGCTCTATATTCACAGTTAAACTTTTAGGAAGTCACAGAAAATTCTAAATCTTAAACATCAAAAGAGCCAAGAAAGAAAACAGCCAAAAAAGAAAAATGCTTCCTCCCAAATTTTCAGTCTGTGGGCTCAATGACAAAGCTCAGTAGTTTTCTTTAAGCATGATCATTTTTTCCAAGGCTTTTAGCCATAGGTTTAACAAGAGACAGCCTGACTCTGAGCGGCCAGAGAGCAGGCAGTAGTACAATTCTTTCGCACTTGCTTTCTAGGCCTGGCTTCTGCTCTGTGCCCCTGTGGATGAGACCACACAAACTCGGCACACAGCAGGGTGCCATCCAGCAGACACGAGAGGGAGCGCTCACACAAAACCATCTTTTTTATGAAGTTCAGTAGCATTTTTTAATGCCTTACGGAATCAGAAAAGGTTCACACAGGCCACCATCACCTCTCACGTGGATTACTGCCACACACACCTACCTAGTTCCCTCGTACCTGCCCCAGTCCCTTTCTAGTCATATCACACCACAACCGGAAGCTTAAAACACCAGGCCAGTCAGAGCTTCCCACCTCATGCAGAGTAAAAGAAAACGCTTGTACGAGCCTCCTCGGCCCTTACTGGTAGGGTCTCCTGACCCCTCGGCTCACGTCTCCTACAAGTCCACCTCTCCTCACTCATCTCCAGCCTTGCTGACGGCTCACGTTCCTCAGCCACACCCCACGTGATCCCATTTCAGAGCCTCTTCCTTTGCTGCTCCATCTTCTGGAACCTCTCTTCCTTCAGATTGGAGCATGGCTCGCTCCCTTGCTTTGTCAATCTCTGCTCAAATGGCATCTTTTCAGTGAGCTATTTGTTGACCAAACTATATAAAGTGGTAACCCCCATCTCATTCAGCACTCACGCCATCTACCACCTGCTCTGTTTTCTTTTATCGATGCCATTCACCCCGTGCTAAAGGGATGTATTGACTGACTGACTTATTGATCATCTGTCATCCCACAGGAAGGTGAGATCTTTGAGGGCAGAGATTTTTATCTGTTTAGTTCACTGCTATATCTTCAGACCTAGAAGAGGGACTGGCACAGAGTATGTGCTCAGCACACAGATGTGGAATAAATGAATTGTTCAGTGGGTCCATGTATATTTAACTCCTGCTTAGCTAAAAAGCAAATGTATAAGATTATCTCAAGTTGTTAGGGATTATGGTTGATTTTACTTTTTATCTTTCTGCTTTTCCAACCCTTTGAATTTTTTCTATAAGTAACATGTCATTGTATGAAATTAGCATATAATTCCCAACAAAAAGCCATTTCATTTCAATCACAGTTTTGAGCTGGGTACAGATTTCTAGACTTGATTCATTTTTGTAGAAGCAGTAGGAGAAACAGGCTCCAGGGATCTGCTAGCTGAGGCCACAATGGCAAATGTTTAAAGATCCAAACTGTGAACTAAACTAAGAAAAGTGGGCAGTAGCAAAAGTGATATTTAGCAACTCCTACTTAGTACTTGGTCCTCTACACCAGTAAGAAAGTAATCTCTGCAACAAGGTTCAACCAGGGACTTGAGAGGGGAATTAGGAGATGTCACATATTCCTCATCCACGTATCCTGGGCATCCAGCCCTGTGCCTGAAAAATAGAAAGTGTCTAACAATATTGGCAAGAAGAATGAATGAGTTCTGACATTCCTCCCTAAGAGTACGGCTATTGAGTGAGGCTAGAGTTTTCTCCATAAATGAGAGTGGTAACTGCTCTGAGGTCCCTGATTCTGACAATTCCCTACCCCGGAGGTCAAGGGAAGGCCACAGGGCCAACTCCTGGAGAGAGTTGAGAAGACAGGAACTGTGGCCCATACACAGCCCTGAGCTTAGTAGTGCCTGAATGTTTAACTAAACACAGACGAGGCCCTAAAACATAACAGGATTGGGAAACGGATTCTTAATCACAATAATCCCTTGATGAGAAGAAATCATCCTACAATCTTCATTTTTCACATTTCCTTCATCTCATGCACTCATTTTTAAGAATATTAAATTTTTAAATACCGTTTTTTTCCTGAGCTTAAAAAATATTTCCATTCACTACCAATCCAATGTCCACAAAGAAGAGGTGGCATTGGATTGGGAAAAGTGGACATGGTGGAAGATGGGTGTGGGGAAAGGCAGGAAGAGATGAGAGGTGGAGGCGTCTTCGGGACATGGAGCTGCCCTGGATGGTGCCTCAGAGGTAATCACCGGACATTGTAAATCCTCACAGGGTCCACTGGATGGAATGGAGGCGAGTATGGACCATGATGTGGACTATTGTCTATGAGGTGCAGAGGTGCCCAAAGATGTATTTACCAAATCCGATGGATATGTCATGATGATGGGAACGAGTGTTGTTGGGGGGGGAGAGGGAGGGGGGGTGGGGATGAATGGGACCTCACATATATATTTTTAATGTAATATTATTACAAAGTCAATAATAAAATAAAATAAAATAAAAAATATTTCCATTGAAGACAATTTGGAGAACAATGAAAAATCATAAAGCACAAAATTTTAAATCACCCCAGTTCTCTCATTTATAGGACTAGCTACTGTAGCCATTTCTTCCAGCACTGTGCATTTATGTGTGTGTGTATCTATAAAATTTAGAATAAACAGTCATTGTATTGAGAGTTTGGTAAATGATACTTCCTGCAGTAAAAATCATGGCCATCTAGAATTTCATTAATAGTTCTTTGACTAATGATAATAACACAGTAATGGCATCTCTTATTTACTAGGCAATGGCCAAGGGCCAGAACAGGAGTGAGTGTCATAAATCACCTCATGTAATTACCACAACAACCTCAAAGATGGTTTTATTAGCCCATTTTACAAATGCATGGACTCTTACTAAACATCACTTTTAATAGCGCCACATGACATTTCTTTAAGTGGCTATAGCATCACTTATTTAACTATTAGCCTACAAGGACTTCCATTAAACGTCCTTTATAATTCAGGGACTGGACCATCACCATCACAAGTCCTGCTCTGCCAGCCAAACCTAGCCCAGTCTACTATAACCTACAAGTAAATTTCACCTGAACAAAAATGGCAATTACAGGACTTTAAAAGCTCAAAAGAATCCCTCTTTTTAAGACTATTTTATAATGTGTAAACACAGTGGGATAGAAAATGCTGGAACTTTTCATTAGGGACAGTACAGAGCTGAAGGAGTCTTTTGTGGTGCCTCTAACACCTAGTACTTAGAGAAGGGATGGAGGAAAGAAACAAAATTAAGTACTAACTTGTTCCATTTAAGTCAACCATTAAGCCATGCTGCACGTGCTCCTGAATAAGTTGCAATGTCCTTTCAAATATTTCCCCTGCCCTTGCTTGTTCAACAGTGTAAGGATCTCTTGGATATCGGAACAAAGCCAGCAAATCATTTGGAGAACGAGGGCGGCTAACAGGAGTTCAGGAGGAAAAAAAGAAGAAAATACAAATCAACAAATTACAGAAGATAAAAAGCATGAAATTCAAAAATTATCATTATTGCTACTTAAAATACTTCCTTAGCTACTTTTTATCGACATGATGTACTATACCTTGACATGATGTACCGTACCTTACTTATCCAAAGTGGAGGGCAACAAAACAAAATGGAACAAAAACAAACTAAAACCAAAAGACACTAAAAATGGATAATTAAATCAACAAAGAAAAACGTATTATTCTATTTCAATTAAGATGAAGAAAAAACACTCTGGAAATACCAACATGAGATAAATACACTAACGGCTTCTGAACTATTTTGTTTTTGCCAAATCATTAAGTAACGGGCCAGGCAAATGTGCTGAAACTTTTTCGTTGTTGTTTTTTGGGTTTTTTTTGGTGAATCATAGTTCAGATTCTATTTGGAAAATACATGTCTTTCTTTATCTTATTCCCCAGAACAGAGTTAGATGCCAATGTCATTTATGACTTTTCAATTAAAAAACAGTTTCTTCATCAGATAAAAAACATTCACAATCTTTTTACCAGAATTGCACACATTTTTAAACATCTCTATGAAACTTAGTGGTTTGAGGATTAGAATTCTGTTTAAGTCTCCACAATACCTGTCAAACAAATGTGTACGGGTTGAATTTATTGCTCTGTCAACAGTTGCAATTGCTTCAACAATTGATGTGGCAACAAATGGATCCCCATTTCGACTGACGTCAGGAACTAGGAAAACATGAAGTCTCATATTACCAGAAAAAAAAAATACTATACAAGTTACTCATAAAATAATGTCTAGACAGTACATCATTCAGACATAAGGCGTACTTGTCTCCAAATGTTATTTCTACTTTTCATACCAAAAACTTAAATCTTTATCACAAATTCTACTAGAAGCTATTTTTAGATGTTATGGTAATGGAAGCTTTTTTTAATTTTTGAAATCGGGTAATAGCCCATAAAAGGACAACATAAAATACTGAAGTTTTCATACTGAAGCATGACGGCATAATGGGAAGCATTAGCTCAAACCAAGCTAGACGGCAAAACTGATGAACAGAGAGCAATCAGTGATGATGTTTTAATTTCAGATGGATTTTGCTTTTTCTTCTATGCTCCTGCTTCCACCCCCACCCTCGACTCAGGCTATCGCTGTCTAAGAAGACTTTAATTTTAAAATATGACCAGGGAGGAAGCGGACTTGGTCCAGTGGTTAGAGCATCCATCTACCACATGGGAGGTCCGCAGTTCAAACCCCGGGCCTCCTTGACCCGTGTGGAACTGGCCCACGGGTAGCGCTGATGCACGCGAGGAGTGCCCTGCCATAAGGGGTGCCCCCTGCGTAAGGGTGCCCCACGCGCAAGGAGTGCGCCCCGTAAGGAGAGATGCCCAGCGCGAAAGAAAGTGCAGCCTGCCCAGGAAAGGCACCGCAGACACGGAGAGCTGACACAAGATGATGCAACGAAAAGAGACACAGATTCCCGTGCCGCTGACAACAACAGAAGCGGATAAAGAAGAACACGCAGCAAATAGAGACAGAGAACAGACAGCTGGGGGCGGGGGGAAGGGGAGAGGAAAAAAAAACTGTAAAAAAAATGTTCTAAATAAAAAACATGACCAGGGAAATAGCAGCTGCTGGTGAAAAAGGAGACGTATCCTCCTTCTGCTCCTGTTTCCCACAAATTGCTCTGACGCTACCAAATGTTTTCTGGCTGCTAAGCTCTGCAGCTGGGGGAAATGCGTAGTGAAAACAGAAACCAGAATACCATTCTCCTCAGTCATGGTCACTAAGGCTCAAGGTTCTAGAGTTACCATTGCTCCTCCCCATCCATCAGCCACCAAATGGGTGTGTTCTTCTTGAGGACACTTTCTGACTTTTCTCCCCAACCCCACTGTGGCCACACCAAGCCAAGCCTCCACCCTGTATCAAAGATCATGACTTCCTCTTGGAATTACTCTGTAGAAACAGGATCAGAATAATATTGGGGATGGAGTGTTTGCCAGATATCCCACGTGCTCACTCCCATTTCCTAACTTCCCCTTGCAGTCAGGCTGGGCCATGTGACAAGTTCTGGCCAACGGGCTGTGAGCAGAACTGATGTTTCACTTCCAGGTCAAAGTGCATCGTTTCTAAGTGCACGACTCACCAGACTCTCTTCCCCTGCTATGGCAAACCCGAAACCCGAAAGCCTGACGTTACAGGGCCTTCACTGCTAGGTCCCTGCAACTAATAAAGCCCAGGCTGCCAGTTCAGCCCATGATGTATTAAGCCACTGAGGTTTTTAGGGTTTTGTGTATTAACTGAAGCATAACCTAGCTCTGTCCTGAATAACAGGGTAATTGTGTGATGGCACATGTTCAAAATGGAAACAGCTTTTCCCTTTTTTTAATTTATTTTTGTTTATAAAATTGTAGTAGCAATAAACATAGCAAGGATAATAATAATGATAACCAACATTTGCGTATTTACCCTGTGCCATTAATCCACCAAATAGCCACATGAACTAATAACTACTTGTATATGCATTTTACAAATGAGGAAATTAAACCTTTGAAAGAGTATATATGACTTATCCAAGACCAGAGCCCACTTACGTGCCCTTCTAAACCAGTGCTGCCTAACGAACTTTGCTCAATGATGAAAATGTTCTAAATTTGTACTGTCCAATAAGGTAGCCACTAGAACATGCATGCGGCTACTGAGCACTTGAAATATAACTGGTGTGGTTGAGAAGCTGAATTTCACATTTTAATTAATTTTAATTAATTTACATTTGCATTTAAATAGCCACATGTGGCTAGTGGCTCTCATATTGGATAGTACAATAACTGTCCTACCAGACGAAAGATAAATCGAACCTTCTCTTTTACCCCCCAATAATGGAAATTGTTTTTCTGTCTACTTATGAAAGAAGTAGCAAGAATAGTAATTGTGGCTGATATTTATTAAGTATCTCCAAAGTGCTGGCTTTACATAGATTAATTAAATCCTCAGAACAGTCTTACAATGCAGTTTTACTGGTATCATCCCTATTTTTAAAGATGTGCAAGTCAAGATTTGAAGGGATTAAAAACCTGCTCAAGGTTGTCAGCCAGTAGCGGTTGAGCAAGTCTTCCTTGAAGAAAAAAACGTTAATAGTGAATATTAGAAAATGCATGAAAAAAGAACATCAAATCCATCCTGTTTAGCCAATGGCTCTTGAGGAAATGTTGATAACACTTTTCTTTAAATACCTTTATACAATTTTCTGTATATATACACATAGAGAAAAAAATACCCACCTAATATTAAAAACGGGACCATATTACACATTATGTGCAACAATCATGTTTCTTGGTCATTTAAAAATATAAGTTTCTTTTACATCAATCTACATGGCCATTTTTATGGCTTCATAGTAATTTTCCTTAAAGATGTGATATTATTTATGTAACAAATCTTCTGGGTTTTGGTTGTTTTTTTTTTAACATTTAGGCTGTTTCTACCTTTTTTAGTATTACAATCAACGTATAGGGAACTTTCCAGGACCAGTGAAATCTTTGTGTGTTTCTGGTGCATCGTTCTTATACACCACTTTGTACCTGCTACCATTAGGCACCAGCAGACCCCTCCCTAATTTCTTTGGTCAACACGTCTAAATATCTAAAATACCATTATCTTCCCAATAACCACAAGGAGCCTCCACTCTTGTTACCTCACATTCCTCACCCACATTGTTAATAAAAGGCATTAAAGAAGGAATAATAAAAGTCCCATAGTATAATAAAAGGTTTCAGGATCAGACAAGCTTGTATTGAACTTTCTGCATCTGTAAAATGGGAATACTGCCATCTGCCTTGTATTATAAAAATCATGAGGCAACAGATGCAAAGATGCCCTTGGCAGGAAGTTCCCTTTCTCCTTATCTGTTCATACAAACACAATGAGTTTTTTTCCTCCCCAAAGCCTTTTCTGATTTCAGTAGTTCTCAGTGGACTTTACACTCCAGAACCATTGTACCACACAAATTCCTCTGATTCTGGTCTTGTGCTTCTTTTGTACCTTCTATAGCACTTGGCACAGCATAGCAGAGAATGCCACTGGAGAAAAATACTCAACCTGTTTCTCAAGTTTGTTCACCACAGGTAACAAGGGGCACTTCAAAGCACTTCCCAAAGATCCTACTGCACTTTTCTAGTAAGTTCATTTTCACACTTTCCAATAAGACTATTGTGCACTTTTTCACAGTCAGTCCTTTCTCCCCATACGTCTAGTGCTACCATCAAATGGCTACTTAGTATTTCACTGAGAAAATAAAATTTATCCATTAAATACCACCTCAAGTTTGCAAATAAATACTGAAGTATCAACTTCCCTGTCTTCCTATCAAAGGCCAAACATTCCAAGTATGCACTGGGTTTCAATCTGCTCATCTATTTATTCCTTCTGTTATCCCAACCCTCCAGACTAATTTGTCCCACTACTATTAGCTATAATTAAGCTGTGGACCGTCCTTCTTACACACACACATGTGCAATTTTAGCCTCCTGGAGCTACTCTCCCATTTCTATTTTCTTCTTCCCATTTTTTTCCCCTGCTTAATATTTGTAAAGCACTTAGAACACTGGAAGCACTAAAGCAAGACTTTACTAAATGAAATAACCCTGTTCCAACCCATCTTTTATCTTTAAGCATTGAAACGGGTGTAATCCCTACAGGATTGGCTCCTATCCCTCCAGCCCTCTTTCCCACCTCTGCTCCTCTCACTCGCCATGTTCTTCCCACCCTGGTGTTTGATCTGACCTCAGCTACTGCACAGGCTACTCTCCTGGGCTGGGCATCCCCTCCCCACTCTCCACATGGCTCCCCTCTTCTCATGATTTACGTACTCAGGGAGGTCTTCCTTGCCCACCCTATCAAAAGAGACACTCTCCATCTCTCTTGAAGCCCTTGCCCTGCTGAATTTTTATAGAGTGATCTCCACTTGAAAGCAACTATGCATTTACTGTTTATTATTTGTCTCCCTCCACTAGAATCTTAGCTCCTTGAGGGGGACAGTTCCATCTCTCTTGTTCCCTGTAGTATCCCTAGCTCATAGGACAGTGACCCACACAGACTCTTTTGGATATCTGTTGAGTAAACAAATGAAGAAACACTAAACAATCATCAGTAATTAACTGAGTTAACCGAAGACCCCGCATGCTTGCCATCTTTCACAAATGTTGTGCATCCATGCTGTGCTACCAATAAACCACACTATCAATGGACAAAACTAATCCGCTTTACTTTACCACAGACATAAGGAGTCTATATTTGGTGAGGTGATCAGCTACTATGAACAGGTGAAATACTTACACATTTATAATTCCTAGAACTGAAAGGCCCCTATTTTTTTTATGTATCACAATCAGGGACCCAATTTCCTAAATTTTGGAGCCTAACATTTTAGTGCCAAATAGAAGACAACAAGGCAGACAATTCTCCATCATTTCGTGATTCCATTATTGGTCCCAGTATTTCATTATTAACAAGGATTTAAACTGAATTTTTCTTTTTTATAAGCAATAATCAGAAAAATTATCCAAAAGCACTTATCTATGTCCACAGGGGAAAAAAAATGGAAAGGAAATTATCAAGATATTAGTAGTGGGTTTTTTTCTTAGATGGAGAGGAGATGATTTTTAAATTTTATACAAAGCCTATTCATGTTAAAGTAACATATATTTTTCAAGCACAGAAATAGATATTAGTAGGAGGAAAACAGCATTTTCTTGTCATAGGACTCATTAATTAAATTTTACATATACTATTTTTAATGGAAAAATATGGACATATACATTTTTTCCTAGAATAAGCAGAATTTCAGTTATTCACTTATGGTTCATATTTATTAAGTGTCTAACATATTCTGGGCACTATGTGGGGTGTTTAACATACATATTAATTAATATGACATTTGTCCTTTCCTTAAGGTTTAATAAGTCTAATGGAGAAAACACAGTTTCCAATAAAAAGCTGTAAAAGTCAAAACAGAGACACAGGTAAAATTCTGTGGAAGTTCAGAAGATGGACTGGCTACCCAGCTGAGGCGCTGGGCAGACTTCTGGAGGAGAGGGATATTTGAGTGTGAGGGGACTTACCTGGCAAGGTCTGACATTCCAGTGTAGGAAAAAGCATTCGTGGAGGTAAAATGTCACATGCATGTTCTAGGAAGTATGTGGCTAAAATTAAGTGTACAGAGAGCGCTAGAGTGAAGGAATATGCAATTGATGAGATGCAGGCTGGAATCCAATTGTAAAGACTTTATGAAAAGTTAAAAGAACTTGGATTTTACCCTGGGGCACCAGAAATCACGGTGAAGTGCTAGTAACATGTAATGAGATTCATTTTTTTGGAAAGATGACTCTGGAGGCAACTTGCAGATAGACAAGAATGGTGAGAGGCTGTTGGAATACAATCTGGGCAAAAGTTGATGAGGGTTAGGGTGAGACAGTGACAGGGGCATGGAGGATGTAAGCCCATGTAAGTAGTAACAGCCCATGCAAGTAGAATCAATAGACTTGCAGGACCAAGGGCTGGATTTAGAGAGAGGAGGTTGATGATTCTCCAGATGGCTGTACTGAAGGACACTCAGGACTTAAGTCAGAGGTTATACGCAGCCATGCCCAGAATATAAGGAAGCACAGGTAAGGAGCACAGAATCTTTTCCAAGCACCAACTGTTAATCACTTTCGCCACGTGTTGACTGTAAAGGATACATTTAAACATTCTAGGAATTGACCACAAACCAAACTAGGAAATCACGGAGAAAGCAAAGTTTCACCAAGTGAAGCAACCACAAGGGTTTGCAGAAGCTCAGCAGAGCAGAAAAAAAACAAGTGCCTGTGATGAGGGGCCAGGCCACCCCACTGACCAAGCTACGAAACACTGGGCAGGCTGCTCTGCCCCTCTGGGTCCGCCGTTTCCTCACTTGTAAATTAACGAGATGTTGTCTAAACCATTCAGAAAACCCTCAAGAAATCAGCCAACCATTCCATTAGAGGCCTGCGTGTGCTGTGTTTTTTCTTTCCTCTGCCTTTGACACCCACGAGGTAACATGCTTTGCGCACAGATGAGCAGCAGTCCCGCGAGCCGGCGCGTCCTTACCGTTTACGCTCAGGACCATGCTAACGGAGGCATGCCCGATGGTGTTGCGGGCCACGCACTCGTAGCGACCCGCGTCCGCGGTGCCCACATCGCTGATGGTCAGGAATCCCTCTGGGCTAATGTGGAACTTTCCGCTTTCCGTTACCTGTACCCCATCCTAGCACAAAACAGACCAAGAGAACAACGGTAAGAACAAGAACAGAAATACGAAAGAGAAGCGGAAGAAGTTGCTGTGTGGAGGAGGAGCGGTTACCATTTGTTAGGGCTTCACACATGAAAATGGATCAGGGCTTGTCCTCAGCTCTATCCACAGTTAGAAAGAGAAGGAAATTTAATCCAATTCTACGGAGACCGACTCGGCGGGATCAACTTTTCTGACACATTTACTCTAGGCTGGGGATAGAGCTTGATGGAAGAGCTACAAAGAATAAGATACAGATCATGTTCCACAGAATTTTCCAGGAAAATGGGGGTGGGAGAGGTCTGGACATAAATGGTTTAATAATGTCACTAGGACAAATGCTCTGATGAGGAAGGCACGGGGGGCAATGGAAGTAGAGCAGTCGAGCAACCTATAAAATGTTCCTTGAGAGAGATGGCACCTGAACTGAGCTTCGCTGATCTAGAATCAGATGAGGAAAGGAGAAGTGAGCCTTCCAGACAGAGGAGCAAGTACAAATGCACAGAGGAGGTCTTGAGTGTGTTGGGTAGAGAGGAAGAAGTGGTGAGGCAAGTGTGTGGGTGGGCAGAGGACAGGCAAAGGGGTCCTTAGACTCTGGGCTTAAGAACTTGCACTTTATTCTGTGAGAGCTAGGGAACCACTAGACCTGACCATCCCTGGGCCTGCCAGGAAATCATTTCAATCTAAGGTATTTGTTCATGATTTTTTAAATACTGTTAAAAATTGTTGTATTGGGCTTAAAATAAAAACGAACATGGAAAACAAAATAGCATCAATGAAATAAAACTTCTTCAAATGGGCACAGAGAGCAGACAACTTGGGGGGTGGGTGTGGGGAAGGGGAGAGAAATAAAAAATAAATCTTTAAAAAAAAATTAAATGAGATAATATCTGTAATGCACTAAGCCCAGAACTTGGTCCTTACCAAGCATTTGAAAAATAAAATATGATAATATCGTATTCAATTAAAATTGCACTAATCTATAGTGATAGGAGGCAGATCAGTGACTGCTAGGGGAAGAAGGGATGAGAGGAGGGATAGGAAGGAAGGATAACTAAGGGGTGCAAGGAGACTTTTGGGGGTGAAGGACACACTATCTTGACTGTGGTGGTGGTTTCCAGGTATATGCATGTGCCAAAACTTATCAGATTGTGTACTTTAAATATGTGTGGTATATTGCATGTCAATTGTACTCAATGAAACTGTTTCAGTGAAAAAAAAACAAAAAAAAAACCTTCTTAACTTTTGGTTACTGGACCATGGATCTCATAATGGAATATTTCTTTGCATGTGTCATCAAGAAGGTGAAAGGGCAAGTGGAGTTGGGTTGCTTTGTTTTATGTTCATAAGTAAGGGATAACCATCAGAATTTCTACAACTCAAGGTATACAATTTGAATTCTTTCCCTGCTATAGAAAATCTGTAGAAGAAATGGGCGGGGTACCAGCCACCCCTCACTTAATACAAAAGAGAGGTACAGTCAGAATGCCTCTCCTGCACTCTGAAGACATCCAGCACCCGAGATTTATTACCTTATTCCATGTTATTACTGGCTCAGGCTCCCCCTGGGAACTGCATGGAATCTGGACGTTGGTGCCAACCTCCACCGTCATATCAGTTGGAATGCTGGCAAACACTGGAGTAACTAGAAGGCAAGGGGCATGCAGTGGATCGACGTTAAAAAGCCACAAACACTTGTAATTTATTCAAAAAAAGTTTTGAAAAAGTAATCCCCCATCCCGTTTCCCCTAACGGCACTAAGAATTCTCAGTCACCCCCCCTCCTAGCCGCATCTTCACAGAGTCACCGTGCTAAAGGGGACCAAGGGATCAAGCACCCCAAGCCCCTTCCCAAACGAGCTCCAGCGTCTGAGAGCGCAGCCATGTGCGGTCTCCTCTCTGCGGAGGAGCACAGAGTTCCAGAGACGTGACCACGGCTTGAAGACCCTCCTGTACTCGCCTCCCACACCCACCCCCCCACGCTGAGACACGGCTGCTGGGGACAGTCTCCCAGAGCGCAGTGTGCAGGACGCTGAGAAATGTGAGGCGCTCTGGAGGGCGTCTGGTTGGAAGAAGCAAATGTGTGGTTACACTGAAGCTACTTTCCTCGTGTGCAGTGAAGAACCCTACATTAACGTGATAAGGTACTGGGTGGCCTTTTATGAATTCTGTTCCGTATGTTCTCTCAGCGAGCAGCCAAGAGTTCTTAGCCACCCAAAGTCCCTTCAAATTGGGAACTGGAAAGGCAAACCCCATAAAACCCAGAGCCAATAAAGCTGGGCTTAGTTCATCAACAACCTGTGGACAAGAGACAAGAGAATTCTCGTCTCTCAAGGTCCCAAAACAGAGTTTCAGGTGAGCCTCAGCAAAGAGGCACAACGGAATTCAAATCCCACCTCATTCCTATCATGTTCCTAATCACAGTCCCCTGACTTTTAGTACAAGCTTTAGGTAAAAAGGAGTCATTTCTGCTTTATCAGTCTTCGTATTTGGAGACATGTCTTCGCCTCCTTTTAGCCTGGCTCTATCAAAAAGATAGAAGGCAACAAATGTGGCAACATGTTCAAAGCTAGTAAATTGGTTATCTGGGTAGGGGGTATACTGGAGAGCTCTGTCCTGGGCTTTCAATTATTTTTTAATCTGTCCTATAAGTTTGAAATTATTTCAAAATAAAAAGTAAAAAAAAAAAAAAAAAAAATGCAGATATAAGGCAGCCCAGAGTCTTCCGGTAGGAGAGACGACTCAAACGCACATCCGAAAGGACAAAGGAAGACAAGCGTTTTCTCAGAAGGCAAACAGAAGAAAACTACAAAGGCCTCATAAAACACAGTTTGGGGCCTATAAAAAGTGGTTGACTTTGCTCCTTAACTAATCATTTAGAAGAGACAGTTAAGAAACAGTCCTTTCCTAAAGTAATATTAGTTAGCAATTTTAAAATATTGATTTGTTTTACTTCAAGTCTGCCTTTTCTGAGTTTAGTGCAAACATGATTAAAAAAAGAACTAATCTTTTCACTAGCCACAGTAAAAGAGACTTTAAGAAACCCTATAAACTCCTTGGGTTTATAAGTACAAGGAGTGGTAAATAAAATCCCAAAAAGGGAAGAGTAAACTCCTTATAATTAGCTGTGAAATTCATGTCAGCAAAACGGTATTAGAACAAATCAATTAGGAACAATGTGGGGAGCGCCTGCCTCCCACAAGGGAGGTCCTGGGTTCGGTTCCGGTGTCTCCTAAGGAAGACAGAAACAAACAACAAGCAAAAACGGGCATAAAAGACCAACGCAGGGGAGCTGTTGTGGCTCTGTGGTTAAGCACCAGCTTCCCACGTATGAGGTCCTGGTTTCATTTGCCAGTGGCCGGTACCTGTCCCCCAAACACAAAAAAAACAATATGAAGGAAGAATGAAATAACCCAGGCACCTACCTCTCGGCTGTACCATCAAATGTGCCACCACCCTCTGAGAGCCGATGATATTGACAGCCTGACACTCGTACTGGCCCTGGTCGTGGAGGGCGACTCCCGAAATCCTCAGTGTTCCCGATGAGAGGACCAGGTGCCGTCTGTCTACAGAGAGCTGACTCCCTGAAAGGCAGGGCCATTACTTTAGTTTTTTGTCCCCTCGAGTCCCCAGTTGTTTCTGATGTTATTTAAAGGTAAGAGAGGAAAACCTCGGGGATTAAAGAGAACTTTATCTGAGAAAATGCAAGTGCCACAGAAACGTGTCTGTCAGCCTGTTATGGCACAGAATAATTTGTTCTCGCCCTCCAGTAAGCAAAGCATTCATTCATTCATTCAATGAACATTCATTATGGTAGGCAGTACACAAGCAGGGAACAACAAATACAGGGATTCTCAAGTAACTCACAGAAAGAAGAAGCGAGGGGGACAGCTACTAGGGGGACTTTGAGCTAAGGGCTAAGTATGAGTAAGTCGGCATAAAATGGGGTTCCGAGGCCAGCTTTCAACACAGACCCTGTGATCAGATCAGAGATGGTTTTCTGAGAAAGGTTGATTGCAAGCCGTGTCTAAAAGGACAAGCAGAAGTATAAAAGGGGAAAGAGTAACAGGGACTGGAGTGATTTAAAAACACCAATAATTCAACAAAGGTCTCAATACCTTTTTTTCAAAGGGCAAATCCCCTGTTCTCACATATTAACTACCCGAGAATGAAGAAGTTCAGGGTCGGGAAGCGGATGAGGCTCAACTGATAAAGCATCCGCCTACCATATGGGAGGGTCCAGGGTTCAATACCCAGGGCCTCCTGACCCGTGTGGAGCTGGCCCAACCATGCAGTGCTGCCACGTGCAAGGAGTGCTGTACCACGCAGGGGTGTCCCTGCATCAGGGTATACCATGTGCAAGGAGTTTGCCCTGCAAGGAGAGCCGCCCCGCGTGAAAAAAAGCGCAGCATGCCCAGGAGTGGTGCCGCATACACGGAGAGCTGATGCGGCAAGATGACGCAACAAAAAAGAGAAGCAATTTCCCGGTGCCACCAAAGGTGCAAGCAGACACAGAAGAACACACAGTGAGTGGACACAGAGAGCAGACAATGGCGGGGAAGGGAAGAGAAATAAATAAAACAAATCTTAAAAAAAAAAAGTTCAGTGTGTATAGTGCAGTACACATGTCTCTACCCCCAAATCTGCCTTTTTTTAAAAAAGATTTAGTTATTTATCTCTCCCCCCCCCCGCCCCCCAACATTGTCTGCTCTCTGTGTCCATTTGCTGCGTGTTCTTCTGTGACTGCTTCTATCCTTATCAGCGGCACAGGGAATCTGTGATTCTTTTTGTTGCATGATCCTGTTGTGTCAGCTCTCCGTGTGTGCAGTTACCACTCCTGGGCAGGCTGCGCTCTTTTCGCACAGGGCAGCTCTCCTTACGGGGCGCACTCCTTGCGTGTGGGGCTCCCCTATGTGGCGGACACCCCTGCATGGCAGGGCACTCCTTGTGTGCATCAGCACTGCACATAGGCCAGCTCCATAGGGGTCAAGGAGGCCTGGGGTTTGAACCGCAAACCTCCCACGTGGTAGGCAGACGCCCTATCTACTGGGCCAAGTCCACTTCCCCAAATCTGCTCTTGAGAATCCCTGGAAAGTGTCCCTCAGAGGGACTAAAAGGCAGCGCCAGCCTCACCAGGCTGGGTTCTGGCCCAGTGAGCTCTCAGAGGGCCTCAAGATCACCACACCTCTGTTCCAGGACAGGAAACCTCAAGCTGCAGGAGACCCTTCTCCACCTGAGTCAGGATCTGGCCTTTAACCCAACTTTATCCATCCAGGCTACTGTCATCCCCTGGTGGGAAAATGGTTTATACCCCTCTCAAATAATGTGGCCAGTGATTTACCACGTGGAGAAAAAGGGCTAGAATCTATACCCACAGAACAGTCGTGACAACGAATGAAGAAATGGACATGAGAACACTGAGAATGAAGGCAAATAAAAAGGTTTTTTTTTAATGGTACACTACTGATTTCAAGAAAATTCTACCCCATGTGATATTAAATCTCAAAACAATGTTAACTACATGTAAAGCCAAAGACTTAGACACGATTTGGAGGAAGGAAAGCATAAGCAAGTAGAAAGTAGACACGGCCATGTCCTTTCAATAATGACCCGTCACCTTGGCATTTCATGCAATGTGAGTAACGTCCTTCACAACATAAACAGCAGGAACATGAGGGGCATTCAGAGTCCTCTGTTCCTTTCCCCAGAGCCTGGGTCATCATATCAGATTTAGTCACAGTTGGGCGCTGCCCAGAAATTTTTATGTTTTTTAAGTCTAGGTCAGTACAAACTTTTTTTCTTGTATTTATGGCCAACAAGAGAGAGTTGAGTAGAGGAAATCAAAGACACTCGGGGTCAGAAATCTCACCTTGTTGTACACCCAAAAGTAATGAAAGCAAGGTCTCAAACAGGTATTTACACACTAATGTAAAACTATCCTGCTATGAAGCAGGGTTATTCACAACAGCCAAAAGGTGGAAACAACCCAAGTGTCCAGCAACAGATGCACAACAAACCAAATGTGGTTGGACAAACAACTGCTTATCACACAGCTATAAAAAGGAATGACGTTCTGAAACATGCAGCAACTTGGACAAACCTGGAAGGCGACTGCTAAGCGAATTACCCCGGACACAAAAGGACAGCTATTATATGACTGTACTTAGAGGAAATATCTAGAATATGCAAATTCATAGGGGCAGAAATAGATTAGGGGTTACCAGGAGGTAGGGGGTGGGGGAACGGGGAGCCAAGGCTTAGTGGAGGGAAGCGGATTTGGCCCAATGGATAGGGCATTCACCTACCACACTGGGAGGTCCAAGGTTCAAACCCAGGGCCTCCTTGACCCGTGTGGGGAGCTGGCCCACGCACAGTGCTGATGAGTGCGAGGAGTGCTGTGCCATGCAGGGGTGTCCCCCGAGTCAGGAAGCCCCACGTGCAAGGTACACCCCATAATGAGAGCTGCCCAGCATGAAGAAAGTGCAGCACCGCGCACACGGAGACCTGACGAGGCAAGGTAACGCAATAAAAAGAGACACAGTTTCCTGGTGCCACCAAAGGTGCAAGCAGACACAGAACACACAGCAAGTAGACACAGAGAGCAGACAACTAGGGGGAGGGGCAGGGAAGGGGAGAGAAATAAATAAAAAATAAAAACTTAAAAAAAGAAAAGGCTTAGTGGAGACAGAGTTTCTGTTGGGTTGATGGGCACGATTCGGTAAAGGACGCACTGTCTGCGCTGTGCAGATAAGTAATGTGACTGCGCTGTACGCTTGCTGTTGGTTAAAATGGCTGAGAGAAAAGAAATCTCACCTCCTTTAGTCCAGGCAATGACCGGCTGTGGATAACCCTTTGCTTCACACTGGAAATCCACTGTCTGACCCTCGATAACAACTCGGTCTTGAGGAGTCACAGTAAACTGAGGAAGAGCTTCCGGAAGGAAAAACATTCAAATCGTGAAATTTAAAGAACAGTGTCAGGTAAAACCGCCCCACATCAAGCAACTTAGCAGTTTTCCCTCACCTCAGGAAATCATTCTTTCCTTTGTACCAAGAAAATGATCAAGTTATGGTAGGACACCTTATTGCTGGGTGTAGTAACAGTGAGCGGGTAAGAAAGAAAAAGAAATCCTAAAGCGTGAAAAACTAAGTGAAGCAGAAAGCATGTAACAGTGGTTGTTTCCTCAGTGCTATGCTGAAAAAATGAGAAAGGATACAAATTGACTCTATTCACTCAACAGCACTACTAGCTATAACGCATATTTTTTCCTATGGAAGTGTGGATAACTTTAAATTTTTACCTCATCCCTCTACATAATATTTACAAATGGTTAAAAAATGTGGGTCTGTATACCAAGAGAAATTTTTTTTTTATTATTAGGTGAAAACAGCAAGATACGGAACAGTATTCCATTTTAATAAAAGTAACAACTATAGCAACAAATAAGTAAAAACCACATAATGTGACTGCATATCTGTATGTACATAGAAAGAACTAGAAGGATGGATTACAAACTGCTCACCAAGTAGCTACCACTAGACTCAAAAATGGTTGTTGAAAAGGCGTTAATTTCTTTGCATTTTGTGCTTTAGAATTGTTTGAAGGTTTTCCAAAAAAAAAAAACTCTGTTTTGCAATTTATTTAATAACTAATAAACCCATTTCACAATTAAGCAATTTGGAAATATGTAAAAATAATACACTTAACATTCTACATCCAAAAATGCACCCTAACAAAGCATTTAAAGATGCATGCAAGATGTACTGGTTAATTCAGTATATACATGAACACATGCATGTGCATACTCACATTCATTCATTCAACAAATAGTTACACAAGCCAGGAGCTCTAGGTGCTAGGGACCCCATAGTGAAAAATTAAAGTCTGTCTGTGTAATGCTTCTTCTGTTCAGAAAATAAAGAAATTACCAAATACTATTCAAGAAGTCAAAAAGTTGTTAAGTGCTCTGGATAAAAATAAAGCAAGTTAGAGGGAGCATGGAACCAGGATGGAGATGGGGCAGGGCAGAAGTTGCTCTATTATAGAGTGGTCATGAACAAGGTGATAGGCCAAGCCATGTGGATATGCCTGGGGGAGGACTGTACGGAAAAAAAATGTCTTTTATTGGTAACTACCTTGTACGATGATATAAGCCGTGGCGTGGATGCTATCGACGCTGTTGGATGCAAAACACGTGTACTCGCCACTGTCTTCCTGTATGACGTTTTGAATGTAAAGGCCCCCCGAAGGAGTAATGGTCACTCGGGGGTCAGTGGGTAAGGGCGTCCGGTCACCCTTCGTCCAGGTGATACGGGGTTGAGGGTGGCCAGTAGCGCTGCACTCCAGAGTGACGCTTTCTCCAACCAACACTTCTGTGTTCTGTGGCTGTATTACAAAAGTGGGTCGAGCTGTCACAATTAAAACAAACAAAAATTTTGGAATAAGTTTCTTCTAGTTTAACCAGTTTTTTTTTAGTCCTTTTTTACTTTTTAAGATACATAGATGACACAAAATGTTACATTAAAAATTTTAAGAGCTTCCCATATACCCCACTCGCTACAACCCCCACTCCTCCCTAACCACAGTTCTTTGCTTGCTTGGAGTTTTCTTTTTTTTTTCCCACTGGTCCTATGGGTGTGAACTTTTTTAAGGCTATTCGTGCTATCTACTTTGTCTCCAAAAATAAGCAAAAAAAAAAAAAAAAAAAAATCTAACCCCATCTTTTTGTTTTGAAAAATGTACGAACAATAAAAATGGTCCACTGCTTTATATCAAACAAAATGTACGTAGCCCTTGAGCAAAAAACAATTATGATTGATAGGTTAAGAGTCAGATTTCTTATTTAAACTTTTTACTGAACTCCACTGATAATTCTTACTTTTGTTTATTCTCAATGCATCAAGTCAATTTTGTTAAACCTTGCTAGTTGTTCTTCTTTGGCCCAAAATATTGGTATTAAAGAGTATTTAGAGCATATAAAAGCAATCAATTTCACTCATACAAAGAAAAATGCAAATTAAAAAAACAACTGAGATAATAGTTTTCAACTCTAAATCTAGAAAAAAAATTCATATTTTACTAATATATTTTATGGGTGAGTTTGTGCAGAAACAGAACTCTTATAAACTGTTAGTGTAAAAATCGACACAGCTCACATAGAGACACAGCCATGTATATCAAAATGAGGAATTCATGCACCCTTTTTGCCCAGCAATTATACTTCTAGGAATTTACCCCACAGATATATTTGCATACATCTAAATGACATATGTACTGTATTACATAACTGTTTACAGTTTTATAGATCTTCTTATTCCTTATAAATAGACTATAAGCTCCTTATATGCCCAGGAGCTGTATTTTACCTTTGCAAAGATATTAAATATCTGGTGTTGAAATGTGTGGATATTTGCTTAAGGACTTTGATTTGAGAGCACTATATTCCTTTTGCTTTGTTTAGAAGTGAAATTTCATAGCTAGAAATACTTACATAAAAAAATATTTATTGTGTTTATCCTGGGAGGTACCAAGCAATACAAAGCTAAGACAAGTTCTTAGAGAGCTAAGAATCTCAAGGCAGAAATAAACACAAAACCACCCAAAATGCCACGTGACATGTTTTATAAAGTGCCAGGGAAACAAAGACACTAAAGGGACTTATTCCACAGTGGATGAAATTAAGGACAGGTAAGAAATTTCCAGGGCAGAAGTTACAACCGTAGCTTGGCTTGATCAATTTTATTCTGCTCTCAGCCTACACACACGCGAATGACACTGTAGACCCATCAAGAGTGGGTAGGGTGAGGTGTGCTGTTTTTTCAGAAGCCATGATGGATTGCATAAAAATCCAGATTTCTGGCTTCTTTAAAAAAATATATTGGGAAGTGGATGTGGCTCAAGCAATTGAGCTCCTGCCTACCACATGGGAGGTCCCCAGTTTGGTTCCCAGTGCTTCCTAAAGAATACAGTGAGTTGGCACAATGGGCAGGCATGGTGGGATGACACAAGACACAAGAAGAAAAAACATAATGAGAGACACAACAAAGTAGGATGTGGCAGTTCCCAGAGCCTCCTTAAAAAAACAAGCAAGGCAGCAAGTTGACATGATGGGCAGGTGCAGTAAGCTAATGCAACATGGTAACACAACAAGAGGCATGGGAAGAAAATCATAATGAGAGATACAACAAAGCAGGGAATGGAGGAGGCTGAAGTGATTAGGCACCTCTCTCCCACATGGGCAGGTGCAGGAAGCTAATGCAACATGATAACACAACAAGAGGCATGGGAAGAAAATCATAATGAGAGATACAACAAAGCAGGGAATGGAGGAGGCTGAAGTGATTAGGCACCTCTCTCCCACATCAGAGGTCCCAGACTTGGTTCCCGGTGCCTCCTAAAAGAAATAAGACGAACAGACATAGCAAGTACGAACAACAAGGGTGTGGGGAGAAATAAATTAAATAAATCTTAAAAAAAAAAAAACAACATAAAATACAGGAATTAAAAATAATAAATATATATATAGCAAAATAGAGTCCTTGCCAAATGGCAGCAACTGGCTGTCACCGAGCATTGCCCGCTTTGGAGAGGGGGTGAGTGGGAGGGTTGGGGCACGGGCACACAGTCTCTTTGTTCTGCCACTGCCCCACTTACCGGCTGTGCTCACTGCATCATCTGCCCTGACTGTGCAGACACTGAGTTTGTGTGCCCACCTCCCACCTCCGCCCCTGGGCTAGCGGATGATGATGGAGCACAGCAATTGTCATGAATCCTTTCTGACACTGCTTCAGAAGCAAAGGAAGTCGACTCAGACATGTAACAGCAATGTCAATCCGAGACTTCAACAATGATTATTATTCTGCTGGGTTGGGGTGCAACAAAATGCAGCAGGCAAGAAGGAAAGGCATTTCTGGAAGGAATTCTGTCTTCGCTTCCTAAGGCTGCCGTAAGCAAGTATCACAAGCCAAAGGGCTTAAAGCCTCCAACACCCATTGTCCCACCATGCTGGAGGTCTACGTCTGAAATGGAGGGGTAAGCCAGCCACGGTCCCTGTGGAACCTAAGAGAAGTCTTCTCGCCTTGTCCGAGCTCCTAGCAGTTCCCGGCAATCGCCAGCACTCCTCGGCCTGGGGCAGCCCACCTCCCACCTCGGCTCCTGTTGGCATGGCCCACCCCCCCACATCTGCCCATCTGTGTCCAAACCTCCCCTTCTTAGAAGGTCACAGTCAGGCCCGCCCTGGTCTACTCTGGCCTCATCTTATGTAATCACCTCTTCTGTTTCTACTTCCAAACAGACCCACGTTCACGGAATCAGGGATCAGGACTCAAACGTATCTTTGGGGGGGGGCACTCTCCACCCAGAGAAAACCCTTTATGTGAAATAACGTACCTGGAGACTCGAAGTACCTGAGGGTCACTTCCTGGGTTTTCACCTCTCCTGCCACATTTTTCGCCATGCACTGGTAAATCCCCTGGTCTGTCTCCTGAGTGTTTTGAATCATCAGCGTTCCATCATCCAATAAGTTTAAACGGGAATCTGTTTTCATGCTCAGCTCATTACTATAAAGACAGAAATCTGGTAGGCTCACAATTTTAAAGCACAAGGAAATACTTAATCCCCAGTGAATGGTTTTTGAGTGAAAGAAAGGGGATTCAAATGTCCCAGAGCACACCATGAACACTTCAGAGATGCAGCATAGGTCGATACTTTTCAGCAAACTTTTTTTTCTGAATAGCCTCCGACTTAACAGACAATTCTGGAAAAAGTATCTGTTGAATTATGTGTCCCTGATTAATTCCTTTTATTATTTTTATAATTTATATGTTTAGACTAGTTCTAATGTTTTTAAGAAGTCATAATTTTAAAGAGAAAAACATAAACATGGGGGAAAAATTCAAAGGCAATATTTTCCTTTATTTGTGCCAAATTAATTTTGGGGAAAGAGGTAGAAACACATTTTTACATTACTGAAAGCAAATGGTATATGCTCCATTAAAAAGGCATCTAAAAATTAATTTTAAAAAATTATCTATAAGCTTCTGTTCCTTTCCCTTTCAAGACACACAATAAACCAGTGGTATCACTCCAGCTGCCACATGAATTCATCTGTCCGGATGTACAATTCCCGGGACACCCATCTCTTATCCTCTTCGTGACTTTGGTGAGCCCTGCAAACAACAATGCCTCTCCTGGCCTGCTGCCACATCACCCAGCCCTTCCCAATTACCCGTCACAGCCAAGAAAGGCTTCATCCCCTGACGTCTTCGGAGCACGGCTCACCTGTCCACTGCTCCCCACCAGCTCCCACTCCACACCCATGTCAATTGACTTTAGTTCCCTTCGTGCAAAAATCACATCTGGAGGAGACAATCTAGGGAGTAGCTGAGATTTATAGTAACGACACCAAAAGAAGAAAGCAAAGCCAATAATGCACTGGCTAGATAGGAATACAGACCAGTCTAAAAGGAAGCCCAATTTTATTAGCTCCCCAAGACAAGTAAAGCCATTTTAAAGATAAAAGCTTCACTTCCTGTAGTCCCAGCAATCAATCACCTTCCATGCTAAAAATGGCTTGCCCCCCTTTTCCTAAGGACCCAACAAAGCCAGGAACTTGTGTCTGATGACGCGTGGAGGAGAAACAAAGGCAGCATTCTGTCCCCATGGGCACGTTAATGTAACCTCAAAGAGAGCTTCCAAGGAGGTGCATGGTCTTGCCTCCCCCTAGCTTTTCTCTGCCTGGCGTGGCCTCTGCTCACCAATCCACCAAAGCATTTTCTTTTTCCCTTATTGACAAGTTGAAGTATCCACATTCACAGTTTGCTGGGTGGAACCAGACTCAGTCCCTGCAAACCAGACTCTTTCTGATACAACTTCATCTCCTTCCCACGAGCACCAGGAGCCAGCAGGAGAGGCTGCCTGGGAGAGATTGGTGAGGGGGTCGTGGAAGGAGCCCCAGAACAAGGAGTCGTCAGGTCTAGCACTTTGGTTCTAGCTCTGTCATATGTGGCTCTGAGATTGCAACTTTTAGTATCAACATGTTTGTTTTTCGATTGCAGCTGGGAACTCTCTGAGCCAAATGTGTGCTTCCCTACCTTTAGTTCAGAATTCCTTCCATGTTACAGATTTTAAATGTACTTCAAAGTTACGTGGGATTACAAAATCTTTGACAACCGGGACAATGCCTTGCATTTTTTGCTGTACAAACAATTGGATCCAAGGTGGATTTTATTTTACAGCTCTGATGACAACAAAATCTACACTAGGAAAAAATCTCCCATGTCTTTTCAAGTATTAATACATCTTCTGATTCTATATCTGACTACTCTCAAATGCCAAGCTCACTATTCTCAAGTTCATCTCTTCTATAAATACTATTCTACTTGCATAGCCAAGCCATATTTGCCTTGTAAATTTGACCCTCTTCTACAAAGGATCTATGACTCAGTCAGTGGCTGAAATTATCTGGCAGTGAAAATAAATGGAAGCTGGATCTTTTGAAATGTCCTCCTTGCTCTGTCATGACTAAACATGGCCAGCTAGCTCAAAGTGTAAAGGCTAAAAGCAAGAGTAACAGTCATAAGTCGGTCCATAAATATGTACGTGTTGATAACCTTGTGCAAATAAATTTGAGAGTGGTGGTAAGGTGGCTTTATGTTTAGGATTTCTTTTTTAGGATTAGCTTGATAATTTAAGCTAGAAAGTACCCTCCCTGTCTTACCATGTAAGACCGTCAGTGATCTGCCCCAGCTCCTTCTCTAGAACAATTAGCACTCTCCTGTATATATATACATGATCTTCAGGTCTACCCACACAAAAGACTTCCACCTACAAAAGGGGAAGTGTTACCTGCCCCAATCTTGTGCACATTCTGTAACTCCTTTCTTCACCTCTTATCTCTAATCTCTATTTTTCATCTAATCTTGGTTGTCACCAGCCCCAGCTCCCTAACCTAACGGGAGTAGGGGTGGGGGTAGGGGTGGGTGAGCACCCACACTTCCATCACAGCACTGTCATACACTGTAACAACCAGCTAACAGATGCCCGTCTGTGAGCCCCTGGAAACTGAGTGAATTTGGTGGGGGGTGGTTGCTTGGGGGGTGTAGACATCTGATCTCTGCATTCCCGGCCCATAGAACAATATCTGATTCTTAAAAGGCCCCTAGCGGATGCCTGTGAAATGAAGGGGAATGGGGGGAGCCTTTGTTTCAGGAGGCAAATTAGATATATACAAGAACTCAACGAATATTTGCTCAGGTCACGGAGTAAGGCTGCAGCTACCCCCACTCACTCCCGTCTCCTGAAAATGCTCTGTCCTTAACAGGGTCGGCTAATAACACGGACATCTAGTCAGGCCCGCTCACGGTGCTCCAGGTTCCACGCCCGCTAACACAGCGAGCAAAACCCGGCAGCTTCTGACCAGAGCCAGGCAGCTGCAGCCGGCAGAGGTGGACGGCAGAGAGGCATGAGCAACAGCCTTCCCTTCCAGGTCCTGAAGCCAGGCTGCTCCTTTAATTCAAACCACGCATCCTGGCGGAGAAAGTGCTCTGGCCTTTATGGAATGAGACCTACTGTCCTCTGCTCCACATTGCTGTGCTTAAGCCAAAGCACTGGCAAGAGGTCCTGAAGACGGCAGAAACGCCTGTTCCTAGCAAAGTTCCTACTGAAAAGCAGCAGAGATGAAGGAAAGGTTATTTCCTTGATATTTCCCCCAACATGCAAGGGGAAGAAAGAGTCACGTGGGGGCTGGGGAGGTAGGGGGCAGTCCAGCAAATACATTATCTGAATATTTTGAGAAATGCCAAGTACCACACGTGCTCCAGTCACTTTCCTGTTCACCATCTAACTTACTTGTTTCGGAGCCAAATAATTTCAGGTTTGGGGTTGCCTTCAGCTCTACACGTGAAGTACACGGTATTCCCTGAGGTAACATCTGCATCCTGGGGCTCTGATGTAATCCTTGGCCTTTCTGTGCCAAACGAAGAAATGGAAACCTTATTAGTTTTAAGGTGCCAAGGAAAATGAATCAAGATTGCAAAACCAAATTCCTTATGTTCGAAAGAAATTCACAAATGCTCAACAGTGCATCTCGACCATAAATTTGTTTAGTGCCCTCACAGAAATGACAAACTGGCTTCTCTTCGGGTAAGAGCATTTTATGGCATGAATCTTCACAGAGCATTTTTTTAAAAATATCTCCGGGATGCCACTCCCTAAGAATCTCAGAGATGGCGTAAAGTGAAATGTCTTCAGAAAGGCATCAAATAATTACCGCCAATGGTCTATTTACTTTTTTTTAAATTTTTAAATTATCTTTTCTTTTTTAAAGTTAATAGATCATACAAATGTTACATTAAAAAACATAAGAGGGTTCCATATACCCCACTCCCCACCCCCATCATTTTTTCAATTGTATTTTTTGAAGATATACAGATCACAAAAAATGTTTCATCAAAAAATATAAGTTTCCCATATACCCCATACCGCCCCCCAACTCCTCCCACATCAACAACCTCTTTCATCATTGTGGCACAGTCATTGCATTTGGTGAATACATTTTGGAGCACTGCTGCACCATATGGATAATAGTTTACATTGTAGTTCACACTCTCCCCAGTGTGATGTCCAGCATCTGTCCCTGCAATATCATTTAAGACAACTCCAAGTCCCAAAAATGCCCCCACATCACATTTCTTCTTCCCTCTCCCTGCCCTCAGCAACTACTTGATGTGGTCACTTTCTCCATATTATTGCTACAATTTCTTCCATTACTAATCACAATAGTTCTATAGTAGAATATCAGTAAGTCCACTCTAATTCATATTTTATTACTCCATCCTGTGGACCCTGGGATGGTGATGTCCACTCCACCTCTATATCGAGAAGGGGCTTAGATTCCAATGGTTGATGGATGCGATTCTGCTTGCAATTGTAGGCATTCTTGGTTCCCTGGTGTGTTGGTTGACCATCCTCACCTCCCTGTTAGCTGACCTGGGTAAGACCAATGAACTGGAGAGTAGGAGTTGCAACTCTGCTGAGGCTCAGGGCCCAGCTGGCACATGGCCAGTCCAGAGATTTAAGTCTCCTGAGTATACACCAACCCTAGTGCCAACCACAGGTTAAGTGGATTTTAGTGTCATGTCAGTGGGCTCTACTTTGGAATTTGTGTTCCTGAGTGTGATGGAGTTGGACTCAGATGTGACCTTTCTACACATGCCTCTTCTATAACTATTTACTCTTTAAGACAGCATAATCCCTATACATCAGGGACCCTCAATTAATCTTTTTCTTAAATGAATAATACAAAATAATAACTATTATCTAGAAGCAACCCTGAAAGCAAAAATCTATAAAAAGCACAATGCAGGGTAGATAACAACAAAGCTAGAGCTGCTCTCTACTTCCTATTTCCTCTTTCACAAGTGCCCACTCCTCTAAGTCAGCAAACCCAACAGAGAGGGAAGAATGGCCTCTTCATGCCTCCTAAAAGCCAGCTATTTCCCACGCTCTGATTTTTAATTGTCACCTAAGTGCTGTGGATTCCCAATTGTTTACTCGTGTGCACATCTCTCTACTGAGCTCCAAGCCTACATAATACAACCGCTTCCTGGAAAGCTCCCCTTGGCTGCCATCAAGAAATCCAGCACGCCACAACAATGTGGTGTGTTGGTGGAGGAGTGTTGTGTGGGAATTTCACACATGTGCATGATTGTCTTGTAAGGTCACGACTTCAATAAAAAATATTAAGAAAAGAAAAAGAAAAGAAATTCTGCATGATAAGTAGGCAGACCTACATTCGTCTGCTTAGTCACTGCTTAATGATAAAGCATTTTGAAAAGATACTCAACCTCTCCAAGCCTTAATGTACTCATTTATCTATTACATCCATTTGTGGTGACACACACATACCTATATGACTGTGTACGTAGTGCACTGCACAATACCTGACAACTTACTTATGCCAAATATGCTGGGTATTATTATTAGACAGCAGTCAAAAGGAAATGCCTCAAACGCGACATGTCTAAAATCTCACACATACTGCCCTTGACTTATTTCCTTCCATTTTTTTCTGAAGTAGAGGGATGGCCTGTTCCCATGCACTCTGTAGCCCAAAATGTCAGAAATCTGGGACTCGTTTTCAACTCAGGGCTCTTTTTGTTTCCTACATTAAGACGCTGTCTCCTCAGTTCTTCCTTCTCTACGGTCCCACAACCATCTGGCCTCCTCATGGCTGGTTCTCTGGGAACACGGCACCCACCCCCAACTGGTTTCCCTGCTTCCCTCACACACGCCCTTTGATTCACTCCCCACACAGCTGCCACAGGTCTTTCTAGAACATAACCCTCATCATGTCTTTCTTTTATTATATCTCTCCATGGCTCCCCAACGTGAACAGAAAAGAACATTTCCAGTAATTTTTTTGTTAATAATTCATATCTCAGGTTGTACAACTCTGCGAATATACTAAAACCCACTAAATTGTACACTATAAAAGGGGGAATGTTACTGGACTGTGAATTGTATCTTAAGACCACACAAAAAATAATAATTAGTACACAAATGACTAAAGTAAAGAGTAAAAGTAGGGGGCAGGGAGGATGTGGTTTGAGCAGTTGCACACCTGCTTCCCATATGGGAAGTCCTGGGTTCAGTTCCTGGTGCCTACCTGAAAACCAAATGAACAAAAAACAGCAAGCAAAAAAATGAAAAAACCAACTCAGGGGAGCCGATGTGGCTCAGTTATGGAGCACCGTCTACCCACATGTGAGGTCCTAGGCTCAATATCCTGCCCCCCAGTACCTCAAAAAAAAAAAGTAAGAGTAATAAGGAATCTCAAAATAATATAACATCAGCAAATTTTTATTATATAATTGTTTTTCAGTTGGTTGCCATGGAGTTAAGTTTGCAAGACTTTTATCAAGGGGTTCCCTAAGGACCACCCGCCGTGGGGGAATGATGGCCACGGGGCTGTGCTGAGGCGAAGGTGGGCTGGCTTGAATGTAGCTGTAACAGATCCCTCCACAGAACCCACGTGGGGCTCTGCACCTGGGGTACCCCTCAGCATTTTCTCACGCTGAGGTAATGGGGCAGGGATTTTGTACCCCCCTTCACTGCCCAACATTTGGATATGGACATGGACGAGAGAGCAAAACTCTGGAGGGAGGGCACCTCCCTACAGCTGAGGGCTATTACCGGGAAAAAATATATATACACACAAAAGGATCGCGTTAATAAGGGAATACAAATTAAAACAAATTCACTTACACTATCCATGGGATTATGGATCATATTTACTGATTTTTAAATTTTCATGAGTGCTGTTTTTAATATTTAGGAAAGAATGAGGCTTTGGATAAACAACTGAAAAAAAATGAATTTTAGCAACAACAACAAAAAAGGGAACTAAAAGAAAAGAAAATGTTGAACGATTCCTTGGGTATTTACCAGAAAGATCCTGCCCTACAATCTGACTTGATTTCGTTTCTTTGGGTAATTTTTAATTTATTTTTTGTAGTATTACAGACATTATATACTGACGCAACTCTAGAGAAACCTACGCATATCCCTAAGTAACCGCCACTCAGATAGAGACACTTAACATTTCCAGCTTCTACGCAGGCTCCCGCAAGCTCAGCCCCCATCAGTATCCACCCTAACCCCACCCGAGGAGTAACTGCCATCCTCACTCTCGTCACCCTCAATTAGTTTTGTGAGTTAGGCAGTAACAGCTTTTATTTTTTTATTTTTCTCTATTTTTTTAAATGTTACATTCAAAAACCATGAGGTCCCCATATACCCCTCACCCCACTCCTCCCACATCAACAACCTTTTTCATCATCATGGCACATTCACTGCATTTGGTGAATCCATTTTGGAGCACTGCTGTACCACATGGATAATAGTTTACACTGTAGTTTACACTCTCCCCCAGTCCACCCAGTGGCCCATGGCAGGACACACATTGTCCAACATCTGTCCCGCAGTACAGCTTTTAAATACAAATAAGGTATTTGGAGGGGATGTGAGGGAAAAGTCGTGGCAGTTGGTTTCATTTTGCTTTGCTATTTAACAAGGGAACTTTAAAATAAAACCTATATGTATTACTGAATAGTTGCTTATAGCTCTTACAGAAAGTGTTTGTCAAGGGAGGGTCCTTCCCAGATCCCAGCCATGATTTGATTTTTAGGGGAATGCAACAAATGGCTAAAGAGCCAGCTGCACGTGCTAAAACCATCTGTGGAATGCCCACACGCCAAACGCGCAGGGAGTTAAACTCCTGAGAGCGCTAACCTCCAGCTGGCACCGCAGTCCAGGCAGCACCAACGGCTTACTCACCACAATTAAGCTCTTCTGGGGTGATAGTTGCCACTGATCTCCCGTGGATTCCTCTAGGATATTCACAAGTAGCTGCCGCTTGGGCATTACCAGAGTTGGCATAGGTCTTCAGCAAATCTGCCAACCACAGGATCTCACAGTCACAGTGAAGGGAATTTGAGTCCAGTCGCCTTTGGAAAGGAAGCAGCAGCCAGTGAGAAATGGAAACAGGGAGATGCTAAACCACGCCAGACAGACAGGGGTCTCTTGATCCAAAACTCACAAAGGAACCCAAGTCAGCAAATCCACAGTGACTAGAAAGCACGGGGGTTAGATTTTGCTTTTTGTAACAATCTGAGGCACAGCCCAGTCCTTGGAACCTTGGGCTAGTTGGGGAAATGGAGTACATGTATGTGTATCAATAAAAGGGAAAACTCAAGGTGCAAAAAAATGCTGAATAAATTCATAAAAATGATGCAACAAGGCAGCCCATGATTAAACCAAGTGATCAAATGAGTTATCAAATAGTATATATCTTAAGTTCAAAACAAAGGCACAAATATGGGCTGGAAAAGTTTATGAATGGGGTAGGACAGGAGCCATTCCTAAAAAACCAATGATAACAACAATAGCAACAAAATCATCAATATCACTGACCTCTTAACCTATCAGGAACTATATTACTATACATTGTAACATTTAATCCTTAAACATTCCATAAAGTAGAATACTAGAGTAGAGCTGCATCCTGTGGTTGGAGTTTATTTCTAAAGCCAGGACCTAGTGCAAAAAAATTGCCATAATGAAGCTTGACATATCATCTCTCAATAAGTATAACATAAGCAGGTTATTTTGTTTTGTTTTATTGGGTTTTTTCCTCCTTCCTTGGAAAAGATTGCTAAGTTTTCAGTTAAACACAAAACAAAGGAGTAGCAGTAATAGAAAGAAGGGTGTCCAAAATAGTGGTAACAATAGCAAGATAGACAACACTTGCAAGACACGTACTGTCATCCGAACTTTCCATGAATTGACTCAGTATAAAAACCCTTTGAGGTAGGTACTAGGTCTTCATTTTCAAAGAAAAGGAGATGAGAGCCAGAGAAGTTAAAGTAAATCACTGAAGGTCAGAAAGCCAACGTGTGGCAGAGCCTGGATTTGAAGTTAGGCGGTTCCCAGTCACTAAGTCCACACTCAGCACAGCCAAGGGCTCTCGCCGTGAGAGGAGACCGAGGACCGGGGGAAGGACAGCTCCCTTCCAAGTTCTTCAGGACATAAGCTCACTGAGTGGAACGAAGAGCAGAAGTGACCCTACTAGTGACATGGTCACTTCTCTGACAAGCGCACACAACCGAAATTGATTAAGCACAAAGCAGAAATCAGTGACTCCAATATGTTATGATTTTTGCAGATAAGGAATTTGTGATTTGGAGAGGCTGACTCATTTATGCAAAGGCACTCAACCAGTTGGGGTGGACCCCACGTCTGAACCACCTTCGGACTCTAAAGCCTCCTGCTGAAATATATAACCCGCCGATTGCAGTACAGAGCTTCAGGGATAAACCCTGCAGGATAAATGGGGGGACTGATCTCTGACCAGTCCTCACCGCGGTGGAGAGTGCCAAGGGAGGACACTCACCCCCCCTGTCGCTCCCCTCCCTCTGGCGTCAGAAGAGAGAAAGAAGACAGCTTCCACCAGGCCACTGCAACCAGGAACTCGGGGCGAGAGAGGAGACAGGGTGGGTGGATTCAGGAGACCCCGGCGATGCTGGAAGAAGGTGAGTTTGGAAAGAGCTCAGGCACAGATACAGGAGCAGGGACAGTGAGCCGGCTCTACTCAGCAAGGGCAAAATCTCATCACTGAAACAGAATCTAATCTTTTACAGATTAAGCCATGTAGCAGGGGCAAACTGAGGAGAGAAACAATCAAGATGAAAGAAATGGCATTATCTAAGACAGGGAGTTTGCCAACCATGTAGAAGGAAGCTGAAAATACAGAAAAATGGTTGACAGTACAGTCGAGATTCTAATTAACCTCTATCTGCCTTAAACTCTTCTTGGTTATTTTCTGGAGTATTTATCTGGTAATTTCACTGCTACTGTCTCTTATCTATCAAATACGGGGTATTTTATCCTATCTTTCCAGCTAGAATGTTCTTAGTTAGGCTGGTGATTTCTAGAATGCCCACACACTAAAACGTGCAGGGGGATTAAACCCAGATGCCTGGTATTTTTTTTCATAAAGAAAAAAAAAATTAAAAATCATCTTAAGGTATAAGTTTTATTTACTTTATTTCACTGAAGTGATCAGACAAACAAACAAAACACCACTTTTGGAGCAGAGCTTGTTTCTTCAAGTATTCTATTTTTCCCTTGGGTCTAGTTCATTGAACTCTACAGAGAAGGCACTCTGTAATATCTAATTGAAAATAATGACCTTCAAGACTATAAAGGAGGGAAACAGACTTGGCCCAGTGGTTAGGGCGTCCGTCTACCACATGGGAGGTCCACGGTTCAAACCCCGGGCCTCCTTGACCCATATGGAGCTGGCCCATGCACAGTGCTGATGCGCGCAAGGAGTGCCCTGCCACACAGGGGTGTCCCCGCGCAGGGGAGCCCCACGCACAAGGAGTGCACCCCGTAAGGAGAGCCGTCTAGCGTGAAAGAAAGTGCAGCCTGCCCAGGAATGGTGCCACGCACACGGAGAGCTGACACAGAAAGATGACACAACAAAAAGAAACACAGATTCCCATGCCGCTGACAACAACAGAAGCGGACAAAAAGAAAGAACACATAGCCAACAGACACAGAGAACAGACAACTGGGGTGGGGGGGAAGGGAAGAGAAATAAATAAATAAATCTTTAAAAAAAATAAAAGACTATAAAGAAAAACACAAAAAAGGTGTCAAATAACTTTTGCTGTCAGTACTAACATTCCTTGAGTCTAAGAAATTACTCTGTATAAAGAAAAAGTATTTGGGGAGGCCTTTAAAAACTTGGTAGATTTCAGGGTATGTAATTTAGTCATCTACACGAATAAAATAAAAGGAATGGAATACAGTACAGAGATTTTGTGTAGACTGATATTTTCACCAGTGAAATATACATCACTACCCATTAAAAATTAACTTAAAGAACTTAAAGATGGTTGTGAAAGAATGTTTCCCCCTCCTAATCATGGTCCCTATTAAAAGATTACTATATTGCCACATTCCCTGAGTCATCTATGTACTTAGTTTTTACATTCTGGTTGACTCAATCCACTCTCCATAGGTTTTTGTTTGTTTTGCTCACTGTCTGCCTGTTTTTTGCTTTTGTTTTTGTTTTTTTGCTCATTGTATGCTCTTTGTTTATTTGTTTTTCTTTAAGAAGACACCAGAAAAGAACCAGGGACCTCCCGTGTGGGAGGCAGATCTCAATCTTTTGACCCACACCTGCACCCACTTCATATGTTTTAACTCTTTCATAATGCATATTCTGATTATTATAAGCACTTCATAATCCCTGACTAAAAAGAATCAGGCAAATGAATAACACAGAGAAATTCGATTTTGCTGAAAAGGTAAACAAATGGTATTATACTTACAATCTTTTCATAGATTCCAAGTGATTAAATGTTCCTGGAACTAAATGTGTAATTCGGTTGTTATGTAAAAATCTGTTGAAAGAGAACAAAACAACTTCTTAAAATACTTCTTCACCATACATTAGCTTTTATTCATAGTTCAGTGATTATATTTACTTAATACAAATGAATTTGAAAGCGATGTTCATTAGTCCAGAGAAGAAATGGATTTTTTCTTCTATGTCATGATCATTTGCAAATAAGGAAAAGCATAAATCTGACTTCTGACTTGTTAATTAGATTAGTAACATAGATTTCATATCAAAACAGATATTTTAACAGATTTTGATCTAAACTCTACAAAGCAAATGAGCAGAGCCCATTTACATATAACTTTTACATAAAAAAGTAAAAGAACAAAATGCAACTTACAGTCTTTCAAGCTTTGGTAAATGCTGAAATGATTCTGGGTCCAAAGTTTCTATCTGATTAAAATGCAGGTATCTAGAGAAGGTTTAAAAAAAAATAAAAAGAAACAATTTAAACTATTTTAATTATTTTAGCAGGTCCAGATTTTCTGTTCAAATTGGAATGTTAATAAATAACTTTCTAGGTTTCTTACACTCTATGGAGAATAAATGAAATAATCAAATAGGAAGATTATATAAAATTGAAAGCAAATGGGCATAGACTTTCATAGAATTTCTGGACAATATTAAATATAAAGTATAGGTCTAGGCACATTGAGTTTCTGTAACATTTAAACTGAAAGCCTGTTCCTATTGCATTCACTTTCAAAATATATGGATATTTCAGTGGCACAACATTGTGAACGGAATGCACGCCACTGAAGTATATAATTAAAAATGGGTAAAATGGGACTTTTAAGTTGTATATATGAAAAAAAGGATATTTCATTAAAGTCCATCAACGTAATCTTAATTATAGCACATATGTAAATATGTGAATACCTTCATTAAACTCTTTTAACATGTATTAATTGGGGGAGAGGATCAATCTGTACTGTAATTTGTCACTAAGCCTACTGTCAGCTAAATAAACAAATTAAAATATCCTTTAGTTACACAGTGTATCCAGTGTTTACAATTTTTTCCATTCAAGATGTCTCCCGTCTCTTCGTAATATACACATATTGGGTACAACTAATTTTGTCCAATTTTTCTGCAGATTGCTTTCCTGAACACTGATTTTTCTCACTCTGAAAACTGGTGTACTCTTTTTCCTCTTATGGAAACAGACTACATCACCCTTCTCCTGGGATGCTGAGCTGGCGCTGGTGCACCGCGCCTCTCCTCTGCACACACAGCAGAAAGAGCGCTGTCCATCCCACGGCCACGGCCAGCAAGCACACCTTCTGAACGTTTACTACTCCAAGAGGACACCCAAAAGAGTATCCGAATTAAAATACTAGCGGTGAGAGGTCTTTATCAGAAATCGAAATTGATGAAAGCTTCCTCAAAACTCACCCTCAATGTCAGAAGAGCTCCATGAACTTTGAAATAACTGGCACTTTAAGGTCACCGACCTTCCAGTGTCAGCACCTCTGCCCTATTTCATACCTGGCTCTCTCCCTGAGCCAGATGCACACCAATTTTCAAAGTGAGAAGACCAATGTTCAGGAAAGCAATATTCAGAAAAATTGGAGCCCACGTGTCCTTTTGGAACTCCCTCGTCCTCCTGCTCTCCCCTCCTGCCTCCCATGGACCTTTCTGGACTCAATACACCTCCATCCACGGATGGAAAATGTGGAAAAAGGCAAGATGAACGAGAGCAGGAAAAGGGAGGAAATCCAAAAATCAGTGACCATCACAGGTTAGAACTTGTATCAAAGACTCTGGAGGAGAAGGATTTTTAAAAATAACATTTACTGTGTACCTCCTACATGCCAGGTAACATAAAGACAAATATATCATGCTTCTTGGCCTCTCGCAACTTATACCAGGTCAGGAAGACAAACACATAAACCAGAGAATATCATCGCTACACAGAATGTGATGCACAGAGGCGATGTTTTTCATCAAGCCTGGGCATATGAGATGAGTTCTGTGCCCAGCCTTGAAAAATCAGTAGAGGCCAAGCAAGGAAAAGAAAGGAAAATATACAAGTCCCCCATGGATAGTGGTCTAATTTAAAAAAAAAAATCATTCTTCTGGAACCCACAGTAAAGGCTGGGCCAGGAAGAGGGCTGAATCGGTGGGACTTAAGATATGCACCTGCGAAGGTACCGAGGAAAAGCTACTTGGGGATCTATTTACAGAACCCAGTGTTCCTGGAGCCCCAAGGAATCTGAGTACCATCTCACCAAACCCCTCTGCCAAGCAGCTGGGGGGAAATGAAGGACCAAAGATAGGAACTGACTTTCCCAAGTCCATTTGGGTAGTTGCTTAATGCAAATCCACATTTCCTAACACTAGCCAAGCACACTATAATTTTTTTTTTTTTAAAGAAGGCACCAAGGCATTTTACTAAAGCCCATCACCGTGGCAGCCCACAGCCTTTACGATACAGACACATTTAAAGTGGCAATCCAAAGTGATGTGTGAAAAGAACCTCACAAGGAGCCTCCAGTAGATAATCCAGAATCCCCTGTGGCGGGGAGGGCTCTGCTGCTTTACCTTTTGGTTCTGTGACTCAGATAAGCTAGATACTGGCTCATCAGGACCCTAGTCTAAACTGCTCACAGAGACTCCAGGCTTTTCAATTTCATCCCAGCCTGGCAGGAATGCGCCTCCTCATCTGAAGGGGATCCACTGGATGAAGTCGGGCGAGACGTTCCAGAACAAATGGCCCCTCCTCCTGTACTCACAGCCCTCCGTGCACAGGTCAGTGCACCCGGCTCTAGGTCTTAGTCCTCATAGCCTCTTTCTCTCCCTCAGAAACTCAACCATGTTGACTGAGTAAAACAAAAGCCACAAAAGCTGAGACTCCTCACTAAACTAATCCTGATTTTCAAGGCAGCTTGACTCAAGATCCATACCCACAGTCATCAGAATGTTGAGACAAAAAATTCAGCATTTAGGTTTTCCAGTCCGATGGATCATGAGAATTCTTTTTTTTTTTTTTTTCATTTTACAGCTCCTCCCACCTCCCCAGACCTACTCCCAAAGGGTTTTAACTACTTTTAACCAAATGGTTTCAGAACAGTGACTTAGCTGTAATTTACAGCATGGAAAATAAAACACAGACATTCAACTAATGGGATCAATGCATGAATATGATACGAAATCTAAGTCAGAGGTAGATCTGCAAATAGCTACAGAGTTGCAAATTCTAATTATGACTGGTCCTTTGGAAACATTAGTTTACATAAATGCTTCTGCAGAAGCACATCATAAACCACAGGATCAAAAGACAATTTCTTAGTGGCCATGGTGGCTGCTGGGGGTAGGGAGTGGGAGGAAGAGATGAGATGTGGGGGCGTTTTCGGGACTTGGAGTTGTCCTGGGTGGTGCTGCAGGGACAGTTACCGGACATTGTATGTCCTCCCTTGGCCCACTGGGAGGAATGTGGGAGAGGTGAGCTATGGTGTGGACCATTGACCATGAGGTGCAACGGTGCTCAGAGATGTATTCACCAAATGCAATGAATGTCTCATGATGATGGAGGAGATTGTTGTTATGGGGGAGGAGTGGGGTGAGAGGAGTGGGGGGTATATGAGGACCTCATATTTTTTTAATGTAATATTAAAAAAATAAATAAAGACCAAAAAAAAAAGACAATTTCTTCTGCCATGGCAATGCAGCACTGCCTGGCTTTGGTCATCTAACTACTTCATAGCTGCCATTTCTATTTTCTACCCAGACTTTTCCCCTTTCTTCAATAATCCTCAGCTACTGCTAATCTTTTCAGCACTTAAGAAATTTTAGCCATGACTTTTTAATGGTTCGCTATTATCTTATTGACCCATCTTATGCTAAAAACTTATTAAAAACAATAACTGCTACTTTATAAACTCTCCCTAAACCTAGATGCCTTCTCACTGTTCCCATGCAGTTTTGTTATGATCTAAACTTCTTGTTTCATTCTCTCTGAAGCAGATTATCCAAACCCTTATACACAACTTCTCCTCAAAATATATTATATGCCTCATAAAACAAGCACAGGAAAGCTGCTCTTACTTGAATGAATAAATACTTGTTTATATATATATGTACATTTATAAATTACAAGGCTTCAGATTGAGTTCTCTCCCCAGCTCTGCCTTAAATTCTTTGAAAATATTTCTGTGCCCAGTCAACAAATGAAACTTGAAAAAAAAAATGTACAACAGAAAAATACCATGCTGCATTACAACAAACTTCAGCTGTTTTCCATCCACTTTAGTAAAACTGTAGCTAACTTGAAACTCCTCAGTAACTGGCTTGTCTAATTTAGTGAAACTGTCCAAGTAAACAAATCAGGGGGGGAAAAAAACCTTTAAACAGGACATTCTATGAAAAAACAAACATGCTGACTTCATAACAAAGCATGATTTCAGTGATGCCAAAAAAGCACAAGAGTATTTAATTAAATCCCATGTAGACTAACTATAAATATATGAACTCTGATAAAGTTAGTTTTCTCTAATGACATCATGAGTGAAGAAAGTAAAATGCATTATGTGCAGAGTCACAGAAAGGGAGGCCTGTACAACAAAAGCAAACCCCTCTTCTCCCACTGGTATGGCTACTTTGACCACAAAAAAACTTTACTTGCTCTCATTTTTTCATGTCTCTCTCCCATTAAATTGTGAGCAGCACCAAGAAAGGGAATTTGTCTTCTTCTTTGTATCATGAATGCATGCCACAAGATGTGATGTATAGTACAAACTCAATAGAAGTCTGCTAAATGGATGTATGGATGGTTGGAGTGATGGTCACTTGATTAGATGGATGACTAGTCAATCACTGCATTTTCATTTTCATGAACATGTTACTGGGTTTGATTACCAATATCCCGTTGAGTATAGACAGGCATCATGCAAAAAGGCAGGTGACAGCAAAGAAACTAAAGCTCAGAAGAGAAAGGGCACTTACAGTTGCTCTAGAGAGGCAAGTCCCTTAAATGCTTGCCTGTCAATTGACTGGATTTCATTCTTGTACAAATAGCTGAAACAAGAAACATTGGGGAGGATTAGCACACAAACAAGAGGTAATCACTTAAGATGGAAAAGAAGAATTAAGGTGACACATGGAGACAAATTTAACATTAATGATTGTATTAGAATACAAGCAAAACAATTACACAGTAAGTGTGGTGGCTCCTCTCACAGAGGTTCCGCTTCCCTCTCTAAAAGGAAAAGAGGATGGATCAAAAGAAAATGGTCCAAACTGGAGGTGGTCAAACCACTCCTATTTGTTGTTAGATCATTTATAGATCCTTAAACTATGGCTCATGAATTGTCGCCAACACATTTGCTTTAGGCAAAATAAAACCACTTCTCCACAAACGTGTAAACTGTTCATTATAGGAAAAAAAAAAATGCATTAAATATAAAATTCTACAGCTGACACTGACAGAGTATTGAAATACCCAGAAATAATTTGGGGAGAAAAGAACATGAAAACGAAATGGTGTTCGGAATTACTCACACATCCAGAATGCCATTCTTGTAAAACAGAAGCAAGAATATTCCAGAAGGATCACATAAGCTGGCCCACCACCTATTTTTGTATGGCCTGAAAGCTAAGAATGGCTTTTACCTTTTTAAATAGGTGAAAAAAGTCAAAAGAAGAATATTTTGTGGCACGTGAAAATTATATGACATTCAAATTTCCGTGTCCATAAAAAACGTATTGGACACAGCCATGCTTGATCTTTTACATGCAGTTAAGAGCTACCTTTGTGCTATGATGGCAAAGTAGGTGTAACAGAGACTGTATGACTCACAAAGTCTAAAATATATATATTATCTGGCTCTTTACAGACGAACTTTGCCAACATCTGACCCAACCTACCAAGGATGAAGATTTTCATAGCAAAGGTTCACAATTCCAAATTACCCTAATTCCAAAAAGAACCACAAAACCGTATATGTAGAAGATAGCCATCTATCTTGGACATGACTTGGTTTCAGCATTATTTTCCTCATAACACAATTCCGTAGCAGCAATGTTCCAATGAACTCCCAAACTTTTGTTTTGAACCACTAGAACATTTCTATACTCAGATACATAGTGACACCTAGTGCCACTGCTCCCTGTGCTCAATATGGCTGTATCTTTGATGCTGTCAGGTGTACAAATCAGAATCCACTGTTTTTCCTACATTTGACTGGAGGCAGAAATTTCTTTTCAAATTTGTTCCTTAGTGGCTGAGTTTTCACATACCTCTGCACCAAACACACATTTTTTTTTGTCTTAATATTTATAATACTGTCTACTTCATAAGTAGAGGGCGATGTGTTTTAATATATTTAGATTAATAATGTTTGACACTGAGCCAAGTTTAAAAGAACCTGCTCTGCATTCTTTCATAGTTGCAAGTCATATAATTAAGGTCTCGCTTCTCCCTCTCTCTGCATTTTGCTAAGGTTGCTTCACAAAGACTTGGAAACTCTAACACAAACCAGCCAGGATTTTCCTTGCAATTGATAGCCCAGTGCTAGCACTGGAGACACAGTGTGGCAGTTACTTCATATTGCTGCATGCTTTTGAATCCTTGAGCTGCTACCTATTGGCCAAGTGATGTTGAATAGGATAGTTAACCTTTCCATGCCTCAGTTTATTCTGTAAAATGGAGATAACACAGGAGGGCTAATAAAGTTAAATATAGTAATATGTTTAGAGTACTTAGAGTACTGCCTGGCACATGGTAACGACTGTTCAGATGTCTGTTATTATTACTCTTGTGAAAGGTTATTCTGAATGTAGGTTTCCGTGCCCACTTTATAAAAACAAAACAAAGAGCCACACTAACATCACAATGCATGTACTTTAAAACATCAGGGTAAAGGAGTTCTTTTAAAGAGTCTATAAAACAATAGAATCAAACTAATGAGTGACTGCATGCTTAAAGACACTGGAGCATAATTTTCTTCATAAGAATAATTGGGTGTTGGTCATCTATCAATAAATTATAATTAATTTTCTACTTCATAGACATGACCCTTTGAGAACGAGTTCTAAATATTTCAAGAGTTAATTTCATATTAGGAGATATGAATTAAGAGAAAGAATTCTGGCTTTAGAAGTAAGTAGGGATCCTGGAATTACAGGAATATTTAACTTCTAAAGGTGTACTTTGGTATTCACTATCTATACAAGGCTGAAATAATCAATAAAATTTAGAAGAGTTCTTACACGTTTAAATTACACCATTACATAATCTCCTAGATCAGTGCTTATCAGAATGTAGTCTACCAATTACACCCATGGGAGAAGGCGGGTGGGAATTCCAAATAGCGAGGTCATGTTGGTATACCAGGATTCATTCTTGCCACAGCTCCAGCCCCTGCTCTTTAGCTTTTTTATCATCCATGACCCATCCCACCTTTACTAGTGACCTAGTGCTTTATCCCCAGCTCCAGGATCTGTGGTATCTCTTGCCACTGGGTATATGGAGATGCTTTTGTAGGATAGAAAGGAGAAAGGTTGGAGCATGCATGCTTTGAGAGTAAGTTATCAACAGATGAGGCTTAAAAAGTATTCTTCAAAAGAAATTTACTCATATGTATCAATAAAATTGATTTGTTAAAAAAAAAAGAGAGAAGGGCTTAAGCAAAAAACAGAGTATCTAAATGATGTAACATTAAAAATGTTTGCAGAGTAAACACTAAGTTCCTCTTGAGTAATTAAAAAGCACAAGAAAATAAAATAACCAAGCTATTAAAACACACACACACATACACATTACAAATCCTGGCTATCAGCTAACTCAGTCTGCATTTCAAGAAATCAAAAGCTCCCTTCTGGAATTTGCACAGCATTTGAGTCAAAAAAAAAAAAAAAAAAAACAAAAGCAAGGAAAGAAAAAACACTCCAAGTATAAAGAAAAGGTCTATCTCTCATTTTTAAAATGAATAACAATAGCCAAAATTAATATTCTATGTCAAAAATGACGGATAAAATGTTTATGCATAATACTTTCAAACATCTTCATTAAGGAAAAGATATTTAAATAGACATATTTCATGTTAGCTCTGCGGCTAACAACCACTGATACATCTAAAATCTTAAGAGATTTCAAAATACATACCAACATTAAAAATAAGATTTTGTTTTGGGAAAAAAAAACAATATAACTTAAGATGTTTAGGTTCGCTCATGACATAAATTTCCAACAAAAATCATTGATATAAATTCTTCATTAAAAATGGGTATATTTGCCGCTGATTTATAGATGTGATAGCGGCTGAAAGCAGTCGCCTAGGGTTATAATTGAAAATAGAAAGAAAACTAGAGGATAAACTGGGACTGTATCACATGGTGAACTTGGTGGTGGGTGAGGAGCGTGGTTACTAGTACAAATACAAGCGTGTTCTCCCATGAACTTGAACATATGTCACTATTACAAGGTGTTGGTAATATGGTGATAGATGGGGAAAATACATAAGGGAACTTTCGGGCCAAGGTTACTGGCTACACTACTATTTTTCCATCAGTTGCAACAAGGGGATTGTATCAATGCTAAGAACCAACAATAGGGGCATATAGGGAGTATGGCACTTTTCTTTTTGGGGTAGTAAAATCCTAAAATTGACTGTGTGATGACAGCACAACTCTGTCATTACACTGAAAGCCACTGAATGTACATTTTGGACGGAGTGTACAAAAGATGGGACTGTACAGAACAGTGAACCCTGCGGTGGATGATGGGCTGTGGTTAACATTACCTCATGATTTCATGATATATAACAAATGTATAATACTATTACATGATGTTACAATAGGGTGGTACATGGGGAAAATACACCTAAGGTAGGTATGCACTGTAGTTAGTAGTAATATTTTAATATTCTTTCATCAATTGTAACAAAAGTAACACACTAATGCAAAGTGTCTACAACAGGCGGGTACATGAGAATACTGCATGTTTTTGCATGGCTTTTGTAGAAAGCTATACCTTTTCTAATTTAAAAAATGGGACTGTATAACACAGAGAACACTGGTGGATGATGACTCTAGTTAATAGAACAAATATAAAAATGTTTTACATGAACTGGAAAAATTGTACATCACTATTAAAAGTTGTTAATAATAGGATGGTATATAAGAAAACATATGCCTAATGCAAACAATGGATTATAGCTAAAAGTAATGTTTTAATATTTTTCATCACATGTAACAAATTTACCACTCCGATGCTAAGTGTCAATAAATAGGGGGTGTATGGAGTATGGGGCTTTCTTTTTAGGGTAATGAACATGTTCTTATATTGTTTTAGTGATGAATGTACAACTCTGATTATCCTGAGAACCATGGATTGAACACTTCGGGTGGATTGTATGGTGTATAAATATATTTCAATAAAACTGCTTAATAAAAAAATGATCAAAAAAAGTTGTGTGTCATGTAAGCATCATTAGGGCAGAAAACATGATGTAGAGGAAATGGCATTAATGTAGGAGCCAGAGGCTTGAATTCTAGTCTTGTTTCTGATATATCCAACTTCCGAAGCCCCTTGGCATGTCTGGACCATCTTCCATTATCTGGAGAATTAAGGGCTTGAGTTGCATGATCTCTGCCATCCCTTCCAGATGGAATATTTTTTGATAATATGACTTTATGGTGTATCTTTTCATATTTCTAATATCCATGCTCACGTCTCAGTAGGGGCTCCATTAATGAAGATGACAATTACAATGACAAAAATAATGTGTACGATGATGATGAATAAAGAGACAAATTAAAGGTCAAGTCTGCCCTGGACCATGCAAGGCCATTCCAAGTCTCTAGATTATAGTTTATCTTGTAGCCTGAAGTAAGCATTTAGTAAACCCTACTTGGATATTGTGGCAGTTTGGGATTACTTTATGAATCCCCAAAAGAGAAAGATTATGTTTGTAAACTAATTTATTCCTTGGGGCGTAATTCCCTTCAGTTGAGGGGCCTTTGATTAGATTACCTGGTAAGATTAATTTAGGGCTTTTGATCTGACTGTGTCAGTGGGCATGACTCAGGTTGAGTCCCCGCCCCCTTGCCTGGTCTGATATAAATGGACTCACACAGACAGACAGACACAGGAAGAGAGAGCTCTGTCCTTTTTGATCCTGCCATGTGACAGAAAGGAGAAGGTCCAAACAGCGGAGGTCCCTGCAGAGATGGGCCATTTGCCTGAGAGCTTACAGCTGAACTGGGGAAGAGAGCAGAACAGAGACTGATATAGGAGGCCCTAAGAGTCTAGCCCTATGACCCCTGCAGCGGAAATCAGGGAGGAAGGGGAGCAGCTGAGCCTGAGGGAGGAAGCTCAGAGGAGAAGGGACGATCAGGCTGAGATCGCCAGCCATCTTGCTTCAACATGGCTGCTGACTGCAGCGGTGCCTTGGAATGGGTTTTCACAGCCTCGTAACTGTAAGCTTTTATCCAAAGTAAATCCCCATGATGAAAGCCAACAGTTTTCTGGCACTTTGCATCATCACTCCTTCAGCAGATTAACACAGATACTAACTAGGGTCTGGGAACCTGAATTCTAGATCCTATGTAGAGAACTCCTAAATCCTGCAATAGTATAGCTACTTGTTAAGATCAGGGTTCCAATGCTAGTTTGTGATCTTGCGCAAGCTATTTAATCCCTCTAAGCTTCTATATATTTTTTATATGTCCAGCAGGAATGATAATAATTAAACCCATCTTGTAGAATTATTGCAAGGATTAAAAGAAATAATGTATTTTAAAATGGGTGTATTTGAAAAGTTATCTACGTTTTAAAACTATGAATAATTTGCTAAAAACATATGACATAAACTTCTCATCTTTCTAGAATGAGGAATTAAATCTGAGTGTTTTTCTTAATCCTCTCTTTCTTTAAAAGAAGTGCCTGTTAAGGGTATTAAATCAGCACTTCTTAAGAGAGGTCATTTCTAAACTACAAAGCTGACTTTATCCAACAGAAGATTTTTAAATGAAAATAAATTAATTTTCAAATGTAAAATATTTAACTACATAAAAATAAGAAGATGTGAAAGCCACTCAAGAATCCTGGGAAAATAAGTAGGAATTGGTAACATTCCAATGGGATTTGTAATTTATATCCTTATATTTCTCCTACAGCTGGAAAGGTCCTAAGTGACATTGCAATTCAAAATTGCCATGAAAGCTTTTATTCTGCAAAAGATATGCCAGCTCTTCATATTAGCAACCAAATATAAGTACCACCTCCCATCTCAGAAATCTTTGATTTTTACTCCTAAAATGATTCTCAGTGGCTACGCACTTTAATTATATTCAACCTATTTTACTTAAGGCTTAACAGCTAAACACTAAAAATCATATCACATAGCACTTTATACTGACAGCAAGCAATTTTAACAATCCCAGCCAAAACTGCACTCACCTGAAAATAAAATCTCTTTCAATGAATATATTTACAGTAATTCACAGTTGGTAATTTAGCTCAATGATTACATAGTCCAAATATAGATAACATGCACTTGGGGGTTAAAAAACTAATCGTGCACTTACAGATATTTTAAATTTTCCAAGTCTTCGAAAGATCTACTAGGTATCCGCTTGATCTGATTATTGTTGAGGAGCCTATAAAAAAGTTTTAATAAGAATTAAAAATATCAACCTATACTAAAAACACTAAATTAACACAATAAATGCATTTTCAGTATTTAACCCTTGTGATTACAAATTTTCCCAAGTAACGAATGCCCATATTCACCACCTTTGATACAATAGAAAAATAATTCTTGCCTATACAAAAGAATATATACCTTTATTCTGCTATGCCTTAGATTTTCTACTTTAATAAGGATCATGGCCAATTTATAGGCAGTCATAGAAATATGGGGTGGTCTAACCAGATGTTTTATTAAAGGTAGGTCATCTAGTTCAATGAACCATTTATTTTTACAGATAAGGATACTGATTTGCAGTGTAGCTAAGTGCCCATGGAGGTCTACAGGTAATTGGTGATCCAGTTCCTGCTTTCCATTTCCCCGTGCATTCCCATTTGCCAATCACTCACTGTCCTGATACAGAAGAGCGGATTCAAATAAGCCTTCCAGTGTGCTGACTCCATTGTAAACCAATCAAGCAGTGGATATGCCTGTTTCCTTAGACTTCCTACCCTTGGAGGCCTAACTACTGGGGCATAAATAAATTGCACTGAAAGGTCTTGTATGTATGCGCTGACCTCAGGAGGGCACTACCCTTCCCGACCTTACAGTCAAATGGAATCAAACCTCACCAACCAGCAAAAATTGATGCTACAAACAATTACTCAAAGGAAGAGGAGAAAACTTGGCTGTTTTTATGTATTACACCCAATATATAATAGGTATGTAGATGGACAAGACAGACAGGTGGACAAATCAAAGAATCCCAGAGTCCTGGCATTTTAATTTGCCTATTCTTTTCTGCTCTTCAGTGTCACTTTTTCCCATTCATGCCCACTTCTTGTGAACAATAGGGGACTGGCCATACTCTTTCTGATAGATTTAAAGGTAAATAATACAATGGTTTCTATATGTATTTTTCCCCATCGGTGAAAAATAGACTATTTCGACTTACAATGTATTCAAGTTTCTCAGCCGTCTGAAGGCCCCAGGTTGGATCTCTCTAATTCTGTTAAAGCGAAGATCCCTGTGAAGAAACAAGAAATGCATTTATACGTGAGAGAAGCCTGCAGTCATCTTACTCTTTGCTTTTCCTAAATATTCAGTTTCAAAATTGCGGGAAGGCACTTAAAAGCACTCCGTCTACTCCTTGGAGGATTCCTCTTTTTTGCTGAGGTTAACATGGATAAGAACATCCATCAGAATGACAGATCGACGATATCCCATTACAGAAATTTGTTGAAACAAAAATTATGGCATAATAGAAAGTTACATTAACTCACTGGCTAGGTCCCACCTTCTGCCAAACCACTGTAAAATTTAATATAAGTCTTCAGATAATAAACAGGGGTTAGCTGTACATATGGCAAGAAGAGCCCTCCGCAGTCCAGCCAGCTGTGCAACTATGTAAACATTTTAGCTTTTACTCCAGCAATTTCAGGAGCTGGAATTCATTTGTTTATCCGCTAACTACCTAGAATGGTATTTTGTTGAGGAAGTTTATTTAGACCGAATGTCTCAAAACCACAAAGCTTTAATTAAACATGTGACTCAGGAAAATAAAGATTACCTAATATATGCAGTTTTAATCTAATGTTTCGAAAAAGGTATATTGAATTTAATAAAATGTGCACTGATAAAGCAGTTATTCATTCCCCCCCCCACCCCCCCAGAGGAGAGCATACCCGAACAGCCCAAGTGAGACCCCAATTTGACACAGAGACTCAAAGCCTGAGCTGACCCTTCAGAAGTGAGAAACACATTGCTGCTTGCAGACTGAACTCCCTCAGGCAGAGAGAGAACGTAGGAAAACTCTGAGCCATGCAGAAAGCAGGTTCAGTGGCACGATAATCAAGGTAATGTCAAAAAGCCATGAAAGCAGCCAAGAGAGGTGAGGAAGGACAGAAACTTCTGTTTTGACCCTCCTGAGAAGGCCCATCTCCAGTGTGAATTCATAACTACAAAAGGTAGCACGTATGAAAGGCATAATGAGACACACAACGATCAGTTCCCTCATCAAATGAGTTTTAGAAAAATCCAAATTGCTTATTCACAGGTCCAACTCATCGAACAGAGCCCAGTAGAAATGCCGGGGTAACTTGTGGTCCAAATCAAAAACTGGATGTTGCTATTACGAAATTTACTGAGCTCTTTTAATGGTTATCATTTTTTTAAGGAATCTGTTTATTTTGAGCTAACTTAATAATTTTAAGTGATTTACAGAATCCAATTTGGTTTATGGTTCAGTAAGAGGCTTCCTAAAAAGTATTTGTTTAGTTCATTAAAATTAACTGTTTAGCTTAGAAGTCAACAAATGAATTGTGGTACATTCCAACATTTGCTTCATTGCTTTGGGTCAAGTTCCTGAGAAGGAGAGGGTCATTTTTCTTTCTGTTCACCCAGGTAATCAATGTCATGTTTGACCCATGTTTCCAAACTGCAGACACCTCATTCTGGTTTGCTTCCTTCCATGATTCTCAATCTACCAATATATTCTCTCCATGAGCACCCTCGATGCCCACCCTGACATGTTTGTTTTTAAATAAATGGGAATTTAATTTATATTCATATTCAGAATAGCACAAGTGGTTCCAAATTGGGAAAAGTTAAATTGGTGGTGAAAGCCAGAAAAATCAAAGGAGGAAATTGGTTGGGGGGGGGGGGAGTGAAAAATCAACTCAACCAATGGATGAAGATTTTAATGAAAAAACATTCAACATATAAAATATGGATCAATTATTTATAAGGAAAGAATGTTGACTAGCTAAGGGTTGAGTCTGAACACCAATGACTGGAAAAAAGCTCTCTTATCTCACATAAAACAAATATGAGCTTCATAGCATTTGAGCAGATATACCCTGCACAGACACTAGAGAAAATTTTCTCCTGGAATACCATACCACATGATACCATTTTAAAACTGGAATCATTTTAGACATTTTCTAATCAAGAAACCAAACATCAGCTCCAAAGTAAAGCTGGAGGGGTGAGCACCAACACATTTTTACTCCCTGTTTCCTGTTAAAATCCATGCTCAAATGACAAGGAGGAGACAGTGGTAGCAACATTTTGGAAGCTATAAAAGCAGGCCAAGGAGGGATATAGGACTTTACAATTTAAAGTTAAAACCTAAGCAGACTGCACGAAAAGGTACAAACCAATCTTAATCATGTGGCAAATTCATTCCCAAATCTCAAAATGGTGTCACCAAATCCTCTGGTAGAAAGTACCTGACCATTTATCCTAGGTAGAGGGTAAAGAGAGGGTTCTCTTTCCAACAAAAGGAGAATCTTTGCAGATAAACTGAAACTAGAAAAAGAACCAAATTGAAATTCTAGAACTGAAAGCTACAATAACTGAAATGAAAAAATCACTGCATAGGCATAACAACATATTGGGTACCAAAGAAGAAAGGGGGAGTAAACCCTAGGGCAGAACATTGGAAATTACCCAGTCTGAAGAACAGAGAAGAAAATATATTTATACACACAATATTTACACACATACATAAATAGATATATTTATGTGTGTGATTTAGTTTTCTGTCTGATACCACAGCACAAGAGCTAGAATGACTTCACCAAATTATAATATGGGTTTGGAACGATGTGACTTAAAATCTGGGCTGTGTATTGTACAGACATCACTTTTGGGGATCCTGGGGAGGCCTCAGAAACAGTGCTGCTCCCGGACAACTGAAAGCGCTATAGAAGGACGGAGGAAAGGAGGGAGGTAGGGAAAGAGGGAGGAGAATTAGAACCAGGTTAGGGGAAACTCCTTTTTTGGCCAACAAGAATTCAGAAACAAGAATGATGGCCACAAGTAAAACCTGGGCATTTATAATCTATAATGGGAAACTGTAGTCTGTAAAGCAGCCCTCTTTATCACTTTCAGCCCCTTCCTCTCTACCTGGGACCCATGATCTGTCATAGTCTCCCATTTTTTGCCCCTCCCTACCTGAATAAATTATTGGCCTAACTCAAAAAAAAAAAAAAAAGAATGACTAAATAATTTGTTTAAAAGTCACTCATTCTGTAAGTAGCAGAGTAAAAATGAAATTAAAATCAGCCCAGGGGTGGCGAATGTGACTCAATCAATTGGGCTCCCATCTACCATATGGGAGGCCCTGGCTTCATGTCCTGGAGCCTCTTTGTGAAGCCAAGCTGGTCCGCACCCTGTGTGGAGAGCTGACGGCCTGCACCCGTGGAGAGCTGGTGCTACAAGATGACGCAACAAAGGGAGACAAGCAGACACAGAAGAACGTGCAGCAGATGGACACAGAGAGCAGACAGCAAGCAAGTGGCAAGGGGGAGGGGGGAATAGATAAAATAAAAATAAATCTTAAAAAAAAAATATCAGCCCAGGACTCTTTTCTTAGCACCAAACTGCTGCCATTAGAGGTCTCCAAGAAGGTTTTAATCCGTGCTCATAGAGTATATAAGCTACCTTCCTCCCATCCCTCCAGCACTTACATTCAAGGGTTTTTCAAAATTTTATAGTGCTGCTTCTTCTGACCTACTTAAGGATGTTAGGAAGCCAATAACAAACCCTGTCAAGTTTAAAGAACAGCCTGGAATAACTATTAAAAATGAAATAAGAATTTTTCAAATTAGATTCTCAAAAACAGAATTCAGATCAATTTACACTTCATTTTTTTAAAAAAACTAGGAAACTTCTCTAAGGCAAAAACATTTTCATTTTGTTGTTTTTTTGTTTTGTTTTTGCCTGTGTTCTTCTGCAAAATGTTGATGGACCCAAAAGCAAAAAAAAAGGTTAAGAGTTGTACTGTTTGGCATCAAAGTACAAATTCATAATTCATTACACCACCATAGAATAATAAGAGAGCTAAAAGGAATTTAGAGATTAAAGTTTTATTTTACTCCCTTTTAGGACTTATTTACTTTAGAATACCTTTTACTGTAACAGCTAACAGGTAAACCACTCAATAATGTTTAATATAATCATAAAAAGTTATTATGGGTCATTAAAGACTGTATTATAAAGTACATTTTACTACAATCTTCAATAATACTGATTTTTAAAACAAGATAATGTTGACTATTTTCCTATTTACCAAGTGACTAGTGGTTTCATTATTTTTTTAAATTATTGTAGTAAATACGCACCTCAAATATACACCCATTTTAACCACATTCAAGTGTATAATTCAGTAATATTAATTACATTCACAATATTCTGCTACGATCAATGATATCCATTACTCCTATTTTTTCATCACTTCAAACAGAAACTTTACCAGTAAGCTGTAAAACCTCTTGGTCCACCCATCACCCACCTCCCACCCACACCCCTGGTAACCTATAAAGTATTATCTGCCTCCACGAAGTTTACTTTTTCTAGGTATTTCACATAACTGGGATCATACCGTATTTGTCTTTTTGTGTCTGCCTTATTTCGTGCAACACCAAGTGACATGTCGTTTATTTTTTAATCTAAAAAAATTAAGAATGATCTTCAACAAATTCAAAATTATACACTATATTCCTATTTAGTTTGAGAACCAATAGTAATTCAATTATATATGTATTTTTTAGATTTATTTTATTTCTCTCCCCTTCCCCACCCCACCCCTGTTGTCTGTTCTGTGTCCATTTGCTGCATGTTCTTCTTTTTGTCCGCCTATGTTGTTGTCAGTGGCATGAGAATCTGTGTATCTTTTTGTTGCGTCATCTTCCTGCATCACCTCTCCGTGTATGCGGCGCCATTCCTGGGCAGGCTGTACTTTCTTTCGTGCTGGGCGGCTCTCCTTACGGGGTGCACTCCTTGTGCGTGGGGCTCCCCTATGTGGGGGATACTCCTGCATGGCACAGCACTCCTTGTGCGTATCAGCATTGCGCATGGGCCAGCTCCGCATCGGGTCAAGGAGACCCAGGGTTTGAACCGCAGACCTCCCATGCAGTAGACAGACGCCCTATCCACTGGGCCAAGTCTGCTTCCCAGTAAGTCAATTATAGATTGAAATTTAACCATGTCAAAGCATCAAAACTCAACAAAAATTCTTCTATGATATGATGTGGTTAGACATCTAATATCTGTTGCTAACAAGAGCCAGCATATTATTTGCTTAATGTCTAAACTACAAATAACACATTTTGTATGTGAATTGTTTTTATTCTCAATACATCTGTGTTACTAGTTTCTCTTTATAATCTGGATTTTTTAATGTATTTGGATATCTTTACATGTTGCATAAGAAGTTGGATCACATTTGGATTATAACTGTAAAAATCATTTGAGGCTAAGTGCAGAATTAGCTTCAATTTTATGCTCCCCATTAAACTTGCAGAACTTCAACAAGTGTTCTGTATGCTTATATTCATATTCATTGTGGATATAAGTAAAATAGTACAAACCACTGATATTGTGGTTCTTTGATGAGCTTCCTACCTGGACGTCAGCATATTCAATACAAACCTAAAAGCTCTGGAACTGTTTTGCTAGAGAAAGGGAAATAGTTAAAGGAATATTTTATTGAGTTTAAAAATTAGAATTATAACAGATGCAATACCCCCTCTAACAATATGAATTCTGGAACACCACTACCAGACACTAATGGCTCTAAAACTACGATCTGGGAAATGATGGATTGCCCAACATGCCTTCCCTATTCAACTGCTTACCATACGTTTTAAAACTGCAGATTTACTACTGTTGTAGAATTTATGAAATGACATTCTAACTCCAGCTCTTTGATTTTGAGTAATATTTATCAGGCCTAAAATTATTCTTTTTTTGGGGGGGCGGGGTACTAACGAATGCCATTTAGACATTAAAAGAATAAATACTCAATGTTATTGATAACACTGTTCTTAGCACAGGAGGAATACAAATCTAATTCCATTGATTCACTGTTAGCATCTATCATAAGTCTTTTGATTTGATGCACAGTCACATTATATGGCACACAATTCTTAAGAGTCAATGATTATGGCTTCATGCCATTCATTCACTTTTTTATTTTTAAAATACTGTTTGAGGAGCAATTATAAGTTGGTCACTGTAAAGTGGAAACCCACTGAAGACTTGAAAGCCTCACCACAGTGGTGGCAGGAAAAATATGGAGAAAGTAGATGGGCTTGAGATATATTTTGGAGGTAAACTAAACAGACTGGCTGTGTGGTATGCAGGAAAGAAGGCTCTTTCTTACTTCAACTACTGATGAATATTAGCACCATTCACTGAGAACAGAGGGATGGAGGAGGTGGAGCAGATGGGAGACCGGTAGGAATCAAAAGTTCATTTAGGGCAGGGGTTCTTTTTTTTTTAATACATTTTTTATTTTTATTTTTTAAAAGATATCTATATTACACAAACATCACATAAAAAACATAGGGGGTTCCCTATGCACCACTCTCCACACCACCCACATTTACCCACGTTAACAACATCCTTCATTAGTGAGGTATATTCGTTGTAATTGATGAACACATTTTGGAGCACTGCCACGAAGCATGGATTATAGTCTACACTGCAGTTAACACTCTCTCCCACACAATTCTGTAAGTTATGGCAAGATATATCATGGCCTGTACCTGTCACTGTAATGTTAATCAGGACAATTCCCAAGTCCTGAAAATGCCCCCATATTATACCTGTTTTTCCCCTTTTCCTCCCCTCAGAACCCCCACTGGCTACTGCCTCCACATCAATGATACAATTTCTTCCATTTCTAGAATCACAGTAAGTCTATAATAGAATACCAGTAAGTCCGCTCTTGTCCATAGTTCATTCCCCAATCCTGAGGATTCTGGGATGATGATGCCCACTCCACCTCCAGTTGAGAGGAGGCTTCAGTCCCATACTGCTGATGGATGGGACTCTCCTGCTTGCAGTTGTAAACTCTCTCAGTTCCTTGGTACGGTGGCTGTCCATCATCACCTCCTTGTTAGTTATCCTAGGTGAGTCCAATGAACTGGAGAGTAGGTGTTGCAACCCTGTTGAGGTTCAGGGCCCAGTTGGCACATGGACAGTCCAGAGATTCAAGTCTCTTGGACGTACACCTACCAACTCCAGCACCAACTCTAGGTTCAAATAGAAGGGACAGAAGAGCCATGTGCAGGAAAACCACAACTGTTTCCAACTCTGTCATACTGGGGAGCACAAACTCCAAAGTAAGGCCCACTGACAAGGCACCAAACTCCTGAGCTATCTGCCCTGACCATAGTACCTGGGTGTCTCCAGAGTAGGGCAGGAGTTCTTAATCAAGGGGTCCATGGAAGATTTCAGGGGATCCATGAGCTTGAATTGAAAAAAAATTAATTTCTTATCTTTATTTTCTCTGACCTCTGATGTTGAGTGCCATAAAACTATCTGCTGCTACATTCTGGTTTTCACCTGACTGGCAAAGGGGTCCATGGAACAACAACAACAAAAAAGGTAAAGAACCCCTGATTTAGGGTATATTACGTTTGAGATGCCAGTTAGACCTCCAACCAGTGATGCCAAGTAAGAAAGTAGTTCTGGACCTCAGAGAAGTCCAGCATGTAAGTATAAATTTATGACATGGAAAAAAGCTGCACTTAAAATAACAGAAGCAGAAAAAAATCACTTGGGAAAAGGTATAGAAAGAGGACAGGGGAAGAGAAAAAAGAGAAAAGGAAAGCCTAGAGAAGTTCTGAAGATTACTATTCAGAGGAGCTAATAAAGGAGATGGAAAGGGGCAACCAGGGAGGTGGGAGGAAAACTGATGCCCCTGTCACTGAAAGAGGAAAATGCTTGCCAGAGGTGAAAGCTCAATTCTGAGAAGTTTCAAATGGACCTTACCAAATGACCCTCATTAATGTTTGCTGTAAAATGTTTTATCTGTATCTATGGAATGCACTATGTCCATATGAAAGTTAAAAATTTCTCAGGTAGGGAATCATTTCATAGATTCTCACTAGAAATTTTAAAAAATATATATGCTGAGATTTAACCCAGAAAATGCTACAACTCCTTGAAGGTTTAAATAGGTGACTCATGGCTCTCTTTTTTTATCCCTTTAAACAAAGCATTAAAGCATGATGCAGATTATTTTTCCCATTAAAATTACTAATTTTAATATTTGCTATTGGAAAAAGTAAAATCAGTTCCTCTGCCATGCAGAAAATCTGACAGAACAAAAATTAACACCTTTTTTCACTATGAAATTCCATAATATCAATGCACAAAAATGAAAAGAAATTGTCCAATTATAAAAAAATTAATCCAACTCTTAGTTGGAATATTGTATGTTAAAAATCTAAAATTGCAGATTAGAGGGGACAAATTCTCACCTTGCATTTGAACACTGGAAGATACTCTATTCTAATGTGTATAAAAGTTTTAATTCAGGAAATTAGTCATTTATCTAGATTAATCCCTATTTCTACTTAAAATTATAAATGTTATCTTTGTCTTTGAGACAGGCAGGACTGTCAAATAGTGTGAGTCAAGAAATCAGTTCTAGCTCATCTAATCAGCTAGAGACCCCAAACCCAAATGAACCTTTATTAATGAATTTCTTAAAAATAAATTCATTAAAATGTGTTTCAAGTCTTTATCCCATAGGTAGCAAGGCAGCTCATAATCCATATCCTGTCTGTAGGTATGTAGTTTGGCTCACATCGGCCTCCATGGTGTTTCGAAAAATACAAATTAGTTTAGACATTAAGCAGGTGGCGTGGGCGAGTGGTGAAGGCCAGCCAGGAGATGCTCTCTCATGAACTCATGACTGCAGCCAGCAGCTCTGCTAGACCCAAATCATGGGCCACTGAGTCAAGCCCACTTCCTCTGGCAATTTCCTCCCTCTGAAGGAAGATGGAAATCTCCTTTGGCTTCTTTTGGGGCTGGTGACCAGTCTTTCAGAGGGGGTTCCTACAGGTGGGATGCTGGACTGCCAGTGACCCAGTTGCTTCCTATCAGAGCCTTTCCTTCCAGACACAGCTGGCTCGCTGGCGGGCACCACGTCAGAGAATGGCCAGGTGCAGCCTCACGCCCTTCCTGGAGTCCCCGTCCCTAGGAGGTCCTTAGGACATCTGTCCCGGCTGCCAGCTGTAGATCTCCAACTCAGCTTCTTGAGTGTAATCTGATCCCCCAATTCTCTTCCACAGGGTTCCCAAGTTGCAAGTGAATCAACTGCCTGAGGATCCCTTCAATGATAATTAAGGTCTCAAGAGGTTCTGAGGTCAGGGACAGGGAAAACAGGTATAACACAGGGGGCATTTTGGGGACTTGGGAACTGTCCTGAATGACACAGCAACAACAGACACAGGCTATTATATATCCTGCCATAACCTACAGAATTGAGTGGGAGAGAGTATAAACTATGATGTAAACTATAATCCATGCTTAGTGGCAATGCTCCAAAATGTGTTCATAAATTCCAATGAATACACCACACTAACGAAGGATGTTGTTAATGTGGGCAATGTGGGGAGCAGGGCATATGGGACTCCCCCATATTTTTTACATAATATTTATGTAACCTAAGTACCTTTTTAAAAAATTAAAAATAAAAAAAATATTTAAAAAAATAAAGAAGCTACCAGGTTGCTCTAAGTCCCCTCTCATTTAGAAGCAGAGTGAGTGGAAAGCAGATGTGGCTCAAGCAATTGGGCTCCCCATCTACCACATGGGAGGTCCAGGGTCAATTCCCAGGGCCTCCTGGTGAAGGTACATTGGCCCGCGCAGAGCGTTGGCCCACACAGAGTGCTGGCCCATGTGGAAAGCTGGCCCAAGTGGAGAGCTGGCATAGCCAGTGATGCAACAAGAAGAGACACAGAGGAGAGGCAGTAAGAGACACAGCAGACCATGGAGCTGAGGTGGTGCAAGAGATAGAATACTTCTCTCCCACTTTAGAAGGTCTCAAGATCAGTTCCCGATGCTGCCTAAAGAGAATACAAGCAGACAAAGAAGAATGCACAGAGAATGGACAGAGAGAACAGACAACGAGGAAGGGAGGGTGAGAAATAAATAAATCTTAAAAAAAAAAAAAGCAGAGTAGGCATCACCATCACAAAATCTTCAAGACTGGGGAATAAACAATGGACTAAACTATAGACTATTATTCTAGCAATGGAAGAACTCTCATCATTGATATAAAGGCAGTGGCCCCCAGAGGTTCTGAGGGATGGGAGAGGGAAGAATAGGTGTAACATGGGGGTATTTTCGGGACACTGAAATTGTCCTGCGTGACATTGCAGTGACAGATATTTTGTCATAACTTACAAAATTGTGTGGCACACAGTGTAAACTATAAAATAAACTGCAGTCCATGGTTAGCAGCAATGCTCCAATATGTGTTCATCAATTGTAACAAATGTACCATACTAATGAAGGGTGTTGTTAATGTAGGAAAGTGTGGGAGGGGGAGGGTGTGGGGTTTACGGGAATCCCTTATATTTTTTATGTAACATTTCTTTAATCTAAAGCTTCTTTAAAAATAAAAATTAAAAAATTTAAATTACTTAAAAAAAAGAATCTCTCAGGTTATTCCAGGAATTTAGAGGCTGGTCTGCCCAGAGCAGAGAGGAGATCTCTAAGGGGTAGCTTTCCCCTGCACCATCCCTCAATCCAACAGTCTTTTCTCCCACTAGGTTAAAATCCTGGCCTTCTACCATCATATCAAACCCTCTGTGGGAACAGCTCAGTAATGAATAAAGAAAATGTCTTACTTCAAACAATATAACGACAATGATACCTTGCTGGCATCTGCAGAAGCCTAGACAACAGTTCAGACCTAGGCTAAATAGGCGCCATGAAAAATAACAGCCTAAAACGATGTCTTTTCCTTTTCTTAAGATTGATTGATTGATTGATTGATTGATTGATTGATTGATCCCCGCACTGTTTCTTTTCACTTGCTGTCTGCTCTCTGTGCCCATTCACTGTGTGTTTTTCTGTGTCTGCCTGTCTTTTCCTTTGGTGGTACTGGGAACCGATCCTGAGACTTCCAGGGTGGGAGAGAGGAGTTCACTCTCCTGTGCCACCTCAGCTCCCTGGTCTGCTGCGTCTCTTATTGTCTCTCTTCTGTGTCTCTTTTTGTTGCGTCATCTTGCTGCGCCAGCACTCCTGCACAGGCCAGCACACCGCGCAGGCCAGCTTGCCTTCACCCCGAGGCTTTGGAAATTGAACCCTGGACCTCACATATGATAGACAGGAGCCCAATCACTTGAGCCACATCCGCTCCCCTAAAATGATGTATTTTCAATCGATTACAGATGATACACCTAAGTTTTAAAATTAGATTATTATATATTACAAAAAGCAATGGTATTTTAATTGTAGATAAGTCTGACTTCTGTTTAAATAATAAACCCACCTAACCCAGTCTTCGCCAAACTTTTTCACCCATATTCCTAGAATTGCCAAAAGTCTTCCAAAATTAAAAGTCTGGGGTGGGGTAGAAATTTTGCATTTCTAAAATGAGTTACTCTATTGCCAAAAGGCAAAAACTGTCTTCTTGAGGAGGGTAAAATAAAATAAATAAAATAAAAAATAAAATAAAGAAGGCATTGTGCTATACATAATGCAGTGCATTGAAAAAATGCTCTGGACTGATTGTTCAAACTTGTCTTAAACTAGAGAACTTTCCTGAAGTGCTGAAGTCATAATGTAATCCCCATAAAACAACCCCCACTAACTTTATAAAAGGAATAAGAACATCAGAACATCTAATATTTAAGACTAAAACACACTTACAATCTAAGTTTCACCACACATCACTAGCTTCCTGCCCACATAAGCTAGCACGAAACAAGAGAATGGAGAACAAACTCCCCCCAAAAATTATAAACAGAGCCATTCTTCTAGCTTCAACAATAAGCTGTGTCGCCAGGATCAAGGAGGGACCATAAAGGAGGAAGGGAATAAATAAAACTTCTCAGAAGGTTATCTTCACAATCTCAGCACTGAGTAAATCAGGGAGCTTACATGTGCTTTGGACCCACTCTTTGTTCTGCATTAAGCATGTCTGAGGGCAGAACTTGTTTTTATGTCAGTGCTAAGGTTTAAAATTGAGGTATAAGAGCCCTCAACCTTTGTTTCTGTCATTGTCTTATTCATGACACTTAAGCAGGGAGAAAAGAAGTTTCTTAAAACTCACCAGACTGCCTTTAGCTGACAAAGCACAAGTATTTAAAAATAAAAGACACATGAGCTTTCATTCTTAGAATAACACCTCCTCTACTTTAATTTAGTAGTCCAGTTACCTTCAGAATTAACTGTGGATTAACTGAAAGATTACTTGTTAACCTTCCTTCACCAGGAATGACCTGTTTATCCAAATACTGTACAAACTTCTCAGCCCCTATTTTGCGTTTCCTGAAAGAACGATACAAATCATGAGAACCCAAAGTGATCTTTAAAATGATCCTTTTGGAGTTAAAAACTGAGGTCCGAAGAGGTTCCACTGCCTATCCAAGTCCACAGAAATAGTAGGAGGCTGTGTCTGCCACTCAAGCATGACCTGCTGTCATGTCCAGCCTCGCCTACCAGGCAGAAACCCTCCCAAGAGAGCTTCGAAAATTCATGCCATACGTCCAAGTCGTAAAATGCTTAACTGTCTTAAATGCTTAACTGTCTTCTTTGAACCATTTGAGGTATACAACGACCATACAAATTCATATAAACAGAGTAATTTTTAATTTAACGATTAATCATCTCCTTCCTATATAAAGCATGCAATACACCATTCACCATGACCACATCAAGTTTGGTGTGATCTGTTGTGTTCATTATGGTCCTTTTATAAATGTATAGGTTTTAAGAAATAAGGTGTTTTAATAACACATTTTTTATGTAGAATATTGTTCCACAGCATCCCTGATCATCCTTTAGCCCCTGATTTTACACTCACAGACAGCACAGTGATGGAGAACTGCTGGCTGAAGCCGCCACCATCTTCCCACTGGATGGCTCCTGTTGTTGGCAGCTCCTTCTGTCTGTAGAGCCAGGATCCCTTCCCTAGCACTTCTGGATCTAGCCTTTGGAGCCACAAAGAATAGCCCAGTGCCTTTTCTAGTCATTCACTCATCAATACTGATGAACCATCCAGGTGGACACTGGCCTAGCAGCTGCACACAGAGGCCTGAGCAAACGATCCGTACTGCCCTCCAGGAATCTACAGTCTAGAGAGGAGGTGTGCAAACCTTGGCTTGCTTTAGGATCACCAAGGGACTTGCAAAAACAGGGCACTGGACCTTGGCCCCAGAGATTCTGAGTCAGAAGGTCTGCAGTGATGCGAAGAAGCTGCATTTCGGAAAAGTTCCCAGCCAATACTGATGCTGCTGGTCTGGAGACCACACTTGGAGAACCACTGTTCTAAAAGGGGAAACAGGCCTGCAAATACTTAAGCTGTAACGTTGACTGCTGTGTAAAGAACACGGGAAAAGAGAAGTGTCTAATTATGGCTGGGGGATGGCCGCACAGAGCGAACAGCGCCTGATTCAAGGCCTGCCGGGCACGCCGTGGTTTGCTAAACGGAGAAAGAGGCTGGATTTCGAGGGGAATCCATCAGTGCCATTTTTCCAAGAGCATGTGCTCACTTCTTGACTCTGTTACATTTTAGTCCAGGTATGTACATTGGTCTTTAGACATAATGCTATTGCACACTTACTAAACTACTGTACATTACAAACCTACCTTACATGTGCACTGAGAAACCAAAAAATTTGTGAGACTCACTCTATTGTGGTCTCACAATAATTCTTAGGTATGCCTGTACCTCTTACAACTATATCTGGGTTCCTGACCACCCAGCATACTAGCACAATCTTTATTTACAGAGAAGTTACTAGCAAGCGACACCACGGGGGCTTAACGCCATCCTTTCAGCATTATGTTCTACTATGCAGCACTGCCTCGAGTTAAGTTTAAAGTCAGCCACATTGTGGAGCTTGGACTTTTTCCTCATAGGAAGAGGTAATGAAGGTCTGAGTAGAAAACTGACATGATCCGATGAGTGTACCAGAAATTACTCTCACACAATATAGAGGAAAGGCTGAATAGCCTAAATCTGGAGACAAAGCAGTCAAAAGGCAATGAGAGAAGCAGACATGGCTCAACTGAGGGAGCATCTGTCTACCATAAGGATGGTCTGCGGTTAGATCCCCAGGGCCTCCTGACCCACACGGTGAGCTGGCCCATGTGCAGTGCTGCCGTGCCATGCCACGGCGGGGTGTCCCCTGCAGAGGGGAGCCCCACGCACAAGGAGTGCGCCCTGTAAGGAGAGCCGCCCCGTGTGAAAAAAGCACAGCCCTCCCAGGAGTGGCGCTACACACACAGAGAGCTGGCACAGCAAAATCACGCAACAAAAAGAGCAGTTTCCCAGTGCCGCCGGTGCAAGCAGACACAGGCACACAGCGGATGGACATAGAGAGCAGACAATGGGAGGAAAGGGAGATAAATTTTCTTTTAAAAAGGCAATGAAAGTGCCCAGACAAGAGACAGCAAAGGGATCTGTAGGATCCATATGAGGAAGAAGGGGGGCAAGGCATGAGCAAAAAGAAAAGATTCAACTCTCGGCGCAGTGGAGGACGAGAGCGAGGGAGAGAGTGCCCTGGGGTGTCTCACCAGCCTCAGCCTGGGGAAGCTCGATGGCAGTGCTGGGCTCAACACAAGGAGCAGATCTGGAGGTTGGTGAACGCGGCCACACTCGGATGGAGCGGCCGGACAACCGGAAATACAGTCCCGGGCCATCCCCTGGCTCCTGAGGCCATCTCGGCCAGAGACACACACGCACGTTGTTCCTTCCCGCTTTTCTCCAGCTGGCCAAGCTTACAGAGCCCACGCAACCGCATCTCCACAGGCTTGCTTCAGTCTGCCTGTCTTGGCTCATGGCAACAAGCACACTCAAGAGATTCAGGCACCGATCAGAACAGATAACAGCGGGTCTAGACTATGACCTGTGGGGAGAGGCACGAGGATCCCTGCCTGCTCTTTCGGGGCACGCCAAGAATGCAAGCCCTTGACCCCTTTTTAACCAGGCCATTGCCCAGAGTTGTGTTTGCAGCAAGCAACCTTGAAGGGTGAGGTAATGTCTCTTCCCGGGCGTGGAGCAGGCTTGCTTACTCCAAGCCATTAAAGGGGCAATTTCCCCGAGCTCAACATGCCTCTGCTGTAATGAACCACCGCCTGGGGAGGCATCCACCCGGCTCCCCCTGCGTCTCCCACAGGAGCGTGAGGAACTAACCTGAGCAGGAAGCTCAGGAGGCACGCTATGCTGGGATGAAGGGCCTTTTTGTCTCTGACCCGGGAGTCTCCTATCTTCTGTCAGCATCCATGTACCTCGACATTACCTTCCTTGATCTGACCACTGGCCTTCAAGGAAGGAGGGCAGTGCAATTGCTTTAGTCTTCCATGGCAATCATATACTTTAATAATGTGTTCTTACTGATTTTTGTACAACCCATGTTCAAGCAACCTAACCATTTTAATCAGTGTCCTCCCAAAATCTAGTATTTATGCAGCTGATTTTTTAAAAAATATCCTTTAAGTCAACTCAATATTTACTGAGCAGCTTTGGAAAAAATGGGATCAAGGTTAGATAGCACAGGATTTATATATATAATGAAAATTTAGTTTTATTTCTACTCATTTTCATCCCCATCTTCTTCCTTTGACAAATAATTAGATGAAGCATATAAAAATCACACAAAGAAACAATAGGTGAAATACTTTAAGGAATTAGAGGGGAAGGAAAACAAGGGCAGTAAAAGAACAATATTAATAGGCAGATGCTAGGGGTCAGATACAAAGCAACCAGGCAGAGGAAAAGATTGATCAAGTACAAGAGTTATTAGATCCAAAACAATCCTTCACCAACTCTGGGGGAGAAATGAAGCTTTAACTGATACCAGACATAAGCAAAATGTTTCACAAGGATCCTCATAAAAATCAGACACCCTAGTAAACAATATCCTTAAAAGCAATTCAATAACTGTTTTTATATAGATGGCTCTCTGTCTCTCACTGTTAGACAATGGCACGGTTTCAATGCCTGATTTCAGTAAAAGCAATTTTACTAATTTCATCATGTTAATCTTGGCTCATCATTTCAGCCTCTCCAGGTCTTTCTGGACCCTGATTTGCATTTGAGTATCTGCTAATCCTCTTAGGCATGTGTCACACACACTGACATGTGCACTCTATCCAACTTACTGAAGCACACACATAAATGCAGATCAGCAAAAGAAAAAACAGATGTATGGAACTGGAGGTCAGAACACCTCGATGTAGTTTACCATGTATCCCTGGACAGTAAAGTGACAATTATTGAGCCTCCATTTCCACCTCCATAGAAAGGGTTAATAAATCCTCACTTGCTGGCTTCAAGGGGTCTTTGTTATGATATTCTCTACATCTAAAAAGCACCCTTGGACACTTCGCAGGCCAGGCATGACAACCCAATGTACACTTCTTTAAATGTATTAATTACTAATAATCCCCTTTTTATATTCAAGTGTCTCTGCATGAAAAATAATATGCTTACCCAAATATGCCTATCAGAGATCCACGAGTAGTTGGTTTCTGGGTACATCTATTTAATATTCTACAAGATTGTGTCACCAGCTACCTACTCTCCTCCCAGTCCACCAATGCCTCCTTTGTAAGTCTTTATTAAAAACATGCCTGAAAAATCAGGCTATAGTGTGTTTGAGTGGAAAGTACACCACACAGGCGGTCTGAAGAGGAGGTGGTGTCCCAGGCCCATCAGCTCTGCGTCCCTGGCAAGTCAGCTAATGTCCCTAAACCATAACCTCCTCCAGTATAAAATAAAGAAACCACACTCATGCCTGCCCCAAGTCTTGCAAAGCAACGAGATGAGGAAAAAAAACAAAACGCACAGACATTTATATATACATATATATATGTGCGTGTATATATTTACATTTATGTGTAAATACATAAGTATATATGTGTGTATAGATATAAAATGAATTATCCAGTGCATATCTATTAGAATGGCTATTCTAATATTTATATAATGTTTTCCAATATAAGTAGCAATTCAAGGTGGCTTACAAGTAGTGATTCAAGTAGTATAATATCTTAGGTTCCTAAAAACCTTGAAGAAAACAGAATTTTATATTTTCTATCACAGAACAAAGGGATGTATAATTTTCTCTGACCACTAGATTCATTAACACTTGGGTTGAGTGATGTAGATGATTTTTTCAGAAATGTCTCCAAAGAAACACTTCTGATAGAAATCAAACACAGCACACACCTCCAGCAATTAACTCTGAATTTCCTTCATTAAAAGGGTATACTTCCATTCCACATGGTAGGTAACATTATTTCTTCATCTCAATACACCGCAATTGTCTCGGTGAAGAAAGTGTTGTAGAAGTTGAGAGAGGTTCAATTATTTGCGTATAGAAAGGCCAGGACTCAGGAATGATTTTGAGAAGGAAAAATGGTTTATTGACGGCCAGCCGGACTCGGGAGCTTTCAGTTTCAAACCCAAGCCCCAAACAAGATTTTCAAGTTCCCTTTATATAGGGTAGGGAGTCAAATGGTGCTTTTATCAAAGAAAACTACCTTCTTTGTTAGTTAAGTTTTTGCCTGAGTACCACATAGGTTTTGAATTAACGTTATCACCCACACCTCAGGTGAGCTTGAATTAGCATTTTGCCCACATTCTGTCTGGATGCAACTTTGAAATACACATTCAGTCTTACATCTTTTCTGAACATTCAAAGTCTATATCACTTAACTGGATTTCTAGAGACTAGGCACACTTGGATACAGAATTAGATGATTTTGAATTTACGCACAGGCTATATTATATTTCCCATTCAAGGCCAAGTCAAGTTCCCTTAAGTTTCGGCATCACCACCATCAGAGTTTCCCTGAACTGACTGGTATGTATATAGTTTGCACTGCTAAATTGCCTCCCAGGACTGGAGTCGTTGCCATGGTTACCAAGGGCCGGACTGCTGCCTCTTACAGTCCCACATCCACAAGTCAGGACAGACAGTTTAGGTTATCGCGGAAGAGACAAAGAGCCTCCCACCCATAGCCCACATCAAAAGTAAAATCACCTGCCAACCACAGGAATCACCTGACTTACAAAAGTATAGGGGGGGGGGGTTGTTGGTGAAGAATTATAAAATTGGGTGGGGGCAGCAGGGTAGTAGGAATTGTTTTCCTCCCCTCGTGGACATGTTAAACAAAAATTAATGGAAAAACTCCTTCCTGCAGGCAATTTATAGTTAAGAACCACTAAGAAATGGAGTCATTAGACACTTGATGAGAACAGGAGTCAGACAGGAGAGATCTGAAGGCCCTGGCTGCTTCCAGTCCTTGGCTATTGCACCTCCACTGCTGATGACGTGGTGGGCTAAGGATGGGTGTGAAGAACTGGTCTTCCCAACCGCTAAAGTCATCGTGCAAGTGTGAAGAGACAAGCTGGGGAAGACAGCTCCACAATTCCATGTTGGGCAGAGGGGAGAGATGGATAGAACCCCAGTCCAGGAAGACACCATCACACTGAAGATCAAACCTAAAACTGCTCACTTCCAGACTTCAGCTATGCAAGGTACGTATCTACGGGTCTAACCATTACTAGTCAGATGTTCTGTTACTCCCAGCCATAGTCTCCAGATGTACTTTTTGACCATAATTTTGGATAGCTTAAAAAGAGAAGCAAGAAGAGTTCTGGGTGTTTTGGCAGGAGAAAATAATGGTAACGTTGATGGAGAATAAATGGAGAGGAGACTTGAGAAAGAACAATCCAAGAGGAGCAGAGGATCCTCATATACAAATTTGGTGGGTCAGGGTGGATCATGGGGAGGGCCTTGGACAAGGAGAACAAACCTGTCAGTCACCCTAAAAATATTATCCAACTTTGACAACCTACTGTAAACCCTGGAATTGCCTTGAAAACAGTGCAATGACAAAAAAAAAATTTTTTCTTAAAAAAAAAAAAAAAGCAGATATATTCATTTTTAAGAAGTTCTCTTGCTCCAAAAATAGCATCAAATTTTTCAAAATTGCTCCATTTGTTGTTCTTCTACTCGCATTCAATTATTCAGTCATGTATTTATTTTGAATTTTCACATCCCATTGATTATACTCTCTAATAATTACTTGCGGTCTCAAATCAAACCCAGATCAAGTTCTTCCTCCTTCTAGAACAGTCCATGGAAAGTTCATTTGTACATACATTCATCGCTCAGCACTCGTAGTCCTGTCACTTTTGCCTGGACTAATTATTTGTTTGAGAGGATAGAAAAATACTGTATCTACATAGTAGACAAATGATTTTAAGGGCAGGGAGCCTTCTCTTATACTTTCAAAAATCCCACTCCCTTCCTAATCACTACGAAAACACTGCCTTACAGCGACTAAATCCTAGATATGCCACTGGTTCATTTGGAAGGGAAATGTTCCTCCCAGAATAGGAGTCGAGTAAAAGGCCAAATAAATATTTAGGGGTTTGTGGACCAGGCAACAATTCAACTCTGCCCTTGTGTGAAAGTAGCCACACACAATCGGTAAGAGAATGTGCATGTGGGTATGTTCCAATAAAACTTTATTTATAGTGCTGACATATGAATGTCAAAACATTTTCACATCATGGAATAGTACTCTTCTTTTGATTTTTTCCCAAACATTTAAAAATGTAGAAGAGACAGCTCATGAGCCATACAAAAATGGGCAGCAGGCCAGGTTTGCCCAGCACCAAAAACTAGGGTGAGGAGAGGGAAGTGCCAAGGGCACAAAAATGGAAGGACACATCCATTCTTAGGGTTGTGCAGCTGCTGACCAAGAGCCATATTGTGCCCACCTCTGACCTAGAATATTAACTTTTTTCTAGGCCGTATGCTTTGGGAACGTTGTTTTCAGGCTACATACAAATGCCACTGATTAATGCAGTGCATCCCCTTCTCCCTTACAAATGAACAATACCAATCTATTAGTTCATGCATACTGTTTCCTCAGGCAAAAACACACGCACACACACACAACATACATACACACACTTCTTCCATCACAGCTGTTAAAAAGTGAAATCAGTATTTTATTCTATCCAAGGGGAAAAAAAAACACACAATATAAACAAAAAGCCAGAATTGCAATACTAAACTGACTTTATCCAAGGTCATTTTATTCTTTTCCAGAAAGACCATCACAGTTCAGAGGTTAAGGTGGAGAAAGCAATGCAATTTAGACTGAAAAAGGGCCCCTTTCTCATTTTCTAAGCAAATAAGGAAGAGTGCAAAAACAGCTGCAAGGATGGGCATGCAATCAGTTAGTTCCAACTAATAGTGTGTCAATGAAAACCTAAGCAGGATAACATCTTTCTAATTAGAAACAGCCTAGAAAAGAGCAAATAAATGGGAGTAAATTTCAAGCAGAAACATAAAAATGGATTCCCAGGCGATAGGAAACTGGAGCTCTTTGATTTCTCTGGAAAAAAAAAAAAAGGTATATTTCTTCCTGTTGTGAAAACAGGACACAGGTGCAAATAAATTAGTATATCTTCTCGTTGGAAGAACACGCAATGGTTTATGACTGGATATTTTCCCTAATATCACAGGACATGTGAGAGAGCTCACTGTGAGGCCTAACCAGTTAGGCCTGGTTTCGGGTTTCCGGCCTGTGGAAGGCAAACAAGCTAAGGATGTAAACACTCCAGGAGAATCAGGAGACACAGAATTGTTGAGGCGCTGAGATACACTGTCCAAGTGGACCAGACGACGGGGCCAGGCTGCCTCAGGTGCAGGCATGACCCACAGAGGGGCTGTAGCCGCCCCGAGCCCAAACGCCTGCAAGCTCAAACGCTTCCATACTTAGTTGAGGTACTTTCCCTTGGGAAATAAAAAGAAATGTGATGTATGTATATATAGACACACAGGCACACTTTTTTCCTTTTAAAATGTAAACTGGATGCATATATGTATGTATACATACACACACAGAGACACATTTTTTCCTTTTTAAATGTAAGCATTCGGGGTAGTCCTTATCAAACTGTTCCAAATAAGATAGTCAATCCTTTCTAGTTTTTCAGCAGGGAGACAGAACATTGCCTGCAGATGCAGGGATGCACAGTCCTGAAGTCAAATCCCATCTCTGTCACTTAACTGGCAATGCTTTCTTGGACAAATGACCTCATGTCTTCTGAATCTCAGTTTACTCATCTGTAAAATAAAGGCGGTAATAATCCTCCCCACAGGATTGCCATGAGGACTAAACGAAATGTGGTACGGGAGTATGAAACTTCCTATTAAGTGAGGGGTCAGAGGGGGTTTGGGGGGGTCGAAGGAAAGCAGAAGAGGCAACGGGCAGGCTAAGGGCTGAGGACACACTACAAGGAACGAGGAGGTGAGCGCGCCACACCACTTAGCTGGGGCCGCCTCTGAGAGAAGAGAGGCTAGACCAGGGCTCGGAGCAGGCACAAACAGCTGGAGGCGGCCGCCCCCCACCCCCCCCCGGCCGGGCCAGCGCCTTGCCTCACAACGGGGTTGCCGTGCCCTTCTTCACAACCCAGAGGTGAAGCTTTCAAGACCCAGGAGGGATAATCGCCCTTCCACTCTCCCAAGATGAAAACTGGTAGCGCTCCACAACCACAGGTGCCACTGTGGAGACTTCAAAGAGCCGTTAGTTCAACTCTCTTATTCTAAGAGGAGAATTGCCGAGAAGTGAGTGGATTTGCCTAAAATCACACAGCCCAAGGAGAGCAGGACGAGGAGTGGCCCCAGGCCTCGGTGGCCAGGCCTGTCTCTGAAAGCCCTTCTTCCTGAGGTGCACTCTGAATAGGCCCTTCCCCAGGCGTTCCGCTCAGAACAGTGAAACGAGCGTTTCACTTGCCTAAAGACCCACTGATTTAAGTCAAGACTTATTTGATTTTAGGAGAACCATTGACCTTAAAAAATGCCAAAACCATTTCAAATTCAAAGCTCAGAAAACATGGTCACGTCAAGTTTCCTCATGCACCATTTCAACTGAAACTACCGCAGGAAAAGGCACAAGATTGGAGATTCCTCTTGAGAACCTTATGTTAAGTGAAGCAACCCAGACATTAAAGGACAAATACTACATGACCTCAATGATTTGAAATAACCAAGCTGCCCTAGATAGCAAGAGACTGAACGATAGGCTTACAGGAAATCGGAGGGTGGAGGAATGAGCCGATGTCTACAGGGGTGGAATTTAAGACGAGATGGTGGTAAGTATGAACACAAAGAAGAGATAAAAGGGGGGCAGGGGTTGCCTTTGGTTGGGGCTTTGCGGGTTTGAGGGAGGCTGGGGATGGGCGGATGGGTAACATTGCCCAAAAGTGGGGGGAGGGAGGGGTAGCATACGAACACAGGAGAGGGTCAGGTGATGGTGGAGAGTAAAATGCCGAGAAAATCATATCAAAATATAATAAAGAGGGTTACCTGTTTAGAATGCTCGGAGGGGAGGGTCTGATGCAGGACGGGCTCCTGGGGAATGTCTAAATGCTCATTCTGCCAGAGTGGGTGACACCATGGGGTAGAAACCCAAGTAGTGAGAGTGGGGGTGGACCCACATCCTGGGGAGGACTAATGCCATCCAATAGAGGGAACTGTATCCCTCGAGAGAAAGGGTGGCTCCCAGGGCATTGGGGCAGTTGAGCAAGTTAGACCCTGAACACTATTCCATCTATATCTGGAAGCGGCTCCTTGGGAAACGGAGGCTGGCTGTCACTGTGGGCACCAAGGTGGAAGGGAAAATGGACGTTAAATGTGTGGAACCAAGGTAAATGGGGGGTAAGAGAGGAGTTTCGTGAGAGTACACAAGGATGGATATAAAACATGTAATATTACAGCATAACATATAGGAGATGACAGACTGATAATGTAAACCATAATGTAAAACATAGGATAACTAAGAATGTAAAAAACTGTGTATCCTAAAGTATGCACCACAATGTAAGCACAAATGTCACCTTGTTTGAAAGCTATTGTCTCAGACTCTGTACATTATGTTAAGTAAATATGATGTGAATAGGGTATAAGAGTATCGCTGTGGAAGGGAAAGGTTTTGTGGTGGATGTATGGGAGTGCTGTATACTATATATATGCATTGCTGTGGTCTAGGGCTCCTGTGAAGAGAAGCTCAATAATTAGGGGGGCGGGGAAAGATAGGATGTAGAATTTTTTCCAAGTCAACACGTATTCTTTATATAACCTTTAAACCCATAGCTATATGCCATTTCCTAGTAAGGGACCCTGACATTATATTGGGCTTCAAATTTCAGGGAGTTCTGGACCACAGAGTGGTTCAACAAAGGCAATGGAGGAATACTGGTATAGGATACCATTGACAGGTGATATATGGCTGACAGGGAGCTGTACAGAACATATGTCCAGGGTGCATGGCAATGTTTGGATATACTCATAGTGGCAACAATTAAAAACCACAGCAGGGGGGGTACTGGGTTCCTGGCCAGTGGTGCTCTGTCGTGGTCCCTAGGGGAGCAGCGACAGTCTCCCAGGTGCAGCGGCGGGGACCGGGAGGGAGTGAGGGTTCAACAGTGAGCCCATAACGCTAATGACTATGCTTGGGAGCTGATAAGCCTAAAATAAGAACAAGGTCTAGAGCAACATTGTGCCTGGGAATTTCCTCCTGTCAGCCTTCATGTTACTCAAATGTGGCCAGTCTCGAAGCCAAACTCAGCATGTAAATGCAATGCCTTCCCCCCAGCGTGGGACATGACACCCGGGGATGAGTCTCCCTGGCACCGAGGGACCACTATCAACTACCAACTGATGATGCAACTGGAAAATGACCTCATACAGAAGGTTCAACGCGGATCAGCGGAATATCCCTGTCTACATAAAATAACATGACTTTAAAATGCTGTTTGACCTAATGTAAGGGGGAAATGGAAAGGAGAAATGAGTTTGTATGGCTACGAGTCTCTAAAAAAGAGTCTGGAGGCTGTCAGAAGGATTGCCCTTATGCACAACTGAGCAGAGACAGAGAGACAGATAAAGCAGATACAACCCCCAGATATCGGTTCCTTCGAGGGCTAAAGAGACCCATGGGAGTTATGGTCATGGCCGATGGGGTTAACTACCAGGTCAGATGGCCCCTCTTTGGAACTGGTGTTTATGTGTGACGAATCTGGACTCAGATGGGATCTCTCTTCATAAGACTTTCATGCTAATGTGCTGGAGGTGCAGTTAGTGTCGGGGTTTAAGATATATTTAGGGGATTTGAATCTCTGGACTGACAATGTGATAGCCAGGTCCTGAGCCTCAACAGACTCCAGCACCTACAATCTGACTTATTGGGCTCACCACACTCAGCTAAGATGGAGTTGAAGAAGGACAACCACCACACCATGGAGCCTAGAGTGATTACAACTGAAAGTGGGAGGATTGCATCCTGCATCCAGGTGGAATCTGAGCCTCCTCTTGACATAGAGGTGCAATGGACACAACCAGTCCAATGTCCATATAGAAAAGGTGGCATTGGATTGAGAAAAGTGGACATGATGGCTGATGGGTATGGGGAAAGGCAGGAAGAAATGAGAGGTGGAGGCGTCTTTGGGACATGGAGCTGCCCTGGATGGTGCTTCAGGGGCAATCACCGGACATTGTAAATCCTCACAGGGCCCACTGGATGGAATGGGGGAGAGTGTGGGCCATGGTGTGAACCGTTGACCATGGGGTGCGGGGGTGCCCAAAGATATACTTGCCAAATGCAATCGCTGTGTCATGATGATGGGAGGGAGTGTTGCTGAGGGGGGGGAGAGGTGGGGTGGGGGAGGTAGGGTTCAATGGGACCTCATATATATATATTTTTTTAATGTAATATTATTACAAAGTAAATAAAATAAAATAAAATAAAAAAATAAAATAAAATAAAATACCCTAAAACCTCAAAAAAAAAAAAAAAAAGAAAAGAAAAAAGATTGGAGATTCCTTGTCCTTCCTCTAACAGTAGATTAGTCCCCAGAAGGGCTGAGAGAAGAGCACCAGTGGAAAGTCTGACTGGTGCAAATTCCCCAGCTGTCCTTCTGTTATTCAAGACCCCTTTGTTCTCAGTTTAGAGGCCTGTTGATCCAGGCAAATACTTTTAGCCTGGGGCTAGCGGACTCAACCGGTCTTAGCAGCTTTTCCTGACTGGTAACCACATCACCAGGGAACAATGGATTCTACACACAAACCCAAATAATCTCCACAATTTTGGGTATTTGCTTGGGGGAGGGCAGGAACTTGGCTACAACATAGTCTCACCTAATTTACTGAAGAGGTTCAAAGTTTAGGGATCAGGTTGCCAAATTGGTGATGGGAGAAAGTTCTTATTTATGGAAGAAAGCCTTCTAATAAATGCAGAATTGAAACAGCAATCCCTACCAAAACAATGGATCCAGGCAATGATTGGCAATGAGTGCTAAAAGCATTTGTTGAAAGGGTGACGGGGAGCTCTCCATGAGTGGGTCAGGCTGACGAGGCTGGAAACCAATGACTGAGCAATCCTAAAATCACAAAAAAGAAAGCCAGCCAGGTCCTGTGTGCCTCCTGATACACAGCACAGAGCAAACTATGAAGGAGACTTGCCAAAAATAAATTAGAACCTGCTCTTGCCTGTAGATCTAACCACTGGTTTACAGAAACACAAGGGGAAAAAAGAGATTCATGTTAATTACAGAGCTGAAATCATCAAAATTCAGACTGTGGTAAATCTTATGGGATAAATGATCTCTTTTAAACAAGTAATGACAAAAAAATAAACAGAATTTTTTAAAAGGAGACCAATAGATTAAAATAAATTTAAGTAACAAACTAAATGCACTTTACAGACCATCTGTGAATCCTGATACAAACAAAACAACTATGTATAGACAACTGACCTGCACACACACATGCACGTTCACATCCAACAACTAACAGGTAAAACACTGACTGGATATTGGATGGTATTAGGAAGTTTTATTATTTTTAGATGTGATAATGACAGTGTGTTAACTTTGAGAGACACATCCTCAAGTATTTCTGGATGAAATGAAAAATAAAAAATATAAAGTTGGAAACTAAGGCATGCAGGTGCAAAAAGGTGGAGTAGGAAGTTTTACAAATGGCTTCTTCCACTGGAAAAAATTAAAGAGCTGGAAAAAGACACTGGGATAGGCAAAGTGGTAACCCTGGAATCAGAATGGCCATTTTTAAACAACTTCAGGAATGCCGGAGGAAGCGAGAGGCTGCCAAGAGGTAAGCTTTTGTACATGAAGGCCCAAACCAGAGACAGGGCCCCACTGCTCAGCCCTACAGCATCAGCAGCTGTAGAAGCAGATGTAGAAACAGCTGGGACTGTGGCAATGCGGCCTGGATTCCGGAAGCAGCAGGCTGGGACCTGAGAACCACTTCCCCTAAAAGTTGAGGTTGAGGGTTGAGTCAGTCTAGGGGATCCCCAAGGGACCCGGAGGGAAGCTGGCATCAGTTGGGGCCTTCTGGTCAGCAGTGATTCCAGCTTCCCACTAACACCCACCCGGACATTCAAGAGCTAGTGCACCTTCTTTGGCAGACTTTTTTTAAAGAAATGGAAAAACCAATCCTCAAATGTATGTAGAACTGCAAGGGTGGTCAAAACTATCTTGAAAAAGAAGAGCAGGGTTGGGGGACTAACACTTCTCTGATGCAAGTTGCATTCAAAGCGACAGTAATCAAAACAGTGTTGTTCTGGCACAAAGATAGACAAAGAAATCACTGGTACCGAACTGAAAGTCCAGAGACAGACCCACACATCGATGACCAATCGATTTTCAACAAGGGTGCTAAGGACACACAGTGGGAAAAGAATAATCTCTTCACCAAACGGCAATGGGAAAACTCAGTACTCACAGGCAGAAGAATAAAGTTAGACCCCTAGTTTATACCATATACAAAAATCAACACAAAAAGGATAAAGGACCTAAACAAAAGAGCTAAAACTATATACCTTAGAAGAAAACATAGGGACAAATCTTCATTACCTGGATTTGGCAGTGGATTCTTAGACATGACACCAAAAGCATGAGCAACAAAAGAAGGGATAAATTTGATTTCAAATGGAAAATGTGTATGCATCAAAGGAAATTATCAAAAAGTTGAAAAGATAGCCTACAGAATGGGAGAAAATAGTTGCAAACCAAAGCAAAAGAAATTGAAAAAATCAACTCAGAGAAGCCAATGTGGCTCAGAGGTTGAGAGCCAGCTTCCCACATACAAGGTCCTGGGTTCAATCCCCAGCCCTTGATACCTTAAAAATAAAAGATATTAAGAAGACACTGGGTGAACACAAAGAAAAATTTGAAATCTTGGATAGAAATCAGCACAGCTTATGGGAATGAAAGACAGAATAAGTGAGAGTGAAAATATAATAGAGGGAATGGATGTGGCTCAAGCAGTAGAGTACCACGTGGGAGGTCTCAGGTTCCTGATACCTCCTAAACAACAACAAAAACAGACAACAAGTTAAACAAATGAAAAAACCGAACTCAGGGGAGCTGATGTGACTCAGTGGTTGAGTACTGACTTCCCACATACAAGGTCCCAGGTTCAATCCCCGGCCCCTGGTACCTAAAAATAAATAGATAGATAGATAGATAAGACAATAAAGGCACAAAACAGTAGATTTGAAATCACGGAAGAAAGAATCAACAAAATAGAGGAAAGAACAAATGAAGTTGAGAAGAGAGAAGAACAGAGAGAAAAAACAATGGAAAAAATGATCAGGGGCTCAGCAAGTTGAACAATACCATGAAGTGCACCAAGATATGAGTTGTAGGAGTTCCAGAAGAAGATGAGAAGGGAGAAAGGGCAGAAAAGTATCTGAGGAAATAATAGCCCAAAATTTCCCAACTCTCATGAAAAACATGAATATACGTGCCCAGGAAACACAGCATACTCCAATTAAAATAAATCCAAATAGACCTATCCCAAGACACATAATAAGCAGAATGCCAAATGCCCAAAAAAAAGAAAATTCTGAAAGCAGCAAGGGAAAAGTAAAACATCACATACAGGGGGCTTCCAATAAGACTTAGTGTAGATTTCTCTTCAGAAACCATGGAGGCGAGAAGGCTGTAGTATGATGTAATTATGGTACTAGAAAGTGCTAGCAGGAATAGCCCATACCCAGAAAAGTAATAAACGTGGTTCCAGTCTTGGGCAGACTCCAGGCCTGATCTTCTTTTCCTACTAAGGATTCTGTGGGCTTCCCAAAATTCCTTAACACAATCCTTTCTGTTTGTCCTTAGTAGAGTGAATCCTGTCATTTGCAACTAAGCCCTCAGATAGCTATGCACACTGTCATGTGAGGCTGGTAGGGTTTCCTTTCTCCTAATTCTCAGCTTTCTTCTTTCTTCTTTCTCTTGAAGGACTGGCAAATTTCACACCAACATAAAACCAAGGACATGCCACAATTCACTGTTACATAGCAACTCACTTTGACTTCGGCCCAAAGGAGGAAGGAACCTTTACCACCAAGAGACATCAGTTGCCAAAGCCTCATTCCTTGATGAATTCGTCATCTAGATAGACTGTCAGAGGCATATCAGGAAACATTTATAATACACAAGATCCATACAGAAATAAACACTTGATAAAAGAGTCTATACCTTAAATAAAAGAATTACAAGCAAGGAAAGAGCCAAATTTATCAGAGGGTTGGGCATGGCCAGAGAGTACTCACTACTTAGACATGGTAACCTGAGGCTGAGATCTGAGTAATCCTCTGAATTACTCTACGAATGGCAGTGCCACTCAGCCAATGTGTACTGGGACTTCTGTATAAAATCTGTCCCTCAAACTAAACCTGGGAAGTCATTCAGTTCATCTCTACTCCTTTACAACCCCAAACTTGTTACAATCCTCCAGAGGTAAGTGGATATAGCTCAAATGATTGAGCACCTGCTTCCCATTAATGAGGTCCAGGGTTCAATCCCCAGAACCTCCTAAAAACAAACAAACGAAAAATAGCTCTCACTGGGGAGTAGATAAGGCTCAGTGTTTGAGTGCATGTTTCCCATGTAAGAGGTCCTGTGTTCAATCCCAGGCTCACCCTCCCCCCCAAAAAAAGGAAAGCAATGAGAGTGAGGTCTTCCAGGGGGCCTGTGCTGCTCCACTGAGGATAGAGAAACCAAGCACAGGGCAGTAACAAGCCCTGAAAAACCCAACTGAGTGCCCTGGGCAGAGAGTCAACCACACAGCACCCTTCCTAGGTGAGAACCCCTGCCAAGAAAAGATCCCTGGGCCTCCAATTCCACTTGGGCAGATACTGTGCCTACCTGTTCCCAGCACCCAGCCTGAGTCTGAGCTCAATGATGACCACTTCAAAGACTCTAGTCCCCATTCAATGATGCCTTCAGCATGAAGCCTTGGACAAATTTCACAAACCCTTTTCATTTCTAGGGTTAATAAGACCTATGTCATAGGGGATGAAATAAAATAATTCTGTAAAAGAAGATGTGAAAAGTAACAGGAAGCACACAAATGGGATGACAGCACAGCGGTGATGAGTGTGGGACCCAGATCTGACCATGTGGAGTGGGATCGAAGCTTTGCCGCTGGCTGCCTGCGGGACCTGGGGCCATTTACCTAATCCTTCTACCTTGGTTTGGTTCCTTATCTGGAAAATGGAACTAACGGTAGTACCTCGTGGTCTGTTGTGAGGGATTAAGGAGATAATGCATGGAGTACACAGTCATTGCTCAGTAAATGATAATGATGACTGTGTTCTTGGAAAATGATGGATTTTGGGGGTGAGCAAGGGAAAGGAGGACCAGCTAATGATACAAAAAATCTCCTTTTCAATCACCACCTTGTTCTCAGTATACAGAAAATCACACATGGAAAGAAACAAAACAGATATAAATAAATGTAGATAAAGATATAGGTGGGGAAACGGACTTTGGCCCAGTGGTTAGGGCGTCCGTCTACCACATGGGAGGTCCACGGTTCAAACCCCGGGCCTCCTTGACCCGTGTGGAGCTGGCCCATGCGCAGTGCTGATGCACGCAGGGAGTGCCCTGCCACACAGGGGTGTCCCCCATGTAGGGGAGCCCCATGCATAAGGAGTGCGCTCGTAAGGAGAGCCGCCCAGCGCGAAAGAAAGTGCAGCCTGCCCAGGAATGGCGCCGCCCACACTTCCCGTGCCGCTGACGACAACAGAAGCAGACAAAGAAACAAGACTCAGCAAACAGACACAGAGAACAGACAACCGGGGGAGGGGAGGGGAATTAAATAAATAAAAATAAATCTTTAAAAAAAAAAGAAAAAAAGATATAGGTGCAGGAATAGGTAGAGTTTTAAACATAGATGATACAGGTATAGATACAGATGTAGATGTAGGTGCAGGTGTAGGCGCAGGTGCAGGCACAGGTGCAGGCAGGTGTAGGTATAGATGTAGGTGTAGGTGCAGGTGCAGGGTAGGTGTATGTGTACATAAGTATAGGTATAGGTACAGGTATAGACACAGGTGTAGGTACAGGTGCAGGTACAGGGTAGGTGTAGAGGTAGGTGTCTAAGGTATAGTATAGGTATAGATATAGATATTATCCCATTGTGGTAAATAAGTAAATAAATAATACCTAAATAAATAAATAGATGCAAAGGGAAAAAGACCGAGACAAAGTTTATATACCCCATGGATTATGGGTTGCAGGATTACAGAATACTTTTTATTTACTGTATCTTAAAATTCTTCAACAAATGATCTTGCTTATATACTAATAAACGAGTAAAAGAGATCTTTGTTCTTTCCTTTTTTTTTTTTCTTTTTTCTTTTAGTGTTTAAAAAGCAAGTGTTTTTCTAAACTCTTTTGGGTTCAAGAAACAAATTCATTCAATAGCCCTAAGTCCTAAATGGGAATAGAGGTAGCTGTAGAAACTGGTTCCACTCTGAGTTTCTCTCTTCAGGTCACCTGCTCTTTCTCCAGGCCTCTGTCTCTAGCTGCACTCCTGCACCACTGTCTCCTCTCTCCACGGGCAAACCTCCACTTCCCAGGAGCTTCCGTGCCTCCAAACAGTGGCTTTCACGGGGCTGCCGGGACCTCTCTGACCCCTTCTCCATGACCACAGCCTTCCCCCTTTCAGCTCCCACTGCTAGCTGTTTATTCCCTAGGTATTTTCTAGTTCAAGTTCCCAAGAGAGTATCTGTCTGTGCGAAGCCTGACCACAAGTAACTGGCCTGCACACGGACTGGCTGTTCTGGGATGGAACACCCATCCCCGACCCAATCACCTGTAACCTGGAAAGAACCGTCATGTGACATACAACCTGGCCCCAGCAGCAAGCGCACTGGATGAGACAGTTTCCTTCGGAAGAGGGTGTGAATGAGACAGGCATGCTGAGAATTTTCTCCTTGTTACAATAAATTTTATCATCGCAAGCAATTGAACGGGCTCATTAAGGGTGTTCCTGCAGAGAGAAGGAACATGTTCTTTGAGTTCAGCAAAATAAACGAATAAACCATGTTATCCCACTGGGCGCTTGTCCAAGCCCTCACTAACTAGCAAACAGAAAGTCACATGGCCTCAGTACAAAGCCAGACCTGAGCGGTAACTGACCTCAGGCTCTTCTGAAGCAGATTTGTCTTTGTTTGTTGCTTTCCTAAAAGCTCCGAATCAGGCTAATTGTGTTTTAATTGCCTTTAGTAAGGAAATGGATTATAAAATAGAATCAACACATATTTACACCAAATATTGACTCTACCTTAGAGGCTTTAAATGTGTATAATGTATGGACTTCATACCTATACAGCGTAAAGAAGTTTTCAGGAGGACAAGAAATGCACATGACAAGTACTGAATGCGAAAACATTTTTTGAAGAGCTAAATGAGATTGTTTCAACAATTAGATAATATCACAGGGCAACAGAGGTATAGTAACAGAAAAACATAAACTGAGTTTATAATAGATAGGTTTAAGGTGAGTTGCCAAAAAAGGCTTCAGAGGGAGCGCAAAAAGAGAACCTTGTAAGGAGAATAAAAAGAAATCGATCTTAGCCAAAATAGTCATTATTGGAAGTTTTCTTCATGGACCTCTTAATTTTTTTTTTTTTTTTTTTAAGTTACCAGGGCCGGGGATTGAACCTGGGACCTCGTATGTGGGAAGCCAGGACTCAACCACTGAGCCACATGAGCTCCCTTAAGTTGGTTTCTTCATTTGCTTATTGTTAGGTTTTTTGTTTTTAGGAGGCACCAGAACTGAACCCAGGACCTTCCACGCGGTAAGCAGGCATTCAACAGCTCGAGCCACATCCACTCCCCATCTTAATTTTAATTAAGGCTATTCTCAGTTACTAGTCTAACTTACCTTCCTGCTAACCCTGGTTTGGGGACCCTGGAGCAGTCTTCTTTGCACTGAAGTGTCAGGGTTCTTGTGGACTGGCGGTCCTTCTCACATGAGAAACTTAAGGCCTAACGTGGCATCCATTGCAGGCAGCAAGTTGACTTCTCACCAGCACCCAGATACTAGCTAGGAATGATCCTTAGAGGAAATGGAAAAAAGGACCACCCCAATCATTTCCTTCTGGGCTTCGCCCACTCAAGGACCGCCTGAGAAAGATTTCTAGAAAGAAACAAGAACTCGCAGAAACCTCAGGGCAACGACGCCTACTGCAAGGTGAAGAAACAGTGGGGAAAACGGACTTGAAAGCAAGTGCCTTCTGAGATTAGGAGGAAGGAGGCTTGGGCCTCTAGGTGGGCTCCTGCGCAGTGGTCTCCTTTTCCCTCTAGTTTGGCTTCAAACCCAAGAGGGGGATGCGAAGGAGCAGGGCTGTGGACAGGCAGGAGATGCATCTCCCGTGGGGCTTGCTACCCTTTTGGGTGCGTTGAACAGCTTGACTCCCGCTCTGGACTAGGAGCGCCCAGAGCGCAGGGTGTCCACATCCCACATGCCTGAACTTAAGTGTTCTGTAAAGACGGGTGGGTGGGTGGATACAGAGCTGGATGGGGTGACACAGTCACTGACCTAAGAAAATACACAGGGAAAAGGCACACACAAGAAAACAAATGCTCAGGATTAATATTTAGCTACCTGTTGCCATGCCAATATAAACATCCCACATGTCTGAATAAGTAACAATGATGACTAACCGTATCCACTTTAATTGCTATTTTTTAAAGTTAAAAGCACTGCTCTGCTGGTTACAGATTTTTAGAAATATTTGCTCTAAGCCAGGAAGCAACAAGCCGAATCGACATTCTCCTTCCTTAAAGGAAGCCAGGCTGTGACTAGGAAGAGGAGCAAAAATGAACAACAAAAAAAATCACATTAAATGTACACACTATTACATTCTTGTCGACAAAGCCATGTTTTATTCCCACTTTTCTGGGTAAAGAAATCTTCCTATCTGAGAGTTGGGATAGCCTTTTATTTTTCCCCATAGAAAGAGGCAATATGAATCTAAGATCTCCAATCATTGCTAAGACAGAATCTTCCCTCCACCACCAATGTCAGCCCTGATTTGTTAGAGAACACAGTCGATTACAAGTTGAAAACCTAAGCTTGGAGATAATTTCCTGTTAGCATCACAAGTATCTGTTTCCATTAAAGTCAGCTCATAAAATAATGAAACAATCGTGCCATCTGAGCTCACAGCCTGAACTACCAGGAGAAAGACCACCTGCCGATGCAAGCCATCCTCAATCCTCCTCCAGCTCCAGTCTTTCTTGAGAAAAGTGTGTGTTCCTCTTCTCAACTCCTTTGGTGCTTTCCCTTCTCTTTCAGTCCTTACATTTAAATGTGCATGATTCAATGCACTCAAGATTATGATATTAAAACAAGCACTCCCATCTTAAAAACACCTACTAGGCCAGGCACTGTGTTAGGAGATTTACATATATACTCCTCATGATTCTTCAGAATATCCCTAATGATGGAGAAATTGAAGATTCAAGAGATTACAAAGTTTTCCCAAGGTTATCCAACTGAGAAGAAACTGAGCCAGGATTCCAACACAAAGCTGAACTTCTACAGACTACTGCCCCTCAGAAGTGGTTTTCCTTAAGCTTCAATCAGGCAGAATCATCTTTGAGAGCACATCCCTCAATATAACCAGGTCTACAGGCCTCTCAAGCATAGTCTACATTGTATTATAATATAATTTTTAGTGGGGTCCACCCCCCACCCCCCATGCACTAGCCTATGGCATGTTGAAAACAAGGGAGCCAAGCTTCTTCATTGTATACCCCCAGTGCCTACCAGGCAGAAAGTTTCCACCGAGTAGGTTCCTTATGACTTTTTTTTTTAAAAGAATAATTAGTTCCTGGCATTGAAGTTAATCTAACCTCAAAAGCAAGATACTTTTGCCAATGAGGAAGATTTGCTATAGACTGCTGAGAATTTACCAACTAACATAAATCTTGAAGCACACATTCCGAAGAAGGTTTGGCATTAGTAAGACTGTCGTCAGCTTGCTACAAGGCAAAAGTCACCCGCCCTTCAGTTCCAGGGTCTTTATCTAGAATGTGGGGCTAATAAATATAACCTCCCCTACCAGAAGGCAGGGAGCTGAGCTCAGTGATCTTCTGAGCTCCTTCCCAATACAGGACCTGAAGACACAGCAAACCATTCAGCAGGGACCAAACACAAAATAGGCAGGCCACCAAGCGGGAAGCGTCACATCCAGAGGAAGCAGAAAGCCGTCCTATCGGTTTTAGTAGTGGACACAAATACTGCAATTGGTTCAGGTCTCAGGACCTACTGAAAATCAAAGCATTTGGAGAGAAAACCAGTTAGAATCATCAAAATGCAGTTACTGAGCAAGTAAATCTAAGTAGCTCTTATTCCCCAAGTTCAGGTGTAACAAAGTATCTGCTGCCCTGTGCTCCCCGCAAAGCAGGTGGCCCTTACCTCTGCTACAGACCTACCTCAGGATGACTTTAAACGAGTGCTCAGTGCTCAACTAAATGAGAACACCTATCTCAGGTAAATAAGAACCTTGTCAAAGAACGAAACTGAGAAGGAAAAGCCCCATGATAGGCCATAGTCCTGCGTGTGGATTGAAATTTTGTAAAAGATTATAGACATGTGTCCTAAAAATAATCATGACAAATACACAGAAATTGCCTTCTGGAAGTACTGTGTATAGCAGCATCAAAGTGGAAACAAAGAAAGGACCCCCAATAAGAAGTTGGTTAAATCAATTTGGTAATTCCAAACAAAACGTGGCCACTAACAACGACACTGCAAACCTCTCATCATTGTGATAGTTACTGTATGTTGCTAGATTTTAAAAAGCATATTGTAGAGGACATCTTTTGTGGCCCAATTTTCGGAAATACATATATACATGTACACTGACACACAAATATATATCTGTGTATATGCATGCATATAAATACTTCTGTGTATGTGTGTATCTAAGGAGAGTCAAAAATGTTAAGATTTCTATAATGATAGGATTGCGAGTGATTTTGTTTAAGGCTCTTAAAACGGGTCGTATATATGTTACCAGAATAAACTGTTTTCAAATATCCACAGAAGTGTATGACACGAAGAGTGAACCCTAACGGAAATTAGGGACTACTGTTAATAATATAATTATAATAATATTGGTTCATCAATTGTAGCAAAGGTACCACACTAATGTAAAATGCTAGTAATAAAGAAAACCATGTGTGTGGGCGCGGGTATAAGGAAACTCGGTACTTTCTGGCTGCCTTTTCTGCAAACCTACAACTGCTCTAATTTTAAGAAAGGCAATAAAAAATGTTAGTTTTCTCTAATGATAGGATTGTGAGTGATTCTGATTTTTTGTTTACCTCTTTTCTAATTTTTCTACCACGAACATGGACAACTTGCATAAAAATATTTTTAAAGTATTTTATAAAGGAAAAATAAACAGGATGGTGCAATTAAGTGGGTAAGAGGGCAGATTTCATAATCTCTTTAGCATACAGCTTGTGAGGAAAAAGCTGCTCAGCCCTTGCTTCCAGCAGGAAGGGCTAATTTTACATATCTGTTCATCTAACCAATGGAGTTCCTTTAAGCGCCCTGTCCTACAAGAAGTAAACAGTGATTAACAGTTGAGGGATCCTGAAAGAAAAGACCGTGGGGCAAATTTCCAAAGACGTTACATATGTATATATAATTTTAGAATTAGGGGAAGTGAACAGGAAGAACTGGGAGTCTTCTGCCAACCCAGGCACAGGAACACACCCTCGCAGGGAGGCTTCACATCCCTGGCATGAGAAAACGGGTGACTGTCGTCCTAACTACAAACTGTTCCGAAATACAGATGCTGCCGGATTTCTGGAAGCTAATGATCCAACCTGGTTTTTCTCCTTCTAGCCCTTCACTGCTTCACCAATTATTTCTACAATTACTCTGGGGAGACAATGTGTAAAACCCAATTCTGTCTGGCCACTGGGAAAAAGACTTTAGTTAAGCAACAGCTTAAAAAATTCTGGCAAAAGTTCTGGGTTACCACTACTGAGACTCTATTACCTTTTCCACAGATAATCACACTTGGCAACTATGTATCAAAGACAAACAAACCTGCCTTTAAACGCCAAATAATAAACAATAAAATTCTTCCTCAAAGAATAGAGCAATTTTTAAACTGTATTTCTCTGTGATAGGTATTTTGTTACAATCCTACATTAAGGGCTGAATTTGGTGGAGAGTAAAATCACCACCATAAATCACAGAGCATAGAAACAATGGGAACTTCAATATCCTAGACATTTAGCAATCTTCTCTGTTAGGAAAAGCAATTAAAGCTCAGTGCTTGCTTGCCCATATACTTAAACAGTAGCATCCAGTTGACAATAACTCAAAAAAAAGAAAACAAAAGGGCAGAAATGCAAATAGCTGATGCAGATCAATGTATTATGGGGGGTGAAAATGAATTAGTGTGGTGGAACCCAAGAGGGCACAGAAATTATACACTTTTAAGGTTCAGTGTAACTCTAGCAGAGGCTGAGATGCTCAAAATCCACTTCTTTCTGGGTACAAAGTTAAAAAACTACATTCCCCAGAAGCCTCGCACCTAGGTTGGGGCATGGGACTAGTTCTCACCAATGCAGTACGAGCAGAAATGGTGGCGTCACTTCCTGGCCAAGGCAGTTGAGAGCAAGTGTGTCTTCTCTAGGTTTCTCCTTCCATAGCAGTTTTGAGGGCCAAGGACTAAAGATGGAAAGAGCCTGGGCCTCTGATCTTTGCTTAGAGCAGGGGTTGCCAAACATTTTCTTAAAGGGCCCAATACTAAATACATTAAATTGTCACAAGGACTCAACTTTGCCTTTGCAGCTAGAAGGCAGCCATTGACAAATATAAACAAATGGAGGGGGTAGCCAATGTAGCTCAGTGGTTAAGTGCTGGCTTCCCACTACAAAAGGTCTCAGGTTCAATTCCCAATACCTCAAAAAAAAAAAAAAAAAAAAAAAGAAATTAGTGCAATAAACAGGTGTGGCTGTGTTCTAATAATGGTGACTGGAGTAACGAATGCACACTATGTGATTATACCTAACACCACTGATTGTACACTTTGGATGAATCACATGCCTTATTAATATGCATCAATAAAATTGATTTGTTTAAAAAAAAACAAATTCTATTTATAACAACAGGCAGCTAGCCCTCTGTCAGAGTTTGTGGACACCTGGCTTAGAGCAGAACCTTGAAGTGCAGCTGTCCAACCATGAACATCTGCATTGGATTTGTGAGTGAGAAATAAACTCACATTGTTTTAACCCACTGAGATTATGTGACTGCTTATTATAGTAACTAAAGCTAAATTACCCTGACAAAAACAACAGTATTCCAAAGACAAAGGGAAAACACCAGGGTTGAGTTGCTTTAATTTTATTTTTAATCTGTACTTGGGAATGAATCTGAGCTCAGTCATTACTTTATTCTAGTTCTTATTTATTTCCAGCACACTTTGATGCAGAGGAATTTGAGAAATGTTAACATAAAGTTGTTTGGTTTTTTTTTTTAACTTAAGGACTTTCACTTTTGACCAAGTTAGAGTAACAGGCACCGACTTACCCTCCTTCTTGAAACAACCAAATATTGACAAAATATTTGAAACAACTGTTTTCAAGATACTATACATCACCCAACAACAGACAATGATCCCAGAGACAGAAAATCAATGAGGTGAGCCCAACAATATCCTCAGCTTACTGCCTAAGAGTGTTTCCAGGGACAACCCAGGCATGTCCGGTGGACTCCCTGCATTAAGATGCTGCTGAGAGTAAGCTAGAAATCACAGGACAGAGGGCCAGAGATAAACAATTGAACACTTAAGGGAAAGAAAGAGAAACAACTCCAGGAAAAGGCAGAGCATCCCCGCAGGTATTCAACTGAGCCCTTCTCAGTACAGGTGGGTGGGAAAACTCCCCAAGGCTGGGAAGGAACTATCTGAAAGGATGAGTGATGGCAGTGCCCAGCATTCACACATGGTCAGGAAGAATGCCTGTTCCCACCAGTCAAGCTGCGAAACCTCAACAATCACAGGTACTGGGTAGGGCAGGGACTTGCCTCAGCAGTAAAAAAATAATCAGCCACAGCCTGAGCAGTTCTCCAGGCCTGCCCAACAAATCTTAAAAGCAAGGCCCAAAAAGATCAAACTGTTTCCAAAGTAATTTAACTGTGCAGCAGAACAAAGCTCTAGAATAGTTTCAGGAATACAAAATATCCAGTATATAAGAAGGCAAATTCACAATGTCCAGAACCAGATAAAAAATTACCAGTCGTGAAAATAAGCAGAAAAATACAAAACATAATGAAATGAAGTCAGTTCAATCAAAACCAACCCAGCACCGATACAGATGTTAGAATTAGCAGAGATAAGCATTAAAAGAGTTATGAAAACTTTATATCAAAATTCAAAATGTCAAATAAAGAAATGGAAGGCCCCAATTTTCTAGTGATGAAACTACAATGTCCAAAATTTTAAATATGCTTGGAGAATAGCCAGAAATAGCAGCTATGTACAGCAGGGGAAACAGAGAGAGAGATTGAGAGGTGAAGAATTTTCTTGTTTGTTTTTTGTTTATTATTATTAAAATAATGAAAAAGCTCTAATAATGACTAAAATGATGAATGCACAGTTATGTGATTATACGAAATACCATCAATTGTACACTTTGGATAAACTGTATGCTTTATTAATATATATCAATAAATTGACCTGCTAAATAAAATTTTTAAAATATGCTTAGTAGGATTAACAGCAGAGTAGACATTGTAGAAGGAAAGTCTAGTGACTCTGAAGACATAGCAATAAAAACTATCAAAAATAAACATAACAGAAAAACAGCAGTAATAAACATATAATTGAAGAGATCAGTAAGCTGTAGGATATATTAAAAAATCTTCAAAGGAAAGGAGATAGATGTGGGAACAGAAAAAGTATTTGAAAAACTAATGTCTACAAATTTTCCAATTTGATGCAAACTATAGACCCACAAACCTAAGCTTTAAAAAACCCCAGAAATATGAAGAATGCTACAACATACCATATGATAATCAAATTGTTAAAAACAGTGTGGCAATTTAAGGTTATTTTGTGAATCCCAAAAAGGGAAAGTTTATGTTGTTGGACTAATCCGTTCCTGTGTATGTGATATCCTTTGATTGCATTAAATTAGGTTGAGGGGCCTTTGATTAGGTTACTTAATAAGATCACTTTTGGGCTTTCGATTGCACTACATCAGTGGGGCATGAGTCCTGTTGAGTCTCTGCCCTCTTGCTGGGTCTGATAAAGGTAGAGACACAGAGAGAGAGACACATGCAGACACAGGAAAAGGAGGCCACAATATTTGATCCAGTCATGCGAGACAGGTTGCCCCACAGCTGAACTGCAAAGAGAGAAGCCTGTGAGAGGCTCAAAGAGCTGAGGCCCAGAGAGAGAGAAAGAGAGAGAGAGAGAAATCACAGTAAAGAAACAAGCCCTATGCCAGGTTTCCTACAGCCGCAGAAAGGCAGAGAATTCAGCAGAGATGGACGGTCATCTTGCTTCATCACATTGCAGCTGCCTTTGGTGAGACAGCACCTCCTATGGTGCCCTGGACTTCTCGCAGCCTTAGAAATGTAAGCTTTTACCCCAAATAAACCTCCCTTATAAAAGCCAACCCATTTCTGGTACTTTTCATTGGTAGGCCATTGGCAAACAAAAAAAGGAGAAAATCTTAAAAGCACTCATAAACGAATAACACATAAGACAGAAAAGTACAAAGAAAAGGACAACAGGAAGCAGACTTGGCCCAGTGCTTAGGGCATCCATCTACCACATGGCAAGTCCGCGGTTCAAACCCCGGGCCTCCTGGACCCGTGTGCAGCTGGCCCATGCACAGTGCTGATGCGCGCAAGGAGTGTCGTGCCACTCAGGGGTGTCCCCCGCGTAGGGGGGCCCCATGTGCAAGGAGTGCGCCCTATAAGGAGAGCTGCCCAGAGCAAAAGAAAGTGCAGCCTGCCCAAGAATGGCGCCGCACACACAGAGACCTGATGCAGCAAGATGACGCAACAAAAAGAAACACAGATTCCGGTGCTGCTAACAACAACGGAAGTGGACATAAAGAAGAACTCACGCAGCAAATGGACACGGAGAACAGACAACTGGGGGGGGGGAGATGAGAGAAATAAATAAAATAAAATAAATCTTAAAAAAAAAAGAAGAGGACAATAACAGATTTCTCAGGGGAAACCACGAATGAGCGGACAGTGAGCAGAGCAACATCCTTAAAGTATGCAAGAAAAAAAGATCAAACAGAATCCTAGTCACAGCGAAGGTATCAGTCAAAAATAAACTTTTAGATATACAGAAGCTGAAAGAATTCATTACCAGCAAATCTGCACTACACAGAGTGTAAAAGAAAATCCTTCAAGTAAAAGAACAGAAATGTGATTTACACAAAGGAATGGCCATGCACCAGAAAGAATGTTTTTTCTTATTATTTAAATCACTAAAAAGTTGGATACAATTTGGGTCATTAGTGCTTAACTGGAAGAGAATAGGAGATTGTGAAGGGCTATCTTTTCTTTTGGGATTATATTTTTGTCAAAATTTGGCATACAAATAGACGTTATCATATGAGATTATTATTGAAAGAATTTGGAAAACTGGATATATTTAATTATTTGGGTTTGTGAAGATGATAAACATGATGTTAGTATCTTTTTTTTTTTTTCCACTTCTAAAAGTTTTATTTATTCTGCTTATCTCAAGACTCAAATAGACATTTGAAATACTGATATATCTTGGCTTTCAAATGTGTTGCTACAACTGATTTCATTTAAACCTACAGACTTCCACACATGAACAGGTAGCTTTCTAGATTCACACCTTAACCTCAATCTATATGACTGACAAACCAGGGACTTTGAAACTCTGTAAGGTCCTGGGGTTATTACAAGGAATCTGTATGAGCATTATCTTCAGTCTAAATAAACAATATATCTTAAAAGAATGGTATGACTAATAAAGACAAATTGACTTAAAATAAAATAAAAATCTCTAAAAGATAATTTACTGTTGAAACAAAATAATAAAAATGTTGGGTGAGACAATGTATATAAATGTAAAGTATAATGCAACAATATCACAAAGGTCAGAGGGAAAGAAATGGAAACGTTCTATTCCAAGGTACTTACACTATACATGAAGTGTTATAATTTGAAGGTAGGCTGTAATTAAAGACATATACTATAAACCCTAAAGGAATCACTAAAATAATAACAAAATAGTGTTATGGGCTAATGGCCAACAAAGCAAATAAATTTGAATCATTTAAAAATGCATTAAGTGCTCTCTTTGGCAGAACATATACTAAAGACAGAACAATGCAGAGAAGATTAGCATGGCCCTGTCCAAGGATGAAAATTTGTGAGGTAGTCCATATTTTCATGATTATAAAAATGTTCTTTTATCAATTTTAACAAATGTACCACATTAATGAAAGGTGTTAATAAAAGGATGGTATGTGGGAACTCTATTTTATAAATGATTTTTTTTGGTAAATCCACAACTTCTCTAAAAAAAAAAAAAAAGAGGAAAGAAGTCTGGTCACATGAAAAAGCATCTAATCAAAGAGAAGTTAGAAAAGTAGGAAAAAAGAATGAAGAACAGATAGAACAAATAGAAAACAAATAGCAAGAGGATAAATTTAAACCGAATCTTGTCAACTATCACATTAAATTTAAATGGTCTAAATATCCCAATTAAAAGGCATGGGTTGTCAAATTGGATAAAAATGCAAAACAAACCTATGTAGTACCTAGAAGAAATGCACTTGGGATATAAAGACACAAATGGGTTAAAAACAAAGGATACAAAAAAAATTTTAAGGATGGAAAAATCTGCTAACACTAAATTGAAAGAAAACTGGAGTGAAAGTGTTAATATTAATATTAGATTTCACAGCAAATTCTAATCTATTTTTAATTAGTATATTACCCCAAGAATAAACAAAGTCATTTCATAATGATAAAGGAATCAATTCATCAAGAGGATTTAACAATCCTAAACGTGCTTGTAAATGACAGCACTTTGATATACATGAGGCAAAAAGGTTAGAACCACAAGAAGGAACAGACAAATCCACAACTGTAGTCAAAGTTTCAATACCTTACTCTCAAAATTAGAACTAAGACAGAAAATCAGTAAAACCAGAGAAGATTTGAACAACACAATCAACTTGACCTAATTGAAATTTATAGACTCCACACAAGAACAGAGTACACATTCTTTTAAGTATACATGGCACGTTTTGAAGATAGACAATATTCTGTGCCATAAAACAAATCTCAGTAAATCTAAAAGGAGCCAAGTCGTACAAAATATATTCTTAGACCATACTGGAATTAAATTAGACATCATCAACAGAAAGATCTTGGAAAAATTCCCAAATATTTAGAAACTAATAAACACTTTTCTAAATAAACCACAGGCTGGTAAAGAAATCAAAAGAAAAATCACAAGTATTGGAGAGGATGTGTAGAAATAGGAACAATCATTGATTGCTGGTGGTAATGTAAAATGGTGCAGCCACTGTTGAAGACAGTTTCACAGTTACCTCAGAAAGTTAAGTACAGATTTACCATATGACTTGGCAACAACACTTCAGGTATACACCCAAAAGAACTGAAAGCAGGGACTTGAACAGATATTTGTACACAAAAGTGCATAGCAGTGCTATTTACAACTGCCAAAAGATTGAAGCAGCCCAAGTCCATCAACCCATGAACAAAATATGGTATAAACAAAATATGGTATATACACAGAGTGGAATATTATTCAGCCATGAAAGGAAATGAAGTTCTGATGCATGCAGCAACATGAACGAACCTTTGAAACATTCTGTTGAGTGAAATGAACCGGGCACAAAAGGACAAATATTGTATGATCTCACTGACTTGAAATAACTACAATAAACAAAGTCATAGAGTCATCATCTAGAATACAGCTTACCAGGAGACATGGTGGGGGTAGGAAATAGGGAATAAAAAGAAAGGAAAATTAGAAAGTACTTTGAAAAGAATTAAAATGAAAACAGATGTATCAAAATTTGTTGGATGCCACCAAACCTGACTTGGAAGGAAATTTATAGTATTAAACACATCAGGAAAGAAGAAATGTCTCAAATCAATGACCTCAATTTCTACCCTAATAAACTAGAAAAAATAATAAATTAAATTCAAAGTAAGTAGAAGAAAAGAAGTAACAAAGATTAGAGCAAAATGATGAAATAGAAAATAGAAACACTAAACAGAAAAACAGTGAAAGCTGCTGTTCTTTGGAAAGATGAATAAAATTGAAAAACTTCTAGCCAGACTAATCAGGAAAAAAAAAGAGAAAGAAAAGTATAAATTTCTTATATCAGTAATGAGAGAGATAACATCATTGCAGATTCTTCAGCTATCTGAAGGATTAAAAAATACTAAGATAACTTCCCACAAAAACTTGACAACTTATATGAAGCTGAAATGAACAAGTTCCTTAAAAGTACAGTCTAACAAAGTTCACTGAAGAAAAAATAGCTATCCTGAATAAGTTAAAATTATAGTCAAAAACATTCCCACAACAACAATTCCAAGTCCAGATGACTACACTGGTAAATTCTCGAAAGATTCAAGGAAGAAATAAAAACAATTCTATACATACTCTATTTTTTTCCCATTCATTTACAGGTCATTTATATTTTTTCTTTTGTCCATTGCCCATTTACTTTAATGGCTAGTTCTGTTTTGTTTTTTAAAGATTCATTTTATTTATTTCTCTCCCCCCCCCCCCCCCATTACCCACTGTCTGCTCTCTTATGTCCATTCACTGTGTGTTATTCTGTGTTCGCTTGTACCCTCGGCAGCACCGGGAAACTGCATCTTTTTCGTTGCGTCATCTTGCTGCATCAGCTCTCCGTGTGTGCGGCGCCACTCCTGGGCAGGCTGCACTTTTGTTTCATGCAGGATGGCTCTCCTTGCAGGGTACACTCCTTGTGCATGAGGCACCCCTACGCCGGGGCCGCCCCTGCATGGGGCACTCCTTGCACACAGCAGCTCTGCGTGTGGGCCAGCTCACTACATGGGTCAGGAGGTCCTGGGTATCGAACCCTGGACCCTCCCATATGGTAGGTGGGTGCTTTATCAGTTGAGCCATGTCTGCTTCCCCACATACTCTTTCAAAAAACTGAAAAGCAGAGAACGCTTCCCAATCCATTCCATGAGGCAAGATTTATCTTGATATACCAAAATCAGACAAAGACATTCTAAGAGAGGAAAACTAATGGCCAGTACCATTTGCAAACACAGGTGCAAAAATCCTAAACAAGGGCAGAATGATGAGAGGGGAATAAGAAAACTTGGATGTGTTTATTGCTTTGTGGTGTTGGATTTACAGAAACAGATACTTGTCAAAACTTATCACAGTGTATACTTTGAACACGTGCACTTTTAAAAATGACAATTATGTCTCATTAAAGCTGTTTTTTAAGTGAAAATTCATCAGGGCAAAGGACAAACAGGGTAAGTCACTAGGTAAGCTTCATACCTTAATACGGAACAAAAGGCCAGATGATACTGCAACTCCTCCAAGCCTTTGGAGCTCTTCAATGTTCTGTATACAACAGACTGTTCCAGACAGAGAGGATGCTTCACCAGTGACTAATCAGATGGCTCACCCCAACTATGAATACAGGCCCTCATTCCCTGAGCTCCTCAGCAGGCTTGGGGATATAAAAAAAACAACAACAACAACGCATGATCCCTGTCTTAACAAGCTGATTATCCAGGGGCAATCGGCACTGGAACAAACAAACACACACAAAAAGCCTGAAGTAAAGCCTACAGGAGAAGAGCAATATGCTCAGGAAGGTCTAGTGATTGTTGATCGGAGATCATTCCCTGCATTAGGTCCTTTGGGGTCAGTACCTCCCATTTCACTAGGCCTTCCAGTACTGAGAAGCAGAAGGGAGTTAACAATTTCCAGAATAAAGAGGTGAGCAGTGATCACAGTACATGCAGGTCACTGAGACCTTTTATCTAAGCCAAAAATATGGGGACCAAAAGGTATAACTCATTAAGCAACTAAATCATTTTCACTTAATTTTCTTGCCACTTGCAATCTATACCACAAGAACAATCATTAGGTAGAGAGATTATGGGGGATGGAACTGTATACTCAGGTTTGGACATGCTCTTGGCCTTAGTCCTCATTTGGTGGCTGTGGACCCATTGTAAATAGGATCTCTTGAAGATACGATTTCATTTAAAGTCTGGCCCAACTCGGTCACGTTGGGCTGTAATCTGAATTACCAAAATCCTTCATAAGCAGAATGAAATTTGGACCGAGAGGGAAAGAAGAACCCAGAAATCAACAGAACCCATGTTCACTGTCATGTGACAGGAAAGCCAAGGGCCAAGGCTAGTTGGCAGCCTGCCTGGAAGCACCAGTCTTTGGGGAGAAAGCATCATTTTCTGACACCATGATTTTGGATTTCTAGTCTCAACAATGTGAGCCGATAAATTCCTGTTCCTTAGACCAACCTATTGCATTGCATTTGTTTTTAGCAGCCAGGAAGCTAAGGCAGATATTTCTTAGCTTTCCCTCATTTGGTTGTGGACTTGTGGCATCTTCAGAGAAACGAAGTGATTCCATTTTTCAAAATAAACTTCAAGACAAATAATATATAATTCACTGGAATTATCAATTTTAAAAGATTTTGAAGTTATGGATGATATTATTTTAAACACCAAAAAGGTATTCACACACCAGTTAGCATATATATGCTGAGTTATGTGCAGCTACTACATAGCATGCCTAGTTTAACATTTCAACAATCCAATCTTTCATCTTAAGGAGCTAATGACCTTAATAGAGCTCTCACTAAAAGGCAAAAAGAGCCAGGCCTTTCATTGACTATTTAAAGCATCAAAAGCAGTGAAGTTTAACTGCTCTTAAACTGAATTCTCTTTTAAAGAAGTCTCATGTTCTTCTGTATGCCCAAGAAACTGTCATGATAAAAATAATTCGTAAATCTGAAGATTACAAGCTACAAGGAACCTAATCACAAAAAGTAGGAGTCAGAAGGCTCAAACTCAGGTCTCCCAATTTCCAGCCCTGAGTTCTTCCTACAGAGCTCTGCCACCAGTCTGAGCCTACATGCATCCATACTGCATTTCTATTCTATTTTCTCCTTTGCTGTCCACCACAAAAGAAAAGGCCTGGCTTCTCCAATTAAAAAAAAAAAACAAAAACCTTACAATTAGTAAATAGGAATTAAGCGAAAAGCATGCTGACCTTCCAAAGTAATGAAGGGATTAAGTCGGGAGCCTGTGGAAAGTTTTGTCATTGTTTTTGTTTCCATTTTGAATTTTGAGCCTTTAATCAATGTAGAAGACAGCTCTTGGCCAGCCTGCCCCACATCTATTTGTTCTTCTAATAAAAATGGCCCGTTTTTTACCTCTAGACAATGAGCCCTCTCCCACCTTGGCCACGCATTCAAGAAAAGCAGATCCCAATCCACAGCCCCAGTTGTAGGCAGGGACCGCAGACCGGATGGTCAGGACCTCCTGTCCTCCCAGTGATGTGGCTCAAGAGTGGGATATGTGACATAGACAATCAGGTCATTAAAACTATTCCCCAGGAAACAGATGTGGCTCAAGTGATAGAGCTTCCGCCTACCATATGGGAGGACCTGGGTTCAATCCCCAGGGCCTCCTGGTGAAAAAAAAGAAGAGAAAGTGTGCCCGCATGTTGAGCCAGTACCTGCACGAGTGCACAAGTGCCAACGCAAGTGCCGCGTGGTGAGCCAGTGCCCCACGCAAATGCCTGCGTGGTAAGCCAAGTGTCCCACACAAGTGAGTCATGCAGCAAGATGGTCACACATCAAAAGAGAAACAAGGGGAGAGTCAAGGTGAAGCGCAGTAGAAACCAGGAACTGAGGCGGTGCAATTGACAGGGAACCTCTCTCCCATCAGAGGTCTCCAGGATCAAATCCTGGTGAATCCTAGAGGTAAGAAAATAGGAAGAGAAGACAACACAGAGAGAAAAAACAGCAGGGCAGGAGGAGGGGGAAAAAACAAAACAAAACAAAACTATTCCCCAAAGTTTTTTTCTATGCCCAAGAAAGAGTGACTCATCCTCTTCTATTGAACTTAGCACTGTCAGAAGATAAGCCTACAGCTTTCCATCATCACCAAGAGGGAAAACCGAGTCAAACCAACCGAGACGGAAGTTGAGTCAAGCCATCGGGGGAGAAAATCACGTCATGACAGCAGCATTTGGGAACTGGGTATGCTGCTTTGGTCTTTTGTGGACCCCAGAAAATCCTGTTCCTAAAGCTGACCTGCTCCTGAGCCTGTAAATCCACTGTACATGGGAACTTCTGATTATACTCCGTTAAAAAGGGCCTTCTGATTAGACCACTTTTGATTAGATCATTCAGGTAAGGGCCTTTCATCAGACTGCGAGATCCAGGGTGCATCTTAAGCCTCTTACTGGAATTCTTTACAAATGGGAGACTAAAAAGCTGCAGAGGCAAGAGGGAGACCTCCACTAGCTGAGGAACTAGGAAAGAGAAAAGCCACAAATGAAGCAGCTGCAGCTGAAGCAACGAGCCCTGGAGGAAGAGGCAGAGACCAGGAGCTGCCACTGCGCCTTGCCACGAGGCAGGAGTCCAGGATCGCCCGCAGCTGAACTCTGGGAAAAGCATGTCACTTGATTCCTTGATTTGGACATCTTCCCAGCCTCAAAACTATAAGCTTTTAACCTAATAAATTGCCAATACAAAAGTCAACCCATTTCTGGTGTGTTGCATTGGCAGCCTGTAGCCAACTAAGACACTGGGTCAGGACCAGTGTGAAGTCACAGCTGCCTCCTGGATTTGAGAGTCACACAAACTAACATACTTCCTTTTTCACAACCAAAATAATCAAGACCAAAAGAGCTAAAATATAAGGACTACTTCCTTGACATATTGAGAACATACAGGAGGGGGACACATTCATCTAAGAAGGACACAGCTTTCAAGTGACAATTTTCCAATGTTAAAGTTGTGGTTGTATCTGAGCAGATAACATACTTTCTGAATGATAAGCTAAATTGTCACAGCACACACCTGATGGACTATCTCTGAGCTGGTTTTTGAATCCTGAAGGTCCCCTTCTCTTCTGCACACAGCACTGTGAGCATTTAGCAAAGGTGAAGTCATCACCTGCCTGCCACCGCCCACCCACCCCACCCCGGCATTGATGTATGCTCCCTTCAGAGCACTCAGCAGTGTGAGAAAATATTTAGGTGTGCCGACCATTCTGGAAAGATAAAGCATCAGTACTTAATTATCCTAGGAGTCCTTTCAAATGCATTGGAGCTGTGACCCGGAGACCTTGAATTCATTCTAACAGGGGAAGTTAAAAGTAAAGCGGTCATTTATTTTACATATGCCAAAAAAGCTTCACGCTTCAAGACCTCCCTCCATGACCTCCCTCCATCCCCTGCACCTGTCCGGCTGAAGCCAGAAAAGCCGTGACACTGACCTCTCACAACTACGGACTACTATCAATTTCCTTTTCATAGGAGAAGAGGTGAGCGCTTCCCAAGAGCAGAGTAGCTCAGAGGACGTGGTGAGGAATGAGGGAAGGTCTCATGCCCCAGGAAAATGAAACGGAGAAGGCAGCAAGTACTAAAAATGCTAGTCCAGCTAGACAGATCAACTCCATGGCCTTCCACCAGCCCCTTCTCCCAATCCCCAGGGAACCCAGCTGTGCCTCCGCCCACTTAAAGACAGGGATGAGCTCATTTCTGTGAAAGATAACCAGTTTTACAGTGAAAGTTAGTGAGAAAATGAAAATCTCCTTAGAGCCAAGTAAGTCTGGGGATGCCACAAAGCCAATAAAAGGGGGAGTGGGGGTGTGGGGAGACTAGCCGTAATGTAGTTGGCAAGTCCTATAGGAAAAATGGCCTGAAGACTGATTTCCCAACCTGTGTGGCATGATCCCCCAGGGGTCTGCGTGAGGCCTGCGAGAAGGTGGGGACTCACGAAGCTGTACAGGAAGTTGGCAGCAACACCGGGACATTCTACTCACGCAAAGACGGGCCTAAAAAGTGGATATTCACTCTGCCCAGACTAAAAAGGGGGCCCCGATTCCCAGAGAGCTGCACCTTCTTCATTCCCACAAGCCCCGTACTTACCTGTCCGGTCACTCTCATCACGCCGTTGGAGATTTCCCGACTTCTCCAATGCCCCCTGATAGGCCGTGTACCCCAGGAAGGCAGGAGTCAGGTGTTTTTAAACTGGGTAGTCCCAGACTACTCCGCAGGCCCAGGAAACAGGTGATGAGTTAGTAAGCAAATGTCCCTGAGAATGAGACAGACCCCTGCACCCAGTGGAGAGGGCAGAGCTCAGGGCCGCCTGCACGCTTTGGGACCCCGTCATTGTCACTCTGCAATGCTGCCTTTCCTGAGCCCACCCCGAGCTTCACGGCCTCAGATCCCCTCCTGCTTTGGGGTTCCCTGTCACCGAGTACAGGCTGCCACCGCCCGAGGGCTTGGGCATGCCCTGGACTCTCAGAGCTCAGTTCCTTCTGAAGCATCGATTCCCATGACCTCAACTGAGGCGGGACGGAGAAAAGGGAGTCAGGAAGTGAGGGGTGAGGACAAAGGGCCGAGGTCCTGCCTGCCCACTGCCAGAACACCAAAAGGAATGACTTTCGATAAGGAATTTTTAAAACGTTGCTTTCCCGAAAAAGGCTGAAGTCAAAAGGAGGGAAGGAAGGGGGCAGGGTGAAAATGTCACCCTTTAATTTCTAGTATTAGCTTTTTACTTATCATGCTGGCAATGGGCAGGCAGGACCTCTGCCCTTTGTCCTCACCCCTCATTTCCTGACTCCCTCTCTTTTCTCCATCGCCCCCACTGTGGATATGGCATAAACTCAAAAGTTAAACAAGCATTTCTACAGCAACCTCGGAGCAGAACTGAAGTCACACATCTTGATAGTGTTAGGAAGTTCTCTTCAATGCTTAGAGAGCAGCATACCAGCAAAACCAAACAGAGCCCTAAGGACGCAAGTTGCCAGGCTGACGTTTATTCTAGAACACCACGTTTCATTTCCAGTTGGAGGTGAACTCAAGGGTCAAACCAGACGTGAAACACAAGGTGGTCTTGTACCATGATTTTCTGCTGCAGACCACAAATCAAAACAAACCAATTCCAGGCCCTGCCCTGACCACATACCTGAAACATCCTAGGAGAAAAAAGGTCTGATATTTTCTAGTAACATCTGAGCAGAGAGAGAGCTGGGAGCAAGGCTAACAATAAAAAGTAAATGTTTCTGCGTGTGTGGGCTTTGTAAAGTGACTAAATTCTACCAAGCAAACCAACCCAAGAAAAGACCAGATTGGGTCCCACTGCAGCCACAGGAAGGTCCTCCAAGTCTCGTGCACCTTTCTCTGTGTAATTAATAAGATCTTGAAAATAACCTACTTTGCCCCAGTGTGCACTGGGTTTTCAATAGGGAACTGTCTTATTTCCCAAAATATACTACCCCATCACAACTATCTCTATACCTGTGCCCTCTCAGTCCACACAGCTAAACATTTCACGTTCTCCCAGAGAACAGGAGACTCGCTAAACATCACTCAGGTAGAAAGTGTCAAGTCAAGATTCACTTCTGGCGTCTAGCTCTATCCACTTCCCACTGCTTACTGATAACAGTAATAAGGGACTGTATATACTCTCTCTGAGCCTATTTCCACATCTGTAAAATGAGTATGAGTTCATTTCACTGATAATATGCTTGGTTTTTTAAGGTATTTGGTCAGAATTGATGCGATCAAACAAGGCGCTTTCAGAACATTTTTGAAAGCTATAAAACGTCATGAAAATATAAGGTATAAGTTTATGCTTATACCTTATAAATACTTTCTGGAAATCAACCATGATGTCAGTTTATTCATACTCTCGGCAACTTCTACAAATACTCTAAGTTTTAGTGCAGTACTATACCATGCATGGCAGGGCAAAGGACCCCAGTTTTGTCCTACAAACATTCATGCATTATTGTTATTTTTTTAAAGCAATGAAGATTTGGGGCCAGAGCATAATACAATAGTAGAGTCTGACCCGTGGTGAATAATGGTTTTATTGTCCAAGTTTTTCCCACCAACTCACTAAAGATTTAAAAGTATACTATCCCATTATAAAATCCACTGTTTCTGCATATGCTTTAGAGTATATGGCACCTTTGCCGGCCATTCAGATTCTCTGGGAAGGAACTATTTCAAAAGTTGAGAAGATTTCAACCGCCTTCCCTCTCCCCAAAGAGTCCCACAGGAAGCAGCCAGGAAAACTCCGTGACCGCTAAGGTGTTCTGTGGATGTACTTTGCTCTAAATGTAAGAAACACTTACCACCCACTTCCTGAATAGTTCTCTAAAATTTTTACAACGTTTTCAGGGCTCTTTAGTGGTGCCAAAAATTCTCTGGCTTAGCCGAGGAAAGTGAAAACTATTCTTGGCATTTAAAAGGGCAGCTATAAGACACCGAATTCTAGGACAGCACCTAAAGGAAGGCCTGCCTTCAAAGAATTGGAAAATGCCTCATCAAAGTCCCACCAGAACACATCAAGTCTTGCAGCGAACTCTGGTGGCCCTTCGGTGCAGAAGTGAGCCCGCAGCGCGAAAAGGTGGGAATTCCTCCCTTTTGAGAAACCCTCAACAGAAGCGGAGGTGCGTTTAAGTTTTTCGGGTTCTCGGAGAGATGCGGGGAAAAGCGCGTTTTGTAATACCTCCTGTGCATCCGAGTGTGCACGAGTAATAAAAGTCAGCCCCGCGTCAGGGGAACCCGGCGAATCCTGGTCAGAAAATAAAAGGGACAACCTGGGAAGGGCAGAGTAAGTCAGGCACCGAGGCATCCTCTTCTCAGGACTTGTGATCTCTCTCCACCCGGCTGTGCCTTCCAGCACTTAGCCAAACGCACCGAGGTCCCCTGCCCGGGAAACGGGGCAGATCGACCCGGGGGAGGAGGAAGAGAAAAAGCAAGCTGAAGAGAGAACAGCCCCCCACCCAGGGAAAGGAATCTCGGAAGGGAACGGGCGAGGTGGTGGGGTGACCCTGGATGGGACAGGGTCTGCAGGCCGCGGGCGCAGGGGAACCGAGATGGCACCGGCGCGGGGCAGACGGGGCCGAGCCCGCGCTGCGGGCGAGCTGGGGAGGGCTAGAGCCAGCTGAGAGCAGAGGGATGCGGAGCGGAGGAGGGCCCAGACGTGAGGACGAGGAAGGCGGCGTGAGGGCAGGAAGAGGATCGGAGGAGTGAAAGTGAAAAAGAGGTGGGGAACCGCGCGCCGAGCGGGACAGGGGCGCGGGGAGGGAGCGGGAGCGCGGTGGGGACTTCCCCGGCTTCTTCCCCCAACTTCCAAACCCACCGCTGGAAGCCGGAGTCCTAACAAAGGCGGCTCGGCTCCCCGCGCCCGGGGACGCACAAAAGGCTGCGGCCCGGCCCGCGCGCCCGGCCCGCACTTACAGGATGGAGGTCTGCGGCGCCACGGCTGGCACGGTCTCCAGCATGAGGTGCATGCACCGCACGGTGGTGCGGAAACACAGGCAGCGGCTGGGGCAGCCGCCGCCCGGCTTCGGGGAGACGTCGGCCAGCGCCCCGCAGCCGCAGCCCAGCAGCAGCGCCAGGCACCAGAGCCCGCGAGCCGCGCCGCGCGGGGCCATGGCCCACCGGGAGCGGCGCGCACCGACCGAGCGACGCGAGCGCGGGCGGCGGGGCCGAGGCGGGGCCAGCAGCGCAGCAGCCAGAGCGCCCGCCGCGTCCACGCGGCCCGGCTCCCCCGACTGCGCCCGCCGGGTGGCGGCGGCCGGCCCAGCGGCGGGCAGGGGGAGCGGGGGAGGGGGCGCCGGCCTTGCACATGCGCCGTGCGCCTCCGCCCGCCCCGCGCCGGACCCCGGCGCGGCTCCCGAAAGGCCCGCGGGGCGGAGCGAGGGATGCCGGGCGCCGCGCCGAGGCCCGCGCCGGGGCGAGGGCGGCCGCCGACTGGCCGAGGGGGCCGCCTCGCCGGGGGACGCGGCGGGAGGGCGCTGGGGCCCGGCTCCGAACCCCACATTCTCCGGCGGGGGGCGCGGGGCAGCCGCTTGCCCGCCCTTGCCCTCCGCTCCGCATCCGTGCCGCGGTCGTGGTGGTGCTGACAGCGCCCAGGCACGGCTCCAGCGAGCCCGCGCGCGCCCGCCCTCCCTCTCCACCTCTCTCTCCCTCTCTCCGGGTGTAGCCACAGAACTTTCAAAACAGCCCAACAAGTGACACTCTCCTCCTGCTGACCGAGGACACCGAGGCCCACGCCCGAATGAGAGGACTTGGGCAGGGCCGAAGGCGGGCGCTGGGGCTCGGTGCTCTTCGCCGCCCGCTGCCTGAGCCAGGATCCCCCTGGGATACTAGGAGAGCTTCTGAAGAGCCCTCAGCACGGTGCAGGGCCAGGTGGGTGCTCAGGGGCCCCAGATCCCGCCTTGGTCGGGCGGGGTGGGGGATGGGAAACCCCTGGCCTACCCCAAGTTGGGTTTCTACAGAGGTAGTTAGGAGACGTGGAAGGGAGGGGGAAACCTGAAAGTGGCGCATCCTGATCGGCGTCTTCTAACACTTGACACACACTTTCTCCGTGAATTTTCCCCATGACCCTTTCTCTCGGTTTGTCCGTTCTTTCAATTTTAAGTAAAGAATTTGAGGCTAAGCAGTTGGCCTGAAGTCACACAGTTAATAAGTGATAGATTCAGAATTGGAGCCCAAAGTCAGTTTCAACCCCCAAACCTGTGGTGTTTGCGCTGTGCTATCACGCTGGGCCCTCCAGGACCTTGGCACGGAAAGCCAGAAGCTCCCTAACGCCTTCCAGGCTCGGCTTGGGGAGCGCAGCACCTGTGGCTCAAGCAGTTGAGCGCCTGCTTCTCACCTGGGAGATTCCCAGTTCGGGTGCCTCCTAAAGAAAATGGAAACAAGCTACTCAGGGGAGATGATGTGGCTCAGGGGTTGAGTGCCGGCTTCCCACATAGGAGGTGCCAGGTTAAATACCTGGCCCCGGGTACCTCGGGGGGGGGGGAAAAAAAAGTTGGCTTGGAGCGGCAAGAAGAAATATGCATATGAAGCATATGACAACATGGATGAACCTGGAGGACATTATGTTGAGTGAAGCAAGCCAGGCACAAAAGGACAAATACTGTATTATTGGGCTATCATGAAATAAATATATTGTGTAAACTCATGGAGTTAAGAATTAGAATACAGGTTGCCAGAAAATAGAAGGAATGTAGAGAATGGAAAGCTGAGGGTTAATCTGTGTAGAAAAAAAAAAGTTGTTGTAAATCTTTGGAAATGAATAGAAGTGGTGAAAGCATATCATGTTTGTAACCAGCAGAGCATTATATGAGTATGACAGTGGTTGAAAGGGAAAGTCTAAGGTCACCTATATTACTAGAAGAAAAGCTAAAAACTAACATGGGACAGTATAAGATAGTGAAGCCTCAAGTAAAACAAGAATATGGGTGATATTGCAGATATAAGACTTTTTACAAAATGTAAATACAAATTTACTAGAGAGAAGGCAGCTATGTGTGGCAGGAGAAACAGATTGAGAAGGATGAGTTTTGGTTTTTGGAGGGTATTATTATTTTTGGAATAATGAAAGTGATCTAAGAATGATTGAAATGATGAATGCACAAATATGTGACACTGAATACCATTGATTGTACACTTTGGGTGGATTTATGCCTTATTCCTATGTCAATAAAATTGATTTGTTAAAAAATGCTGACTTGGAAGTCATACACATCAGTTCCACTCACACTGGCAAAAACTGGCGCCATGACCCCCTTAGAGTGCAAGTGGGGATGGGAAATGTTGTCTCTGGCAAGGCAGCCACTCCCCAGAGAAAGTTGGTGCTGTGAAGCAGGGACCATGAGTTTCCATGGAAAGGGCTCAAGGTGCGTTTTGAAAATGGACAGTCTGACCCTGGATCCTATGCTCGTAACCTTTATATACCATGCCCCACCCTGAGGGCAAGCCACAACCCCCTCCACACCCCTGATTCCACAGGGGTGTGAAAAGCTTGCTAGGCTGGGTGGTCAGAAGGTTCCTTTTAATATTAAATTCTGAGATTCCTTGAATGAGCGGGGAGAACATGCTTTAAAAGTAATTAAAACTGCTTCCTCATCTGTAATATTCTGGGTGAGTTCCTGGTTCAGGGCTTGACATACCCAGGGACTCTTCCCATTTCCTTGCCAGGGAAACACAAGCTTCGCAAAGATGTTCACATTTATGCAAGCGCCGCTCTATGCCACATCTGCCACTGATGCTAAAATTCCTTCTGAGTCACCGAGAGACCCCAACAAGCCATGGAGGTGTCCTATACACCAGCAATTCACAAATCTCACAGGGCGCTCCTGGGTTCCCCACTCTTGTCCAGTTGTCCTCTGGACCGCTCACCTGGGTCCACAAGGTTGTTAACCGTATCGTGTCAAAAGCCCAAATCATTGTTCTACACACAAAAATATTCTTTTTTTCCTCATGAATCCCTGATTCGATCCTCCAAGCCACCTTCTCATAATAAGCAACCGGGAAAACTGAAAGAAGACTCACCCCACATTTACTTAGTTACAATGTCCTATTTGCTTGAGTCTGACGGACTGCTGAAAGCAGTATCCCAGAAATGGTTTGGCTTTCACAATGGGGATTTATAATCTTACAAGCTTGCAGTTTGCAGACTTAGAAAAATGTCCACCTCATTAAAAGATTTTACCTAACAGGTTTCCATCCACAGAACGGATCTGCTTTAAGAGCACGCGTTTCTCCAATAGATAGCTCCAAACCACTGCACTGTTAATTCCAGTTGCTCATCACCACTCAATCCATTTCCATCCTTCCTAGCCTCACTCCCCATTACCACTGCCTGGGTTCTGGCCTTACCATCTCCCCTGGACCAACACTGCAGACTCATTACTAGCCTTCCTGCCTCTGGGATCCGCCCCACCCCACCCTCCACCAGCTGACGAAGAAATATGTCACAGCTTTGACCCTGCCATGTCCCTGTTCAAACACCTCTACTGACCCTTCACTTTCAAGCGTGCAGGTCAGATTTGACCCTGGGTGCTGATTCAGCTATTCCTGCATACGAGATCACTAGTCAGAATCGCCTCAGGAAAGGTTTGTTTTTGTGACTTTGTTTTGTTTATTGCCGTGCTTGTTTATCTATTTTAGTAGATGCCGGGTCTTCATCCTAGGGATTCTGATGAAATCTGCCTGCAGAGTGACCTAGGTTGCTGGGTTTTCTTAGCCCCCTGCCTCGCATATGGCCAATTAGGACCTCAGGCCTCTGTCTGCAGCCTCTGGATCTGCTGTCCCTTCCACCTACCTCTCTCCTTCTACCTGGCACCATGTCCTCTCAACTCTTCTACCCGGCAAACTCCTACTCAGCCTCTCGCCCCAGCCTAGCATGGGTGTAACGTGAATCATTACAGAACCCATTTCCTACCTTTCTCCACAGCCTTCATTTCTTCCTAGTCCTATGTCACTCTCTCTCCATAATGCCCCAGGAGTATCTTCCTGTGCATGGGTCCTCTTCATGGGTGTGATCTCTGTAGGAGACACAGTGGGCGTTCATCATTTCATCGCCTTCCTGGCCAAAGAGTAAGTGTTTAAAAAATGTTTGTTGTGTTCAGAGTGGTCATCATCATCCCCAAATCCTCAAGATTGGGGAATGAACAATGAACTAAAGTAGACTTATTATTATTGTATTATTATTCTATTATAGACTTATTATTAATGTAGCAATGGAAGAACTTGTATCAATGATGTAAAGACAGGTGCCACCAGAGGGTCTGAGGGGAGAGAAAGGGAAGAATGGATATGACATGGGGACATTTTTGGAAGAGATTGTCCTGCAAGACACTGCAATGTCGAATACAGGCCATTTTGTCAAAACCAATAAAATTGTGGGGGGCAAAGTGTAAACTGTAATGTGAACTCTGGTCCCGTGGTTAGTAGTAGCAATGCTTCAATATGTGTCTATCAATTGTAACAAATGTACCACACTAATGAAAGATGTTGTTAATGTGGGAAAGTGTGGGTGGGGTGGGAGAAGGGGTGGGGTATATGGGAATCCCCTATATTTTTTATGTAACATTTATATAATCTAACACTTATTTTCTTAAATGTTTGTTGAATAAAAATACCTAGCCTGCCTTGTGTGCAATGCTGCCGCTTCCCCGGTGACCTAAGTGGCTTTGGGGCAGTCTTGTGCTTCCAAGTTGGGCCAGATGATGCCCAGGAATCAGCCCGACAATCCCTCCCCCTTGGCTGCTTTAGGTTTGTTTGGGTTTATGAATCATCATGCTTATCATAAAAATGGTCACCGTGCTTTACATCATTTCACCTTCCCAACAACGCTGTTAGGGAAGGCTTGAGCACGGGTGTCTCGTCTGAGATGGGGGAGACTGTAGACACTGTATAACTAGTTAAATGCCCCAGCACCCCCTGGAGAGAGGCACTGCTTAGAGGGAGGCCGAGGTCTTCCAAGCCTGCGTTACTGGTCACCTAGTCCAGCCTTGCTCAAAGACAAATCCTCCTGTGCATCCCACACCTCACTTCCCTAAACACCCCCAACTTTCTGCACCCTCAGGAGACAGGCGCATTTTAGATCAACACTAATTGTCAACTTTCCTTTCCTGGTCAATGGCTGTCTTCTAGACCAGCCACTTGCATGGCACTGGACTAGGAGGTATGGTGGGGAGTTGGAAGGCAAGTGGGATGATGAAGTGGACCAGAAAGAATTTATATTTTAGTAATGAAGCTTCTACTTATCTTGAGCTAAATGCGTTTCCTCCTAACTTTTGTTATCAGTTCCTGCTTCTGCCTTCTAGAGGTTCACAGAAGCCTAACGCATCCATGATCTTGACCTCCAAATAGACACTTTGAAAATTATCCCTGCTGCTAAGTTTTCTGTTCCCTGGCATCCAGGTAAAGTATTTCCATTTATCTGAATGACCACTTTCCAAATCATTTTACGTGACCCAAATATTGTTATTTGTCCAGCATTAAACTTACTTTTTAGGGGCCGATATGCATACAAAGAACCAAAAGTTAGTAAGCTAAAAGACACCATTTTAGCACCAATTGTCAATCTCAGGTTCAGTGCTACAATTGGGCACTACGGTAAATCAGGCCCTGTGTTAGGCACTGGTGATAAAATGAAAATAACAGCTACCACCATTTGAATACCTGCTCAGTGGCAGGAACTATGCTAGCTAGTAATGATCACTTTATGGTTTGATCCCCAAAACAACCTGTAAATAACCATTTTGCGATTTGATCCTCACAATAGCCTGTGAAACAGGTATTATTATCCCTTTTTTGCAGATGAGAACACTCTCATCTTAAGTAAGGATTTGTAGCTAGCAAATGGAAGAAAGAAGGAAAGAAGGAATAGAAAAGAAAAAGGAGGAAAAGGAAAAATAGCATCGACGCAGCATTTACAGTGCTTCTCCCATTAGATGAAGCACTCTTCAAGCAGCTGTAGGAAAAAGAATGTGGACTTCGAAAGGAGACAAAACTGGCAGGTAGGCTGGTGGCCCCTGCTTCCAATTGTGTGACTTTGGGCAGTTCTCTTATTTTCTCTGGGTCTCAGTTTCTTCAGAAAGGAGAGCAGCAGCTCCTATTCACAGAGTGGTGAAGGCGAATGAGATAAGGTGCTCAGGGCATCTGCGCATCCTAACATTCCCTAACCGTGGGCTGAGTGAGTCAGAGAATCGATGAACTCGCCTGTGAACCTACCGGTGTCTGAGTAAACCCTGGTATCTGGGAGGCATTTGAGCCCTTTCCAGACAATGAGTCAAGCTCCCTCTCAGAACTGCCTGAGAGGCCCGAAGGTCTCCATTCTGCGTTCATTCACCCACTTATTCAGAGACAGTTTTGCGTGCCTACTGTGTGCACCTATCTGCTCAGCCTCCTTCAGCCCTACTCCAGGGATTGTGGAGGCCAGGTCAGTAGGGCCCCCGGGACAGGATTCAGGCCTGAAAGCTAGGAAGGTAAGTGATAAGACTACGGGGTTAACAAAAGGGAGGCAAAATTCCAGGGGTGAGTATGAGCTATCAAACTGTGGCCTGATGTGAGATTCAAACCTCACAGAATATTAGGAGGCTCAACTGATTAAAGAGGCTGGAAGAATTCATGGTAACTTCTCTATTAGCTTGGGGTGGGAGAGGAGGGGTTGACTACAAGGATGAGCTGTTGAGCTTAATGTAGGGAGGTGATGAGAGGGAGATGCCTTTGGTGTGCAGAAAACTGCTTGTCATTGCAATCTAGTCACATAAACTCCTTGAAATTCTAGAGAAGTCTGTCCCCCCCTGAGATGGATCCCTCGCCTGGCAGCTTATTATTCCCACTCATTGTCTGCTCATTGTGTCAGCTCGTTGCAGCTGCTTGTTGCATCAACTCATTGTACCTGCTCGTCTTCTTTAGGAGGCACTGGGAACCAAACCCAGAAACTCCCTTGTGGGAAGCAGGTGCCCAACTGCTTGAACCACATCTGCTCCCCTAGAGAATTTTAAATGCTCTCAAGAGTCATGCATCTTTCCATCCTCCCTTCTAGCCAACCATCCACACATCCACACGTTGGTTCCTCCTACCCCGTACTGACCAATGGATTAGGCATTCAATGCATTCTTAATAGTGGTGAAGAAAAGAGAAATCCTAAAAGCCCTTCTCTGTTAAAGAGCCTTATCCGTATTGCTTTTCTACCTGCTAAACTTTGGGACATATATATAAATTCATCTGTAAACTTAGGTTCACTGAGATTTATTTTTTTCAGTGGTTTTCTCAGGTCAATACAAGAGCTTCTCTTGTACTAGGGTGACCAAGACAGGCCGTGTAAAGCAAGTGTCTGGGAGCAGATTCCAGGCGGGGCAATGCTGTTCCCAATAGTGGAACCCGGGGGCCAAGACTGTGCCGTTTCCCATTCCCACCCTGACAGAAATCTGTGCCAGGAGCAGGGCCTCACCTCAGACCTTAGTGGAGGCTTCAGGGAGAGACAGACCGTGTTAGAGTTTCTATGCATGACCATTTGTATCAGTCAGGGTACCAACAAGTACTGGATGGCACCCTCCAAGGGGTGACTTGTGCAGCGTTTCCTCAAGGGAGGCTTTGTGGAGGTGGGGTACAGTTAAGGGAGGCTAACAGGAATATCGAAGCACCAGAGAATTAGCTCCACCTCCACGTCTCCAGACCTCCGAGATCTTGGAAGGGTCACTGGAGGAACGGCGTAACCTGTTGACGGGAGCTGTGACTTGTAGAGGACTGTAGCTGCTGCACAAATCCTGGCCCAGTGAGGAGGGTGTGCAGGGAAGCCCCTCCTGCAGCCGCCTCCCATTGGCCTACCCAACAGGAAACTTCATCCCAACAGGATAAGGAGACCTTGGTGTTCATTAGAGATCAGACCCCTGGACTCCAAACCAGTCAGAAAGGGCAGAGATTGGATATGGAAGGGCCAACAAGAATAAGAGCATGCCATTCATTCAGCTTACTCAGAAGGGAATAACAAGCATGTGCTCCTGATTACAAAAACCTAGAATCCAGGTCCTAGCCCATGAGAGAGTCACAATTTGGTGGACACACAACCTTATAAGGAAGTCATTTGGATACAAAGTTATCATTTAAGCAGATGGCCCAACCAAGGTAACTTATGTAACCTGTGCTCCTGGCAGTAATAACAACAGTAGTGGTAATATCATGACTACCACTACTACTGCTATTACTACTGCTAGTATATAATGAGTGCTCACCATGTGTCAGGCACTATTCTAAGAACTTTGAAAAGCCTTATTTATATGTAGTGTAGGTCTGTAGCTCTTACCACTGGAGGAAGCTGGATGAAGGGTATGGAGGACTTTCTGCACTACTTTTACAACTTTTTGTAAGTTTCTAATTATCTCGATCTAAAAAAAATTCCCAAACTTTAAAAAATAAAAAGGAAATATATACAGGGAAGCAGATGTGACTCAAGCGATTGGGCTCCCATCTACCATATAGGAGGTCCAGGGTTCGATTCCCAGGGCTTCCTGGTGAAGGCAAGCTGGCCCACGTGGTGAGCTGGCCCAGGTGGCGAGCTGACCCACACCAAGTGTTGACCCACATGGAGAGTTGGTGCAGCAAGATGATGCAACAAAAAGAGACACGGAGGAGAGACAATAAGAGATGCAGCAGACCAGGGAGCTGAGGTGGTGCAAGAGATTGAGTGCCTCTCTCCCACTCCAGAAGGTCCCAGGATGATTCCTGGTGCTGCCTAAAGAGAAGGCAAGCAGACTTGGAAGAACACACAGTGAATGGACACAGAGAGCAGACAATGAGGGGTGGGGGAAGAAATCTTTTTTAAAAAAGATGTCATTCCATTTAAAAAAAAAAAAAAGGAAATAAATACACAGCATTATCTGAATTAATCTACTCAACAGCCCTATGGGATTTGAAGCTATATGTACCCCAGAAAAACATTTTCTTAAAGGTCATCCATTCCTGTGGGTGAGGACCCTTTGTAAGTAGGCTCTTTTGATGAGGATCCTTCAGTTGAGATGTGGTCCACCCAATCGGCTTGGGTCTTAATCCCATCACTGGTGTCCTTTACAGGAGAATGAAATTCAGACACAGATAAAAAGTACCACAGTTGGAGCAGCCAGAAGGTGAATATCAGTGGGATCCAGAGATGCCGCTATGTGACTTGCCATGTGACAAACTAAGGACCAAGGATCCTCAGCAGCCAGCCCCAGCTGCCCCAGAAGCCAGTCTCTGGGGAGAAAGCATTGCTTTGATGAAGCCTTGATTTGGACTTTCTCTTAGTTTCAAAGCTGTAAGCTAATAAATTCCCATCACCTAAGCGAACCCATTTCATGGTATTTAGCAGCCTAGGGGAGGTTCCCAGTGCCTCCTACAGGAGGACAAATAAGACCGTGAGCTGGAGACCTGGGCAGGCACAGCAAGCTGATGCAACAAGATGACGCAACAAGAGACACAAGAAGAAAAACACAATGGGAGATGCAGCAAAGCAGAGAACAGGGGTGGCTTGGGCGATTGGGTGCCTCCCTCCCATATCAGAGGTCCCGGGTTCAGTTTCCAGTGCCTCCTATAGAAACAAGGAAGGTGAACAGACACAGCAGGTGCTAACAAAGGGGTGGAGAGAAATAAATAAAATAAATCTTTTAAAAAATTGTAATTACTGGGAGTGGATGTGTCTCGAGCAGTTGAGCTCCTGCCTCCCACATGGGAGGTCCCAGGTTTGGTTCCCGGTGCCTCCTGAAACAGCAAAACAACAACAAAAAAGGTAGCTACTTTTATTATTTCTTCTTTGTTTATAGATAAGGAACATGAGGCATAAATACGTTAAGTGGTTCACCCAAGACCAGGAAGGTAGGATAAAATGGAACCATGCTTCAGACCCAGGCAGTCCCCTTAGCCACTCTGCTGAGACTAAGCTATGCATCTTCTCCTCAGGATGCTTAATTTCTCTGAGCGTCAATTCTTTTCATCTAGAAAATGAAATAGTATCCATTTTCTTTAGTCCCTAAAATAAAGTAGTATCTATTTTATGTGGTTACTCTAAGGATTGAGCAAGATGTTGTTTTGTTGTTAGTGATTTCTTATATTGTGGTGAAATATAAATATCAAAATCTGCCATTTTAACTTTTTATTTTCCAGGTACCAGGGATTGAACCGGGGACCTTGTATACGGGAAGCAGGTCCTCAAACCACTGATCTATGGAAGCAGACTTGGCCCAGTGGTTAGGGCGTCCGTCTACCACATGGGAGGTCCACAGTTCAAACCCCAGGCCTCCTTGACCCGTGTGCAGCTGGCCCACGCACAGTGCTGATGTGCACAAGGAGTGCCGTGCCACACAGGGGTGTCCCCCGTGTAGGGGAGCCCCACACGCAAGGAGTGCTCCCCGTAAGGAGAGCCGCCCAGAGTGAAAGAAAGTGCAGCCTGCCCAGGAATGGTGCCACACACACGGAGAGCTGACACAACAAGATGACGCAACAAAAAGAGACACAGATTCCTGTGCCGCTGACAACAGAAGGGGATAGAGAACACGCAGCAAATGGACACAGAGAACAGACAACTGGGGTGGGGTGGGGGGGAAGGAGAGAGAAATAAATAAAATAAATCTTTAAAAAAACAACAACAAAAACCACTGATCTACACCCACTCCCCAATTTTAACCATTTTAAAGTGCGCAATCCGTGACATAAATTACCTTTACAATGGTGTGTGGCCATCACCACTACCTAGTTCCAAGAAGTCTTTCGAAATTCTTTGCATAGTAGCTGCCTGGGATGCACATGCTCACTGACCGCTCCTCTGACTTTGGGACCCCTCCTCCCCTCAGGCCTCTGCACTCCTGGAAATGCTCCTCCCAGAGCACACTACTTGCTCTTCCCCCCAAACGCCCAGCTCTTCCGCTTTCCTGCTTCACTGCTCCTCCTCCTCCCCGACTCACCTCCAGCATCCCTTCCTTTGACAAACGCCTCTGGACCTGAGCCACCTGGAGGAACAGTTGGACTTTTTCTTCAGTGCCCCCAAAGCCTTTTTCTCTGTTCCACCATTACAGCCTCCAACATCTCAAATTGCCAGTTATTTTTATCCCTCCCTGGACTGTGAAGGGGTAGGTGCTAATGACTGCTAGTTAATGAGCAGGCAAGGGACTGATGATGGAGGAAATGGGAGGAGGCGCAAGGCGCCCCCCACCCCCCCCCACCCCCGTGGCCTCGGCTTCCTCTCCAGCCTAACCTCCCCGGGAGCAGGGGTTCTGTCTTATTCGCCATCGTAGCGGCCTGCCCAGCACATTGCTGGAACTGCAGCTCTGAGAAACTGTTCAGTAAATAAATGAGGCAATGAGCAGATCTGTGAAGCAGATACATTCAATTCAACATGTCCTTGAATTGAATCCATTCTTGTGGACGTGGACCCAATGGCAAATCGGACGTTTTGATTTAAGGTGTGACCCACCTCATGCCGGATGGGTCTTAATTTGACTACTAAAGGGAAGCAGGTTTGGCTCAACTGAGAGAGCACCCGCCTACCATATGGGAGGCCCTCCTGACCCATGTGGTAAGCTGGCCCACGTGCAGTGCTGATGTGCACAAGGAGTGCCGTGCCACGCAGGGGTGTCCCCCATGTGGGGGAGCCCCACATGCAAGAAGTGCACCCCATAAGGAGAGCCGCCCTGCATGAAAAAAGCGCAGCTTGCCAAGGAGTGGCGCCGCACACATGGAGAGTTGACACAGCAAGATGATGCAACAAAAAAAGAGACACAGATTCCCAGTGGCGTTGACAAGAATATAAGCTGACACAGAAGAACACACAGCAGCAAATGGACAGAGAGAGCAGACAACTGGGGGAGAAGGGGAGAGAAATAAATAAAAAATAAATCTTAAAAAATTTGATGACTAAAATCCTTTAAAAGAGAATGAAATTCAGGCAAAGAGAAAGAAAGCCAGGGAAGCAAGCAGCTGCCAGCTTCTTCAGGGAGGGCCCAGCAGACCGGGCTGTGGGCCTTGCCGAGGGGCGGAGGAGCCGAGACCCCCCGGCAGCCAGGGAAGAAGGCATCGCCTCGGTGATGCTCCTTTAGACATTTTCCCAGACTTTAATCATAAGCGAATAAATTCCCATTGTTGAAGCCAAACCATTTCATGGCATTTGCTGTGAGTCGCCTAGGACACTAAAACGCTGACCGAAGAGCTCAGTGGTTGAGCATCTGCTTCATATATACAAGGTCCCAGGTTCAATCCCCTGTACCTCTTAAAAAACAAAAAACATCCTTTGCAACATACTAGGATAAAAACAAGTTACTTAAAACGCTGACCGAGATGGGAATGCTTCGCCATCAGGTGTCCTGCCTTGGAAGTGAGGACACAGGAAGGGTTAAGAGAATAGACTCTGGAGCCAGCTCTGCCACTTACCAATGGCATGACCTTGGGCAAGTTATTTTCTTTTTCTGTGCTTTGGTTTCCCCACCTGGGAACTAGTACCTACCACCGAGGATATTGTGAGCATTAAACGAGTTCACATAGAGAGCGCATTTCAAATAGTGCCGGGGCACAAAGACCATGTTAGCTCTTTCTCCACCATACGTCAAATCCCATTATGGAAAAGATTCCTTTGCATGGGGGCATCCTTGCTAGTACTGCCACATCCCCAAGTCTCCCAGCTTCTGGGATCACCCCTCCCTATAGTATCCAAATCAAAGGGCACCCCCAATTCTACCGTGCACCCTCCCCAGTATTTCCAAGTGATCCTGGGATGGAGTCAGGCTGGGTTCTCCTGGTCTCCCCCACCCAGTCCTCTCTCTGCTCCCCTGCTGTCTTGCTTCCCATGACTGCCCTCCAGACTCAGCTCCACGTTCACCACGTGACCTCAGCCTCATTTCCCAGAGCACCTCTGACACAGGCTGCTGAATGTGACAGATCTTTACTAGGGTGCGGGGCTAACAGAAAGGCATTATGCCGAACATTCAGAATAACTAAAAATCACAGGTTAATTATTTCTGCCCATCCCCACCTCAAGGAACTTCTCTCCCCTCAGCCTTCATCCCCACGGCCCCCCCCCCCATCCTCTCTGGGGTCTGCTCCAACACTGCCATCCTGACCTACTGCTCCCAGTACTCTTCCATCCCCTGGGCCCTTACAAAACGTTTTGCCATCAGGCAAACAGAAATTTTATGTTTATTCGGCAGAGCTATTTAGCTCTGCTTTATCTCAACGACTGTCATAACAGTCTAGGTGCTTTGCATAAATAAAAAGGCTAGCCCCCCTGTATTATTAGTCAGGGTTCTCTAGGGAAACAGAATCAACAGGAGATATCTGTCAATAGCATGTGATTTTATAAGCGGCTCTCACATGACCGTGGGGCTGCACAAGTCCAGGTTCCGCAGGCAGGCTGCAACCAGGGGCTCTGATGAAAGTCCAGTGAAAGTCCTTGATGAGTTCCTGGGAGACATCGGCTGTCCAAAGACGAGCTGGTAAATTCTCTCTGAACGCTGAAATCACTTCCACTTTTAAGGCATTCAACTGATTGGAAAGAATATCACTCACTGCTGATGGTAATCTCTCTAGTTGACTGTAGATGTCATCTATGATGTAAACTCACTGATGACTAAAGTCCATAAATGCCCTCGTATTGCAATTAGCCCAGTGCTTATTTGACCAAACAACTGGGCACAATTACTTGGCCAAGTAGACACATTAGCCTAACCATCATACACACCCCTATTTTTTTTCCTTAAAGAAGACCCATCTACTCTCATTTCTTCCCAAAAGAGCAGAGGAGCAGCTCTGTTAACAGGTCCCAAACCACATATTTGGCCAGGGATCCCTGATTCTCTCTGCTCAAGTTGCTCCTGCTTTTCCTGCCCCTTCTTCTCTTGGTTCCTTTTTATTCCACTAAAAGGAATACAAATCAACAAATATCTTTGAAGGGCTATTTGGTACTCAGCCAAATACTAATGGGGAGATAAATGTATTCCTGGGTTGTGGATAACCAATAAGAGAAGTAAGACAAGTATGCATAGGTATCCTACTTTGAGTCTTTTATGGACCCTGACAATTATGTTCTCAAGCTAACCTGTTCCTGAGCATATAAGCCTATTGTGTGTGGGACCTTTTGCTTAGAGTCAGTTAAGGGCCTTTGATTAGATTGTAGGACCCAGGGTGGAGTCTTATATATAAAGGAAGGACTGAATGGAGAGCACAGAGAAAGAGAGCTGCCATTTTTACCCTGCCATGGGAGAGAGGACTTCGGGATCACCTATAGTCACAGAAGGACAGAGAAATGCCAAAAGGCTGAGAGAGAGGCTGGAGGCTGGAATCAGAGGAGCAGCCTGAGTTGGAAGAGATGAGGACTGGGACAGATAAGCCATATGCCTGACTACCCACAGCTGAGCTCCAGGAGAAAGCGAGCCTAAAAGAGAAGGCAGAGTCTAGCCGCCATTTTCCCTTGCCAAGTGGCAGGAGTCCAGGATCTGCCAGCAGCCAACTTTTGGTGAGACAGCATCTCTGATGATGCCTTGATTTAGACATTTTCAAAGCTTTGGAAATGTAAGCTTTTACCCCCAATGAATTCCCATTATAAAAGCCAATCCATTTCTGGTTTTTGCATTGGCAGCCATTAACAAACTAAAACAATGTGTATGCACCTATATATACAATTCAAAACAGAGTAGCATCTCAGCGAAAAGAAATTACCTTAAAATACTAGGCAAGGGAGAATAGGAGAGATTACATGCAGCTGGATAAATAAGAGATGATTTCTTGAGTTGGGACAAGAAATTGAGGTAGGATTTTTGCAATTAGAAAGGCTAAAAATGTGTGGCCCTGGGCTGGTCCCTCTTAGGCCTCTAAGAAATATTTCTTGAGTAAATGAATAACAAAGCAAACCTTCTCCCTGGAGAGAAAAGCTTACCGCTTTGGAATGTTTTAAGCAGATATTTTCGTTCTCAGTATTTTTGCTTTTTTTTAAAGATCTTAAAAGCACTTATTCAAATTCCATAGCATATAGTCAATAACCATTCCCCCAAATGTATTATATTTTCTACATAAAATGTCATGTCAGTTACCGGACATTGTATGTCCTCCCATGGCCCACTGGGTGGACTGTGGGAGAGTGTGGGGTATGATGTGGACCATTGACCATGAGGTGCAGCGGTGCTCAGAGATGTATTCACCAAATGCAATAATGTCTCATGATGATTGAGGAGGTTGTTGTTATGGGGGGAGGAGTGATGAGGGGGGTGGGGTATATGGGGACCTCATATTTTTTAATGTAACATTAAAAAAATAAATAAAGACAAAAAAATAAAAAATAAAATGTCATCTCTTCCAACATTCACTGACCTACTACTACCATACTTCTGCCACTGTGCTAAGGGGTGGGGTTGGTTGGAGAGATGAAACATGATTTCATTTGGTGAGGAAGACAGACCACTCAACAGAAGACCACACAAACCTGCGCTTGATAGACCAGCGCTTTTTCAAACATTAGCATGCATCAAAATCGTCTGCAGGACTTGTTAAATCATAGACTGAGGGGCCCTACCCCCAGGTTTTGATTCAGGAGATCTGGGTGAAGCGCAATAATTTGCGTTACTAACAAGTTCCCAGATGATGTGCCTATTTCTGGTCCCAGGAACATAGTTTGAGGACCACCGTTTGAGATGGCCTTAGAGGAAACACACTCCTGCAACCACACACATACGTTGTAAATCAGTAACTGAATCCCAGGGGAATCTTTAAAAGCTACTCTTGCCCACCCTTTCCACCAGGTGGCAGCAGTGAGCCACTGATTTGGATGGGTGGGTGAAATTGGAAAACAAGCTATCACCGGTAAACAGTTCATGTGTAACATTTTTAAAAAGGCAATGTGTAGCAATCGCTAACAACCACCAAGTGCTTACTACATGGTCAAGCAATTCTGAGTGTTTTATGTGCAATAGCTCATTTAATTCACATACGGTCCCACTTTATAGATGAGGAAGACAAGGAAGAGGTAGGTCAAGGGACTTGCCTGAAGGCACTCAGTAAAACTGCGGGGGGAGGGGAGCATGGTGGTGCAACTATTTGAACCCAGGTAGTCAGATTTGAAAGTTGTCCTTCTAAACTCCGGTACACTACAGGAATATGTATGGAATTTCAAAGCAAGAATGAGTTGCCTTTCTGTAAGAAACAAAGATTGTTTAGTTTTCACATAAAGGAAGAAAATATTGATTAATGTAACCTGGCAGCCTACTGTCTCCCACTCCCGGGTTAAACAGCAACAAAGGAAACCAGCTTAAATTGGATAGGTTTGAGGTCGAGTAGAGGAAACAGCGAAATCATGCCAATACCTGAGAGTTTTTCCAGTCCTTTCTCTTTAGCATAACATTCTTCACCTACTTGACTGCAGTGAAGCCCAACGCCCAAGTCAAACATGACAGCAAGGTCATGGTGGGAAAAAATGTCCTCCACATTAGGCTGACATTTCCCCAACATCACGACACACCGCAGCTCAAGGGAAAATCGAAGATCACCAAAGAAAGCATCACCTTCATGGACAAAGGGGCAAGGAAAGTGGAATGAGCTCATGAAAAAAGCAATGAATGCCCACATCTCCTCAAAAAAGGAATTATTGTCATAAAATACAGAACTTCCTCAGGCAGATGTCTCAAATGAACAGCTTCCAGTAGACTGCTACAGAGTGCTCTTATATGTGTCCAGGGTGGAAATGAATTAGAGCATTTAATAAGCGCCCAACTTCCACTTTGGCAAATGCACTTACTCTCCAGCCAAAAGTATACAGTATAACACTGAGCACACTTCTGGCTAACAGGACTGAAATCATTTAGGTCCTGCCTAAAATGCCCCTCTAATCCTTTGCAAGAAGTTGATCGCTTCAAGGACAGTAAATGTGGGTACATAGGCCAATTCCGACTGCAGCCAACGTCATCGCGGCTATGGTGAATGCAGTCACAGTCCTGCAGTCCCTTGATGAATGTTTTCTAATTTGTCAGGCACTTTTGCACGTAATCACTGTAAATATGTATCGCATTACCTAGCAGCCAAAGAATGTCCACCATAACACCACAGCCGCTGAACTTGAGCTGTGGATATGTTTTCCATCCCCGTCTATTGAACTAATGAGTTTGTTTTATGAGAAAATTCCAGAACCCTCCTTTATAACTCAGTACAACCTCAAAAGAGTCTCTCCATCCACATAGTACAAAGTTGTTCGTGTATTTGAGTCCTAGTTTCAGAGGCACAGCTCCAGCCTAGAGTCGAATCCCCCAGTTTCTCATCCCATAACTGCCAGGCACGGACCCAACGTGGTGGGAGAACTCCACGTTCTCCTTCATTTAGAGCCGAATACCTGTTCAGGATTTGTTCCCACATCACAGACCCAGGTGAGCTGGCAGGGTCTGAGCCCCTGCCCTTGCTTCCAGGCTTGTATCTGCTGTGTGAAATGATGTCCGACCCTACTGGCTTCCTGGATTTTAGTGTAGGCAGTACTGTTCCATAGGAAGAGGAGCATAAAATCCGGAACCAGACAAATGTGTTTTCAAATCCAGCTCCAATTGCCACCAAGCACCCAACTTTGGACAATGTAACCACTCAGAACCTCAGATCTTCATTTGTGAATGGAGAACATAACCCCTCTGAACTGATGTAAGGTCTAAAAATGACTATGCATGTCATTTTGTTGAAACTAAAGAAAGCAAAGGCCAGTATTACTAATGCTCCTCTCTACCAGTGTGGACTTTCATAGGAACTTACACTTTCCTTCTCAAATAAGGAGCAAGGACTACGCACTCTTCTTGAAAAAAGTGAGGCTTAGGTCTCATGTGTGCAAAGTGACTTCAGCTTCACATTTCTGAACTCTTGATCTATGAATCACTTTACCCAAATCATCTTGATCAACCAGTAATCACCCATTAGGATTTTGAATGACATTACCTTCTTTGGCAAAAAAATAGTTTTTATACATATGGAAACTCTACTTGATTTTGTACCCAAACCACACTCCATACCACAAGCCAATAAAACTACGTGTAGGAGAGGCATAAATACTATTACGGGCACTTAATTTCTTTCCAGTTGAAGGGATCACAGCTAATATAATGATACTGGTTAGGCCTCCTTCCCCAGTAGAACCCGTGGATCAACCTGGACTAGGATTCAAACAGATCATGGAAAACCCAGGGGCCCATGTTCGATTTCTCTCACATTTAGAAAACAAAATGACCAGATGCTTATCGAGGTTCTTCCAAGGCAATATGAGTATGAAGGTGTCCAGTGCATTAATTAAACTGTTTAGCCTTGTATGTTCTTCTTTTTGCTTTTGTCTTTGATGCTATCTGGATTGGAGACTAGATTTTGACATGCTTTATAGAAAAGAGTAGAAATAGAGACATGAATTTTTAAAAATTCTTTGCCAAGTGTCTCAGTTTGCAGGGGTGTCTATGACAAACAGCACCAAATGGGTGGATTAACAACAGGAATTTATTGTCTCAGGGTTTGGGAGGCTAGCAGCCCAACATCAAGGTATTGGCAAAACTGACTTTCTTCTCATGTCTGTGGCACTCCAGTAGTCCATCACATGGCAATGTCTCTCTCCTTCTGTCTGATCAGCTGGTTTCGCTGACTTCTGGCTTCTGCTTCCACGTCCATTTTCCTTGACTTATGAGAACTGCAGCTATATTGCATTAAGGCCATCCCTCACTTTAACTCACGGCATCATCAAAGATCCCATTTACAAATGGATTTACACCACAAGAACGTGGATCGAGATTTGAGCATGTCTTTTGTGGGGTTCATGATTGAATTCCTAACACCAAGACTGAGCATTCTTCAACCTATAAATTCCTGACTTTCATACCTACAGCACAAATAAAAAGTTCAAGGTAATTTTTTTGTTTGTTTTTATTTTTGCTTCAATTAGAGAGCCAAGATCTCAGAGTAATAGTTACTTCAGTTTAACTTCTCATATCAGTTATTGTGGTTATTAGCAATGGCTTATTTGAAACTATTTTTGCAGCCAGTGTTAATGATGTAAAATTATTGGTAATTAAACAAATGCTTGTAGATAAACCTAGAATTCCTCAATAATTTACAAAGTTTTCTAGGAAAGTGCTCTCATGGGATTAAAGAACCGTGAGTCCGTGAAGACAATGATTCTTCTCATGGGATTATTTAAGGTCTGGAAAAAAATTCCAAGCCCTTGTGACATGTTTCCCAGGAAGGAACTGTGCGTAGAGTATCTCCAAACAGGGTGAGAGTGGGATTCCAACTCATCAAGCCTCAGATCATTGACCGCATTTTTTACCAGAGGTCTCCACTCAAACACCACTTCTATCACATTTCATATATTTTTTAATATATTGTTTTTAGAGAAGTTGTGAGCTTACAAAGCAATCATGCATAATATGCAGAATTCCCATACAACTCCCCTCCATCAACACCTTACATTGTTGTGGAACATTTGTTACACTTATGAAAGACCATAATCAGACTATTACCACTAACTATGGTCCATAGTGTACTTTTGGTGTAATTTTTCCATGCGCCATATGATTAACACCACATTTTAGTACTAGATATTTGTCGTAATTCAGGGAAAACACTCTCACATTTGTACTGTTAACTACAGGCCATCTCCCACCACATGGGTCACTATGTTATACAGTCTCTTGCGTGCATAATCATCAAAAGTTTACACTCAGTGGCTCTCACTTTCATCAGAATTGTGCACTCAACATTTCCCATATCTTTATTTAATTTTTTAAGATTTATTTTATTTCTCTCCCCTTTCCCTGTCTGCTCTCTGTGTCCATTCACTGTGTGTTCTTCTGCCTCTGCCTGCATTGTCAGCGGCACTGGGAATCCGTGTCTCTTTGTTGTTGCGTCATCTTGCTGCATCGACTCTCTGACTCTCCGTGTGTGTGGCACCACTCCTGGGTGGGCTGTGCTTTTATCACACGGGGCAGCTCCCCTTGAGTGGCGCACTCCTTGTGCGGGGGGCTCCCCTATGCGGGGGGCGCCCCTGATTGGCAGGGCATTCCTTGCCTGCATCAGTACTGCACGTGGGCCAGCTCACCACACCGGCCAGGAGGCCCTGGAGACTGAACCCTGGACCCTCCAGGTGGATGACGGAGGCTCTATCAGTTGAGCTGCGTCCGCTTCCCTCCCCTATCTTTATTTTATGTTTTTTTCCTCCCCTATCTTTAGACACTCTTGGTTTCTTAGTTTTACTCCTTCTCCACCCCATTTTCCTCTTTTTGGTCCTTTTACCCACCCCATGAGCCAGGCTGCCCTACTTGGGGACAGTGGCTTGGTCAGTCCCCTCCCCCTGGTGACCTCGCTCTCGATTACCTTGTTCAGACCTGGTTACTGTGGGATGAAGTCCTGGCTTGGGGGCAGCCAGAGGCTCCTCGGGGGTCTCTCAGTTGTGAGTCTACTCTGCTAGCAACAGCCATTGGTCACGTGACCAGACTGAAGGGCCCGCTCAGGACACGCTCACGTGCCCGTGCCCAGCTGCGCTGGGGGAGTCGGGTCCCTCCTGCCTCTCCCCTGGCTGCCTTCCCACCTCGCTCACCCCCAGGCCCCACTCCCCTCTCTGAGACAGCAGTGCATTGTGGGAGGAAGGCTGGGGGACCCAGGCAGTCAGTGCTATAACTCAGGGGGGCTGTCTCCTCTGTTTTGTTCTTCTTTCCTGCCTCTCTGTCCCCAGACTTTCCACATTCCCCATTCTATCCCCAGAATCATCACTTGCTTCATGCTGTTGGAAGGGTCCCAGGGGGTTAAGTTACTGCGAGAAAGAGTTGGACTCCCTCACCTCCCTGCCAGCTCGGCTGCAACTGCTGACTTAGTGTGATGAATAACTAGTAACTACAACAACAGCATCGTTGTTCTGAGTCTGTGTATCAAGCACTGCGCTGTTTGCTTCACATGCATTTTTTTTTTCATTGCACCCGGTAGGACCAATGATTACACCCATTTTACAGTTGAGAAAACAGAGTCAGAGAAATCAGGTGATTGACTCAAGATCCCATAACAAATAGGTGTCAGAATCTGGGTTTAAGCCAGTGTCTATCTGACACAAAAGCCTGAGTGTAAATCCCTCATCATGGGGAAGGGGGAGGAGGGTCCCGGGCTGACTTACTTGATAGTGCTCCCCTGCCTTCCCCTAGCAGCTTCTCAGTCCACAGCCAGCTCTGAAGGAGGACAGCTGCGAAGGAGGAAACCACCCCAGAAATCACCAAAGTTGGCCGTGCCTCCTGCAGCCTCTCCCTGTTCTAGACGGCTCAGACATGTCGGCGTGCCTGGTTGTTTGAGAGCAAAAGCGATTCCTTATTCCTCTCCAAGGACTCTTCCAAAGATGCACAGTCAGGTGCCCAGGAATCATTCGTTACGGAAATGCCAATTCATAATCGTGCAGCCCCCACCGCTGGGGGAGGCATGCGCAGTCCTGGCCGGGGCAGAGATGGGCGTTGTGACATCAGGTGTGTGTTTCTGTGATGCTCTTACTGTTTTCATAGGAATATACTCCTTTAGATAGGGCAGATTTTGCTCGTTTGGCTTCCCTTTCCCTGCGCTTTCCGCCCGGCGCTGAGTTGTTTCGCCCTGGCCGCCACCCTCATCTCCAGCACACCCCTCTGCTGCATCTCAGAGGCCCCCACATGTGCAGACAGGCCCAGAACCCACGGCCCACTCCCACGCGAGCAGCTCTCCCGGGTGTGTGGGTCCTGACAGTGTAAGGAGGGGGTCAGGGGGAGTGTGCAAACTTCTCTCCAGACTGTGGGCCAGTAAACCTGATTTCCCTTCCTTGTGCCTAATTGGATAAGAACTGCCAATAAACCCGAAGCCCTGGCTGGGAGAGTAAAGGGACATAGGAAGTTATCCTTGCAAAAGGTCACCTGTGAAAAGGGGAAATTGGTCATCATGAACTTGGTGTTGCCTGAAAATTGTCCAGGTAGGATAAATCCTCATGGAAGGACCTGACTTTTGTCAACAGATCCACGAGGAGGACAGACTCTGAGGCCACCCTAGGGGCAGGCTGACTTCTAACACTCGTTGGCCTAGAGCAGGAGCACAAACACGACAGTGGCCTGTGGCCTTCTCCTTCCTCGCTGGCTTGGGACACCTGGTGATGTCCTCTGGGCACAAGGGTGTCCTCCTCAGCCCATCACCAAGGAACACCAAGAACTGTCCCCACCAGCTACCAGCTGTCCCTTGGGTCTAGGGGCACAGGCTCAGGCCCCAGAAGTGGGCTTAGGGTCTTTCAGGGAGGGAATCCCAGGGTTCTTAGCACATGGGGGTGAAAGTGGTTCCCAGCTGGGCACATCCCCTTGACCCTGTGGTCAACTCACCTCTTGAAGAATGATGCAGCCTGGGGTGAGCCAGGGTATTGGCCTATAAAGGGCAGGCGCCGAGCCCAGTTGCCCAGTGTGCGGCAGTGTCTGGAGAGAGGATGTGAGAGCACAGATCACCCAGGTCCTGACTGCCTTCCTTTACTGGGCATTACAAGTCAAAAGCCAAAGAGTGAGAGCCAACCCCTTACCAAATTACTCACATGTATCTATTCTATATGGATGGGCGTGCCTGGGTTAATTCAAAGACTAGTCCATTTTTTTTAAGGTCAAGTCCTTATTTATCCAGTAATAGATCCATTCATTTATTAGGTATACTTTCAAAATTGCAAGCCAGTTTCCTGCTTGATAAACTGTGGGATGCATAAATTGCAAGCTTTTTATGCCCCCTAGAGTACAGGTTGGTGAGTTACATTTTAGGAACAGCCATTCCTAAATCACGTGCTCTATATTGTTAGGAATATAAAAGCATACAAAGCTTATGTATGTTTTATATTGACTTTGGCTCTGTAACCAGAATTTGATTATGTGTATGCTATATGATGTTTATGATAGGAAGTAGTTCATGAAGATGCACACAAATTCATGTACTTGAGTTCTGTTTTTCATTTCTAGAAAAATAGAACAGGTATACATTCGAATTTCTTCCTCTTAAAACCTTGATGCTATTCCAGGATTATCTGAAACTGCCCCCACTCTAAAAAATAGAAATATAATTATAGGCAGATTGCTTAATTTCATTATCATGAACTAGAAGACAACAGATAAATTAATTAGTTCTTCTAAAGTCAAAGCCAGGAAGTGGATTTGGCTCAACTGATAGGGCATCCACCTACCACATGGGAGGTCCATGGTTCCAACCCCAGGCCTCCTTGACCCGTGTGAAGCTGGCCCACACGCAGTCCTGATGTGCTATGAGTGCCCTGCCATGCAGGGGTGTGCCCCGCGTAGAGGAGCCCCACGCGCAAGGAGTGCCCCCCATAAGGAGAGCTGCCCCACATGAAAAAAAAAAAGTGCAGCCCACCCAGGAGTGGTGCCGCACACAGAGAGCTGATGCAGCAAGATGATGCAACAAAAAGAAACACAGATTCCCGGTGCCACTGACAAGACCACAAGCAGACACAGAGGACACACAGTGAATGGACACAGAGAGTAGACAACTGGAGGGTGGAGGGGAAAGGGGAGAGAAATAAATTTTTTTAAAAATCTTAAAAAAAAAAATACGGATTCCTAATCCCCATACCCTGATTTGGCAGCCCAAGGAGGGGTGGCAGGAGGCTGGACATTTGCCTTTATACCGTGCTTCCTAGATGATGCTCTTGTAGGGAGTGTGGGGGTATCCATTAGAATCATAGATGAGGCCCACGACGGTTGGGGAGTTGCCCAAGGTCACGTGGTTTATGGCAGGTCTAGGATTGGAGCCCAGGTGCCTTCCCACTCCATCCAGTGTTCTCATCACTATTCATGTTGTCAGAGCCAAACATGAAGTACTAGAACATTTTTTTTAATTAATTTATTTATTCCCCCCCCCTCCCTTCTCTTCCTCCTGCCCTGCTGTTTTTGCTATCTGCCTTGTCTTCTCATTTTCCCTCCTCTAGGATTCACTGGGATTTGATCCTGCAGACTGCTGATGTGGAGAGAGGTTCCCTGTCAATTGCGCCACCTCAGCTCCTGGTTTCTCTTGTGCTTCACCTTGACTCTCCCCTTGTCTCTCTTTTGATGCGTCATCATCTTGCTGCATGACTCATTTGTGCAGGCACTGGCTCACCATGCAGGCACTCGCATGGGCACTGGCTGGCCGTGCAGGCATGGTTTCTCTTCTTCCTTTTCACCAGGAGGCCCAGGGATCAAACCCAGGTCTTCCTGTATGGTAGGCAGAGGCCTTATCATTTGAGCTACTTCCACTTCCCTAAAACATTACTTTTAACAATAGAATAGCGTATGTCACTAGAAGAAAAGCTAAAGGATGATACATGGGATTGTACAGTATAGACGATGAGTGTGGTTAATAGTGAAAATATAAGAATGTTCTTCCATGAGTCAGAACAGGTTTACATTACTATTACAAGATGTTAATACTCAGGTGGTATTTGAGCTAAAATGCACGGAAAGCAAACTATGGACTGTAGTGAATAGCAATATATGAATATTTTTTCATCAGTTGTAGAAATAAAGAGAGACTTATCCTAAGTGACAGAAACCAGACACAAAATACTACATACTCTTTGGCTCCATTTGTATAAATTGTAAATACAAATAAAGTTATAGAGATGGAATTAAATTCATGGGTACATATGGTAAGGGGAGGATAAAAAGATTGAGAGGAGACTGCTAAGGGTTGGAGGGGGTTCTTTTTTGGAGTAATGAAAATTCTCTAATATTGATTGTAGTGATGAATGCACAACTCTATTATTATATCAAAAGCCATTGAATGTACACTTTAGATGGATTGTATGGTATGTGAACATAGCTCAATAAAATTGCTTTAAAAAAAAGAATATTGGAAAGCAAGACAATTTGGGTTGTACAGTTCTACACTACCATACTAAGCACATGACTTTTTTTTATTAGAGAAGTTGTGGATTTACTCAAAGCTTATGCACAAAATACAGAGTTTCCATTTACCTGCCCCCATTTTTAACATTGTACATTAATGTGGTAACTTTGTTACAACTGATGAGAGAATATTATAATATGCTATTAGCTATAGTTCATAGTTTACATTCGGCTTCAGGGTACTGTGTTCAGTACATTAGGCTTCATAGTACTGTGTTCGGTACTATAATTTTTTATTAATTTTTTTTTTTTTGAGGTACCAGGGCCAGGGATTGAATCCAAGACCTCCTATGTGGGAAGCCAGGGCTCAACCACTGAACTACACCACCTCCCCTGACTGGTTTTTCATTTGTCATTTTGTTTTGTTTTTAGGAGGTACTAGGGCTTGAACTTGGGACCTCGTACATGGAAAGCAAGCACTCAACCACTTGATCTATATCCACTCCCCCTCAGCACCTTCTTAACTGCGTATCCTCCTATGCAATATTTTTCAAATATACCCAATGGTAAAAGTCTTTTACCATTAGTTAAAAATATGGTTTGTAAACTTTGGATGAACTGTATGCTTTATTAATATGTATCAATAAAATTGTTTTGTTTAAAAAATAAAACTAAATGCCCACCAATAAGGAGCAACTTACATAAATTATAGTGTACATTTGCAATTGAACTATGTCTGCAACATACTGCAATTGAACTATATCTATTACATATTGCTGAATAAAGAAATTTACCAAAAATAAAAATAAAAAAGTTTTCCAAGTGTCTCCACTGGAGCATTGGACTCAGTAGTGTTGGGATTGGGCCAGGTGATTCTTACCTACAGGGAAGTTGAAAAACACTTCTATAATGACAAACAGCCTCTTCGTTGACCTCTCTGCCTCTACTCCCTTCCCTGATCCACCTGGCACTCGGCATGCCAGCTTTTCCAAAACCTCAGCTCTAGTGGCATCATTAATACTTTCAATGGTTGCATGGTTTGCAGCGCCTACTCCCTACCTTGGTGTATTAGCTTCTTGGGGTTCCCATAACACGACCACAGACTCAACCTGGGTGGCTTAAAACAACAGGAATTGGTTCTCCCATGGTTCTGGAGGCCAGAAGCCTGGAACTAAGATGGCGGCAGGTTGGTTCCTTCCAGAGTCTCTGAGAGGAACTGGTTCCGCTTTCCAGTCAGTGCTGGCAATCCTTGCTGACTTGGCTTGTCGACTATACCACTCAGCCTCCACTGCCACCTCACCTGCTCTATGTATCTCTTTCTTCTCTTCTATCCTATAAGGAAATTGGTCCTTGGATGAGGGACCCACACACGCTATCCAGGATGATCTCATCTCAAGTGCCTTACCCAATTACATCTGGAAAGAAACTTGTTTTCCGCACTGAGGTCACGTTCACAGGTCCCGAATGTGAGGATTGGACATAACCCTATTGGGGCCACTACCGAATCCACCACACCTGGCATTCAGCACCTCCAGTTCCTCACACCAGCCTGCCTTCAAACCTCTTCTCCTAGGTTTCCCCTTCAGAACACTGTTTACAGCTCCCATGTATGAGCAGCTCTTCCATCTCAGGTCCTGAAGAACTGTGCCAAACTCCCTACACATTTATTTGCCCATCTTTTTTTTTCATTTTTTTCTTTATTTTTTTAAATATTATATTCAAAAAATATGAGGTCCCCATATAACCCCCACCCCACCCACCACCCCTCCCACATCAACAAACTCTTCCATCATTGTGGCACATCCACTGCACCCGGTGAATACGTTCTGGAGAACTGCTGCAGCACATCGACAGTGGTCCACCTTTGTAGTCCACACATTCTCCCAGTCCAGCCAGTGGTTATTTGCCCATCTTTGGGAAAATCCTTGTGTGTGTCTACTTACCCCTATTTGATCCATGAGGATGTGGCAATCCAGAGAAACTAAGTACCTTTCAAAGGTCACACAGCTGACAAATGGTGACATTTGGTTTTGAATCCAGTTTTTCCTGACCCCCAAATGTTCATGATTTTCCTCTCCCAGACAAGCCTAGGTGCTTGTGATCTTCCTGGCATCCCCTCCACTTTTCTGTCTCATACTATTCCCTCTGCTTTTTGACCCAACTCTACTCATCCTTCAAGATCCAAGCTATCTTCCCAATGAACCCTCACTTCCCACCCAGCTCCCAGAGAGCTAGCTCTCCTTTGGGCTCTCAAAGTGGATTTTCTCTGCTTCCCGTAACTGCCTTTTCCCCGAGCTCTTTTGGGGGTTTGGATGCATGTTATATTTCCCCTACTGGACTTTGAGGGCAAGGACTGGCCCATCTTTCTTTGACTTCCCCCGAGGACCCATCCTCTCTTCAGAACGTCAAGAGTTCTCCAAATGGAGTTGAAAATTGGTAGCAGTACATGGAATACTAAACTATGTTAAAGGTTTTTGATTTGGGGGGGCAGGAAAAAAATTTATACCTATATTAAATTACTTTGAGGCACAGCCCCTGCCTGCATGAATTCTCACTTGGTCTTGGCCTATGTTTCACAACGCAATTCTTAAATAACGTGGTTGGCTTTAGCTAACCTTGCAATTGAGATGCCCAATAAAATTTAATTTTTCCTCCGAAAATCCTGGTGGCAAACTTGTGGAACTCGTTCTGTTTCTCACTGGTGAGAAACTGAGCTACCAACACTGGCCTGGAAGCATGCAAAGCAGTCGCCTTTCCTTCCTGCCATGGCCTGTTGACACCCTCGCTTCGTTAAATGCTGCCCCCTGCTGGCTAGATTCTTACTCGTCGCCCATTGTGCTCAGTGGACATGATCCAACTCCCCCAGGTCAAGTATTTTACTTAAGGTTAGTTCGCAGGTGCTTCAGGTGAACCCACATAGAACCACATCAGTCAGGTATGCTTCCGTCTAGTGGCTGGGATTCGAAGCAATGGACGAGACTTTGTATTTGTGATTGAGAGAGAAGACACTCAGCCACTCAGCTTCTGACCTTAAACTAACATACCGGCCTATTAAAGATTAACCCACACTCTTAAAAACATCCTTGGCAATGGTTAAGAATAACAAGAAAAAATAATTCCAGATGAAATCCTAAAATACTGGAGTGCAAGGGCTTTTCCGGAACCTCTGCTACATTGGACGGCTTCGACCTCCTCCGCTAAGTGGCATGAGGCAGGCAAAGAGCAAAGCAGGACCGTGGATTGTAAATCCCTGTCCGTGAATGACCTCTTTTGATACATCCACCCTGTCATCTGTGATAAGGAAACAACGATCGAAGACAGAAATTGGCTTCCCTAAGTCTCACAGCAGGTGCTAGAAAATGCTGAGCAAAGAGAATCTTCTCACTATCCAGCCTTTCTTCTCATTTCTGCTGCCTAGTAACTGTCATTTTTAAAGGGTGTGATACAGGGGTGACAGTTCTTCCCATCCAGAAAGATCCAAAATTGACCAGGAAAGCTGCAGACCTCAGGAACTCTGTTCCTGAGACCTTATGGAAATCACTGCCAGCAGACATGCACCACGTAGGACAAGCTTGCCATCCTTCAAAATGAAGGTTTATGGATATTTTCTTAGAATAGGAATGTTAGGTTCAATGTAGAATTGGTAAATTCCAGCAAAATTTTTAAAAATTTACACAAGATAACCACCAGTGTTCTTTCGGTATTTTTCTAGATATGATACTATATACTTTTTTCTATTCAGTTTACTAGGGTTGCTGTAACAAAGTGCCACAAACTGGGTGGCTTTCAACAGAAACGTGTCTGACGTTCTAGAGGATAGACACTTGAAACCTCCCTGTCCACAGATCTTCTCCATTTGTCTCCTGGTGGCATCTTGCCAGCAATCCGTGGTATTCTCCCACCTGTGTCTAGTCTTATATTGGCACCAATCACTAGGTTCAAAGCCCACCCTGCTCCACTGTAACCTCATTCTTCCTCACCAAATTCCACCTCTAAAGATCCTTTAAGAAAGAGGGTCCCATTTTGAGCTGCTGGGGATTAGGACTTGATGTTTTTTCAGGGTGGGCTATCTTTAGTTCATCAGATATCCTTTAAGTACCAGACTAGTTGACTCAAGAATTTCTCATCCCACCAGTTTAAGTTCAAAATCAGGGTGCCAGCAGTCTATCACATTTCAGGGAAAGGTAAACCACCTGTCTTATCTCCTAATTTCTTCGGTTCTTAAAGGACCCAGTCATATGGGATTAAGGCCACTCAGGCCTAAGCTCACATCCACAGGACCACATCCGCCCAACACCCCTAATGAGTCCGGGAGGTATCAGTCCTGCCCTCAGCCTCCCCAAGAAGTGTTTGGAAACCACTGGAACTAAGTGATGGGGCCTTCCAGTTAGAAAGTAGGTAGAAAACGGGCATATCTTGGGGCCAGACAGAAGGTAAAAGCCTTCCACGTTGTTCATTCTACACTAAGCCAGGTTTTTAGGAAAAGGAACATCATCTCTTAGTACTAAAAGTGAGGCTACACTAGTAAGGGAGAATATTTGTTTGGAAGTTATGAAGATGTTAACTGGCCACTCTAAACTTTTTAAGATTTGTTTCTCCCCACCCCCACCCTGCAGTTTTTGCTACCTCCTGATGTGTATCCATCTTTTCTTCTCTTCTTAGGATTCAGAGATTTGATCCTGGGGATCTCTGATAGGGAGTGTCAGCTGCACCACTTCAGTTCCTGGTCTCTGCTGCGCTCACCTCCTTGTCTCCCCTTTTGTATCATTTGCTGCAACTCCTGCACGGTACTGCTTAGTGCACGGACACTGAAGCGCTTTCCCTTTTTCACCAGGAGGCACCCCATGGATGGAACCCGGGTCCTCCCGCCCTATCCCTTGAGCCACATCTGCTTCCCAATAACAACTCTTATGAACAGTTAAATAATATATTAAACTAGCTCATTTATCAGTGAATGAGTTAATAAGACTCAAATTCAGACTAAGAGGTAAACTTTCTACGTCTGGAAAAAGTGAGGGTGATTTCCCTCTTGTTCCACAGGAATAAAAATAACTCTAAAAACATGGCCAGATTCACCTTTCATCCTTTTCACCGGACATTATCCCAAAGCATTTGAAACTGTTTTTGAATTGCTGGATTTCTTCAAGTATTTTTTGCCAGTACAGCAAAATGGTATGTAATAATTCAGTGGGCAAAGCAAACAGAGCCTCAGAACTGAACCTCAAAACTTATTACTCAAGATTGGAAGAAACCAGTCATGAAGCAAGAAATCTGTTTTATTATATTATACTCCTTGTACTTAATAAGGAGTATTGTACTTGATAAGGAGGTTTGTAATTATCAGTGGTTAAAAATAAAAGGTAGAAACAAATAAGAGTGAGATGCTCTTGGGAGGATGTTAACAACTGGCACCAGCAGATGAAGCTCTTAGATGACAGCTAACTCGTAAAACGAAAATTGCCTTATTTTCTCTATTTTCTAGCTCCTTCTGTGGCCAATCTATGAGCAGCTTCATTGCCTTCGATGCCACTATGACCAGGAACATGATCCTGTTGGAAAAAAGGGAAAACAACAAAAACAACTTGTTTATTTATCCCAAGTCTTTTCCCATATTCCAAGCTCACAAAGAAAATTAATAAGAAATTCCATCACCTAAGCGATGTTACACGTAAGTTGTGTGTAGTCCAATCAAGTTGAATGGGAACACTGTTCATTACTGCAAAAGGTCTGTGGGTTTTGCAGTAAGTTTTGGTTTTCCAAGAACTCTGGATACTTTTCTCACACATACTTATATGTGAAATCACTATCAACTCTCAAGAGGCCATTATGTAACAGGAGGAAGTCCAATTTATTTTTTAACTTTTGGCATTAATACTTTAAGGGAAACTGGGGGAAAATGGAGGCACACCTCAGAATGCCCCAAGTTGCTTTAGGGCAACTTGCCAGGTTCCCCAAACCTTCATGTCTGCCAAATTTCTTAGGATGCCATTTGATCATTGCTCATTCTTCTCATGTAACACTTCCTCCTATTCCCTTGTTTTCAATTATTCTCAAAATGTTAAGATTCACTATGTACTAGAAATGAAAATTTCTAGTAAAGTAAATCTGTCATAGAGGGTAATATATAGAAAGACTGGTACACCAAAATTTTATTTTGAAATGACAATTTTCCTTAAACATCTTTTTAATTTGCTAAATTCATTTATTTTTACCATCTGAGCCAAATTTCCTTCCATAGAGAAGCTGAAAACCTAATGAGCAAATAATGAGTTGTCAAATCAAGTGCATCAATTTTAAAAGACATACTATCACCTTTATAAATTTTGATTTTCATATACCCATATTAAGGTAATGTAATAATTTTTTATAGCAACTGCAGTTTGAACTAGGTCTACTATGCCTAATATGAGCTAGAACTCTCATTGGTTTACTAAGGAAAACATTTTACTCCAACTTGCCATTTTAGGTATAAATTCTTAACTGCATTCTCCAATATCTGAATAGACCGATGTAACCCTAACCTACTTGGTTAACTTTAGTTATTAATAGGGACAAGCAGGGACCTCACCCATTGAATATCCATTCCTCGGGAAGCTTGATCAATTCTTTCAAAATGACTTCTATTGACAACATCTCTTCCAGAGGCTGTTTTCCATCCGTTTTCTTTCCAGGCAGGCATCCATTTTGTAACACCTATATGCAGTTAAAAACAGCACCTCTGAGAATAAAATGATTTCTAAAGACGCTCATCCTTAGTTTTCCAAAAATGTGTCTATTCACTCAAAAACTATTTAGCATCTCTTCTAAAGGGACAACCATGGTGGCTTTTAGAATTTTGCCAAGATACAGTCTCTATAGAAAAAGCACCAAGGTAGTAGATGAAATCAAAAGGGGGTAGAATCTCCTGCAAAGTGGGAAGGCAACTAATATTTGAGTTCTTTTGCTCTTGATTTTGCTTTCAACTTCTGTTGACATAATGCTTAAATTTTAAACCTGACCTCATAGAGTATCAGTCAAGTGATACTCTGAGGTCAAAACTCTGGAGTTTTAGCCATTTCTCTTCTCTTACTTTTTCTGGGGTGCTGAAGGGGAGGTGCATTGGGGAGATGGTGGTGGTAGTGGAGGGTTAGTGAATAATTCACGAAGGAAAAGGCATTAAAGGATGCATAGTGTGGGTTGTAGGAATGGAAAATTAACCTAAGAGTCGACAAAGTTAAAAATGTGGAGATGGAGGGACACCACAATCTACACTATCCCAAAGTAAGTGTATGTATGAATTACATAGAACTGAAAAGTCTCTAAAAGTCTAGAATGAGAATTACTTTCCTCCAACCTGGTGTATTTATCTGTGAAGTGTCATGTGTTAAGTTTTCTTATAATCCAAACCTCCTGAAGTTATTTTTTAATCCCTTTACACAAGAGGATCATAGGCGGAGAGATTTCCTATGGCTGAAAAGACATTTAAAAATATCAGCTAGAGTATAAAAATTGCTTAACACTTTCAGGAGAATAAGATGGAAATTTGCATCAACATGTATTGTTCTCTTGGCACAGGAAAACCACTTCTGGAATTTACCAAGATAGTAATTATACAAGAATACAAATAAATAGGCATATCTTACTGAATAATTATACTTCAATTATTCCCATTTTAAACAATGAAACATTGTATAAAAGGATTGGAAAACAGTTATTCAATGAAGAGAAAATGGTTCTGGTTCATCAACACAGTGGAAATACATTTCACCGAAGACTTATGCAAGTTAAGTCAGGAAACAATATGTCACTGGGGAAACAATCTCACTAACAGGAAGAGAATCCATATACTGTATACGAGTTACAAAAATAAATAATGTCTACGTTACTCTGGAAATATTACCAAAATTTCAGTGGTGAACAGGAGATACAGGATGAATAGCATCTTCATCTTATTTAGAATACAGATTCTTTACTTCCTTACTCATATGGGGTATGCCAAGGGCAGAGCCAAACTCTGGAATTAAGGATGTGGGTCCCTTCACACACACAAGCCACAAATCTTTGTCGTACTTATCTACTTATGCTAATTTGTGGCTTTCCTGAACAGTACATTCCTATCTAGCTGAATAAAACACCCCCTTATTTATAAACCGTAACTCGACTATTTTCAAGGAAACAGTTGTGAGAAACCAGAGCTATCCTCTGCCCTCCAGGACTCCTGTTAACCCCTCATTTCATCTTAGGAGCTCAAAGAATTAGATACAAGGCAAGACTAAAAAGCTCAAGAATCCTACGCTCTGGGTGTCTTCTCAGAGCTCCATCTGAGAGCTCTATCTGAGGCTGGAGTCTTTTTGGCTTAGGGATCAGACAATGGACTAAGTATGTAAGAACTTTTTTCAGCTTCCTTTCAAAGCAGCCCATGTGTCACCCATCCACACATTTCCTGAATGAAATCAGTCAACAAACCAAGTAGGTCTCAACCCCAGATCTTACCTGGCAACCTACAAACCAATCAGTCCCCTCAAGTGAAAAAGGTTACCTTCTTTGAGAAGCCTGCTGTCCGTTTTAATGATGAGTTTGTCCAGGTTTTGGCTCCTTGCTTGTTCAATTGCTCTACAGGCTGCCTATAAGAAAGGTTCCCCACATTCAAACAAAAAATTTCAATTTAATAAGATACACAGTGAGATCTGGATCTTCCCAGGCTACATACATGTAACTAACTCTGAAGATCTCATGTTTCCCATCTGTCTCCCAAATGTAGAAAGGGTGGGAAGCCTGTCAGATTTATCCCAGAATCCAGGATGTCCCTTTAAATACTGATGCCCTTAAGTGACCTCTTGTTTTCAGATCCTCAGGTGGTACGGGCTTCAGATTATGGCAAGACGTTGGGAGGCTGAGAGGAGAGATTCTGTGGTTTGGGAGGACAGGCCATGGGGTAAGATGAGAAGGCCTGTCAGCACGTAGGACTTCCTGAAGGAATTCTGTATCTTTGGAAAATATCTTCAGTCTCTCTGTGGGAGGATTATTTTACTGCTGCCCCTTTGTTATACTTTTATGGTGGAATGGATAGGTCAATCAACGATTCCTTTCATTCATTAACTTAAGAATAAGAGTGAGAACTTTTTTTTAAATATTTATTTATTATTATTATTTTTTAAAATTACATTAAAAAAAATATATGAGGTCCCATTCAACCCCACCGCCCCCGCCCCCCACTCCCCCCACAGCAACACTCTCTCCCATCATCGTGATACATCCATTGCACCTGGTAAGTTCATCTCTGAGCATCACTGCACCCCATAGTCAATGGTCCACATCATAGCCCAGACTCTCTCACGTTCCATCCAGTGGGCCCTGGGGGGATCTACAGTGTCCCGTAATTGTCCGTGAAGCACTATCCAGAACAACTCCACGTCCCGAAAACGCCTCCACATCTCATCTCTTCCTCCCGTTCCCCACACCCAGCAGCCCCCATGGCTACCGTTCCCACACCCATTCCACATTTTAAGAGTGAGAACTTCTAAAATGACAAAAATTGCTGACAGCCTATGTCGATAGCCTAAAGACAAGGTCTGGGACCTTAGGACATTATCCTGTTAATGTGGCTCAAATATAAAATCTAGAGGGAGCCCAAAGGCAAACAACATCTCAGGATGGGGATGGCAGTGTGTTGAAAGAAAATAGAAGGCTCTAGAGTGGACCAGGCTCCTGCTGCCCCTCTAAAGAAGTTCAATATTAGGAACTTAATGTAGTTTCTTAAAATGGTAGTCACAGTCTACGTCCCCTCTCAACTCTTTTGCAACCTTCCCCTAGAAACGCTAGGGCATTAATATAATCATTCTGATTTTTCCCTTTCCCAAGTACTCTGTAGGAAGAAAGTAAAATGTCAAGGGCTGTGTGTTATTAATAGGACAACTTACCTCCAGTTCAGCAGTTTGATTTGTCTGCCGTCCAGAAACTCTCTCACTGAGATTTCTGTTTGGACATTCAGCAAAAGTTGGTTAAAACTGAACTGTCTAAAAAAATTCCCATTTTGCTAATAATGTACTTCCTAAAATATCAGAACCATTTACATTTCCAGTTGTTAGCCAAATCTTTTATCATTAAATTGCCAAGAATATCATTTCCGGCATATGAAAATACAAATCGCCCTCACTATCTGCTGTTCCTCAACCCTCCAAATATATTTGGCTGGAATTTTACACCAGGGGCAATGAGATTTCCCAGGGATTATCTGAAGGAGTATGTTCTTAGATTGGGATGGCAAATTTTCAGGGAGGGGGCAGTTATTTGTAGACATTGAAATCGTTCCATCACTTTTCATGTAACTCATTTGGGAGGTAATGCCATCCATTTGTAAAGCCCACCACCAATAAGCTCTTTAGAACAGCAGAAAATTTCCTATCTATCTTTTTTCTCCATGAACTTTATTATGTATGCTCCACAGAATTCTATTAATATTTTACACTCAAAAATTTACTGACCTATCCTTATTAACTCATCAGAAATAAGTAGATAATTAACAATTTCCATAAAGCCCTTAAGTGGTATTTCTTAAGTTGAATTACCATAGATATTAGCATACAATATATTACAAATTTTGATAATTAAAAGTACAACTGTGTTGAAAAATGGTTGCCTTAATGTGCCAGAGGAAACATTTAAAAATTTTATCTGTTAAAGAGTAACATTCATTGCTGGCAAAAGAGAGGATTTAATATCAATTTTATGATCTGAATATTTTCTTTAAACTATCCATGCCCATGTTATTACGTTGGCAATCATGGATCTCCTTTAGTCTTTGGTGCCCTTCTATGATAAAAGTAGATAAAAAGGAAAAAAAAAAAATGGCAAGATCTAGCCAGTGGTGGTCACCTCAGGTGAGAGCAAACGGCAGTGGGATGGGGGAGGCATGCACAGATGACCTGGTCGAGGTTTTCTTATATGGTGGTGGGTCCATTATTAAAATAAATATATATCCGTGCGTGAATGAGGCCCTTGGATGACATGATAAGTGTGATGAATCAAGGATTTTCATCTATTAATCTACTTTAAAAACACCTATTTGTGCCTTTACTTACAGAGGATGGCCAGGTCCCCAGTGAACTCCAAGTCCTGCTCTTGCACCATCTCTTCCATTATTTCTGCAGCTGCCATCTATATAAACAGTTGGGGTGTGTTCTGCAAAACATCAATGCTTGAGAATTACATATGCTTTGGACAACAGGAGGTTGGGTTTATTGACTGGCGGGTGAAGTGGGCTGATCATGTCAGCCATTCTCATTAACACCTCCAGTGCCAGTTTAGACGGGTATTTGAGGTAGAACCCTGTTCAAGTGTGCTGTGAGATCTGAAGAGACCTTCAGAGCTGCCTGGCTCTTCCCCCAATAACGGCCACTGAGGACTGCCAGACAAGAGTTCCATGCACCCGGACAGTTCTCTTAGTACAGACGCCACTTTCTACCACCAGTCCTGTCTCCCAAACTCCTCTGGTCCCAGTTGGAGTCCGGCCTAATTTGTCTTTCCTACAGGCTGGCACAGGGGCTGTACTATGGAGAAATGGCTGGAGGTGAAAATATTTTCATGATGTAATTGAGGGTACAGGCCTTAGAACATTGGGTCCTGTCAAGACAGAACACTGCCCTGGACAACCTGTGACTGACTGGAGAACGAAACACTTCAACCTTGTGCGGCCTACATGGGGAAAATGTGGACAAGTTACTCTGGCAAAATGTTACCACTTTAAGAACAAAAAAAGTAACTCTACTCCCATCACATTCAATAAATACGATGTGGAAGCTGGCGTCGAGGCTCTCTCTGAATCCTTGAGACTGAGGCCCCTGTTCCCATCTTTTCCTACTAAAGTTCTGGGACGCCTTTTGTTCCAGCATTCCTTATGTAGAGCTGGTCTCAACACAGTACAGTGTTCTTTAGAATATACAATAAATTTAATGTCCGTGCTGTTTTACACACTCAACCCTCAAACCCTGGGGGGTATAATTATTGGCTCTTCACACACATATATTCCCCCTGGATAAAAGGTTGTTAAGGAATCCATTCTTCTGACCCCTTTTTATCAACACCGCCCCCCCCCCCCAAAGTGGTGGCTTTTGAATTTATTCTGTTGATGGGTGAGAAAAAAAAAGAGATAAAACAAAGTTACTATACTGAAGATACTAAAATGGCATTGAAAGGTCTTTCAAGCAGTTACCTTAATGCACCTCAGCCAGATAGGGGAAAGTGCCAGCAACAAGGTTCTTCTCAAAACTGAGTTTATCTGAGTGCCACACACCAACCACAAAAGATACAGCAATCAGTAAAATGTCTAACTTAAAGGACATTTAGGAAGACCCAAATACCCACCCATGCATGGTTCTTTACGAACAACTTATGTCATCTTTTAACGCTAGTTTCTAAGTCCCAAGATGGGACCCAGCTCTGGTTGCCGGCTGAATCTGTGCTTCCCAATCAAATGCTTTTGTTGCATTCTAGCTCAGTCTGTAATTTTTCGATCAGCAAAGGGTATTTGTTCACTTTAGTATTTACAGTGCAACCCCTGCATACAGGAGAGGTTGGCCTTCGATCTCTTGCATTAAGGATTGACCCACATACTTGTGTGCACAAAAGACTATTTTCCTACACTGCACTGTGTGGTTCAAAGCTTAACCTCTTCCGTGGTCCTCAATACAATTAACCCAAAAATATCTCCAATAAATTAATAGGAATGGGGACACTGCCTTTCCCTCCAAGCTGCTCTAGCCCCATCTCCAAACTTCTTTATCAGGTGGCACAAAGTCCCAGGATTTCAGACACCTCGCACCCGCAGCCACGGGAGCGTCAGCGGGGGAGGCCACCTTCTAATCCTCTTTCAGGCCAGGTTTCTAGGCTCTGTATACCAAGGGCGCCTTACGTGAAACCCTAAGGTACAGTAGTTGGATCCGTTTCGCAGTCCTGACACTCTCCTCCCCCTACTCCCATCTATAGGACTCGTAAGTCGCGACGAGACGACGGGCTCCACTGGGGGCACCTGAAGGGAAGAGGAGGGGCCCGGCAGGCTCCGGGCAGGAGCGCGCTAGTCCAGCGGGGCCACTTTACATCCCAAACCCGCCCCCTCGGCCCGCCATCCCCGCACCCGACCACGGCCAGCGGGGACGGGGTCGCGGAGGCGCGCGCCCAGGCCCGGGAAGGCGCGAGGAGCCGGGGCCCGGGGCGCAGCCCCGCTCGGTCCAGTTCCCGGACAGGTTCAGGTCCACGTGCTTCCTCCGCGGCGCCCCGAGCTCCCTGCACACCGCGTCGCTCGGCGCGTGCCGGCGGACTTGGCCCCACTACGCCACGCGCACTCCCACCCACTGCTCGGCGGTCAAATCGCTGGGGAAAACTTAACGCCCCTTGACTTCCTTTTCCTAACTGCTCGAGGTTGCGCGCGAGGCCACCTCGTGGGAGGATCTGTTGCCAGTTAAGTTTCTTTCCGGAAAACAGAAAAAGTGCGTGCAGGGGACCGTGGGCCCCTCCGGACCCGTCTGCGTAAACCCGGGGCTTCCGAGAAGCCTTACGAAAGTTCTGAGCCAGGACGTGGCGGCCCGGCTCCCCAGGCAGCGCCCGCACCCTCCGGGGGACTCGCCCCGACCCTACGAGGATGGCGCGCCCTCCCGCCCGGCCTGCGCGAGGACTTCCTGGGAGGTGGCTCTCGGCCCTCCGCGTCCCATCCAGAGCCAGGGTGTCCCCGGGCCGCCCCGCCGAGGCCGGCTCACCCCCGTGCCAGCCGGAAGCCTGTCCCCGCCATCCGGAGCTCATCCTGTCCTTCTCCAGGGATCGCTGGCGCAGTCCGAAGTTCGCGGTCGGAGTCGGAGCTTTTCCCAACGCACTGGGTCCAGCCACCCCCGCACGTCCCATTTAAGGGAGGCCCGGGCTCGGGGGAGGGGCTCGCTGGGACCGCCCAGCCCTCCCCATCCGCCGGAGGGGACTCAGGGCAGCCCCCCTTCCCCTCCTCTCCCCGTCTCCGGTTCCGGCTGGTTTCCCGCCGCCCTGCTCTCGATCTCCACACCCCACGCCCGGGGCCCCGGCTAGCGCCCCCCATCCCCACCCCGCTGGGGGCTGCTGAGATGCCCCGGAGCCGCCTCCTTCCGAGAGGAGGCAGGACTTGAGCCCTTCGATGCTGTATTCCCAGAATTGAAACGGGACTGACGCAGGCAGTCTTGACCAGGGGTCCGTGATCTCGAATTGAAATTCATGAAAACATCATTCTTGCGGGGCCGTGTTGCTGCAGGTGTGATATATTTATTAAATACTGTACAGTCTAGTGCGGACTGAGCAAGGGGTCCCTGATTTTCACCTGACTGGCACAGGCGTCTATGGAACCAAAAAAGTTAAGAGCCCTGCGCTAGGGCACTCACTAGAATCTCACAGAGTACGTGCGGAACGAATGAATACGTGAAAGCGCTAAGGCCGAGGCTTTAACCATGGATAAGGCAGAACGAGGGGCCCCGGGAAGGGGAGTTCCAGGGGCGGGTGGGGCCATGCCAGGGAGAAGAAAGATCCGGTCCACGCACCAGTATCGCAGGCCGGAGGTGCTCTCCGAGCCACACCACTCTTTGCAGGAGAGCAGTGGTGACGAGCGTTACCTGGTATGTGTGGAATAAGAACGTATTGAATCAACTCAGGAGGAAAAATCAGGTTCTTCATTGTAAGGTGTTTTCTGCATTTGAGAATATTCAATTCTGCTACAGGGAGCAAGGAAAGGGAGGAATGAAACTTAACGTGTATGTGAGATGGGAATGACAAACGAAACTGACCATCTCGAGTTGCCTTAACTTCCATTTTATCCAGGGAATTATAAAGAAGAAACAGAGGCTAACTGAAGCAGGCTGACATACCACTAATTCTTTGTGGTACGGATAAACAAAACAAAACCCTGCCTCGGCCTGCGAGGAAGAACTGCAGTGAAAAATTCAAGCTTAATAAAGCATACAATTCATCCAAAGTGAAAAAAAAAAGTCCCAGATTGTCAACTAATGGCCACAGTCTTACAACAAAGGCCGTAATCTAACATCCACATGCTGGTTGCTAATTAACTAACTGGACCATCCCGCCCAGACACCATACACCCGCTGCCGCTGCCGTAGTTCACCTAGCTCCAGTACCCCTTGTCCTCACCCCATTTCCTCCCACCGAGCCCTGTAAGCTGCTCCCCTGGCTCAGTCTTTTGAGCAGAAACCTCCTGGTGCTGTCCCTGCATTAATGCAACTTTAGCTCAATAAACTTCCTCTGCAGCCCTTTTTAAAGTCTTTTTTTTTCAGTACAACATGTTTAAGCCTAGACAGACAAGTTAGTAAACTGTGAAATTCCTTAGACAAAAGAGCGTGCATATGCTTCTCTCCTTCCTGTGTGGGAAAATAGCTTGAATTTGAATATGGGACCCTGGCTTGAAGTTAAAATGTTTCCGCAATGCAGATAAGAAGTGTAGGCTTAGGAACTCCGGGCCTTGACTAGACCCAACACTGTCTTGTTAGCATGCAAATTGTTGGCAAGAGGAAGTATTTGAACTTTGTATGGCCTGTTCCCTATTATTGCAAATGTTGCAGTTCTAATAAAAAAGCAGCCTTGAAAGTAAACCTAGATAGCTACTGTTTTGTAATTTCTAACAAATAAAGTGTGGAAAGTAGGATGGAGGCTCTCAGTTCCAGAAGCTGTGAGTCCCCTGGTCCCATCTTTATTTTCTCTCTTGTATCTTTCTGTCTCTTTATTTCTGATGCTCTGCATCGCCTTCCATTCAAGCCAACCTGTTGCTGAGCCGGTCTGGGCATACCTGCTCTTCAGTGTTTTCCAAAGCATCTTTATTACTAATCCAGACCAAGATTTATCTTACTCTTAACCTGCTGTGTAAGACAACCTTACACCTATTAGGAACATTTTATTTCTATAACTATCTGTTATATACATAATCTTGTATCATATTATCAGTGATGGAGTCATAAAAGGAGTTATCAATGTGCAACCTTTTGATTTCTAAATTTAATTTGATACCATTTGTCACTAGCCAATTTAGCAAGACTGTAGGATATAAAGGTGCGTCTCAGAACTGACAGGAGGAGATCCCATCCCTAGCTGGGACGGGAATAACAGGGAGATAATAGAAGTTGCAAGTTTATTATTAGCCTGCCCTATTGTTAAAGTGTAACCAGCCGTATACTCAGAAGGAGCCACGTCCCGGGACATAGAACAGCCCCCATGACACAGAACAGCCCCCCATCCTGAGCCTACGTGTCCAGATACAGCTCATTTCCTCACAAGAATAGACCAAGGGGCCACGTGATCCCACCAACTCCTCCCGCACCCCTAGAATTCACTGCCCCTAGCCCACTGCCCCCTCGCCATCCCTATAGGTCCTTGGGTCTTACCCAAGCCCCAACCCCCTCCCACTGACAGGGCATGGTCTACCTATAGATATACTGTACAAATTCATGACCGCCTCTGCCAGGGCGGGCTGAAGTTCAGACCCCCTTCCCTTTGGATTTTCTCAATAAATCCTTGCCTGCAGTTTCAGGGGTCCACGTCCCAATTGTCACACTCCGACATCTAATGAGAACTATATTATAAAATAAACTAAAAAACCAGAAGAGTAGACCAACCCATTGCATAACTGAGAACTTTAAATATGCTGGAAAAGTTTTAATTTATATTTTTGACAGTTGTCCTTTTCTTATGAACCTGCTGGGTCAGTTGAAACTTAGACTTACCGATTGATAGGAAAAAATGAGTATCTTACAAATCGCATTTACTTAATAAGCATGCATTAAGTGTGCCTGTTTTAACCAGTTTCAGTCTTAGGAAAGGAAAAGTAACTAGGTCTAAAACTCCTGGGTATAAAAAATAAAGTTAAATATATTATATGAGTTAATTTTGCCTGTATTTCCTTTTTCAATAAAATATTTTTTCACCTGAAAAAAGGAGCATGTGTGTAAATATAGAAAGAGATGGTAAGACCAAGTAAACATTAAATTTTCATGATATGCTAAATATACTTGAGATACGAGACTTTTGTGGATTATGCTAATTATCTGCTTATTTTTCTGTCTTCCCTTTGAGCTCCTTGAAGGCCAGAGAGCCTGTTTCAATCACTTTTGCATCCCCAGTGACTTTTTTCCCCCCTGATCATTTCTTTATTTTTGGCTGTCCCAGTGACTTTTAAGAGTGTCTCAAACAAAGAATTGATGAAAACTGGTGGAATAAACATACGAGTGAACTATTACATGGCACTTCTTGAGATGATAAACCAAATAAGGGAAGAGGGGAAAGGAGAAAAGTCCATTTTGGGGTGTGAGACCTGGCCTCTTGTTAAAAGTATTAGAATCACAGATTTTCCAAATCCTTGAGGGCACTTCTCAGAAAGTCTCCAGTCAGCTTTATTCAAATGGAAAGCACCTTTCCCGGTGACAGGCCTGGCTGGAGAAGCAACTCCAGCAGACTGAATTGCATTATGGTAGATAATTTCCGTGGTTGATAAATTGCAGTCTTTTATTTCAATGCAAATTTATTTAAACAAATGGAGCTATTTGTATATAAACACTAGTTCTTTAAATAATGGTCACCTATATAATAAGGTTAGTCACCTTCCAAATAAAAGTAGAAAACATTTGCAACTCTTCCTGTGGCCCCAGGCACAGAAGTGGGGCTTTGAGCCTTTTAGTGCTAGGTTTAAAATAGATGAGGGCAGTGGTTCTCAACAGAGGGTTATTTTGCTCCCTAGGGATTATTTGGCAAGGTCTGAAGACTTCCGTGGTCTCACAGACCTGAGTGTGGGGGTACAGGAGTCTGCTTCTGGCATCTAGGGAGTTCAGACGAAATATATGTCTACAATGCTTATCCCAATTTAAATGTCAATAGTGCCAAGGGTGAGAAACCCAGATTACACCTTTATTTTTTTTTTTAATGATTTATTTATTTATTTCCTGCCCCTCCCCTGCCTTGCTGTATTTGCTGTCTGCCTTGTCTTCTCATTTCCTCTTGTAAGAAATAAATCTTCTTCTAGAAGAAAATAAGGCTCACCCGATTGTGGGGAAGAAAAGAATTTATTCTCAATCTTGCAAGAAGGGGCGCACAACCAGAAAACATGGCTGGCCCCCCGAACAAAGAAAAATGACACAATTTACACCCCTAAGCCTAGCACGCAAGCCCTTCCTCTGTTTCTCCATAGATTGGAACTTCAGAGCTTACAGCCTATCCGAGAAGATCTAACTTTCCCGCGCAAAAGTTTGTGATTAACTGCTTTCCCCATCACATGCCAACCATTTTAGTTTTTACCTGCTCCCCTTTGCCAAATAAGGAATGGAATTTAGTGCTGAACTGGTATTAGCTCTTTCTTGGGCATCTTTTTAATTGCCTATACGACTGGCTTAATCTGGTTTCCTTTGTTCCTGACTAACCTGGGAGTGGGAGACTGAGGCAGTAGGCTGCCAGGTTACATTAATTAATATTTTCTTCTTTTATGTGAAAACTAAATTAATCTTTGTTTCTTACACTCTCCTCTAGGATTTACCAGGATTTGATCCCAGAAACCCCTGATGTGGAGAGAGGTTCCCTGTCAACTGCACTACCTCAGTTCCTGGTCTCTGCTGACCATCATGCCTCACCTTGACTCTCCCCTTGTCTCTCATTTGTTGCATCATCATCTTGCTGCGTGACTCACTTGTGCGGGCACTGACTCACCATACAGGCACACTTTCTCTTCTTTTTCACCAGGGGGCCCCAGGGATCCAAGCCAGGTCCTCCCGTTTGGTAGGCAGAAGCCCTATTACTTGAGCCACATCTGCTTCCCAACCTTTCTGAAATTTCTTTTAAACCTCTTGAAACTGAATATTGAGAATTAATAAATAACTAGGGTCAATGAAGTATTAACATGGAGGCTTTCTTACTTTTAGTAGAATGTAGGATGACTCATCGCTGTATTGTGTGTTATCTTGGAATTCAAGAACCTCTGGATCATGAACTACATCATGAGGTAGAGCCCATATTGAGGCGAGAGATCTAGCATTTTGGGCCCTAGGGCCAGTCATTGGCTATAGGCTAGAAGACATGGAGCTAAGCTCTCAGAGGCTTCGGTTTGCTCTGGAGAATGGGGTGGGGGTGGGAATAGGGGTGCCAGTTTTGAATTGCTAGCAGCCAACACTCAAAGCAACAGAATGAGGGATAAACCAGCCTGGTAAAGGGTCATATTTTTTGCCTTCCTCCATTCCACTCTGAGACCCTCGATGTGCACCCTTAATTCAAATATACCAACTGACAGGCCCAGATCAGCTACCTACTAAGCGGTTACCTCACCTCTCCCCAGGCCACAGATTTTTGTGGGTTTTTTTTTTCTTATATGATAGCATTAACATCACCTGCTGTATTTGTCACTGCATAACATATTATCCCCAACCTTTGCAACTTAAAACAAGAAACATGTATTCCATCATAGTATCTGTGCCTAAAGGTCTGGTTCAAGGTCTCTCATGAAGTCAAATCCTCTGGCAGGTTTTTGGTTCCATTTGAAGACTCCCCTGGCAGGCAGGATCTGCTTCCCAGCCTGTATACCTTGCCATGTCCCATGTCCCTCTCTCCAGAGAGCTGCCTCTCCATATGGCTGCTGATTTCTCCCAGGGCAAGCCATCTTTTCATAACCTATTTTCCTAATCTCGGAAGTGGCAAACCGTCACCACGGCAGACTTACTGTTGAGTATTTTACTCCTCAGTAAACCCATGCACATGGAAGGGAGAGGTTTCCAGAAGGATCTGAACACCCAGAGGGGAGCTTCTGGGGGCTGGGGCATCTCAGTGGCTACTCACCACACCTACCCCAGGGAGGTGTATGGTTTAAACCCAAGGACGTGACCACTAAACCTTCTGGAAAAGCTTCTTAGAAGGGATGTTTACAGGAGCCTTTCTTTAAGAGAAGCAAGCACTTGCCAGATAGTGTTGTAGAATTTGAGAGAGGTTCAATAATTTGCGTATAGAAAGGCCAGGACTGAGGAATGATTTTGAGAAGTTTATTGATGGCCAGCCAGACTCGGGAGCTTTCTGTTGCAAACCCGAACCCAGAACAAGATTTTTGAGTCCCTTTTATACAAAGAGAAAAGGCCAGATGGTCCTTTTGTTTCAGTTCTCAATAGGCTTGAATTAGCATATATCTTCCACATCCTAGGTAAGCTTTTAGCATGGACGTCATACATTCTAGATAAGCTTATAGCACATTTGGTTTGCATTTCCCCTGAATATTTAAAGTTTATAGAGTTTGCATTGTTAAACTGTTTCCTGGGACTGGAGTTATTGCCACAGTCACCAGGAGCAGGACTGCAGCCTCTTACATTCCACACCCACAAGTCACAGACAGCTTAGGTTATCTCTGAAGAGACAAAGAGCTTCCCACCCATAGCCCACATCAATAGGAGGAAGCAGAGAGACAAGCACATGCCAAAAGGGGCATGCAGGCTTACAGGACAAGCCACTTTGGAAAACAGAACGTCCAAACAGGGTACAGAATACAACCACCAGGGACACAGCAAGAGGCACAGACCTGGAGGGAAAACTGATCTCGAGTAATGAAGCTTTACGGTTTCTGTGCCTTTGTCCCAGGGCACACTTGTCCAGCCACCCGAGAACTTTGTTTGCAAGGTAGATGTTTCTATAGCTGGTACAGCAGTCCTACCAGTCACACTCCTTCAAGTGACAGACACACAGATGTATATATATAATATTTAGAGATAGAATTTTTAGATATATAAAATTTTTTAACGTCTAGACATATATGGGAGCAAATTAGTTTGTGTGACTCTGAGTATGCTTATGTCAAAAAGAGAGAGAGAGAGCTGTGATCTAACTGGATAAAGCTGTCTATTTTAGAGACTCCTGTACAAAGATACCTGTGCTGAGTTTTGCAGAGCTGCCCAAGACACATAAGATTCTGCTGTCTCTGCCCTCTAATGGCCAGTGTAGTGAACCAAGTGTAACAGTCAAGTTCAGGTCTTTCCCTAGCCCAGCACCCCTCTACTATACTGTCTTCCATTTTATGAGTCATATCATCCTAATAATCTAACAAACCCTCTCTTGCTTAACTTTGTTGGTCTGCATGGTTGTAACCAAAGAAATCCTAAATGATTTTAAAAAAGAGAAATTTACCCAAACTCTGCAACAAGTAGCAAAACTGGTATTCCATCTGTCTGCATTTCAATCAAAGATACAAGGAGATTGGTCTAGTCCTTGGCCTCATGCTTCCTGAGGGTTTCTTTCTTTTTTTTTTTTTTAAGATTTATTTTTTATTTATTTCTCTCCCCCCCCCACTTGTCTACTCTCTATGTCCATTAGCTGTGTGCTCTTCTGTGACCACTTCTGTGTTTCTTTTTGTTGTGTCATCTTGTTTTGTCAGCTCTCCATGTGTGCTGTGCCATTCCAGGGCAGGCTGCACTTTCTTTCACACTGGGTGGCTCTCCTTACGGGGTGCACTCCTTGCGTGTGGGACACCCTTGCGTGGCACGGTACTCCTTGCGCACATCAGCACTGTGCATGGGCCAGCTCCACACGGGTCACACGGGGTTTGAACCATGGACCTCCCATGTGGTAGGTGGATGCCCTAACCACTGGGCCAAGTCCGCTTTCCCTGAGGGTTCCTTTCCCTTCTGGCTTTGAGATGTGGAGGTGATCTGCCCCTGCTAGCTGTGTCATTATCTCTCCTTTCACATTATGGTTTTCCGTTATTCTTCCCATGTTAGCCTTACAGGTACCCAGTGATTAAAGAGTGTATTAGACTACTATGAGCTAGTGTGACAAATAGATGCCAATAAGTATAGCGCCTCAGACATAATAGAAGTTTATTTCTCTTTCATATGATGGTCCAAGATGAGCTCAGTTTTTCTCTGCATGTTAATTTAGTAATTCAGGTGGACAGAGACTGTGGTATTTTTGAACATGATTTCTGAGATAACTAACAATAAAATTGTGTAGAGAAAGTCCTGGGGACCCCTCAGAGTCAAAAAGCCCAAAGCCCCACTTCATCTCTGAATTCCCTCTGAATTTCCTCTTCATATCTTTTGAATTTTGAGTGAATCCCCACCAAGGCAGCCTACACTGAGGACCAGTCAAGGCTCTAGTTCATGACACTTGACCCAATACAAAATAAAGCCCTTCTGCCCCAAAGCTGTGCCTGTAAGATGGACAAACACTTGTCCAATCAGTGAGTCAAGCTAACTTCCTTTTTATGTCTTTAAAAATCACTTTCCCTCACTAGAACCCCAAAGCTACCTCCATTCTTGCAAGTTATCTGGCTTCCTTTGCTGCAAAAAAACCTTGGTGTCCTGAAGAAAGTGCTGTGGTCTGCAAACTTGATTCTAATTTGTCTTTTGACATACGGTTGTCTTCATTTTGTCATGGGGGAAAAACTTGGAGAAGCGCATCAGACATTAGATAAACCAGATTTGGAATTGATAATACAATCATGCCTACTCAGATTCCATTGCCTAGGAATCAGTTGTGGATTATACCTGCCTGGAAGAGAGACTGGAAATGTAATCTAACTCTAGAACTAGAAAGAAGGGCAGCACACAGGTTTTGGTGAACAGCTATGGTGGTTACAGATACCTGTAAAACTTTGCCAGGTGCACACACTGGGATCTCAGGCTCCATACCTGCTTCCCACACATGGAGAGGTGCATTTGGCTTTGTTTCTCCCCAGGAGGCTCTGCATGACTGCTTGACCCTGGTGCTGTGATGTCGAGATCCCTGGAGCCTTTGTTCCCACCCGCACCACTTTCTAGCTCCTCCTTCAACTCTAACATTCCCTCCTTCCCTCCCTTCCTCCCTTCTTTCTTCTTCCTTTTTTAGAAGTGTAATCTTTATTACTTCTCCTTCTATGAATCACCTGTAAGCTCTACTACCTCCCATCTTTTCTCGTGCTCATGAGAAGAAAAGTACATTGGAGGGAGTCTCAGACTGGGATACTGGGATCTGGTCCAGGCTGGGGAAAGGGGAGCTATGATGACACTGTAATGAGAAGGAGAGGTGGGCTCAGTCCAGGGCTTGAGCCTAGCTCTGCCACACATTAGACATATGACTGGGAACAAAGCCTTGAGCTTTTTAAGCCACAGTTTCCTCATCGGTACAATATGGACAATGATGTCTATCTTTACAGGGTTTTAGGAGAATAGATGACTTCTTTGATTTTGTCTGTCCAATATCCCTTCTTCTGGTAACAGAACACAAATTTTCCTTTTGGGGAACCACCCACTGTTGACTATTGGACATGCTCTCAAAAGGCTCAAACCGGAAGCTCAAAACAGATTAACTGCTTCTGGTCACTTTGAGACAGTCTGCCTTAAAATGAAACCTAGAGAAAATTAGATTAAAGTGAAAAGAGGGTGTCTGTTGACATTATGCAACATCTGGAGCTATCAAAACCTACATTAATTTCTACACTTGAACTTTTCCATTACATAAACCAATAAATTTTTCTTGGTTTTTTATCTATCTATCTATCTATCTATCTATCTATCTATCTATCTATCTATCCATCCATGCATCCATCTATTCATCCATCCATCCATCAATCAGAACCCTGACTGATATTACTAGGTTAAAACAGAATAAAAATAACAATAATAAAATGTTTTTATTTGTTTGGCTCCTCTTCAGTCTTCTGTTGAGAAATGTGACCTTCCTGTATCTTATACTAAACTACCCAAGCTTTGGAGCAGGAATAATGAGTTCTCACATAGTTGTCAAAAAAGCAGCTCCTGTGAATGTTCTCATTGTTTATTGTAGCCCTGTTTATTTTCCTTGGCTGCTCAAGCAAATGCCATGATTTGGGTTGACATAAATTATCAATATTATTTTTTTTTAAAGAAAAAAAAAACATTTTATTGACAAAACTAGATTGCTTTCCATAGACTGAAGTGGCCTCAAGGGCCATCAAGAAGACCAAATAAAGCAACCCCATATAAGTCTTCGTAGCAGGAGTGAATTGTTCCAGAAGGATCTGGGAGTCTCCAAATGGACAGGCAAGGTGAGAGCAGTGGTACCTGCGCCTCCTCCGGTGTCAGAAAGGACGGCGCACCGGGCGTCTCGCGATGCCGTCTGAATCAGCGGCATCTCCAGCCGGGCTTGGTGGTCCCACCTGCCGGGCTAACGCAACTGCGCGCGTCCTCGAGTGCCACGGTCACCAGGCATCCGTCCTTCTGACGTTTGTCCATCTCCAGAGAGATATCCTGAATGCCGTGTAGCCTCCTGGACACTCCCGTTGTAACGTAATAAATTGTCATTTGGAGGTTCTGAACACGGGGACCTGGGAAGCACAGCATCTGGGAGAACTGAACTCTGGAGCCTTTTCGAACCTTCTAGAAGCAGCACTGCCCAGGGAGACTTCTAAATGGATCCCGTGTACTTCCCGAGTTTGTCCAGGTGGCAGGAACTACAAGCAGGTGGTTGTGCAATCACTGTTGATGGAAACTGTCCCGAGTCCACTGTCCCTCACCAGCCTCCCCACAAGGCCTTTTCTGCTCCTTCAAACTCAACAACTGTTCCTTGTTCCTGGAGGTCCTTTTTCCTATTTACCCAAAGAGCAATGCCCCCAGGTCACTCTGTCACCCCTCCGCAGGACCCATTCCCGTCCCCCTCCTCAAGGCCCTCACACGCCCCGCAACATGGCTTGAGGGGAATGAACCCCACCCCCAGACCCAGCGTGGTCCCGCTGCCTGACGCCATCCGGACCACCCCGCCTGTAGATCCCCCACCCGCAAATACCAGCTCTGGGACCGGGGGCTGCCCCTGCAGGGAGCCAGCCTTCCTCTTTGGGCTGGACCGGAACCGGGGAGCCTTGGAAGGTGCTGGCAGTGACAGCCTGCCAAGAATGCGAAGCGGAGAGGGGCGGGCACCGGCCCCCCGCATCTGGGCTGCAGAGCCACGCCCTGAGCACGTCCTCCTCCAGGCTCTTTTTTTTTTTTTTAATTTTTTATTGATTTTGTAAAAATATTACATTAAAAAAAAATTATATGAGGTCCCATTCAACCCCACCACCCCCACCCCACCACTCCCCCCCAGCAACACTCACTCCCTTCATCATGACACATCCATTGCATTTGGTAAGTACATCTCTGGGCATCTCTGCACCTTATGGTCAATGGTCCACATCATGACCCATACTCTCCCACATTCCATCCAGTGGTCCCTGGGAGGATTTACAATGTCCGGTGATTGCCCTTGAAGCACCATCCAGGGCAACTCCAAGTCCCAAAGGCGCCTCCACATCTCATCTCTTCCTGCCATTCCCCATATCCATCAGCCACCATGTCCACTTTTCCCATTCCAATGCCACCTTTTCTCTGTGGGCCTTGAATTGGTTGTCTCTGTTGTACCTCTATGTCAGGAGGAGGCTCAGATTCCACATGGATACTGGATGCAATCCTCCTGCTTTCAGTTGTAGGCACTCTAGGCTCCATGGTGTGGTGGTTGTCCTTCTTCAACTCCATCTTAGCTGAGTGAGGTGAGTCCAATAAATCAGATTGTAGGAGCTGGAGTCTGTTGACGCTCAGGGCCTGGCTATCCTATTGTCAGTTCAGAGATTCAAATCCCTTAAATATATCTTGAACCCCAACACCAACTACAATTCCAGTAAAGTAGGATTGATATAGCCTGTACATTAAATCAAAATTATTTCCAAGAGTACCTAGTCTCCAAGATGGCCAAATAAGTAAGATAGGCCCTACAGTCTTTGAATGTTCAGAAGGGATGTGAGACTGTGTATTCAGGGCTGCCTCCAGACGATGTGGAAGATATGCTAATCCAAACTGGCTTGGATGTGGAGAATATGTAACTCACCTGGAGGAAATAACCTATCTAATACTAAGATCAAACACTGAAGAACCTAACCAAAGGTCTGTTTACCATCACTGTTAGTCTTCCTAATCCTATATCCTCTGTATAAAAGGGTCTGGAAAAGGCTGTTCGGGGCTCGGTTTTTATTAGGACAAGAGTCCGCCGAGCCCGGCCGGTCAAAATAAACCAACTTCCTTCTCGGTATTCTCGTGTCCTGGCCTTCGAAACCGCGCATATCCGAATTTCTCCACTACATTTCTGGTGAGCCAGCCAGGAGGCGCTGAGAAGGTCAGAGGCGGCAACAGTTGTTTGCCCCTACCGGACGTCTCCGGGGAGGCCGGGAGGGCCCGGGCGAAACCCAGCCCTGGGTGCCCCTGGACACCCCATTTGAGTCCAGAAAGAGGATGCGGTTTTCGCTGGAGCCCTTCCGGAGGAGCCGGGGACACCGGGAGGTTTGAGAGACCCTGAGAACGAAGCAAGGAGCTCCACACATCGGATTGGTAAGACCCCCGGGGGCATAGTGCAGGGAAGGCCTAATTCTGAAATTAGGAGGGAGTCTGATCAACTCTCAAAGAGGAGGCCCTAGTACTCCTGAGAATACAGGAGGAAGCCGTCTCCTCTCCAGGTCCGAGGAAAGGAAAGGGGGGTGGTTGTGTGCGTGTGCTTGTGGCGACTGAGTGAGAGGCGGAAAATTGCTTCTGCGGCGCGAGTGCGGAGTCCCCATCCGCGGTTCCGTGGTGACCTCATACGATCAAGGGCGGTCTGGGGGGTCCCTGCAAAGGGACCCTCTTCCATATTGGGGGCTTATACCGATCCGCTAAGGTTAAGAGGTGCCTGAAAGTTCCCGCGAGGGACGCGGCCGGAGACGGACGAAGCGAAAGGCTTGAGTGACTGTTGTACACCGCCGGCACAGGGTGGAAATGGGAAACACACACAGTAAAACCCCGTTAGGATGTATGCTGGAAAACTTCCCCCGTGCATTCCAGGGAGAGATGTACAGCATAAGGTTTCAGCCAGGAAAGCTTAGGATGCTTTGTGAGTTAGAATGGCCAACTTTCGGCGTGGGCTGGCCCCAGGAGGGCACTTTGGATCCCCGGATCATCCGTAAAGTCCACAACGCTGTGACTGGAAATCCAGGGCATCCAAACCAATTCCCCTACATTGATGCTTGGGAAAATGCTGTGAGCCAAAACCCGCCTTGGTTAAGGAAGTACATGGCTAAGGAAGCTAGAATTTGCTTAATACAGAAACCGAGGAGTGCCGTCCCAGGAACCAAACCAAACAATCACCATGCAAAGGGCACAGAGAAAGTGCGTCCCAAGTCCAGTGCTAATCCGCCCGTTTTGAAAGGGCCAGATGAATTTGAATTTCCACTGCCTTATGCGATGACTCCCGCCCCAGCGGTACTAAGGAATGAAAATGAGCTAGTCTCCCTAAACAGTGACCCACAGTCGTCATCTGCACAGGGAAGTGCGATATCCACACCATCCCCGCCGCTGCTTTTATCACCACCCCCGCCTCTGCTTTTGTCACCATCAGAGAGGGCACCTATACTATACCCGCAGTTGCCTTTATCGCCATCTGCACCTGAGAACCCTACGCCATCCCCACAGCAGCTTTTACCGTCTCCGCAGCGGTCTTTGGCATCTTCGGCAGGGAAAAATGCAGACCAGCTGCTTTTACAGCCGGTTGCCCCTGGCAACGCCGCTGCAGCGCTGTGGGTCAGTCAGGGAGGAGACGCTAAGAGATTACAGCTCAAACCACAGGGAGCCCCAGGGGCAGAGGGAGCAATGGAAAAGGCTGCTTTCCAGTTATCACTCTGTGAAACCCGGGCCCCAATCTTTTATGATGCAGATGGCCAGGTTCAGGGGGGAAGCCCGACATTTATCTATCAGCCCTTTACAACAACAGATCTCTTTAACTGGAAAAGCCACACCCCACCATTTTTGGAGAAGCCTCAGGCCATAACAGACCTTTTCCAGTCCATCATACAGACCCACAGACCCACCTGGGCTGATTGTAAACAACTTATAATGACTTTATTGAACTTTGAGGAGAGAATGCCGGTCACACAGGGAGCGCTAGCCTGGCTTAGAGAGCACCCACCTGAGGGAACTTTGGACAGTGATCAATATGCCCGCATGCAGTTCCCAGAAGAGGACCCCCTGTGGGATCCAAATAGCGCCGTAGGGCTCAACCGACTAGAGACATTCCATAGGGCATTAGTTGAAGGATTCAAGGCGGGGAGCTGCAAGGCAGTGAATATGGCAAAGACCAGTCACATTCTACAGGCTCTAGATGAGAGTCCTGCTCAATTCTATGAGAGACTGTGTGAGGCGTTCCGTGTATACACGCCCTTTAACCCAGATGCTCCTGAGAGCCAAGCAATGGTAAATGCAGCATTTGTTGCTCAGTCACAGGCTGACATTCGGAGAAAGCTGCAGAAATTAGATGGGTTTGCTGGAATGAATATCTCTCAGCTCATGGAAGTAGCTACTAAGGTTTATGTCAACCGTGATGAAGAAACAAAAAGGGAGGAAATTAGGAAGATGAGGAAAAAGGCAGATTTTCTGGCCACAGCCATAGTGGAAAAGTCCATTCCTGTAACAAGGAAGGTAACTTGGCAAGCCCCAGCCCCAAAGAGAGGGAAAGGCCCACGTCTAGGGCGAAATCAGTGTGCATACTGCAAGGAGGATGGACATTGGAAGCGAGAGTGTCTTAGCTGGCCACTTGACCCGGCCTCTGCAGCCAAAGCATTAGCCAGAAAGGCCAGTGGGGTATCACAACCCAAACGCTGGGACCGTAAAGGTTCAGAGAAGAAACCTGCAGATCAGATCATTGGGCTGGCAGGAATGGAGGACTCTGATAGAGATTATTAGGACAGACCGGGCTCCTATTCCCTTGGCCCCGAGGAGCCTATGGTCGGAGTTCAAATTGGGGGCCGCACCATACAGATGATGGTTGACCCTGGGGCTCGACATTCTGTAATGACCAAGCCAGTTGGGCCTCTATCAAAAAGGCAAGCCAATATCGTAGGGGCAACTGGCAAAAGTGCCCAACGGCCTTTCCTTCAAGCCAGGACCTGCAACATTGGGGGAAGGGAAGTCACTCACGAATTCCTCTATCTTCCGGAGTGCCCAGTCCCCCTCCTGGGCCGAGACCTGCTGTCAAAACTACAGGCTCAAATTACCTTTAGTGCCACAGGGCAATCCACACTGATCTTGAGGCCACAAGACCCTCCGAAGGTAGCGCTAACCCTTCCTCTGCAAGAGGAATGGAGACTATTTTGCCTCAGTGAAACTGGCCAATCCATGGCCACACAGCTCCCCTTTGAAGATGTGCCTAAAGTATGGGCAGAGGGGAACCCGATGGGGATGGCACATAACATTCCTCCAGTTATTATTGAAATAAAGCCTACAGCCAGTCCAGTAAGCATAAGGCAGTATCCAGTTCCATGCGAAGCGCAAGAAAGGGTCCAGCTACATATTCAGAGATTGCTGAGTGAGGGAATATTAAAGCCGTGCCAGTCTCCATGGAACACCCCTCTCTTCCCAGTTAAAAAGCCAGATGGAGATTACCGCCCAGTCCAGGACTTACAAGCAGTTAATTTGGCAGTAGTAGCCCTTCATTCTGCAGTTTCAAATCCTTATACTCTGCTCAGCTTAATACCAGCATCGGCAATCTATTTTTCATGCCTAGATCTTAAGGATGCTTTCTTCTGCATTAGGGTAGCACCAAGGAGTCAGCCGATTTTTGCCTTTACATGGGAAAATCCAAATTCAGGTGAAAGGCAGCAGCTGACATGGACGCGATTGCCTCAGGAATTTAAAAATGCACCCACTATTTTTGGACAGGCCCTGGCCAGTAATCTCAAATCCTTTAAGGCAGAAAGCCATAACTGTTTTCTTCTCCAGTATGTAGATGACCTCATTCTCGGAAGTTCCACCTATCAAGACTGTGCTGGTGGAACCCATGCTCTTTTAAAACATCTACAGCAGAAGGGCTATCGGGTGTCTAAGAAAAAGGCCCAGATCTGCCTACCTCAGGTCAAATACCTAGGTTACAAAATAACACAGGGGCGCCGTGAATTAGGACTTAAGAGAAAGGAAGCGATCTGTAGTCTGCCTGAGCCCAATTCTCGCCAGAAGCTGCAAGAGTTCCTTGGGGCAGCTGGATTCTGCCGCAATTGGATCCCCAATTTTGGGGTTCTCACGCACCCTTTATATGAAGCCACAAAGGGGGGAGATAGGGATCCCCTGCTCTGGGAAAGCCCACAAAAAAAATGCTTTCACTGCTCTCAAACAAGCTCTAATGGAAGCACCGAGTCTCGGACTTCCGGACCTCAGTAAGCCGTTCTACCTCTATGTTCACAACCGCCAAAGCATAGCAGTAGGAGTACTCACTCAATACCTCGGTTCCTGGCAAAGACCTGTAGCGTATTTATCTAAACAACTGGACACTGTAGCCCAGGGATGGCCTTCATGTTTGCAAGCTGTAGCGGCTGCAGCCGTGCTTACAGTAGAAGCTATAAAATTGACTCTTGGGCAGCCTATTATTGTCCGGGTTCCACATGCAGTAATCACAATCTTAGAAGCCAAAAGAACACATTGGCTTACTAACAGCCGCCTGGTTAAATATCAGACCCTATTATGTGAAAACCCATCCATCCAGCTGGAACTTGTAAAAACCCTAAATCCAGCCACCCTGCTACCCATAGAGCCAGGGGTTCCAGCCCATAACTGCCTGGAAACATTGCAAGAAGTATATTCCAGCAGGCCAAACCTTCAAAGCCAGCCATTGGCAAATCCTGACATGGAGTTTTTTACAAATGGGAGTAGCTTTATGCAGGGCAGCAATCGACGAGCAGGATATGCTGTAGTAACATCTAAGACCATAGTAGAGGCACAGCGCCTCCCAAATAACACATCAGCACAAAGAGCTGAACTCATTGCCCTCACCCGAGCCTTGCAACTTGCAGCCGGAGCCAAGGTTAACATCTACACAGACTCCAAATATGCCTTTCTTACCCTGCATGCGCATGGAGCCTTATATAAACAAAAGGGACTCATTAACTCAGGAGGCAAGAGCATTAAATATGGCACACAGATTCTGGAGCTACTAGATGCAGTTTGGGAGCCTGCCAAAGTAGCTGTAATGCACTGTAAGGGACACCAGACAAGCCACAGCCTCATTGCCCAGAGAAATCAGAGGGCAAACGCTAAAGCAAAAAGAGTGGGACGGGAGAGATCCCTATCTAAAAACCTGGCCGCTGCTCTCATTCCTCAACCCTTTAATTATCAGAACATCCAGTATACACTGCCTGTTCTTGCCCCGCAGCCTCTAAATCACCGAGAGCCACAATATACTCAAGCTAAGAAAAAATAAACACTCTCTAAAGGCAAAACACAAGGGGAAAATAGATGGTGAACATTGCCTAATCACAAAATAGTTGTGCCACAAATATTAGCAGCAACCATAGTTCAAGACTACCATGAAAACACACACTTAAAAAAAACTCATCTTAAGAAAGTGTTAGAAAGATTCTTTTACATCCCAAGACTAGTCACTATCACCCATGCTGTATGCCAACAATGTGTAACATGTGCAAAGAATAACCCTCGCCAGGGGCCCACAACAGCCCCAGGGGTCCAGAGAATTGGTAGTATGCCCCTCAAAGATCTAGTAGTTGATTTCACTGAAATGCCACGATCTGGAGGCTATAAATATCTCCTAGTCCTTGTTTGCACGTTTTCTGGCTGGGTGGAAGCCTTCCCCACTCAAACAGAAAAAGCTAAAGAAGTAGCCAAGGTTCTCCTTAGGGAAATTATTCCTCGCTATGGGCTACCGCTCTCAAATGGCTCTAACAATGGACCAGCCTTTGTCTCTAAAATCACTCAAAAGATTGCAAAGGCACTGCGCATCCAATGGAAACTGCACACCACTTACCATCCTCAGAGCTCAAGAAAGGTAGAGCAAATAAATGGTACAATAAAAACTTATATTGCCAAGGTTTGCCAAGAAACTGGGCTAACATGGGTGCAAGTACTTCCAAGTGCTCTCCTCCAAATTCGAGCCAGCCCAAACTGAAAACTAAGCCTAACTCCTTATGAAATCCTCTTTGGGAGGCCTCCTCCCTTAATCAGAAATATAGAGGGGGATCTTAGAAAAAGAGGGAACTTATCAATAGCTCAGCAGATAATAAGCTTAGGAAAAACCCTACATAACCTGCATCGCTGGGTCCAAGAAAGGGCCCCCATTAGCTTAAGCAGCTCTGTACACCCGTACAAGCCAAGAAATGCAGTCTGGGTCAAGGACTGGAAGTCAGCTCCACTAACTCTTCGATGGCGAGGGCCCTATCTTGTCATTTTATCCACCCCCACTGCAGTTAAGGTAGCTGAAATCATCCCGTGGATACACCATAGCCGAGTCAAGCGAGCTGCCTCAGAGTCCTGGACCTGTGTTCCAGATACCCACAGCCCAACCAAACTCATCCTGCGAAAAAGGGGAACGCCGAGCCCTGCTCCAGTCACACCCCGGAAGCTGACTGGTCTACGCACGGCCGAAGATTAAAAATCCAGTTTAATCTGTTGCAATGCCCCTTTGCCTATTTTTCCTACTTCTAGCCCTAAACCTCCCCTGGTCCCAGGTCGACACCACAGAATGTGAGCCATGTATTCAAAAGTTGCGTACAGGGGCCCATGTCAACACCACATTAATATATCATAGTCATTACACCTGCAAGGGCCAGGTAACCACCTGTCAGTTTCAGGGAACCTCCTATAGTGTCTGTAATGCATCTGGCCAAATAACCTGCTATGATCCTAGACCCCCAACAGTCTCCCATAAATGGGAAATAAGAGTGCTTAATCGAAATGGGGAGTTGCTTTCCTCCACCCCAGTCATGAGCCAGAACGAACAAGTGTCCCTCCTATTTGACGCATGTCAAGTTATAAACTCTGGGACACCATGGAACACAGATTGTGGAGGGCTCAGCTGGGAGCGAACGTATACTCACAGCAATAAGTACATGTGCGCTCCAGAGATGAGAAGCGCAGCCCAAGGGGGGAGCTTTTGGTGCAAATACATAGGTGCATACTACTGCCCTTACTGGTCTTGTGTCACCTGGGCCACCTGGAAAACAAACATAGCTAAACAGACAGCTATCCTCACCAAGGGTATGGCCCCAGCTAACTGTCCACGTGGTCAATGTAACCCTTTAAATCTCACCATCCTTAAACCTGAATCCTGGCAGACTCAGGGAGTCCAAATGGGCCTCCACATTAAAAGTAAAGGAATAGACCCAGGAGCCTACATCTGGGTTGGGTATCGGGAATACCCACTCACAAGTAAAGCCCATTCTGTGTTCCACTCCTTTTATGAAAAAATGGAAAAGCCCTTTTCCATCCCACAAGCAGCAACAAACCTCTTTATAAGCCTAGCTGAAGTGGTGGGCGCAGCCTTAAATGTCTCCTCATGTTATGTATGTGGTGGTACTAATATGGGAGACCAATGACCATGGGAGACCAGGGAATATAATTACAGCCAACCATATAATGCAACTGGCCTCCCGGCTGTCCCCCGAGATAGTATGTAGCCCTTACAAACTTCTGTCATAGGAAAATATTGTGCTTCAAGGGCCTGCCTAAGCTCCTCTATAGCTGTTAGAAATCTAACATGTACAGGGGGAAAATTCCAAAATTATCCCACAAATACAACAGAACCTTGGGGAACATGGAAAGAACCAAACCTCGTTCTCATAAATCGTACTTTCCCCAATTTAATCACAGTGTGGAACTCCACTGCAAAGGGCCCCTTTACTGCCCCAAATAGTTTGTACTGGATTTGTGGGAAAGTTGCATTCCAAGAACTGCCACAAAACTGGTGTGGAACTTGTATGCTTGGTACAATAAAACCCTCCTTCTTCCTCATTCCCCTAACAGAAGGAAAAGAGCTAAGCCAGCCAGTGTATCAAAACATAAAGGAAAAAAGGGCTGTCATTACCTGGGGAGGTAAAGAATGGCCCCCTGAGCGTATAATCCAATACTATGGGCCGGCAACTTGGGCAGAGGATGGCATGTGGGGTTACCGAACCCCTATCTATATGCTAAACCAAATCATCCGCCTACAAGCGGTGGTAGAAATAATAACTAATAAAACTGCCCATGCACTGAACTTACTAGCCCAAGAGCAAACTAAATTCAGGAATGCCATCTATCAAAACCGTCTTGCCCTAAACTATCTCTTGGCAGCTGAAGGGGGAGTTTGTGGAAAATTCAATTTCTCTAACTGCTGCCTTGAATTAGATAACACTGGAAAGGTTATTGATGAAATTACAAGCAATATAGTAAAAATTGCTCATGTCCCAGTGCAAACCTGGAATGGCTGGAATGTAAATAACCCCTTTGGAAGCTGGCAGTCAATAGTAAACAATTTCAAGCTTCTATTGGGAATAGTTGCCCTCTTCATAGGAGCATGCACCATCCTTCCATGCCTCCTTCCTTTCATCATAAGCAGAATGCGCACCCTAATAAACGGTGTAGTAAAAAGGCAAACAGCTGCCCATCTCATGGCTCTATATACATACCAGCCAGTCCAGAGGAACTCAGACAATAGTGATGCCGAAGCTTAATAACTTAAGCTTGGCCTCAAAGGGGGGAATATGATATAGCCTGTGCATTAAATCAAAATTATTTCCAAGAGTACCTAGTCTCCAAGATGGCCAAATAAGTAATATAGGCCCTACAGTCTTTGAATGTTCAGAAGGGATGTGAGACTGAGTGTGTATTCAGGGCTGCCTCCAGACGATGTGGAAGATATACTAATCCAAACTGGCTTGGATGTGGAGAATATGTAACTCACCTGGAGGAAATAACCTATCTGATACTAAGATCAAACACTGAAGAACCTAACCAAAGGTCTGTTTACCATCACTGTTAGTCTTCCTAATCCTATATCCTCTGTATAAAAGGGTCTGGAAAAGGCTGTTCGGGGCTCGGTTTTTATTAGGACAAGAGTCCGCCGAGCCCAGCCGGTCAAAATAAACCAACTTCTTTCTCGGTATTCTCGTGTCCTGGCCTCCGAAACCGCGCATATCCGAATTTCTCCACTACAGGATGAAAGTCTTATGAAAAGGGATCCCATCTGAGTCCAGTTCCATCACGCAGAAACACCAGCTCCAAAGAAGGGCCATCTGATATGGCAGTGAACCCTGTCTGCCATGACCATAGAACCCATGAGACTCTTTAGCCCTCAAAGGAACCAACACCTGGGGATTGCATCCACTCCATCTGTCTCCCAGACTCTGCTCAGCTGTGCACAGGGGCAATCTTTCTGACAGCCTCTGGACTCTTTTTTAGAGACTCGTAGCCATATAAACTCATTTCTGCTTTCCATTTCCCCCTTACATTAGGTCAAACAGCATTTTAAAGTCACGTTATTATATGTAGACAGGGATATTCTGCTGATCCGCATTGAACCTTTAATTCAAGGTCATTTTCTAGTTCCATCTTCAGCTGGTATTTGGTAGTGATCCCTCGGTGCCAGGGAGGCTCATCCCCGGGTGTCATGTCCCATGCTGGGGGGAATGCACTGCATCTACATGCTGAATTTGGCTTCGAGACTGGCCACATTTGAGTAACATGAAGGCTGTCAGGAGGAAATTCCCAGGCACAGTGCTGCTCTAGGCCTTGTTCTTATTTCAGGCATATAGGCTCACAAGCATAGTCATTAGTATCATGCTCTCCCTGTTGGACCCTCATTCCTTCCTGGTCCTTACCGTTGCACCTGGGGGATTGCCACTGTTCCCCTAGGGACCACGACAGAGCACCTCGGGCGAGGAACTCAGTACTCCCCCAGCTGTAGTTTTCAATTGTTGCCACTATGAGTATATCCAAACATTACCATGCACCCTGGACATATGCCCTGTACAGCTCCCTGTCAGCCATATATCACCTGTTGATAGTATCCTATACCAGTATTCCTCCACTGCCAATGTTGAACCACTCTGTGATCCAAAACTTCCTGAAAACTGAAGCCCAATATAATGTCAGGTTCCCTTACTAGTAAAATGGTGTATAGCGATGGGTTTAAAGGTTAGATATTGAGTACGTGTTGACTTGGAAAATTCTACATCCTATCTTTTTCTTTTTCTTTTTCCCTAATTATTGAACTACTCTTCACAAGAGCCCTAGTCCACAGTAATTCATATATACAATATACAGTACTCCCCCACATCTACCATTAAACCTTTTCCCTTCCACAGCGATATTCTTATAACTTATTCATATCATATTTACTTAAAGTGATGTACAGACTCTGAGACAATAGCTTTCAAACAAGGTGACATCCATGCTTACATTGTGTTCCATACTTTAGGATATACAGTTTTCTAAATTTTTAGTTATCCTATGTTTTACATTGTGGTTTACTTTATTAGTCTGTCGTCCCCTATATGTTTATGGTGTAATTTTACATGTTTTATATCCATCCTTGTGTACTCTCATGAAACTCCTCCCTTACCCCACATTTACTTTGGTTCCACACATTTAACATCCATTTTCCCATCCCCTTGGTGCCCACAGCGACAGCCAACCTCCATTTCCCGAGGAGCCCCGTCCAGAGATACTTGCAACAGTGTTCAGGGCCTAACTTGCTCAACTACCCCAATGCCCTGGGAACCACCCTTTCTCTCGAGAGATACAGTTCCCTCTATCTGATGGCATTAGTCCTCCCCAGGATGTGGGTCCACCCCCACTCTCATTACTTGGGTTTCTACCCAATGGTACCACCCACTCTGGCAAAATGAGCATTCAGACATTCCCCAGGAGCCCATCTCGCATCTGACCATCCCCTCCAAGCATCCTAAACAGGCAACCCTCTTAATTATATTTTGATATGATTTTCTCAGCATTTTCCTCTCAACCAACACCTGACACTCTCCTATGTTCGTATGCTACCCCTCTCTCCCCCCACTTTTGGGCAATATTACCCATCCGCTCATCCCCAGCCCCCCTCAAACCCGCAAAGCCCCACCCAAAAGCAACCCCTTACCCCCATTTTATCTCTTCTTTGTGTTCATACTTACTGCCAGCTCATCATAAATTCCACCCCTGCAGACGTCGGCTCACATCCTTCCTCCACCCCCCGATTTTCTGTAAGCCTATCGTTCAGTCTCTAGCTCTCTGAGGCAGTTTTCTTATTTCATATCATTGAGTTCATGTAGTATTTGTCCTTCAATGCCTGGGTTGCTTCACTCAACATAAGGGTCTCAAGATTCATCCATGTTAACACGTGTGTTTGTAGTGTATTTGTTCTTACAGCCGAGTAGTATTCCATTGTGTGTATATACCACATTTTATTGATCCACTCATCTGTTGATGGGCATTTGGGTTGATTCCAACTTTTGGCGATAGTGAACAATGCTGCTATGAACATTGGTGTACATATATCGGTTTGTGTCCTTGTTTTCAGTTCTGCTGGGTATATACCCAGCAGTGGTATTGCTGGGTCATATGGCAAATCTATGGTTAGTTTTTTGAGAGACCGCCAAACTGTCCTCCAGAATGGTTGGATCCTTCTGCATTCTCACCAGCAGTGGATGAGTGTTCTCCTTTCTTCACGTCCTCTTCAGCATTTGTATTCTTCTGTTTTTTTCATAGCTGCCGATCTTATGGGAGTAAGATGGTATCTCATTGTAGCTTTGATTTGCATTTCCCTGACAGCTAGAGATTTGGAGCATTTTTTCATGTGCTTTTTAGCCATTTGTATTTCTTCTTTGGAGAAGTGTGGGTTTAAATCTTTTTCCCATTTTTTAAATGGGTTGTTTATCATTTTATTTTCAAGATATAGGAGTTCTTTATATATGCAAGTTATAAGTTTCTTATCAGATATATGGTTGCCAAATATTTTCTGCCATTGTGTTGGCTCCCTTTTTACTTTCTTGACAAACTCCTTTGAGGTGCAGAAGGATTTAATTTTGAGGAAGTCCCGTTTATCTATTAGTTCTTTTGCTGCTTGTGCTTTTGGTGTGATATTCATGAATCCATTTCCTATTACAAGGTCCTGTAGATGTTTCCCTACACTGCTTTCCAAGGTTTTTATGGTCTTGGCTCTTATATTTAGGTCTTTGACCCATCTTGAGTTGATCTTTGTATAAGGTGTGAGATGGTAGTCCTCTTTCATTCTTCTACATATGGCTATCCAGTTCTCCAGGCACCATTTGTTGAATAGGCCACTCTCTCCCAGTTGAGAGGGTTTGATGGCTTTATCGAATACTATATGGCTAGATATGTGAGGTTCTATATCTGAGCTTTCAATTTGATTCCATTGGTCTGTGTGTCGGCATAAATTATGGGAATTTATTAGCTTATGGTTTTGAGGCTGAAACTAAGTCCCAATCAAGGTGTCATCAAGGTGATGCTTTCTCCTTGAAGACTGTGGCATTTTGGAGCTGGCTGCTGGCAATCCTAGGCTTCTGTGTCACAGGGCAAGGCACATGGTGACATCCCCTGGGTCTCTCCCTTCTTTTGTGGGCTCTGCTGCTGCTCCCTCGGGGGCTCCCTCACTCCGTCCCTCCCTCCCTTCCTTCCCCCTGTCTAAATTTCATTCTCTTATCAAGAACTCCAGTAATTGGAATAAGACTCATTGTGATTGAGGTGTGCTACACCTTAACTGAAGTATCCTCATCAAAAGGCTCTACTGAGGGAAGCAGATGAGGCTCAACTGATAGAGTGTCCACCTACCATATGGGAGGTCCAGGGTTCAAAGTCAGGGCCTCCTGGCCCATGTGCTGAGCTGGCCCACATGCAGCATTGCCACGTGCAAGGAGTACCCTGTCACACAGGAGTGTGCCCCGTGTAGGGGTGCCCCACACGCAAGGAATGTGCCCCGCATTGAGACACCCCATGCAAAAAAAGTCCAGTCTGCCCAGAAGTGGCACCACACACACAGAGAGCTAACACAGCAAGATGACACAGCCAAGAGACACAGATTCCCAGTGCTGCCGAGAATGCAAGCAGACATAGAAGAACACACAGCAAATGGACATAGAGAACAGACAACTGGGGTCGGGGGAAGGGGAGAGAAATAAATAAAAATAAATCTTTTAAAAAGTAAAGTCCTACTGAAAATGGGTTCACACCAACAGGAATGGATTAACTTTAAGAACAAGCTTTTCTGGGGTACATACAGATCCAAACTACCACAGGCTCCTTCTCCAAAGGATTCAGATTGAGACCCCAAGGTCTGGAACAAGGGTCAGCAAACAACAGTAAGTGGACCAAATCTACCCTGCAGCCTGTTTTTGTAATAAAATTGTATTGGAGAGCTGATATAGCTGAAGCAGTTCAGCACCTGCCTCCTACATGGGAAGTCCTGGGTTTGATTCCCAGTGCCTCCAGAAAAAAACAAAAACAAACTACAAACAAAACAAATGAAAAACCCAACTCAGGGAAGTTGATGTGGCTCAGTGGCTGAGTGCCAGCTTCCCACATATGAGGTCCTGGGGTCATTCCCTGGTCCCCAGTACCTAAAAAAAATATATATATATATGTAGTATTGAAACATAGCTATGCTCATGAGCTTCTTTTGCTCTACAATGGCAATGTTGAGAAGTAAGCTCTAAAGTGTTTATGATGTGGGCTATGGGTGGAAGGCTCTTTGTCTCTTCAGAGATAACCTAAACTGTCTGTCCTGACTTGTGGGTGTGGAAAGGTAAGAGGCTGCAGTCCTGCCCTTGGTGACTATGGCAACGACTCCAGTCCGGGAGAAACAGTTTAGCAATGCAAACTCTATAAACTTTAAATATTCAGGGGAAATGCAAACCAAATGTGCTAAAAGCTTATCTAGAACATATGAAGTCCATGCTAAAAGCTTACCTAGGATGTGGAAGATATATGCTAATTCAAGCCTATTGAAAACTGAAACAAAAGGACCATTTGACTCCCCACCCTGTATAAAAGGAACTTGAAAGTCTTGTTTGGGGCTCGGATTTGAAACAAAACTCCCCAGTCCGGCCGTCCATCAATAAACCATTTTTCCTTCTCAAAATCATTCCTGAGTTCTGGCCTTTCTATACACAAATAATTGAACCTCTCTCAAATTCTACATTTACCCGACCCAGCACGGAAAATGTTTGAGTAGAAATACTCAAGGTTCCTCTGGCATTGAAACTTGACCCACATTGAAGGGCTGTTGGGGATTGAATCCTGTGTCCACAAAAAGCATGTTCAGGTCCCAATCCCTGGTTCTCTGGGTATAAATCCATTTATAAATAATACCTTTGAGGATGTTATTAGTTAAGATATTCCCAAACTGGATGAGTGGTTCTTAAGTCAATTTGACTGAATCATTATAAGCAAGGAAATTGGACAAAGAAGGAGGAGAGGCCACAGGAGCAGCCAGAAACTGGACTTCAACTGAACCTGGAAGTTCTTAGAAAGAAGACACACTATATCCATTGCCATGTGACCGAAAAGTCAAGGAACACCAAAGATTGTCAGGCAGCCAGAAGATATTGATCCCAGGACTAAGCAAGCCTTCTTGCCTCTGAAATGGTGAGCCAATAAATTCCCATGATTTAAGCCAACCCACTGAATAGTATTTATTTTAGCAGCTCAGAAACTAAGACAGAAATGACCAGTTAGGACTCTCCTCCTCATGGATTCTGAAGAAAAAAGAAGACTCTGTAGTCAACGAAGATCATAAAGAATAGGGTTCTCTGGCAAAACTAGATGGCAAATGTAAGTGGGACATATAGCACTGTGAGGGCTTTGTACCCCTTCAATCTCATACCCATCTAGAACTTGACATCTCCCTGAAGGAGAGCCGAGTCTGCCAAATAGACTTCAAGCGTAATTACCCACTGTTGGGTAAATCATGAAAAACAAAATACCCTGCCAACCCAAAAAACTTCTCTACAAAGGTAAAAGAGAAAAAAAGTTTTGTTATTGAATGAGAATGCCATGTTTTCCTAGGCAATCTGCCAAAGAGATTGCAAAGACAAAAAGGAATTCAAATTGGTCAAAACCCACAGAAATGTGCAACACAGTGAATGAACCCTAAGGTAAACTGTGGACTTTAGTTCATAATAATGAATCAATATTGATTCATGGGACATAACAAAGGTAGCATACAATGCAAGCTGCTAATTAATATTAGGGTAAATAGTGTGTGGAGTGGGGGAGGTGAGAAAGGGAGTATTTGGGAACTCTGTGCTTTATGCATGATTTTTCTATAAACATAAAACTGCTCTAAAAAGTAAGACTATTTAAAAAGGAAATTCTACCCTTTTATATGGTTAGGCAGATATATCAATTCTGTACATGAATTGTCTTTAGCCAACGGAAAATTAAAACTTTTAGCATCTTTTTGACAAGAAGTAACATCTTGGTGTAGTGCCTAAGCTTGATCTAGGACAAAGGATTGCATCCTCTTTGATGTTTGCATTTCAAAGAAGTGGTTCTAAGACAGACATTCCTGGGGCTGGAAACCGGCAAAAAACTTCTTTAGCTTGAGGCTCCTTTACCTGGGATACAGGAACTAGAAAAAGCCCTGGGGAACCCACCCCCAGAGCAAAAATCCTGTGCCCTACTTCTTTGAATTCCCTCTGTTTTTTAAATTTATTTTTTATTATTATCTTTTTTTACAGATCACACAAAATGTTACAATAAAAAATATAAGAGGTTTCCATATACCCCACTCCCCACTCTCCTACTCCTCCCACATCAACAAACTCTTTCATCAGTGTGGCCCATTTATTTCATTTGATGAATACATTTTGGAGTACTGCTACACAGCATGGATTATATTTTACATTGTATGAATTCCCTCTTGCTTGATACTTTTGAAATTTGAAATTCCCACCAAGAAGGCCTAGGCTAATAGCAGTCCAACCTCTAGTTCATTACGTTTGACCCAATACAAAATAAAGCCTGTTTACCCTAAACCTGGCCCTAGGAGACATCCGAACAATAGGAAGTAGGGTAATTTCCTTTTTATGTCTAACAATTGCTTGTCATCCCTAGAAGCTAGAAGGTACTTTCATTTTTATGAGTGATCTAGCTACTTCTTAGATGCAACAAAACTCTTGGTGTCCTGAATAAAATGCTATATTTTGCAAACTCATATTGAAAGATTTAGATTTGTCTTTCAAAAGATTTTAAAAAGATTTATATATACCTCAGAGACAGAGAACGCATTTACAAATTTGGAGTTTCCTAAAGGAAAGGATGTGGTGTGGGAGGGGAGTTGTCTTTCCTTTTTCCCAGTAGGTGAATTTTTAATTTTATTTAGTTTTAAGTATTTGTGCTGCCAGATTTTCTCTAGGTTCTTGGCTAAGCTACAAAAAAATGAATTTTAAGTACAAGCCAGTTTCGTTAGGCCAGTCATTTATTAAGGAACTGAGAGAAGAGAAATGGGAGAAAATAACAGATTATGGGTACCAGGTAGAGAGGAAAGGGGCAGAAAGAGATAAAGATGAAGCAGGCTAGTAAGGTGGGGAATTAACAGACAGATCTGGAAACTGGCAGAGAGTCCACGTGGACATCAGTAGCCCCCAAGATGGCTGCTGGAAGACTCCCACCCCCAGGATTCTGCTATCTAGAACAAAGACTTCTGGATGCAAAGAAAAGCCCTAGATGTTCCCTAGGGACTTTGTCATTGGGTCCTCACTAGGGGATTGATGGGTGGGGTAATCAATCAAATCAGCAAACAGCTGGAACCCTTCCCCTGCCATTAGCAAAAGGATGGAATAATTAATAGTTTACAAAGCAGACCACGAGGCCTGAGCTGTCTCTTGCCCTGCTCACTTGCCTCTGGACCCGTTCCTGTCCTCTGTGGGCCACCCTTACCATTTTTCCTCTGCCATGTGACCATATGAGTAAACCTGGGGATTTATAATCTATAATGGGGAAACGTAGCTTGCAAATCAGCCCTCTTCATCCCTCTTCGCCCCCTTCCTCTCTACCTGGGACCCCAGCTCTGTTATTTTTTTCCCATTTCTCCTCCCTCCCTACCTGAATAACTCACCGGGTGTACTCTTGAATAGTGACCTAACTCACCCGGCATGCTCTTGAAATTCAATTCTGTGGCATAGCCAAGAACCTAGATAAAATCTGATAACAAAGAGGGTTGATTTACAGGCTACAGTTCCCCATTACAGATTAGAGACGCCCAGGCTTACTTGTGTGCTGACCCAGGCAGGGGGAGAAAAAGGCATGAACAGGGCTGATTTGGCTTTCGAGCTTGTGTTTTAAGCCATTAACTTTCTGCCCCTCTGCTAACATAGGGGGGAAAATCCCAGTTGTTTGCTGTTTTGATTGATTATCAACCCCTCAGTCTCCGGGAAGGACCCAATTATAAGGCTCCTGGAGAATATTCGGGCTTCTCCTTTATTCTCATTCTGAACTGGGGTTCTTGCAAAGGTTTTCCAGCAGCCATCTTGTGGGGTATCTGTGGCCACATGTTTAATGGCGGCTGTTTTCTTGCCAGGTCACAGATTGATCTTTTTATTTTCTAACTAGCAGGCTTATTTATATTTACCCTTAAAACAGGCCTTGCAGGGGAAGGCCATTCTGCAGTACTTCTAGACTGGGAAAGATACTCTAATAAAGCCTGTATGTGTATATGAGTGTATTCAAAACTTATCTAGCTCTGTATCCAAGCTTGCCTAGTTTCCAGAAAGCCAATTAAGTCATATAGACTCTGTAGGCTTTGTGGATTCAGGAAGGATGTAAACTGAATGTGTATTTGAACTTACATCCAGATGGAATGTGGGCAGTACGTTAATTCAAGCTTACCTGGTATCCAATCACACACCTAAGCCCTAATAAACTAACAAAGAAAGTTCTTTTTGCAACAAAAGTGCCACTTGACCCCCACTCCTAAATCCTCTGCATAAAAGGGCCTGGAAATCTTGCGCAGGGCTCAGTTTTTTGGACAGGAGTCCTCTGGGCCCAGCCAGTCAAAATAAATCTTCCTTCTCAGAGAATTCTCAAGTCCTGGCCTTCAATACTGCAATCACCAACTTCTCTCTGTTGCCACAACATTTCTGGGGGCTCATCTGGGTTTGCTGACAAGGCCAGAGAAAGCAACAGTTGGTTGCCCCTCTCGGACGCCTCTGAGGAAGCCGGGAGGGCCCAGGTGAGCCCAGCCCAGGGTGCCCCTGGACCCCTCTCGTCCAGAAAGAGGTTGTGGATTCCACTGGAGCCCTCTTGGAAGAAACCAGAGGGAGGCACTGAAGGGTTTAAAAGGAGACCCTGAGAACAAAATAGAAAAGCTCCACATGCCAGATGGGTAAGTCCCCTGGGGGCATAGTGTAGGAAAAATCTAACTGTAAATGTTAGAAGGGGAGCCTGACCAATTCCCAAGAGGACCCTAGTACTTCCAGGAAGTTCGGGGGTAAGCCATCTTCTCTAGGTCTGAAAAGGAAAGAAAAGTGGGTGGCTGTGTGCGTGTGACTATGGAGACCAAGTGAGATATATGATGCAGAGACATACTTCTGCAGGACAGGAGCCGAGTCCTAATCTGTGATTCTGTGGTGACTTCATCTGGTCAAGGGCAGTGAAGGCACCCTCTGGGTGCTTCATTCATGCCAGGGGTCCATACCGACCTGCTGTTTGGTTTTAGCTAGCTGCAAGTTAAAGGTTTGATGGTAGTGAGAGAGTTTTCATGGATTAAAGTCCCACTCCTTCATCGATATCCCAGCACTTCCCACTAGGATGCATCCTGAAAAATTGGTCTAAATTTGGAAGATCTTTTTTTTAAAAAAAAAGATTTATTTTATTTATTTCTCTCCCCTTTCCGCCCCATTGTCTGCTCTATGTGTCGATTCACTGTGTGTTCTTCTGCATCCACTTTGTATTATCAGGTAGCACTGGGAAACTGCATCTCTTTTTTGTTGCATCATCTTGCTGCATCAGCTCTGTGTGTGTACAGCACCACTCCTTGGCAGGCTGCGTTTTTTGCACACAGCTCTCTGTGCGGGGCGCACTTCTTGCACGTGGGGCTTTCCTATGCGGGGGTACCACTGCATGGCACTATACTCCTTGCACACAGTAGCACTGCACATGGGCCAACTAACCACAGAGGTCAGGAGGCTCTGGGAATAATCCTGGACCCTCAATATGGTAGGCAGATGCTCTATCAGTTGAGCCATGTCTGCTTCCCTGGAAGATCTTAGTTACAGAAAAATGGATTGGCTTTTGTGATAAAGCTTGGTCTGAATATGAATTGAGCAATGGAGAAGTTTGACCAGAAATAGGCCTTTACATTTTAATGCTGGATTGCAATTGAACTTGTTTTGTAGACAAGTATAGGCAAAGATTCCTGTTAGAGTTTGCTTTCACTAAGTTTGCAATAATTAATAGGCTGTAATTCAGTTCCCTCTGATATGCATTAAAGAAAAATAAACCCCTTCCCATAGCTTATGTGTCTCAAAACATGACACTTCCCCAAAGATTGCGAATTAATGCTCTATGAGTCCCCTTAGCTCCAGTCAAAATCTTAAAAGCAATAAAAATAAAAAATGTGAAATGATGGAAAGCTTGGAAACAACAATACCAAAGGAGTAAGAATTATGAGTCAACTTAATGAACTTTATGTTTCTGTGTGCCGTAACTCTTTTTGTGTCCGTTTATTCAGTGCCAGTATATATTTTCATACCTCTGAATGGTAATATTAAATTATGTAAAATGGTGAACTTTGGTCAGGCTGCGACTCTGGGATGTCAGGTCGGTTGACTAAAAATTTGCTTCTTCATTCTTCCTAAAATAATAAGCATGGCTTCTGCATACCAGCAAACTCCCCATGAGAGTCTCTTCTCAGGAATCAAGAAATTCTGCCTACTGCTGGTCCACATAGCCACAGAGAAGCCTCTGTATAAAACCCTAAATTCCAGTTAAATCAGCATAAAAAAAAGAGAACAGATAGATCTGATACCCAGAAACCTTATATCGTGTCTCCTTAAAGAAATAAGAAAATACTCCTCGAACTTCCATTAGTGTAAACTTGCTTGTGCCTATAAAAGGTGTAAATAGTGATCAAGATAAAAAGAGCTCATATGCCATCAATTAAGATCAAAGAGTTCCTATAAATGCTAAAGGTATAGAATCGTCTCTTCTGTTTCAATCTGTGCTTAGCTCTGTGTTCAGCTTTTAAATTTTCATTTAACTTTGTCAGTTTGCGTATGCCTAGAAAATCAGACTTGGAGTTCACTTGTTAAAAATTAAATAACAGTGAAAGATAACCTAAAAATAAATCTTTAACTGTCAATACTGTCTTACTAGTAAATTTAATGAATAAATCACAAGTGAAAATTATTTAATTGCTGAAAAAACAGAGAAACTTCACAAAATTGTTACTAGTAAAATTGTTTATTTTTTAAAGATTTGTTTATTTCTCTCACCCCCCCCCCCATTGTCTGCTCTCTGTGTCCATTCTCTGTGTGTTCTTCTGTGTCCACTTGTATTCTCATCAGGTGGCATGGGCAATCTGTGCCTTTTTTTGTTGTTGCATCATCTTGCTGCATCAGCTCTCCATGTGTGTGGCACCACTCCTGGGTGGGCTGTGGTTTCGCACAGGGGTCACTTCTTGTGTGGTGGTCACCCTTATGCGGTGCATCCCTGCATGGGCCAGCACTCCTTGCACACAGCGGTACTGTGCGTGGGCCAGTTCACCACACGAGCCAGGAGGCCCTGGGTTTTGAAACCTTGGACCTCCTATATGGTAGGCAGATGCTCTATCTGTTGAGCCATATCTGCTTCTCTACTAATAAAATTGTTTTAATTGCTTAGTTAATAAATGAAGGTGCCCAAATTGATTTTTAAGTGAAAACTTTCTAGAAAGTTAAGAGTTAAGATCATTGTATAAATGCCTTCATATATAAAATAGCAGAAAAATAATAACTGAAATTATTACAATGGAGTAAATGTAGCCTAGATTTCAGCTATTGCAATGGTAATCTTAAATTAATTTACCTTTGTTTATGCCTACTTCAAGTCTATCTTGTCCTATAATGGTAATTATAACTTAAACTTACCTTTAATTATGGTTATTTTATACCTAGCTTCACCTAGCCCTTACACTTCAGCTATTGTAATGGTAATCTTAAACTAATTTACCTTTGTTTATAGTTACTTCAAGTCTATCTTATATTTACAATAGTAATGGTAATTTAACATAAAGTTACCTTTAATTACAGTTATCTTTTTTTTAAAGATTTATTTTTATTTATTTCTCTCCCCTTCCCTCCGCCCACCCAGTTGTCTATTCTCTGTGTCCATTTGCTGTGTGTTCTTCTTTGCCCCTTCTATCCTTATCAGTGGCATGGGAATCTGTGTCTCTTTTTGTTGCTGCATCAGTTCTCCCTGTGTGTGGCGCCATTCCTGGGCAGGCTGCACTTTCTTTCGTTCTGGGCGGCTCTCCTTATGGGGTGCACTCCTTGTGTGTGGGGCTCCCCTACACCAGGGCCACCCTTGCGTGGCACGGCACTCCTTGTGCGCATCAGCACTGTGCATGGGCCAGCTCCACACAGATGAAGGAGGCCCGGGGTTTGAACCGCGGATCTCCCATGTGGTAGACGGATGCCCTATCCATTGGGCCAAGTCCACTTCCCAACAGTTATCTTATAACTAGCCTCAGCTAGCCCAAAAACTTCAGTTTTTGTGGTGGTAATTATAAACTGAGGTTGCCTCTGTTTATGGTTAATGTAAGTCTGGCCCCACCCCTTATCTCTGCTTATGGTTATTTTTTGACAACATCTGCTCCTAAGGCTCAGGAAAGCAAATTTGAGACATCCCTGTCTCCTGTTCTACTGTTATTAGTGATCCTGCTCACTTGTGGCTCCAAGTGTAGACTAAACTGCTGCATGGTGAAATTCTAAACCCTCCAGGTTGACGTCCACTCTTCCAGGCCAGTGGCCACCAGAGTCCTGTTATCTCCAAGGAATGGAAAGTAAAAGAAACCTCCTGCCTTGACTGTCAGAGTTCCTAGAAGTAGCAATTCATAAGAGAAACCAGTTCTTCTGAGGTTTTAGTAGCCTCAGTGAATATACATATAATTAGTCTTGCTCATCCAAAGTCTGCTAAAAGTCAAAGTAAAATATAAAGTTCTAAAGCAAAAGAAAATTGTATTAGAGCATTGGGGACATTTTGGTTATAAGGCATTAATGAAGAAATAAAATTCTTGTGTAAAACTGCATGGTCATAGTGCAAATTAGAAAAAGCCTTCTAGGAAATCTTTCAAATGTTATTTTACAGTTAAACTTCTTTTGTAAAAGAATGAAAGTTTTAAGTAACTAAGCTTTGTTTCCGTGTCAAAGTATTCATGTCTGCCTTTTTGCTCAGTGTATATCTTCATACATTGGGATGATAATATCAAATTAACAAATAATTCTTAAAAGAGCTGTATTAAAATAGTTAAAAATTAAATACATAGTTATATATGTGATGAATATTCCTAGACCCCAAATTAGGCTTAAAAAAAAAGACAAAAAGTCATATAGAAACCTAAATATATCAACTATTAAAAATGGAAAAAGGATTTTCCTGAGCTCTTTAACTTACCCAGCCCCCAGGCCTTCTCTTTGCAAGAGCTCTGAGGGAGGGTTTAGGTGTAACAGATTAAAACTCTTCTAAGCAGAAGGAATTAAGAACCAGTTTGTATTAAAAAGGGGTTTAGCCCCCTGAAAAGAAATGAAAAAAACATTCTTTGTATAAACTATAACAATTTCAATTTACTTAGCTTGGGTGTTATCTCTTTGGTTTATAAAATACCAAGTTAATAAATTAACATTATATGTATTAAATCTTTAAAATGATAAAAATTCTAAGTTCAGGGAAGCAGACTTGGCTCAATAGATTGAGCATCTGCCTACCACATGGGAGGTTCATGGTTCAAACCCAGGGCCTCTTTGACCCATATGGAGCTGGCCCATGTACAGTGCTGATATGTGCAAGGAGTGCCATGCCACGCAGGGGTGTCCCCCACATAGGGGTGTCCCATGTGCAAGAAGTGGGCCCCATAAGGAGAGCTGCCCAGTGCAAAAGAAAGTTTGGCCTGCCCAGGAGTGGTGCCACATGCACGGAGAGCTGATGCAGCAAGATGATGCAACAAAAAGAGACACAGTTTCCTGGTGCCACCAACAAGAATATAAGTGGACACAGAAGAACACACAGTGAATGGACACAGAGAATGGACAACTGTGGTGGGGAGGGGGAAGGGGAGAGAAATAACCAAAAATAAATCTTTTAAAAAATTCTAAGTTCATATCTAATGAGATTAAGTTTAAAAATGTAGATCTGCCCTCTCTTAAATGCATAAAGTAAAATTCAACTGGTTGCTAATTGTAATCTAAGGTAAATTAACCAGTCTATGTGGTGTGGTTAGTTATAGAGTTTGTAAAAACATCTTCTAAACTGAAGTATTTAAATGGTAGTTCTAAGAAGCCATTATTAACTAAAATCCTAAATTGATGTTAATGGCAAAAAGTAACGTCAAAGCAATGAAACCTGTCTGGAAGTCAGCTCAATGTGTATAGTCAAATGGTGGTAAGTAAAGTTACCTTAATTCCTTTGGGAATCTTCAGTTTTCATTTTTAATATGAAAAAGTATTTTTTCCTCTACTGCTAAACTAAGAATACCTACTAATTAATGTCTTTAAAGTAAAAGTGTAAAAGTAAGAAGTACAAAAAATTAAGTTCATTTAATATGTTAAACATTGTATTAGAAATATTTAAAAGGTGTATAAAAATGAAGAGATAGACTTCAGCATTCTCAAACTCTCTTGTGCATTAAAACCAGGCCTTCAATACACTGCAGGTTGCCTCTCCATATGAGTTATTGACTAGGTTGGTCACTGACCCCTAAAACAATAAAGATAACTACTACATCTCTGGTTGTGTTCCTGAAGTCAATGAAAACTACATTGCAGTTTCAAACTCTTCCACCAGCCAACAATGGCTTGGTACAGCCAAATGTACAATAGATATCACCTCCAAACTGGCACTGTTTCATCATGCCAAAGAGCACTATGCATCAGGCCAGTGGAATACTGGAAACTACTTTACTAGTCTCTCTCTAGGGACAATGGTACTGTGGCTTGCTCACTGTATAAAGGACATACCAAGTGGAGCAATGATCATCAGAGTGCTGTGAGAAGAACTTAACCATAGTTGGCATTATGGCCTGCTCCCATGTAGAGGTAACATGCAAATCTGAAATGTAAATCTATTAGTTACAGCTCAAAGAAAAACTTATACATTAAATAGTACATTAATTAGTATTAAGTACTGTAGTTATATCCTATTCTAGATATATGTCTGATAATTATGGTGAAATTTTATTAGATCATATGCAGAAGTACAGTGAACATGTTAACAGTCCTGGTAAACGTCATTTTCTGTGTAGTTAATGAGCATATCTGTAAAATAAAATAATAGCCACCTTACCTGAGAGCAGTGAAGACAACAGCCCTTTTAATTAAAAAAAAAGCCATCAAATTAACCTGGGGGCAACATCTCACAATCTTCACCCAACGCCAGGTAAAGGATGTGCTTGAGGCCAGGGCCATCAGTGGCTTACAGGTAGCCCGTTAATTAATACCAGGCTCAATTACTAAAAACCCCAGATGTGCAAATAAAGGTGTGTCAAACTTTCAACCAAGCCACCCTACAGCTAGTAAAGGGCTCAAAGTCAGATCCTGAAAGGCCCCTTCCCCATTCCTGCCTTAAAACTCTTAACCAAAAGCGTTTTCCAAAAAACAGAGCCTGATAAAAACAGTAAAAAAAATTAATAGGAATTAATTAATGTCAAAAATGTAAAAAACTTTACTCTGTAGTTCTGATCACTCCCACAGCCGTTGAAGTTAAAAAAATGTCCAGCTTGGTGCACTAAATCCTGAATGAAACCAGCTGCCCAAGGAAGTGCAATTCACCAGAAGCACCTGATGAAATGTTTGAATGTCAGTCACTGGACAGCCTGAAATACCTCTTAAAAAAAAAAAAGGGCTAAGCATTGCCTACATCAAAGTCAGTTGTTCCTTCTAGCCCAAATGCCTATTGCTAAAGGGAAAACAAACCAAACATCCTTTAAAAAAAACTTTATCTGTTTTCATCTGTAGCTTAACTGAAAGAAGAAACGCTTGACAAATTATACCTAACTCCATTGTCTGTTACAATTTCTAGAGTTAACCAACAACATAAAGTAACTCAGGGAAAAATACTGTTTCCCATCAACTTTGGAAAAATGCAGCCTTTGCAAGCACCTAGTCTTTTCTACTTCTGTGATCCAGTGTCCTCTTAATAAAACCATATATTCTCTCAAAATTTGAATTAAGTTTTATTTCTTCCAGAGTTGACATCTTGTTAGCCCTATAAAAACTGCATCCAGCTTCACCCAGGATGCCAGATCCATCTTCCTCCAACCAAGATAAAATAGCAAGAAAAGTTTTACACTTTGTCAGGCAGAGCCTACTGACCCTAACCAGTAGGAAGTAGCTAGAGAAAACAAAGATCATCTCCCTTCAACCCCCCTTCAAAATTAAAGGAAGGAAATAAAGCAGGCTGTAAGACAGAAAATTGGTACATGGATCTGAAACCTGGCAAGGAGCCCATGCAGACATCAATGGCCCGCAAGATTCTGCTGCTTGGAAGGAGACTTCCTCCTGAGGCCAGAAGGGGCCCCAAATATTCCCCATGAACTTTATCATTGAACCCTCCTGGAAAATTAATGGGAGAAATAAGCAGTCAAAGCAGTGAGCAGCTGAAACTCCTCCTGTGCCCTCATCATACCTCCCTGCTTCCTCCCCTTAGTAATAGCTAGGGTATGCACTTTAATAAACAATGCAGTAAAAACAGAGACAGCCACCCACCTCAGAACTCCAAAAATAGTGATTCTAAAGCTTAACAAACTTAACCAGGCATCAAAGGGGGGAATAATATAGCCTGTACTTTTATATGCATGTATTCAAACTTATCTAATTTGGTACTGAAGTTTGCCTAGTTTCTGGAATGCCAATTAAGTGATATAGACTCTGTAGGCTTTGTGTATTCTGGAAAGATGTAAACTGAATGTGTATTTGAGCTTACATCCAGACGAAATGTGGGCAGTATGTTAATTCAAGCTTACCTGGTATCCAATCAAGCCCCTAAACCCTAAGAAACTAACAAAGAAAGTCCTTTTCACACCAAAAGCGCCCCTTGACCCCTGCTCCTAAATCCTCTGCATAAAAAGGACCTGGAAATCTTGCTCAGGGTTCCCTGTCTTCGATAGGAGTCTACTGGGCCTGGCCAGTCAAAATAAATCTTCCTTTTCAGAGAATTCTCATGTCCTGGCCTTCAATACTGTGACCACTAACTTCTCTCTGCAGCTGCAACAACTCTGATTGTCTTTTAATGAGCCTGGCTAATCAGATAAACCATTCCTTCTAGGAAAGAAGTAGCTCTGTTTATGGGAGTTCTTGGTTTCTGTGAGCCTCTGTTAATGTTTTATTTTTACAATGCCATATAGATTATTCTGAAGTTACCTTAGCTTCTAAATTACATTTAAAAACCTAGCTCTTTCTTAAGCTCTTAAAAGTTCAACTCTACTGTTTATATATGACAAGTTTTAACAGCCACTTTTTAGGAACCCTGTGATTTGTATTTGGTTCTGTCTATAAATTTGGTGACTTGAACATCATTAAGCCTACCATACTGCTTTTTCATAAATTTAGTGTTCATTTTTCCCTAAAAATACTTCTGTTTTCTGGTAAACAGTCTTTTATATTGATTTTATAAGTATAATAAATTAAAGTTATAAATAAGTGAGTCTAATTTCTTTTAATATCCTGACTGTTTATATATGTAAAGGGAATCGCAAGTCAAATCAATAACTTAGGTCCACTTTTTAAATTGTAATCACTAGGCTGATGTATCAATCTAATTGGCCAATTTCACTTAAATGTTTCAATTTCTAAAAACACCAGTTGAGGCAAGTTAGTTTAGGGGGAGGGAAAACTAGTCTCAGCTGAGACCTGCCAGAAAACATGGCCATGAGACACATGGCTATGAAACCCCACCTGGAAATCCCTGAGCGAATGACTGTGGCCAAGGACCCTCTGAAAGGGCCCCACAAGATCCCAGCCATGAGAACCCCATTTGCAACAAGACTGGAATGAAATCCCATTTGGGGTCAAGGGAAAGCCCCCTATACCCTCAAGAGACCTCACCATTGGCCCCCTGAGAACTGACAGGTGCGACAACCAATCAGAACAGCAAACAGCTGGGCCCCTCCCCAACATTATGAAGGGGGAGGAGAAATGGTTCTTAAAAACCTAACTTGTGTCCATACCCCACCACATGCACATCTCACTCTGCAGCCCATTGGCAGTCCACGCCTTGGACCATGTACTTTTCTCATTTTCTTGTTTCTTAATAAACTATTCTTTTTCCTATCCTATTGTAGCCAGGTTCCACTAGGTTCTTGGCTACATTACATAAAAGAATTAAGAATTTTAGTTAAGCCAGTAGTTTATTAAGTCAATGGGAGAAGAGAATGGAAATGGAAGAAAATAACAGATTATGGATCCTCAGGTGTAGGTGTGAGCTGCTTCAGGATGAGAAAGAGAGATTTGGCTTGTGTGATTACTTTTTAAACCATTAATTATTCCTCCCCTTGCCAATCTTTGGGGGAGGGGTCCCAGCTGTTTGCTGTTCTGATTGATGACCCCATCCATCAGTTCCCCAGGGGGGCCCAATGAGAAGGCCCTTGAGGGTATCTGGGGCTTTTCCTTGACCCCAGATGAAATTTCATTCCAAATGGAGGATTCTCATGGGGTTCTTCCAGCCACCTTCTGGTGGGTCTTTCCCTTACAGGGTTTCCAAGTGGTGTTCCATGGCCACGTGTTTCATGGCCATGTTTGTCTGCCAGGTTTTAGACTCATCTCCCCGTTCCCTAAACTAACCTGCCTCAATCCCTCCCCCCCCCCCCGAGGGTTTACACCCTTATTCAGAAGGGGGTGCTGAAGGATGATGGTCATTCTTCTGTAATTACTTCCTGCTGGTTAGGGGCAATAGACCCTACCTGACAAGGTGTAAAACCCTCTTGCTACTCTATCACAGTTGGGGGAAGATGAATCTGGCACCATGGGTGGAGCTGGATGAAATGTCCACATGGCTAGCAAAGTATTGATTCTGGAAGAAATAAACTTAATTAGAATTTTGAAGATATAAGGATCCACTAAAAGGATTTTGGAGCATGAGTATAGGAAAGGCCAAGTGCCTCCAAAGGCTGCATCCTCCTGAAGTTGTTGGGCTTCATCTTGCAGGTTTTGAAGGCTGTGTAAGAGTATTTCAGAATGATTTGCATAGAGATGGCATTCCTCCATAAGTAACAGAAATGTTCCTCCCTGGGCTGCTGTTAGCTTGTTAAGTGCCCTGCGATTTTGCAGCGCCACAGTGGCAAGAAAATCTATTTGGTGTTTTAGAGCTTCTAAGCCATTGCTAGTTTCTTTTATGCTTTTAATTAGGTCTAGGAAGAGATAGTAGTAGACCAGTGAGGTTTGGTAACCCTAGTTCCCACAGTGCTCTTTATGCCTAAGACAGCTAAGAAGAGGATGAGAAGAGGCACTGTCCTCTTAGCTATTGTATAGGGAGAAAATACAGGAAATGGAAACAGACAAGATTTCTTAAGTGGTATCTGTCTTGCCCTCCCCCTAACAATAGGCATTTGGGCTAGAGTTAGAGAAAAGAGCTGGCTTTCGCACAGACACTACTTAGCTTTGTCTCTTGAAGATGTATTTTAGACCGTCCAATGGCTGGCACTCGTGCATCCTGTCAGGTGCTTCTGGTGAGCTAGCACTTCCTAGGGCAGTTGGCTTCACAGGGACCAACTGACAATTCCTTTAACTTTGACAGCTGTGGGAGTGATTGGACCCACAAATAAGGTCCCTTCATTTTGGCTCTAATGGAGACTGAGGCCAGTTCTCCTGCCAGGTTTTAATCAGTTTCTTGATGAGGAAAGGTTGCCCATAGACCATCTCGAAGGGGCCAAGCTGAAGTGGGTCCTTAGCCACCTCATTTGCTATTTCCTTTCTGGTGGGAAAACTCTTAGCCCTGGCAGCATAATATGTGGGTCTGCCAGTCCTCCCCAGGGTATGAGTGGGACAGGTTCTGGAAGAAGGGCTAGGAGGGAGACCTGGGTTTGCTAGAAGCTCATCCTTTAAATCTGACCTGCTTGAGTAGTTTTGTTTAAGTCTCAAAGCAGGAGTGGTAGAGAGGCCCTCAGGATCTGACCTTGGGCCCTTGCCAGTAGTAAGATGGCTGGGTTGAGGGTCTGACACACCCTTAGCTGGACCTCAGGGGTCTCTAGTAATTGAGTGTGGCATTTAATCAACCAGTTACCCGCAAGCCATTGGTGGTCCCTGGTCTCAAGCATGTCCTTCACCTGGTGTGGGGTGAAGACTGGGAGAGGTTGCCCCCAAGTTAATTTTGTGGCTTGCTCAATTAAAAGAGCTATTGGGGAAGTGGATGTGGCTCAAGTGATAGGGCTTCTGCCTACCGTATGGGAGGACCCAGGTTTGATTCCTGGGGCCTCCTGGTAAAAAAGAAAGGAAAAAAGAGAAAGTGTACCCATGCGGTGCACCAAATGCCTGCACGGTGAGCCAAGTGCCTGTGTAAGTCCCCACATGGGGAGCTGAGTGCCCACAGGAGTGCCCACATAGTGAGCTAGTGCCTGCACAAGTGAGTCACACAGAAAGATGATGACACAGCAAAAGAGAGATGAAGGGGAGAAAAAGTACAGAAAAAAACAGGAACAGAGGTGGCACAACTGATAGGGAACCTTTCTCCACATCAGATGCCCCCATGATCAAATCCTTGTGAATCCTAGAGGAGAAAGATGAGAAGAGCAAAATGAGAAATAGCTACAGAAGATCACACAGTGAATGGACACAGACAGCAAAAAACAGCAGGGTGGGGGAAGGGCTATTGACCCTACTGCTCTCAGGTAAGATGGTCATTCCTTCATTGTGTTATAGAGAGGTTGGGAGAAATAAGCTACTTGTTGAGAAATTTTACCCAGTTTCTGTACTAACACCCCTAGAGCCACTCCCTTCTTCTCAGTTGCATTTAGAAAGAAAGGCTTGTTTAGGTTAGGAATTCCTAAGGCTGAAGGGCTAAATAAAGCCTGTTTTGAAAGCATGGAAGTCAATTTCCTGGTTTGCTCCCATTCCAAGGGATAGTTATCAGCCCCCACAATAGCACTGTACAGTGGCCAGACTATTTTGCCAAATCTGTTGATCCACAGTCTACAGTAAGCAGCCATTTCTAGGAAAGCCTGCAGTTGTTTCTTTGTTTGAGGCTGGGGATTGCCGGTGATAGTTTGAACTATTTCTGTGTAGGGAAACCTTTCCCCCGGGGTGAGAAGAAGCCCTAAATAGGAGACTTTCTGCTAAGAGATTTGTGCCTTAGATGCCGATACTCTGTTTCCCCATCAGCTAGGAAATTAAAGACAAAAATGGTATTGGCATTGGAAACTTCCTTTGTTGGACTACAAAGCAACAGATCATCCACATATTGTAGGAGCAAGCTCTGAGGTAAGTGAAGATCAGCTAGGTCTTTAGCTAAGGCATTCCCAATAACATGAGGGCTGTCTCAGAACCCTTGCAGCAACATAGTCCACATAAGCTAGACTGGAGGTTTAAATCTGGACTCCTGCCATCCAAAGGCAAAAAGGAATTGGGGGAAGCAGATGTGGCTCAATTTGGTGCCCACCGACCACATGGGAGGTCCCATGTTCGATTCCCAGTGCCAAGGAAGATAAGCAAGATGCAAGCTGATGTGAGAGGCTGGCACAGAGAGGTGATGCAACAAGATGACACAATGAGGAGGCACAACAAAAGGCACAACAAACAGGGAGTGTATGTGGCTCAAGTGATTGGGCTCTTCCCTCCCACATGGGAGGTCCCATGTTCAGTTTCCAGTGCCTTCTAAAAAGAAGACAAGCAGACACAGAGAGCACACAACAAACAGACACAGAGAGCAGACAGCAAGTGCAAACAATGGGGTGGAGGGAGAAATAAATAAAAAAAATAAATCTTTAAAACAAAAAGGAATTGGGACTCCAGTTAATATAGCCTGTGCATAAATTCAAAATCATCTAATTCTGTATCCAAGTGTACCTAGTCTCTAGAAATCCAAATAAGTAATATAGGCTCTATAGGCTTTGAATGTTCTGAAAGGATGTAAGACTGAATGTGTATTCAAAGTTGCATCCAGACAGAATGTGGGGGATATGCTAATTCAAGCCCACCTGAAATGTGGGGGATATGCTAATTCAAGCTCACCTGAAATGTGGGGATTACATTAATTCAAAACCTATCTGGTTCTCAGACAAACACTTAACTAACAAGGAAAGTTGTTTTCTTTCATAAAAGCACCATTTAACTCCCCACCTTTATATCTTTTCTGTATAAAAGGGAACCCAAAATTCTATTTGGGGCTTGGCTTTTATTAGGATGGGAGTCTGCTGAGTTTGGCCGGTCAAAATAAATGAACTTCCTTCTGTACTAACACCCCTAGAGCCACTCCCTGTGGGATCCAAGTAGTGTTCTTGTGTCCTGGCCTTCGATACCATGTACACCTGACTTCTCTACTGCATTCCTGGGGGCTCGTCCGGGATTACACTGAGAAGGTCAGAGGCGGCAATGTTGCTTGCCCCTCCTGGACATCTCCAAGGAGGTCAGGAGGTGCGGCGGCTTGCTCAGTCGGTAGAGGTGGGGTCTGGCTGCGGACGAGGGGTCGGTCCAGCTCTGGACGAGGGGTCAGTCCCGCTTGGGACGAGGGGTCAGTCCCACTTGGGACGAGGGGTCGGTCCGGCAGCAGACGAGGGATCGGTCTCACAAGGGGTTGCGCGGTTTGGCTGACGGGGTCGCCCGGCGAAGCCGGCGACGAAGGGGTCGCCCGGCGAAGCCGGCGACGAAGGGGTCGCCCGGAGAAGCAGGCGATGAACTGGGGACAAGGGAGGCCAGGCCCTTGTCGGGGGCTCTCAGGACTGGAGGGCGCACAGCAGAAGAACTACCGCGGAGACAAGGTAAACACGCAAGTCCTCTTTACTGAGGGAGAGGCAACAGTTTTATAGGGGCTGGGGAAGGCTGATTGGTTGAAGCCACGCCCTGTTCTGATTGGTTGCCGGCGAAAGGTCAGTGGGCGGTACTGGACGGGGGAGGGGTGGTGGTTAGGGATTGGCTGTCGCTGTTGCTGGGGGAAGGGGCAGGGTTTAGGGATTGGTGGCTGCTGTTGCTGGGGTGGAGGGCAGACTTGAGTTTCCCGCCCACGCCTGGCTGTTGCTGCTGTCGGGGGAAGGGAAAAGGGCGGGCTGGATTTTTCCGCCCACACCTGGCTGTGGCTGCTGTCGGGGGAGGGGAAAAGGGCAGACTGGATTTTTCCGCCCACACCTGGCTGTTGCTGCTGTCGGGGGAGGGGAAAAGGGCAGACTGGAATTTTCCGCCCTGCGCCTGCGCAGGGAGAAAGAAGAAGAAGGGTGCCACCCCACAAGGCATGGGGTGGCGCCATCTGGGAGGAGGGGCGGCCGTGGAAGCATGGCTGCCGAGAAGGGGAGACCCGAGGGCACTCTGCGCCCATGCCGAGCTTCCTTCAGGGGTGGCGGTGAGTCCGACCAGCCACCCTATTATGGGGGCAGCGGAATTAGGCCTACCGCGGCCGCTCCCCTGCCAGGCCAGCAAACCACACTTCAGCCCGACTGGTGACCGCATTTCCCCCTTCTTTTCAAATAAGGACCAGGATGGCAGCAGCAACAAGTAGCTGAGGCCCAAGAGGCAGTAAGCAATGAGGGAAGCGGGGCTGAAGAGGGAGGTGAGTATGCCGGGGATAAATGTACAATTTGGGGGCAGTATCTTGCCGTTGCAAGCAAGGGTGGCCAATGTCCAATTCTCGTTGATCTCGGTGGCTATAAGGTCTATCTGTTGTTAAAAGTCCCAAATGACAGCGCGTTACAGGTAGTTGATCTCTTCTTGGCGGCGAAGAGCGGTAGAGGCAGACTGTGTGATGGTCTGGAGGATCGCAGCGGTGAGGACAAGTCGCGTCAGGGCACCAGCGACGGTGGTGGCGGCAGCATCGGGAGTGGTGGAGACGTAGGCGAGGACAATAAGAAGGCCAAAGTCTTCACGGGTGCGAGAGAGGCCGATGTTAATGGGGCGGGCCAACATGGGGCGGCCCAATCTGCAACGCAGTAGGGGTTCAAGCGAAAAAAGGAGGGGGGCGGGGGACGAGAAAGGACGCTTTAGATGGCTGAGAAGAGGAGTGAGGTCGAGACAGGAGGAAGCTCCGCAGAAGTATGGGGAGCTGTTAAAAGCAGAAACATTATTAGATGCTAGAAAGCAGGCCGCAGGCCGGGGAAAGCAGGTTGCGGGCCGTTTCGTGGGGCTGGAGCTGCTTGAGAGCGATGGCGGCATGGGGGGCCGTGGTTACAATCTTCTGGGGTGGTAGCGGCTAGACAGATGGCGGAAAATATTATCAAGAAAGCAAAGGTTATGAGGAAGAAATAGAGTATTAAAGGCTGTGGGGGAAGTGAGAAGATCATTTAGAGGATAGGGTTGAGAATGGTATGTTTAAGACAGAAGCTTTGTGGTTTGTAGGAGACTGCTTTATAAACGAAGGAGAATGAGGGCAGTAAATATAGTAACGATAGATAGGAAGATGACAGTGAGGAGGAGTCTTTGTTTAAGGTTTCAATCGTCCAGCGCAACAGTGGCTAGGCCGATAGCGAGGGGTGTTGCTAAGTAGACAATGGCTGCAAAGACAAAATCATCTTCTGTTTCCTCAAAAATAACTTTTCTTTAAATACTTAGTAGCATGCAATATTAGAAACCGTTTCCTAAAAGCAAGTTGGCAGGGGAGCTTGGTTGCTGTTAATCTTTCCTGTTATAAAATTACCTTTTATTATTATTATCATCAATTCAGTTTTATATATATATGTTTAAGAATGACCTTTTGGAATTAGCCATTTAATACCTTAATGTAAACTATTGAAGATAAATTTTTTCTTTACAGAACACATTCCCTTACCTAAAGTTATCACAATACCTTTTACACTTGCTGCATGCAAATTAAATTTCAAGAGTTTATGAAAAATTAGCCATCTTACTTTAGGACAAAATACGTCTTTTTGCAAAACTTATTACATTTCTGTTAGCATTTTTACAAACTTTTAACCTTTTTAATATTCATATAAGTTTTACATTCTTTATATTATCCTGTGAAGAAAAATAAGTTATTCATTTTAATCTAGGCAAGAACAACTTTTTATGAAGACGTACAGTTAATTTTGTTAATTAAGACTTACAATTTTTTTTTTAAATTGTAGATATCTTATTAGCATTTAAACTTATGTATTAATATAATAAACTTAAGTATTAATATAAGCGCTTATTTAATCTTTGGCCATTTGAATAGAGCTCTTTTAAAGATTTCTAGTAATTTATATTTACCATCCGGAGGTATCACAATATACGTTGACATTGAACGAACAGACAGACAAACACAGAACAATTACAACACATTAACAGAAATATATAATTTATTTACAGTTGACTCATAACTCTTACTTTCTTGGTATAGCTGCTTTTAAATCCTTTTTTATATAGCATATCATAGATTATACCCTTCAAGATTTCTTCTGGACTTCATGTTGCCTGTAATAAGCCAGGAGGGAATCTTTTACCTTCCTGCTCCACAGCAAAAGTGACCCTATCTATAAGGCGAGTGTAGGTATCCGGGTCCCAGAGCTAACACGTGGTAAGCCATGGATTAAAGGGGAGAAGAAGGTCCCAATATACTTGAAGCTGTTTGAAAGAGATCTTACACCGGTGAGTGTCTAGGAGACCGGCAAGAGCCCGAACTTGTGGGGCTTGCTTAGCAGATAGGATGTTACCCATTGCTAATGGCCTTTTGGAGCCGATAAGAAAAGGGGCCCTTACCTTGAGAGCGCGGCGATGGGAGCCGAGGTGTGCGGTGAGACGAGGGGTCGGAGCCGGTGGGGCTCCGACGGTGGTCGCGGGCCAAGAGAAGGCCCCGACGAGGGGAGGGCGGGACGACGAGCAGTGGAGCAAGGCAAAGGGGAGCAAGCGTGAAGGGGAGGAGGCAGAGGTGAAGGCAGGGGTGGAGGTGCTCAGGCACGTGCTCCTGAGAGTTTTATTGGCGCCTCTTAATCATAGCGGGTCGGTATAAGCCCCCGACATGGAAGGAGAAAGCCATCCAGCGATTCTCCCAGACCGCCGTGGATCATATGAGGTCGCCAAGGTTCAGGAGCAGCAATGCAGAGTGAAAAGATAGGGGTGAGAAGAGAGGAGAGCGTAGGGCTATGGTAGGGTTACTTCAGACATGCAAGCGCGTGCTCCCGAGAAATCCAAGGCTCCTCTTAATCATAGCGGGTCGGTATAAGCCCCCGACATGGAAGGAGAAAGCCATCCAGCGATTCTCCCAGACCGCCGTGGATCGTATGAGGTAGCCAAGGCTCAGGTAGCAGCAATGTTGCACGAGAGAAGTCCCAAGGTGAGAAGAGAGGAGGGGGTAGGGCTGTGGTAGGATTACTTCAGACGTGCAAGCGCACGCTCCCGAGAAATCCAAGGCTCCTCTTAATCATAGCGGGTCGGTATAAGCCCCCGACATGGAAGGAGAAAGCCATCCAGCGATTCTCCCAGACCGCCGTGGATCATATGAGGTAGCCAAGGCTCAGGTAGCAGCAATGTTGCACGAGAGAAGTCCCACGGTGAGAAGAGAGGAGGGGGGGCCGCCAGGTTATGGAGTGAGGCTGTGGTGGGGTTGCCTTGCCCCACGTTGTGCTGTGGTGGGGTTGCTTTGCCCCACGTTGGGCGCCAGCTGCGGCGGCTTGCTCAGTCGGTAGAGGTGGGGTCTGGCTGCGGACGAGGGGTCGGTCCAGCTCTGGACGAGGGGTCAGTCCCGCTTGGGACGAGGGGTCAGTCCCACTTGGGACGAGGGGTCGGTCCGGCAGCAGACGAGGGATCGGTCTCACAAGGGGTTGCGCGGTTTGGCTGACGGGGTCGCCCGGCGAAGCCGGCGACGAAGGGGTCGCCCGGCGAAGCCGGCGACGAAGGGGTCGCCCGGAGAAGCAGGCGACGAACTGGGGACAAGGGAGGCCAGGCCCTTGTCGGGGGCTCTCAGGACTGGAGGGCGCACGGCAGAAGAACTACCGCGGAGACAAGGTAAACACGCAAGTCCTCTTTACTGAGGGAGAGGCAACAGTTTTATAGGGGCTGGGGAAGGCTGATTGGTTGAAGCCACGCCCTGTTCTGATTGGTTGCCGGCGAAAGGTCAGTGGGCGGTACTGGACGGGGGAGGGGTGGTGGTTAGGGATTGGCTGTCGCTGTTGCTGGGGGAAGGGGCAGGGTTTAGGGATTGGTGGCTGCTGTTGCTGGGGTGGAGGGCAGACTTGAGTTTCCCGCCCACGCCTGGCTGTTGCTGCTGTCGGGGGAAGGGAAAAGGGCGGGCTGGATTTTTCCGCCCACACCTGGCTGTGGCTGCTGTCGGGGGAGGGGAAAAGGGCAGACTGGATTTTTCCGCCCACACCTGGCTGTTGCTGCTGTCGGGGGAGGGGAAAAGGGCAGACTGGAATTTTCCGCCCTGCGCCTGCGCAGGGAGAAAGAAGAAGAAGGGTGCCACCCCACAAGGCATGGGGTGGCGCCATCTGGGAGGAGGGGCGGCCGTGGAAGCATGGCTGCCGAGAAGGGGAGACCCGAGGGCACTCTGCGCCCATGCCGAGCTTCCTTCAGGGGTGGCGGTGAGTCCGACCAGCCACCCTATTATGGGGGCAGCGGAATTAGGCCTACCGCGGCCGCTCCCCTGCCAGGCCAGCAAACCACACTTCAGCCCGACTGGTGACCGCAAGGAGGGCCCAGGCAAAACCCAGCCCTGGGTGCCCCTGGACACCCCATTTGGGTCCAGAAAGAGGTAGTGGACTTTGCTGGAGCCCTCCCAGACAAACTGGAGGCACCGGAGGGTTTGAGAGACCCTGAAAACAAAGCAAGGAGCTCCGCACATCAGATAGGTAAAACCCCCAGGGGCATAGTGCAGGAAAAGCTGAATTCTAAAACTAGGAGGGAGCCTGATCCGCTCTCTAAAGGAGGAGGCTCCAGTACTCCTGAGAATACAGGAGGAAGCTACCTCCTCTCTAGGTCCCAGAAAAGGAAAAGGGGGTTGTTGTGTTCATGTGATTGTGGCAACTGAGATGCAGAAAATTACTTCTGTGGAGCGAGTGCGGAATCCTGATCTGCAATTCCATGGCAACCTCATATGATCAAGGGCGGTCTGGGGGGTCCCTGCAAAGGGACCCTCTTCTGAGTTCGGGGCTTATACCAACTTCCTAATGTTAAGAGGCACCAAAAGCTCCTGTAAGGGATTCAGCCGAAGATGAATGAAGTGTAAGACTTGAGCACCATCGGCACAGGGTGGAAACATGGGAAATAAACAAAGTCGGACCCCGTTAGGTTGTATGCTGAAAAACTTACCCTGTGCATTCCATGAAAATATATATGGCATAAGGTCCCAGGCAGGAAAGCTTAGGATGCTTTGTGAATTAGAATGGATAACTTTCAGTGTGGGCTGGCCCCAGGAGGGTACTTTAGATCCCTGGATCATCCGTAAAGTCCACGATGCAGAAACTGGAAACCAAGGACACCCAGACCAGTTCCCCTACATCAGTACTTGGGAAAACACCGAGTCAAAATCCACCCTGGTTAGGGAATTGTGCCACTAAGGAAACCAGGATTTGCCTAATACAAAAATTGAGGAGTGCTGTCCCAGCGACCAGACCAAACAATCACCATGCAAAGGGCCCAGAGAAAGTGCGCCCCAAATCCAGTGCCAATCCACCTATTTTAGAAGGGCCATACAAGCATGAATTTCTGCTGCCTTATGCAATTGATCCTACCCCAGCAGTACTAAGGAATAAAAATGAGCTAGTCTCCCTAAACAGTGCCCCATTGTCGTCATCTGCAAGGGGAAGTGTGACGTCCACACCATCCCTGCTACTGCCTTTATCACCATCAGAGAGGGCACCTATGCCATCCCGCAGCAGCTTTTATCATCTCCGCAACAGTCTTTGGCACCTTCCCAATGGAAAATGCAGACTGGCTGCTTTTACAGCTGGTTGCGCAGATGCAGCACTGCCGGATCAGTCAGGAGGGAACAACTCAAACCATGGGAAGCCCCGGGGCAGAGGGAGCAGAGAGAAAGGCTGCCTTCTTGCTACCTCGCTGTGAAGCCCAGGCCCCAATTTTTTTTCTTCTTTTTTTAAAGATTTATTTTTTATTTATTTCTCTCTCCTTCCTGGCCGACCCAGTTGTCTGCTCTCTGTGTCCATTCACTGTGTGTTCTGTGTCTGCTTGTATTCTTGTTAGTGGCACCCAGAATCTGCATCTCGTTTTGTTGTGTCATCTTGCTGTGTCAGTTCTCCTTGTGTGCTGCGTCACTCCTGGGCAGGCTGCACTTTTTTTTGCGCTGGGCGGCTCTCCTTATGGGGCACACTCCTTGCATGCGGGACTCCCCTACACGGGGGACACCCCTGCGTGGCAGGGCACTCCTTGCGCGCATCAGCACTGCGCATGGGCCAGCTCCACATGGGTCAAGGAGGCCCGGGGTTTGAACCCTGGACCTCCCATGTGGTAGGTGGATGCTCTATCCATTGGGCCAAACCCACTTCTCCCCAAATTTTTTATGATGCAGATGACCAGGTTCAGGGGGGAACTGGACATTCATCTATCAGCCCTTTATCACAACGAACCTCTTTAACTAGAAAAGCCACACCCCACCATTCTCGGAGAAGGTCCGAGACGGATCTTTTCCAGTCCATCATACAAACCCACTAACCCATCTGGGCTGATTGTAAACAATTTATAATAACTTTATTAAACTATAAAAGAAAAAATGCATGTCATGCAGGGAGCTCTAACCTGGCTTACAGGGCACCCACCTGAGGGAACTTTGGATAGTGATCAATACGCCCGCTTGCAGTTCCCAGAGGAGGACCCCCTGTGGGATCTGAATAGCTAGAAACGTTCCATAGGGCCTTAGTTGAAGGATTCAGGGCGGGGAGACAGAAGGCAATACATATGGCAAAAACTACTCAGATTCTACAGGCTCTGGATGAGACTCCGGCTCAATTCTATAAAAAACTGTGAAGTGTTTCATGTATACACGCCCTTTAACCCAGATGCTCCTGAGAGCCAAACAATGGTCAATGCAGCTTTTGTTGCCCAATCACAGGCTGACATCTGAAAAAAGCTGCAGAAGTCGGATGGGTTTGCTGGAATGAACATCTCTCAGCTCATGGAAGTAGCTACTAAAGTCTACGTCAACCGTAATATAGAAACAAGGAAGAAAAAATCAAAAAACGAAAAAGAAGGCAGATCTGACAGTGGCAATCATGAAAATATCCATTCCTGTGTCAAGAAGAGTAAACTGGAAAGCCCCTGCCCCAAGGAGAGGCAAGGGCCCACCCCTAGGGCGACATCAGCGTGCGTACTGCAAAGAGGACAGGCATTGGAAGCAAGAGTGTCCCAGCTGGCCACTTGACCCCGCTGCTGCATCCACATTAGCCAGAAAAACTAGTGGGGTATTACATACCAAACCCTGGGTTCATAAAAGGTCAGGAAAAACCCCTGCAAATCAGATCATTGAGCTGGCAGGAATAGAGGACTCTGATAGAGATTATTAGGACAGACCGGGCTCCTATTCTCTTGCCCTGCGGAGTCCATGGTTGGAGTCCACATTGAAGGCCACAACATACATATGATGGTTGACACTGGGGCTCAACATTCTGTAATGACCAAGCCAGTTGGGCCTCTATACTCTTTCCAGTTAAAAAAGCTGATGGGGATTTCTGCCCAGTCCAGGATTTACGAGCAGTTAATTTGGCAGTTATAACCCTTCATTCTGTGGTTTCTAATCCATATGCTCGTCTTAGCTTAATACCCTCAATGGTTTACTTTTCATGCCTAGATCTTAAGGATGCCTTCTTCTGCATTTGGGTAGCGCCCCGGAGCCAGCCAATTTTGGCCTTTATGTGGGACAATTTGAACTCAGGCGAAAAACAGCAGCTAACATGGATGCGATTACCTCAGGGATTTTAAAATGTCCCCACTATTTTTGGACAAGCCCTGGCCAGCGATCTCAAATCCTTTAAACCAGAAAGCCATGACTGTTTTCTCCTCCAATATGTAGATGACCTTATCCTAGGAAGTCCCACCTACCAGGACTGCACTGGTGGAACCCATGCCCTTTTAAAGCATCTACAGCAAAAAGGCTATTGGGTGTCTAAGAAAAAAGCCCAAATCTGCCTGCCTCAGGTCAAATATCTAGGTTATAAAATAATGCAGGGGCACCGTGTACTAGAACTTGAAAGAAAAAAGCAATCTCTAGTCTCCCTTAGCCCAATACCCACTGAAAGCTACGAGAGTTCCCCAGGGCAGCTGGATTCTGCCACAATTGAATGCCCAAATTTGGTGTCCTCACGTGCCTTTTATATGAAGCCACAAAGGGGGTAGATCATGATCCCCTGCTCTGGGAAAGCCCACAGAAAAACGCTTTCACTGCTCTCAAACAAGCTCTAATGGAAGCACCAAGCCTCGGACTTCCAGATGTCAGTAAGATGTTCTACCTCTATGTTCACAACCGCCAAAGTATCACAGTAGGGGCACTCACTCAATACCTTGGTTCCTGGCAAAGACCTGTAGCATATCTATCCAAACAACTGGGCACCGTAGCGCAGGGATGGCCCTCATGTCTGCAAGCTGTAGCAGCTGCAGTCTTGCTTATAGTAGAAGCTATAAAATGAACTCTTGGGCAGCCTATAATTGTCCGGGTTCCACATGCAGTAGTCATAATCTTAGAAGCCAAAGGAACACATTGGCTTACTAACAGCCGCCTGGTTAAATACCAAACCCTATTATGTGAAAATCCATCCATCCAACTAAAACTTATAAAAACCCTAAATCCTGCCACCCTGCTACCCCTGGAGCCAGGGGTTCCAGTCCATAACTGCCTGGAAACATTGCAGGAAGTATATTCCAGCAGGCCAAACCTCTAAGACAAGCCACTGGCAAATCCTGACATGCAGTTCTTCACAGATGGGAGTAGCTTTATGCAGGGCAGCAATTGGCGAGTGGGATACATTGTAGCAACATCTAAAACCACAGTAAAGGCTCAGCACCTCCCAGATAACACAGCAGCACAAAAAGCCATACTCATTGTCCTCACCTGAGCCCTGCAACTTGTGGCTGGAGCCAAAGTTAACATCTACACAGACTCCAAATATGCCTTCCTTACCCTGCACGCACATGGAGCCTTATACAAACAACAAGAACTCATTAACTCAGGAGGGAAGAGCACTGAAAATGGCACACAGATTCTGCAATTACTAATAGTTTGGGAGCCTGTCAAAGTGGCTGTAATGCACTGTAAGGGACACCAGACAAGCCACAGCCCCATCACTCAGGGAAATCAGCAGGCAGATGCTGAAGCAAAAAGAGCGGCATGGGAAGGATCCCCATCTGAAAACCTGGGTGCTGCTCTCGTTTCTCAACCTCTTAAAGATCAGAACCTGCAGTATACACTGCCTGCTCTTGTCCCGCAGCCTCTGAATCACCAAGAGCTGCAACATACTCCAGCTGAGAGAGAGTGGATACTCTCCGAGGGCCGGACACAAGGAGAAAATGAATGGTGGACATTGTCTGATCACAAAATAATTGTGCCACAAATATTAGCTGCAACTGTAGTTCAAAACTACCATGAAAACACACACTTGGGAAAAAACCATCTTAAAAAGGTGTTTAAAAGATTCTTCTGCATCCTAAAACTAGCTGCTATCACCCATGCTGTATGCCAGTGGTGCATAATGTGCAAAAAATAACCATCACCAGGGGCCCATGGGAAACCCAGGAGTCCAAAAAATTGGCAGTATGCCTCTTGAAGATAAGTAGTTGATTTCACTGAAATGCCATGATCTGGAAGCTATAAATATCTCCTAGTCCTTGTTTGCACCTATTCTGGCTGGGTGAAAGCCTTTCCCACTCGAACAAAAAAAGCTTAAAAAATAGCCAAAGTTCTCCTTGGGGAAATTATTCCTCGATGGGTTACCCCTCTCAATTGGCTCTAACAACAAACTGTTATAGACTAGTGATATCGACCAGACCCAGACTCTGAATAAAGTTCCAATTGTAAGCTTTATTAGCCGCATGGCGACTGCCTCATCCTACGCAGAGGAGAGAGCAGCCTCAAGTCGCGGGGGGCGGGGGAGATAGCTTCTATAGGCCGTTAGGTTCAGGGCAGGGGGCAATAGCTCAGCAAGCAAGCATGTACAGAAGCAGGTGTTTGTGGTTAATCAAGTGCTGGGAATTCTATCAGGGGAGACAAGCGGTTGGGGAGGTTTTGTTATTTACAAGGGTCTGGGTCAGGTTGGTTTTTGGCAGGGGCTGACAAGACTTTCTTCAGGAGGAGGCCTTGAGATAAGGTTTTACAGTTGAGCAAGCTTGTTACAGAAGCGAGATATAGGCGGTTAGGGGGCTGTGGAATTTTCCTCTCGGGTGGAGGTGGTCACAGGCTCCTAGTCCACAAAACCCGCCTTCATCTCCAAAATCACTCAAAAAATTGCAAAGGCACTTTGCATCCAATGAAAACTGAACACTGCTTACCATCCCCAAAGCTCAAGGAAAATAGAGTGAATGAACTGTAAAATAAAGACTTATATTGCAAAGATTGGCCAAGAAACTGGGCTAACATGGGTGCAAGGACTTCCAAGCGCCCTCCTCCAAGTTCGAGCCAGCCCAAGCTGAAAGCTAAGCCTAACCCCTTATGAAATCCTCTTTGGGAACCTCCCCCCTTAATCAAAAATATAAAAGGGGATCTCAAAAAAAGAGGAAACTTATCAGTAGCTCAGCAAATGATCAGCTTAAAAAAAAACCTTTCAAAACCTGCATCACTGGGTCCAAGAAAGGGCCCCCATTAGCTTAAGCAGCTCCATACACCCGTGCAAGCCGCGAGATGCAGTCTGGGTCAAAAACTGGAAATCAGCTCCATTAACCCCTCAACGGCGAGGACACTATCTTGTCATTTTATTCACCCCTGCTGCTGGTAAAGTAACTGAAATCACCCCGTGAATACATCATAGCCAGGTCAAGCGAGCTGCCTGAGTCCTGAACCTGTATTCCAAATACCCACAACTCAACCAAACTCATCTTGCAAAAAAACAAAACTCCAAGCCCTGCTCCAGTCACACCCCGGAAGCTGATTGGTCTACACATACCCATAGATGGGTTTTTCCCAAGTGTGTGTTTTCATGGTAGTTTTGAATAAAAATCCGGTTTAATCCCAGTTACAATGCCCCTTTGGCTATTTTGCCTACTCCTAGCCCTTACCCTCCCCTGGTCCCAGGTCGACACCACAGAATGTGAGCCATGTATTCAAAAGGTGCATGCAGGGGCCCATGTCAAAACCACATTAATATTTCATAGTCATTACACCTGCAAGGGCCAAATAACCACCTATCAGTTTCAGGGAATCTCCTATAGTATCTGTAACACATCTGGCCAAATAACCTGCTATAACTCTAAACGCCCAACAGTTTCCCGTAAATGAGAAATAAAAGTGCTAGATCAAAATGAGGAGCTGCTTTCCTCCACCCCAGTCACTAGCCAGAACCAATGAGAGTCCCTCCTATTTAAAGCATGTCAAGTTATAGACTCTGGGATACCATGGACACTGATTGTAAAGGGCTCAGCTGGGAGCAAACGTATACTCATGACAATAAGTATATGTGTGCTGCAGAAATGAAAAGTGCAGCCCAAAGGGGAGGGGTTCTGGTGCAAATACATAGGTGCATACTACTGCCCCTACTGGTCCTGTGTCACCTGGGCCACCTGGAACACAGACACAGCTAAACAAACAGCCATCCTCACCAAGGGTACCACCCCTGCTAACTGTCCACGTGGTCAATGTAACCCCTAAACCTCACCATCCTTAACCCTGAATCCTGGCAGACTCAGGGAGTCGAAATGGGCCTCCACATTGATAGTAAAGAATAGACCCAGGAGCCTACATCTGGGTTGGGTATCGGGAACACCCACTCACAAGTAAAGCCCACTCTGTGTTCCACTCCTTCTATGAAGAAATGGAAAAGCTCTTTTCCATCCCACAAGCAACAAAAAACCACTTTATAAGCCTAGCGAAAGTGATAGGGATAACCTTATATGTCTCCTTGTGCTACATATGTAAAGGTACTAACATAGAAAGCCAATGGCCCTGAGAAACTGAAAAATACAATTACGCCAACCATATAATAAAACTGACCTCCTAGCTCTCCCCTGAAATAGTATGTGGCCCTTGCAAACTTCTGTCATTAGAAAATATTGTGCTTCAAGGACCTGCCTAAGCTCCTCTAGATCTGTTGAAAATCTAACATGTACAGGGAAAAAATTCCAAAATTGTACCACCAATACAACAGAGCCTTGGAAAACATAAAATGAATCTAACCTCGTTCTCATAAATCGTACTTTCCCCAAATTAATCACAGTGTGAAACTCCACCACAAAGGGCACCTTTACTGCCCCAAATGGTCTGTACTGGATTTGTGGGAAAGGCACATTCTAAGAACTTCCCCAAAACTGGTGTGGTACTTATATGTTTGAAACAATAAAACCCTCCTTCTTCCTCATTCCCTTAACAAAAGGAAAAGAACTACCCAGCCAGTATATTAAAACATTAAAAAAAAAAAGGGCTGTCATTACCTGGGGAGGTGAAGAATGGCCCCTTGAGGGTATAATCCAATACTACGGGCCTGCAACTTGGGCAGAGGATGGCATGTGGGTTTATCGAAACCCTATCTATTCTAAACCAAATCATCTGCCTCCAAGCTGTGGTAGAGATAATAACTAATAAAACTGCTCATGCACTAAACTTACCAGTCCAACAGCAAACTAAATTCAGGAACGCTATCTATCAAAACCGTCTTACCCTAAACTATCTCCTGACAGCTGAAGGGGAAGTTTGTGAAAAATTCAATCTCTCTAACTGCTGCCTTGAGTTAAATAGCACTAAAAAGGTTATTAATAAAATTACAAGCAAAATGGTAAGAATTGCTCATGTCCCAGTGCAAACCTGGAATGGTTAAAATTTAAGTAATCCCTTTAAAAACTGGCAGCCAATAGTTAACAATTTCAAGCTTCTACTGGGAATAATTGTCTTCCTCATAGGAGGATGCACCATACTTCCTTGCCTCCTCCCTTTCATCATAAACAAAATGTGCACCCTAATAAATAGTATAGTAAAAACGCAAAAAGCTGTCCATCTCATAACTCTATATACATACCAGTAAGTCCAGAAAACTCTAACAATAGTGATGCTGATGCTTAATAACTTAAGCTTGGCCTCAAAGGGGGAAATATAATATAGCCTGTGCATAAATTCAAAATTATCTAATTCTGTATCCAAGTGTACCTAGTCTCTAGAAATCCAAATAATATATAGGATCTACAGGCTTTGAATGTTCAGAAAGGATGTAAGACTGAATGTGTATTCAAAGTTGCATCCAGACAGAATGTGGGGGAGATTTTAATTCAAGCTCACCTGAAATGTGGGGGGTACATTAATTCAAAACCTATCTGGTACTCAGACAAACACTTAACTAACAAGGAAAGTCATTTTTTTTCATAAAAGCACCATTTAACTCCCCACCGTTATATCTTTTCTGTTTGGGGCTTTTCTATTTGGGGCTCAGTTTTTATTAGGATGGGAGTCCACCGAGTCGGTCAAAACAAATCAACTTACTTCTCAGAGTTCTTGTGTCCTGGCCTTTGATATTAGGTGCACCCAGCTTCTCTACTACACAGTAAGAGTGGAATGCAGAAAAAGGCATCCTTTAAGTCAAGAACAATAAATCAAGATGCAGTTTCTGGGACCTGCCATGGGGGCAGGGACCGGGGTGCTCCCTATGGGGTTGTGGTGATCTAGGGCAGCCTTTCTTCCAGTGGCCAAGCTCTCCGTGGTTGAAGCAGGATCTCAATGCTTTGGAACCTGAGTCGGGGTGACCCCAAGATGACAGGCCACTGTCCATGGTGACTGCCATAAGGTGAGCCTTTTCCCTGTCTCTCCTTACCTTCAACTCCTCAATGGCCTTGTTGCAATTGTCAGAGATGGAAAAGGCTGCTTCTAAAAGAGAATTAATTGGAGGTTGGGTCCTGGAGCTAGCTGTTGGAGCTTCCTTCTAATATCTGGGGCTGATTGACTGATAACATAGGTTTTAACATAATCAGTCCTTCCAGTGAGTCTGGATTAAACTTTGTATACTTCGTTATAGCTTCCACTAACCTCCCTTGAAACAGAGCAGGATTTTCTTCTTTTTTTCTGGGTGATTTCTTGCAGCTTATTATAGTTATCAGGCTTGATGACATGCTTTCTCATTTCCTTGAATAAACATGCTATCATACGCTCCTTTTCCCTTAGGTCCCTTTGGTAGTCCCAGGTTGGGTTGGTATTTGGGACTGCCATGACCCTATAGCACACTGGTGGGGCTGTTGGGCCACCATCTTATTGGCATGTCCCTGGGCCTCCTCCCAAATGTGGTATTTTTCTTTAGGGGTGCAGCACATGGCTAGGAAAACATGCATATCTCCCCACGTTGACTCAAAACTTAGGGTCAACTGCTGGAAGACCTCAGTAAATTTAGCTGGGTTCTCTGAAAATTATCTCAACTTTTTTTTTTTTTTTTTTAAAGATTGATTTATTTATTTAATCCCCCCCCCCTCCCCCGTCCCCTGGTTGTCTGTTCTCTGTGTCTTTTTGCTGCGTCTTGTTTCTTTGTCCGCTTCTGTTGTCGTCAGCGGCACGGGAAGTGTGGGCGGCGCCATTCCTGGGCAGGCTGCTCTTTCTTTTCACGCTGGGCGGCTCTCCTCACGGGCGCACTCCTTGCGCGTGGGGCTCCCCTACGCGGGGGACACCCTTGCGTGGCACGGCACTCCTTGCGCGCATCAGCACTGCGCATGGCCAGCTCCACACGGGTCAAGGAGGCCCGGGGTTTGAACCGCGGACCTCCCATATGGTAGACGGATGCCCTAACCACTGGGCCAAAGTCCGTTTCCCTCAACTTTTTTTAAATTGAGCTAAATCTGCCAGGGAGAAAGGAACATGGACTCTTAATTGTTCCCATATCTTTATTTGCTACTTCCTTTATTGAGTAGATGCTGTTCTTGGGTCCCCTGGTAGGGTGAAAAGATGCCCCACTCCTGGTGACTCTTGCTGCACTAGCTATGGGCATATGGGTGGGGATGTGGAGGCTGGAGGTGAGTCCAAGGGAACCTTATTCTCGAGAACTGGGTTACAGCGTGGGAGAGAACTGAGGAGGGGGTCATCTAAGCTATTACCTTCCTTCTCAGGTTTTCTTTTTGCTGGAGGTGGTTTCACTTCCCGAGCATAACACAAACTGCAAGATCCATTTAAATTTGTATTCTGAAATAGCACCATTAAGAGTTGGATATATGGAATCTCTAACTGTTACCCTTCCCTTTTACATAGGAGGTTTAACTGAAAAAATAGGGTTATAATTTAGAGAGTCATTAGCAGGCCATTGCTGCCCATTTGCAAGGCTGTACTGTGGCCATGCGGTGTTCATACGGTTAGTTTCTTCTTCCTCCACTCTTTGGTAGGCATGGTTGTTCAGTTCTTGAGAATACACCCCAGTGGGGAGTCTGCTGGTGTGCTAGAGGCCATGTCCATTATTCTAGGAGAAAATAAGAGTTTGCCAGCTGTCCTGGCATCCCAGAGTCCAAGTCTGACCAAACTTTTACTCTACAAACTGAAGTATCCAAAGTAGGTTTTGGGGGAAGCAGACTTGGCCCAATGGTTAGGGCGTCCACCTACCACATAGGAGGTCCGTGGTTCAAACCCCGGGCCTCCTTGACCCGTGTGGAGCTGGCCCACGCGCAGTGCTGATGCGCACAAGGAGTGCCCTGCCACGCAGGGGTGTCCCCTCATAGGGGAGCTCCACGCACAAGGAGTGCGCCCCTTAAGGAGAGCCACCCAGCGCGAAAGCAAGTGCAGCCTGCCAGGAATGGTGCCACCCACATGGAGAGCTGACACAACAAGATGATGCAACAAAAAGAAACACAGATTCCCGAGCTGCTGACAACAACAGAAGTGGACAAAGAAGAACATGCAGCAGATAGACACAAAGTAGGTTTTGGGGGTACATTTGACTCTGATCTCAGGTCTCTGAGCTCCGGAGAGCTCAGAACCATACCAATGGCCGTCCTTATGGTAAAACTAGGTCTTTGCAGATGCCCAATCTCAGGCTTTGGACTAAAGATGCCAAGCTGGGTTTGTGGGAGATATTGAAAGTTATTATTCTCCAACTGAAGCTCCCAAAATTCATGATTCTTCCTAGGAAAAGGGGCTGGCATGCCTAATAAGTGGTCTCATTTTATGGCCCTACACAGTTAAACCAGACATTATAGGTTCATGAAGGGAAGTGGATGTGGCTCAAGTGATAGGGCGTCTGCCTACCATATGGGAGGACCTGGGTTCGATCCTGGTGAAAAAGAAGAGAAAGTGTGCCTGCATGTGGTGAGCTGAGTGCCAGTATTGGGATCAGTCACACTGTGCCCTGGTTTCGGTCTCATTATAAGGGACTCTTTTTGTTTTTTAAAGACTTATTTATTTATTCCCTTCACCCCCGTTGTTTTGCACTCGCTGTTTGCTCTCTGAGTCCATTCACTGTATGTTCTTCTGTCCAACAGCTTGTCCAACAGCTTGAGCCACATCTGCTGCCCCTAAGGGACGCTTAAGTGAAGGGCTGTCACATAGCTCAGGGCAGTGGGTTAGAGTGAGTGTAGTAGAGAAGTCGGGTGTACATGGTATCAAAGGCCAGGACATGAGAACTCTGAGAAGGAAGTTGATTTATTTTGACGGGCCAGACTCGGCAGACTCACGTCCTAATAAAAACCGAGCCCCAAATAGAATTTTGGGTTTCCTTTTATACAGAAAAGATATAAGGGTGGGGAATTAAATGGTGCTTTTATGAAAGAAAGTGACTTTCCTTGTTAGTTTATTGTTTGTCTGAGTACCAGATAGGTTTTGAATGAACGTACCCCCCACATTTCAGGTGGGCTTGAATTAGCATATCCCCCACATTCCGTCTGGATGCAATTTTGAATACACATTCAGTCTTACACCCTTTCTGAACATTCAAAGCCTACAGAGGGAAGCGGACTTGGCCCAATGGATAAGGCGTCTGCCTACCACATGGGAGGTCCGCAGTTCAAACCCCGGGCCTCCTTGACCCATGTGGAGCTGGCCCACGCACAGTGCTGATGCGCACAAGGAGTGCCCTGCCATACTGGGGTGTCCCCGTGCAGGGGAGCCCCATGCACAAGGAGTGTGCCCCATAAGGAGAGCTGCCCAGCGTGAAAGCAAGTGCAGCCTGCCCAGGAATGGTGCCACACACACAGAGAGCTGACACAACAAGATAACACAACAAAAAGAAACACAGATTCCTGGTGCCACTGATAAGGATAGAAGCGGTCACAAAAGAACACACAATGAATGGACACAGAGAACAGACAACTGGGTTGGGGTAAGGGGAAGGGGAGAGAAATAAATAAAATAAATCTTAAAAAAACAAAAAAAACCAAAATATCACAAAGCCTACAGGGCCTATATTACTTATTTGGATTTCTAGAGACTAGGTATACTTGGATACAGAATTAGATAATTTTGAATTTATGTACAGGCTATATAATAGGAACATTACCTAAAATTTTCAGTTTACTTAGGGAGGTGAGTTAACCCCATCCAGACTGCTCATCATTTGGTTAATCTAGTATCATGATTAATATTGAATTTACCTGTAACTTTCTTAACATGTTAGAGTAGACATAGAATTTCTGTAAAAGAGCACGTAGCCCTGTCCAAGTTCATATTAACCAGAACTTTACTCCTTCCTTGACAGAATGTACGAGGCATATATGCAATACTTCACCCACTTGTTTTACCCTTTCATCCTTGCCACCATGAGACTATAAGGTACTGGGAACAATATGTATTGGGATGTTAACCAGATCAGAACACCAGTAAAGCTTCTCAGACACCTCACCTTTCCCAGATATCAATTTTATGATTTGTCTAAACCTCGTATAAAAATTCAAGAACTATCCTCAACTGGGAGGCAGATTTGAGACAGAATAATACCTATAACGTCATCTGTCCTCCTCCAGCAATAACGTCCATTTTTCCTTCCTAGCCAAGTTTGTTGTATCTGTCTATTCTGCCGTGTAGAGAAATGTATCCAAGAGCGACTCACTAGAAAGTGACTTCAGTCCCTCTTCAATTTTTGCATTAAATTGGTTCTAAATCTTTGACAAGCTCTGAAATTCTGAAGACCTTTGAAGATGAAGAAATGTTGCATTATTTTCTTAATCTTTTTTTTTTTTTTTTTTTTAGGAGGTACAAGGGATTGAACCCAGGACCTCATACATGGGAAGTGGGTGCTCAACCACTTGAAGTACATCCGCTCCCCTTAATCTTCTTTTCTTGGTAGACCATGTCTTAAATAATTATTTATTCCAATTGGATTCTAATTTCATAACTCTGTGTCCTCAAAGATCACAAAATCTAAGGGGGTAATTCCCATGGCAGGAGGGAGAGGGCCCAGTTTTCACAGCAGTGCTGCTCCTTCTGGGCTGGGGGAGCAAAAATCCTCTCCTCTCCAGGAAAATATGGGGAGAGAAAAAACGATTCCCCCACCCCCCAATCCAGGAGGCTTTTCTACGTTTTCTCTAAGTAGGAAGAGATAATACCCAGGAAATTCTCCATCTTTTAAGGTCCTTCAGCTGTGCCTAGACACAAGTGATTTCTGCTGTGGATTCCACTTAGGCCTCATGCAGGAACAATTCTATGGAGATAACTATGTGATTGAAGACTGATGCATATTAGATGTCAAAGAATGTTACTTCTTTAACTCCCACTCCCAAAGATCTTTGACAAAGTTTTCCCCCCACACACATATTAAATGAAGAAAAATAGTTTCATATATGTGGAGGGGAAATGATTTAAACCTGAGAAAACTAAAAAATTATGATTGCCAGTGACTGCTGATGCCTATTAGATGTTAATCAACTTAACTTCTCCAATTCCCTCCCCTAATGGTCTTGGGCAAGTGCCCCCCTCCCCATATTAAATGAAAATAAGTTTAATTCCTATTCTTTCTACCTCACATGTGAGGGGAAAGCAAAATTGTTCTAAACCCGAGAAAAGGCAAAAACCGTGATTACTCAGTAGTTTTTATAAGGGGCTAAACATTCTTCGTTGGCTGTTCTGAGGCAGGCTGGTGAAGGGAATGAGAAGACAAGTCTGGGACCTGCAGAGAAACATAGCCGCTAAACACGTGGCCATTTCCACCTGGAAATCCCGAGAGACCTCACAAGAGACTGCTGGGAGAACCCAGCGAAAATCCTCCACTCAGAACCAGATTTTGCCTGGGATCAAGGAAAAGCCCCAGATATTCTCAAGGGGCTTTACCATTGCCACCCCCCCACCTGGAGGGAATTGGCTGGTGCCATAATCAATCAAAGCAGTGAACAGCTGGGACCCCTCCCCGGAACGTTAGCAAGGGGAGGAATAATCAACGGTTAAAAAAGCCAGCTCAGAGGCCAAACCGCTCCTTCCCTTCTCTGCCTGGACCACTCTGCAAGAACACCTGGGTGCCCCTTACCTATTATTTTCTCCCATCCTATTCTCTTTTCTCATTTCCCTCATAAACTACCGGCCTAACTAAACCCGACATGGTCTTAAATTCTTTTATGTAGCATGGCCAAGAACCTAGAGGAAATCCCACTGCGGTTTTGATGTCGGCTATGAGTGGGGGCTGTTCATCTCTTCGTAGATAACCTGAGCTGTGTGTGTCCTGAGCTGTGCGTGTGGGGCAGTGTGAATGGCAGCCCTGCCCTTGGTAACCATGACAACAACTCCAATCCTGGAAAAACCGTTTAGCAATGCAAACTCTAGAAAATTTAAATATTCAGGGAAAATGCAAACCAAATGTGTTAAAAGCTTACATGGAATGTATGAAGTCCATGCTAAAAGCTTACCTACGATGTGGAAATGTTAATTCAAGCCTATTGAACACTGAAACAAAGAATCATTTGGCCCTTCCTCTGTATAAAAAGATTTGAACATAAAGCTCCCGAGTCTGGCAGGCCATAAGTAAATTACTTTTTCTTTCCCCAAATTATTCCTGAGTCCTGGCCTTTCTATACAGAGATAATTGAACCTCTCTCAACTTCTACAACAGTTTGAGATAAAGAACCTTGTTGTTTGGGGTCACTGCTAACTGGCTCAGGCTGGCAGAGGAAGGGGGAAACATGCTGTCTGCTCAGGCAGGCTGCAGATCTCTCGCTCAGCTCATTATTTCAGAATAATGGTGTGTGGATGGTCAAGACCCCAGATCTTATCCTCGCCCTTGATGAAGACAGGATGTGTTTACAGTCACGGGACTGGAACCTTGGCGCTCGCTCTCTTTGGCCTCCTTCCAGGTTCCCTTGTTAATGAGTACAAGAAACCTCTGCTGTATGCTCCAAATCTTTTGTTTTAAGAAGTTAGCTTTCGCTGAATGAGTGTTTTGAAAAAAACAATCAAGGCACAAGGGACGGATCCAGTTACTTAACTCCTAACCTTTCAACATCTACTGTGCAATGCATTTGACAGCTGCAGGAAGGAGCTCCGCTTTTGTGACTTTTCACCACCTCACCGGTGAAGATCAGTAAATAAAGCAGCAACACTGCAGAAGACCTGGGGGAGGGGGGGGTGGTGGTGGCTGCGGTTGGACGAGGAGAGTCTAAGTCCAAGTTTAGGGCCCAGGGAAGGGCTTCTCACTGTGAATGAACAGGCTGAGGGAGAGGCAGGGTCAAGGAAGGGGAGATGGTGAGGAAGACTGACCAGCTTCGGTGGGGGGAAGGAAGCAGAACCTCCAGGAAAGAAAGGCTCTTTACCAGACAAAATCATATGCACACAATGGTATCTTAGACATTTGCTAATTATAATTAGCTATGCTTTACCTAATATCAGATGTAATTCTAAGATGTAATGCTTTCACAACTCCATTATCTGCCTCTTCCCTCTTCTTTCCTTTTCTGTTTTGGTTTCCTCCCTTACCATGCCTTTTGCACACACACACACACACACACACACACTCATGTTTGTACATACCCATCCTTGTTTATTTTCATATCTTTCCTTGATTAGAAATTAATTTGAGGCAACTGTAAGAGTGCATACAATACTCTAGGAAGAAAAACCATGTAAATTTAAAGAAGAAAGAAGAAAGAAAAGAAAACGTGGAGGTAAAGTCAGGATCAGAGACTAGGCATGATTCTAGTCTTGCCTAAACACAAGATTCCAGCATCACCTTCCACATTTGGCCTATCACAAGTTGGATTTTATTAGGACTTGCTTGCATGCTCATTATAATCTTTTGAATTAGATGCACAAGTGTACCCAAGAGCAGGGATATGCCGGTCTTATTTTATAACTACGTTAATTCTAGTTGTGTTTATTGTGATGGGATTTGATCTTTATGTTATTTTTTCACTTAGCCTGGATGTCTATAGGCTCTTGGGCTAAGTGAAAAATTTTTTTTGTTATAGGTGTTGAAAAATAAAGTCAAAATCTAAAGGTTTGATTTTTTTCTTGACATATATTTTAAATTGCTTTTTGGTTAAGATGTTATTCTTTTCTGCTTTATTCTGTGTTGAAATGCCCTGACATTAATCAATTTTTACATTGTCTGGATTTAAAAAGTAGAAGTCTTCCTGTTGACATAGAAGAGTAACTGCATAGGAAACTTCCTTGACCAGAAATGGCCTCAAAAGAACTGTCAGCAGGTTATTTGGGAGGGGAAGAGGGCATTTGGTGAGAAGTCAGAGAAGCAATACACAAACTGTGCTAAAGCTAGAAAGGACTTCTTTTACGTAATTGGAGAAACTGAGATCTATTTACTGACAAGGAGCATGTGGAGAGAGCATGTGGCTCTCCCTTCCAGTGACAAAGGAATGGAATCCAGAGAGGGGCAAGCTATTTGCATCCAGAGTTGAGTCATCTGATGTATTAATCAGTTATTACTCTGCCTGTGACTTTAATGGGAAGTTGGCCTACAACTACCTTCACCCCTTAATGTATATTCTCTCCACCTTTCCACTGTAGTTTGTCCCTGTTTTTTTTGTTGTTGTTGTTTTTGTTTTGAATATCCAAGAGATTAAGTAATAAGGCCTTGGAGTATTTTCAAAGAATTGGGAAGCTATTCTTCGGCTGCACTTCCCACCTTACAGCTCAGCTCTAGAGCTTTCTTACTCTACACCCTCCACAATGTTCTTTTCTTTCTTCCTTTCTTCCTTCATTTCTTAATTCTTTCATCCTTCCTTCCTCCCTCCCTCTCTCCCTTTCTTTTTCTCTTTCTCTCTTTCTCTCTGTCTCTCTTTCTCTCCTTCTCTTCCTTCCTTCTGAGGTAGGTTAGTTTAGGGAGTGAGAAGACTAAACACAGGGCCAGGGGACCCTCCTGGAAACACCCTCCCCTTGAGGGAGAGACAGCCACCAAAAGGCAGCGGGAAGAACCTCGGGAAAAGTCCCCATTTGGAACAGGATTGCACCCAGAATCAAGGAAAAGCTCTGGATATTTTCAAGGGGACTTATCATTGGGTCCTTCCCCGGAGGAATTGATGTGTGGGGTAACCAATCAAAACAGCAAACGGGGAAACGGACTTTGGCCCAGTGGTTAGGGCGTCCGTCTACCACATGGGAGGTCCGCGGTTCAAGCCCCGGGCCTCCTTGACCCGTGTGGAGCTGGCCCATGCGCAGTGGCGATGCGCGCAAGGAGTGCCGCGCCCCGCAGGGGTGTCCCCCGCGTAGGGGAGCCCCACGCGCAAGGAGTGCACCCATAAGGAGAGCCGCCCAGCGCGAAGGAGGGAGCAGCCTGCCGAGGAATGGCGCCGCCCACACTTCCCGTGCCGCTGACGACAACAGAAGCGGACAAAGAAACAAGACGCAGCAAAAAGACACAGAAAACAGACAACCGGGGGAGGGGAGGGGAATTAAATAAATAAATATAATAAATCTTTAAAAAAAAAACAAAACATTAACAAGGGGAGGAGCAATTAATGGCTTAAAAAGCTCCGAGGCCAAATCTCGCTCTTTCCCTCCTCTGCCCGGAGCAGCTCGCAAGTATACCTGGGGACGTTTTCCCATTTCTATTCTTTACTCTCAGTTCCTTACTAAACTACTGGCCTAACTGAGCCAGCATGTTCTTAAATTCTTGTATGTAACATAGCCAAGATCCTAGAGGAATCTGGAAACACTTCCTTTTTTCCTTTTTCTTAATAAACCTATTTCTTAGCTCACGGTAAGAAAACGTGACCAAGGCCTTCAACTTTGATACTTGTAAGGCAAAATATGTAGAGACAGAGGAGTATGACAAAACCAGGAAAATTCCAGTGCTTGTGTTTTTACTATTTTCCTTTGCCTCAATATTCTTTTTTCTTTTCAAACATAGGGATGTTTGTTTTTGGATTTGGGTTTCCCTGACTCTCTTCCTTTTATGGCAGTTGACTTGACTTCCTTGAGGCCAATAATCTAGTGGATGTATCACTGTCTCTTGATATCTTATTTTCTACCTAGGAAAGCATTAATAGAACCCTTCTTAGCACCATTCTTGGGACTGCTTCTTAAAATATTCATGAAAACTATGACTTCTGGATTGCTTCTACTTTTTTTTTTTTTTTTGGTGCTTTTGCAATTGTTTGGTGAACACCTATAGATTAATATCTTTATAACAGACTGCTGGAATTGAATTATTGTGTCAAAAATTTGAATTTTATAAGATTTTTGACATTATTACCAAACTGCTTTTCAAATTGTTTATACCAATTCTTAGTCATATTGCACATAAAGGCGAAAAAAATTGCTTTTAATAATTAAGTTGACCGACTTAAGTCACTGATGATAGTCTCATTGACATTTACAGCCACCATCTGCATTAACTTTATTTGGTCCTGAAGACAGAGATTCCATCCTATGGGTCTAGAGAAATTAAAAGGAATGGAATGGATCCTATGACTAGAATGCATAATAATCCCCTTACTTTTATGAGCTCTAGTGAATCTGGTAAAGGATCTGGGTAGGGCTGAAATGTAATCACCAAAGCTTCTGGAAAGCACTGCAGTTATATATAAAATGCAGGCCACATTAACTTGCAAGAGTTACTTAGATAACCTTGAATCGGAGCAGCAGAAGATTTTGGAATTTAACAAAGAATATGAGAATTTCTTCCTCAAATTTTATATTTTGAGGGATTGCATATATTGCAGAGGGAGTTTTGAGTTTCAAATTTTTACTTCTAACAAAGGTGACATGAAAGTGGATAATTCATTGTTGAGTCATATTCAAAAGATAATTTAAATTTTATTATTGATTTAGATACTCAGATTCTTACTGATAATCTGTTGCCCAAATCATCTCCTCACAAATGGCATAGTAACCATGAATTATTTTAAAGCACCTAAGTAACCCCAATGGGACAAAATTGAAAATGTCATCAACATCTCCTATTTAAACTGCATCTAATCATTAGGAAGGACCAGACAAATCCAACTTGAGGGACATTTTGCCAAACAGCCTTGGACTTTTAAGTTGTCCATGTCATGGGAGACACAGCATAGCCAAGGAACTCTTCTAGAATGATGCGATGAAAGGCATGGCACATGGCAAGCAGTGTGTGATCATTGGTTGGACACTGGATAGGAAAATAATGTGTAAAGGATATTATGGGTTCAACTGCGAAATTTTAGTATGAAGGTATGTTAAATAACAGCAGTATCATCTTAAGTGTGATTATTGTTTCATGGTAGTGTAGGAAAATGTCCCTGTTCTTAGCTGGTGCATTTTGAAGTATTTAGAGCTGACTGGTTATCATATCTGCAACTAACTGCCAAATGATTCAGCAGGGAGAGAGGGAGAGGGAGAGAGGAAGAGAGGGAGAGAGGGAAAGAGGGAGGGAGGGAGGGAGGGAGGGCGAGAGAGGTGGAGGGGCAGAGAGAGGGAGAGAGAAAGAAAGAGATGAAGGGGCAGAAAAGGAGGGAGAAATCACAAATGTGGCAAAAAAATTTTAAAAGTAAGACAGTAAGGATAATAAACTATATAGCTTTAAAATATAATTTAATCTTATATGCCTTGGAGCAGAAACCTAGACTTCCCCTGAAACTTTTTTTTTTTTTTTTTTTTTTTTTTTAGAGTGAGAACTAATTTTGGAATGAAACATTCAAAGTGAAACCTGCTGGTTCCAGACATTATTTTTCCACAGCAAGTGAAAATGCAGACCAATTAGAGAGCTACCGTGCTACAAATGTGGCAACACCTTTTTTTATTTAGAGTAAGATGTGTTAACATCCAGCATGACAAAATTTGTACAAAGTTCACAATTTTTAAAATGAAGTATCACAGCAACTTGTGATTCCACACATTTATAGCAAAATTAAAATGTCAACAAATCCATGCCGTGTAGTACAAAAATAAATCAAACTTCAGTTCCACAGAGAGCACAATAAATAGTTTATACAAAATTCTGTCTTAATAAATGATTACTTAAATTAACTTAGAAATGAATATGAACAATAAGTTATAATAAATAAACTCTGATGACTCACAATAATTCCATATGAAAGGTCAGCATTCTAATATGTGACACTTTTGTGATCCCTATATAATAGTCACAGGTAACTTTTGATTGGATATTATGTACCAACATTAGATGAGCAGCAGATTTGTGCTTAAAATCCCTTTCCATTGTACATAGGTGATAACAATAAGAATCCAAAACTGATACTATCTATTACTCTACTAAAAGCATTACTATATTGGCAAAGAAGCTGCAGACACAATGCAGTGGGGAAATGCATATGCCATTATGAACAATGGGGGGCCCTAAAAGGAGGCTAGGGCCCTAGACGATATATATGGCATCAGGTGAACAACAAGCACCTTGCTTCAGCTCTCAAAAAGGCAATTCTGAGCATGGCAGCTACAACTAATAGCACAACAGAAAGAGGGCGCTGTACAGAGAAGATACTGCAGAGCCCCAAAGTAATTACATAATCTTTTTTTCCCAGCTAGTTATTAAAGTCCTCGTGGAAAACTGTAAGCTTTTGTACAGTGAACAGTATAAAGTGCCGCTGGGATATACATATATTTATACATATATATATATACCGAGGTTGAGTATTGTATCAGAATATTTGTTGTGAGATCCCTGTAGTCTCCCTTAGCAATATTATTGGATCAGCCGTGAGGGCTTCCTCTATAATTTGTCCAGGTTCAGTGTCACAAGGCTAATGACACAAGGAATTGCACACCTCCGTACGGATATATAGGACAAGGTAAGTGCAAATAGTCAACTGGCACATTGTGGGGACAATGACCCTGTAAGTCCTGTTCTGCTAAAAATATTTTTATTTTTATTTTTACAAAACCCATCTTTTTTCATAACAAAATTTTAAAGTACTTTTGTACTTTCTGCATAACATCAAGACATGGAAGGAAAAGCGATGCTATTAAATGTAAATCAAGTCAACATCAGAAAACACAATACATCATCAAAGGTACGACTCAAAAGGGGAAAATGCAGCAATAAAAAGTGGTCTTATGCATACATATAGTGCAGTCATTTGGAAGAAAACAAACAAATCTTGAAGGTATAAACAAGTCTAAAATGATCTAGTGTAAAGCAAAAAAAGTGCTGAAGTATATTTAGTTACTTTTAAAATCTGATTGCATTCATTCTTAGATCACAATAAATCAAACGACAAGGCTATGTAAATGCTGTATGGTCAACTGATGGCCCACCCAGGGTAAAACATAAACTCATTTTAAGAGTACTCTGAATAGGATCAAATGCTTATTCAAAGCCAAAGTTAGGGTGAGAGGGTGGAGAGGGAGAAATTTTACTGAATTGTATTTCCTACCCAAACCAGCAGAAAATTCAGTCCAGTAACAAATCATTTGCATTTATCCCCCAAATACACAATAATAATAATTTTTAAAATAAAAAGGGAAAATAAATGCTCTTAAAGTATCTTTTTTAACTTCAATTGAAAACACACAAATTCTGTGAGATAAACTACATTGCAATAACAGACAGTTCAGAGGGGCACAAAACTTAGGAGAGATAAGAGAAGGTTGTTTCAAAGTTTATTGAAAAGGAAAAAGGAAATCTTCATGTTGTCCACCTCTGATAAGTTCCTGTCTTAACTGAAGTTTCCATATTCATACCATGTAATGCTTAGGAGTTAATTTAAAAGTGCTGTTTTAGCTGCTTTGAATCTTCTGTCAAGTTTCCATGGCTTGATGTTGTCTTACAATAAATTACTTATTTCATTTCTTACAGTTAATCCATGCCATTTCCTTGGAATTCAAAAAAACTCATTTATTGCCCCCACCATCCACCATCCTCCTAAAACAAACAAACAAAAAGATCACATAATATTTCCAAGCATTGTTCAAAAATAAAGCATTTTTTTTGCAACCAATTCTTGCTATGAAACAATATGCACACAAAATGTATTTCTTAAATTCCATAAAATCCTCCAACATGAGGCAAAATGATAGTGTTTAAAAAGTGGTTGCAGGACTGCAACATTGTCATTCAAAGCTGTTTTTTTTTTTGTCCATTTCAGTTCAAAATACTAAAACATTTAATCACTAAAGCATTAAAAAGAATTTACACTCTATTTATTTTGATCAGCTTACCTCTTCAGAAATATATATACCCCAAAAATGTGCATACATTAGCAGCTATAAACATTACATGGCATATCACACTATGTCAGCTTATATGAAAACGTACAAAATGTGAATGTATTCCAAAACTATTCTGCAGTTACTATCTTTAAAGCAAGACATAAAATCATTATGAAGTCTTGTAAGCATAACACTGTTTCAAACAGAAATAAATATATAACACTTTCTGGTAAAGTACAGCAGCAAAAAACAAGAGGCATCCTTTTTTTTTTTTTTTTTTTAAGCAAGATTTTCATCACTAGAGCAGCTGTTCAGACCTGAATTCCTCTCACAGCCTGCTTTATATTTTCCAGTAGGGCTTTATTTTCTGGACTCTGATAACGATCTTGATTTGTATACATGTCCGTCAAAGTAGTCACGTAAGCATCAAAATTTTGTTCATTGATTGGATCCTACGAGATATTAAATAGTAGTTCATATACAACTTTTATTTACTTAATAGTATATTCACATAAGCATCAAATAGTATAATAGCATAGTGCCACTGTGTTATGATATTTAAAATGCCTATTTAGAACGTACTTAATTTTATGGGATACATTGGATCAGCCCCGCCGAGGTTTTTAGCAGTTAATTTTGTGGTTTTGGGGGTGGTGACCACAAATATCCAATGGTTGAAGAACCATAGAAATAATAATAATAAAAAAAGACATCTACTTTATGATGTGAACTGTGGAAGATCGCCAAATTCCTTATCTTGCACTCTCAATCACTTACCATATGTGGCAGCTGGATATTAGCTAGACTATGAATTAAAGACTGGCTTAAATTGGCCAGTTCATGAAGAAGAGACTCATTTTGCTGTTCAATTACTTTGTTCTCCTCTTCTATCGTCTTCAGGTTGCTCTCCATTGTGGTAATCTAAAATGCACAAATTTGTGTAACATGTAATATAAGGCAAGCCGTTAGGAAGCATGCGCTCTTGCAGTGAGTGACAACAGTCCTATCAGATGCAAAGAAATAACCTTTTTTTCTTGAATAAAAAGGCTTCAGAGTTAAGAATTTGTCATTTTAGGAGTTTTGATTTGTATGCTTTTGATTCATTACGCGTGAAAATTTGGTAACTTGACTATAACGGCTTGTCTTTCTGAGGTGGGATTAATGTAAGGCAGGTGATTGGGCTGTATCAACTAGTACTCAATCTTTGAAACATTTTGTTTGTTGTTGCACGTGAATTATCGTATGGCTGCTGCTTCCATCCACTCTCGTCTTCTCTATGCTGGCCTGATGGGATTGCCTTACTTATTTGGATTATTATTTTACTGATTTCCTGCTAAAAGTTATTCATTCTTTAGCCTGAATCTAATTCTGCCACAGATAAATTCTCAAATTAGTGATTCATTTGTGAGGTCTCAGATAAATACCATGTAGGTACTGTTTTTATCTACATGTTATGGTATTAATGCATTTACATTTCAGATAAAGGCCTATCATAGCTGCCTATGCCACTCCTTTCTCTAATAAGCCAGAGAATTTAATTCTTGCCAACCTCAAGAGGCCTTCAGTGTGGGTTCCTCCTTGGCCTCCACCTATGAGCCAGACACTCTAGTACTTACACAACTAATTTCCCAGATATGGCCCAACAGCTGCCCATATCTACACAAAGGTCACTGCAATTTTGCATTACACCATGTAGGATATAATGGTCCCCAAAGCCTGTCTCTACATGTGCTAGAGGTTAATCTCTTTGGACAAACCTATCCATGATGTCCAGGGGCTCTCTGACCAGTCCACCTCCTACCTTCTACTTGCTCTGCTTGTTATTCTTGAATTTATCTAATGAGCATTTCTTTTCTTCTGTCCCCTCTATTTCACCTCTAATTATCTTTCTATTGTATTTGGTTAACTATGACTTTTAAATCTAATTGTCTCTCCCTTTATTTGAGTACCTCCTGCCTGACATTCAGGAGACTCAATCTCAGACCTTTTGTTAGAAACCAGTTGTATAAGTCAGTCAAAAGGGGTGCTGATACAAAGTGCCAGAAATCTGTTGGCTTTTATAAAGGGTGTTTGTTTGGGTTGGAAGCTTATAGATACAAGGCCCTAAAGAGTCCAGCTCAGAGTTACTTCCTCACCAGACTCTGTTGCCAACTGTTGAAGCAAGATGGTGGGCAATGTCTGTGAATATTCAGCCATCGACTTCCTCTTAAGGCTCCATGGGCCCAGCTTCTTCTGATTTCAGCTGTAGGCTGTTATAAGGCTTGTCTCTCTTTCCACAGTTTGTTTCTTTCCACACTCAGCTGCTCTGGTCTCTTTACAAGGTCAGCTGTAGACTATCAGTCTCATCTCTCTTCCCTGGGCCGCAGGACCAAAGTTCATTCCTCTTCTGTGTCTACGGAACTGCCGCTCTTCCTCTGTGTTCTTCTTTTCTGTGTGAAAGTCTGTTTTATCAGCCCACAAGGGGGCTGGGACTCAATGAAGTGGTTGAATCAGAGCCCTAATCTTAACATAATTTAATCAGACTTCTCAGCTGAATCTAATGCAATCAAAGGGTTGTCACACCCAGAGGAACAGATTAGTTTACAAACATAATCTATATCTCTTTTTGGAATTCATAAATAATATCAAACTGCCACACCAGTGGTCCCACCAGTGGCCTCACCTTTGGCAGACACCCTTCAGGGTGATGGGTTAAGTGTGGGGTGTCTCCCTTTGAAAGGAATCAGCTGTTCTCTCAGAGATTGGGCTCTGTGGAAGACCCATCAATGTCATAAGGGTCCATTCAGTACATTTAGAAAGTACTCCTTTCTCATTTGTTTTTCTAGTAATTATTAATCAAATCACTCATTTTATGGTACTAACAAAGTCTTGAGTTGATGTAGAGGCCAGTCCACCAGGCTCTGAACCTAGGTCCCTGGAGGGCATCTTTTCCCTTCATTTGAAATTTCATAGTTAATTTTGTGACTCTCTGCAGGGCATTCTGGGTTATATGCAACTCAGAGCTAATGACAGTTGGCCCATTGGGTAAGCTACTGGAAATGAGAATATCAATTTGAGCAGATGTGTGTTTTCTACATATGAAGTATAGTTTAGGGAGGTTGCATAATTGTTACATGGCACATGGGTTTTAAATGAGGAGAATGAAGAGGAAACAAACAGGGACAGGTGCCAGAAGGAATGGGCATAGTAATTATTTATATATTTAGTAAGCAGAGAGAGTGTGTTCCTCACCTTTCCAGCCAGGGCAGTTCTCTGCATAACAACCATAGTTTGGTGGTACCTCCAGGTCCTCAGCGCCTCTGATTTGTGCTCCCAGTATCCCCTCAGCCTGCCCACAGTTCTCTGACTCCAGGAATCTTGTCAGAACTACTCTACACCTATTTGCTTTTTTGCTGTCCCTTGATCCTTTATTGTTTCCTGAGTGTCTGTGTGGTATGATTTCCATGGGAAGAGAGAAAGCCACTTAAGGAACACCCAGGACAGGGAACATGCCTTAGGCTATGTCTCCAGCTTCTTAGTAACCTCAGCTAATGAGATCAGTTTAAACTTTGGCGCTTGTGGGACAGTCTTCCACCAGTATTGTGGGGAAAGATGCCATATTAGATCAACTTCTCCTTTATCCTGTTTTCTGTACTGAAAATCTAGACCCTTCTGAGAAAGTTCAAGTATTTTCCTATGCTCAGGAATTTCCATAAATCCAAAAGTTATGTCTTAACTTCCCACATTGCTTGAGTTGTTAGCTAAGGCTCTACTCTGGGCTTGGTAAGCCTGCAATTCTTATAACTTCTTTTGCCTTGTGTAGCTGTTTGATATACTATTTATGAATTCCATAAAAGATATTGATTATGTTTGCAAACTGGTTTGCTCTTTTGGGTGTGATACCCTTTGAATGGTTTAAATTCAAAAGCTTTACATTTACCTGATTAAGTCAACATTAGAACTTTGATTTGACCATGTCCTTAGGGCATACAGGGTTGAGTCCTTGCCCCCTTTGTGGGCTGTATAAACAGATACTCAATTAAGGAGACCCACAGAAGTAGATACATGGGAAGAGAGCGAACTCCATCAACACAGCAGAGGAGAGAACTTGGTCCTGGGGCCTGGAGAGAGATGAACCATTTGCCTGATAATTTGCAGCTGAAGAAACCAGAGCCCTGCGCAGCTAAGAAGGCAGGGAAAGAAACAAGCCCCCCAGCTACAGCTGAGATTGGAAGAAGCTGAGCCCATGGAGCCTTGAGACAGAGAGAGAGGAAGGCTGAACCTTCGCAGACATCTTGTTTCAACACGTGGCAACAGACTTTGGTGAGAAAAGTAACCTTGAGTTGGACTCTTTAGGACCTTGCAATTGTAAACTTTTCCCCAAATAAATACACTTTATAGGGAAGCAGATTTGGCTCAATGGATAGAGCGTCCGCTGACCGCATGGGAGTTCCAGGATTCAAACCCAGGGTCTCCTGACTGGTGTGATAAGCTGGCCCACATGCAGTGCTGATGGACACAAAGAGTGCTGTGCTACATAGAGGTGCCCCCTGTGTAAGGGAGCCCCACACATAAGGAGTGTGCCCCGTAAGGAGAGCCACCTAGTGTGAAAAAGTGCAGCCTGCCCAGGAATGACACCGCATACATGGAGAGCTGACACAGCGAGATGATGCAACAAAAACAGACACAGATTCCTAGTGCCACTGACAAGAATATAAGTGGACACAGAAGAACACGCAGCGAATGGATGTAGAAAGCAGACCAGCTGGGGGGAGGGGGCAGGGAAGGGGAGAGAAATAAAATAAAAATAAATCTTAAAAAAAATACCCTTTATAAAAGCCAACAGATTTCTGGTACTTTGCATCAGCACCCCTTTGGCTGACTACTACACCTTGTCAAGAGTAAAACAAATCTCATTTTGTTGGCTCCACTCAGCAGTGGAGCACATGTAGTTTGAATGAATGCATATTCTATGCCTTGAGGACAAAGGTGCTCCCTGAAGGCCATGAGTGCTATGTCATGCCCTTCATGACGTTGGAAAATTATAATCTCTTGTATCGGAACAGGAGCCCAAGCTCATGCTAATTTTCAGAGGGGATATCTGAAAACATAGACTTCACTATTTTTAAAAATAGAACTGAAAGATACGAGTCAATCCTCACAGACACAGCTTCTTCAAATTGTACCCCTCTAACCCTTGAATTATCCGAATATCCAATTTATAAACGCTAAGCTCCAGGCTTCTTTTATATGGTCATTCCTGCTCATATTTACTTACCTTCTCTAGGATGGTAACAAAACTGGGAGTCTAAATGGTGCTATCGGCTTCAGCTGTACTAGACTAGTCAGGCAAATCTTGTTTGTTTTTCCCTGGAAAATAGGAATAATGATACTTGCCCAGTGGACATCTCATATGGAGATGTGTGGAGTGCTTTTCAGGAAGAAGACATCTGATATTTCTAGGGCTTCTGAGCCAATCCAAGGGCTTCACACTAAAGTAAAATACCCTAGAAACTACTTGGAATTGGCTAATACAGCATAGCACTAATCAAAACTAGAGCACTGCTGAGAAAGGAACAGCTGTTTAGCCCTTCCTCTAAAGGGGTCATCATCTGAGAATGCAACTGATCCACGCAAGTGAGGGGGCGTTGGAGAACAGAACACAAAGCAGGCCTCTACGGACGCCTCACCTTTCAATCTAGGGGTACCAGATTCTAGATGCTGCTGGAGTATGTGTTGCCCATATTGCCCTAGAATGGGTTTATACAAGGACAAGGCCTGGCATAGTATATAGAGCACTGGACGTGGGTGTAGGTGGCCTGGGTTAGACTCCAGAGAGTGTCTCTCAATAGCAATGTGTTCCTAGCTATCCTCCAGCCTGTCTCAGTCTCAGGGAAAAGGAGGAAATTGTCCTCCCTCATTGACATTGCTTTCCCTGTGCCATTATGAGTCTAAAATTTTGAGAAACATCTAGTTCCCCATGGTTAAAGGAGGAACTATCTTAGGAAGGGGAGCCCTGTTCTTGATTCTTTATTTAGGAAATTAAGCAGTCTGTGCAGGTTGCTAGAAAAGAGATCTAGGGCATATTCTGATCACTTCAGAGGAAGCAGAACGAGCAGTCTGGTCAGGGGTCAGACTGCAGCTTTAAACAGACAAGTTTATACCTTCTCTTTTTCTGTGCTGATGCATTTCTTAAGAAGGGTAGTCTTTGTCTAGACCAGCAATTGTCAGTACAGTCTGCAGTCAAATCCACCCCTCTGCCTGTTTTTTGTGTGGCTCACAAGCTAAGAATGGGGTTTATGTTTTAAATGGTTGAAAATAATTAAAAGAAAAATAACATTTAATGTCACATAAAATTTACATTAAATTCAAAGTTCTGGGCCCATATAAAGTTTTGTTGGAAATACAGCCAAGCTAATTCATTCATGTATTGTCTGTGGCTACCTTAATGCTACAAGGGGCAGAGTTTAGTCATTGTAACGATGATCAAATGGTCTGAAAGCCTTCAATATTTACCATCTGGTCTAGACTGCCTGCCTAGGATGGTGTGGTATGTTTTAAAAAACACTTTCAGAATAAGCATAGTATGTGGGAGAATTCCAAGAAGTGAATAGTGGGATGGTGGAAGGAAATAACCTCAAGGAATATATCCTTGTTTAGGGAAAATGCCTTTTATGTTAACTTTATGTATATGGACACAAATTCTTTGAGGAATGGATATACTTTGGAGAAGGAATGGAAATTGGTGTTTAGGAATTATAAGGATACTGGATTACATAGACACCTAAAGGACAAAGGTAAAACAATCTATAATCTTATAAATGGTGCAGAAATACTGTGGCCCAAGACTCTAGCCACAGGGTTAACTGGCCTGCCAAATTAGAAGACACAAAGCTAAATACAGGAAAGCTTGCTCTGGTCCAGTTAGCACAACCAAAAGAATCTATTTAATTTCTCATCCAGGAAGCAATCTATTAATAATCTCAACATAATACCTCTCTTTTATGTTCTAATATTTACTCCCATCTACTCTACCTCCCTAACAAAACAACCATGTGAACCTGACCAGGTCATCACAGCAGACTGCCTCAAAACATGTCCCCAACTCCTCCTGCCATTCTTTTTTCCCTACAATTCCGAACAGCTGGAGTGTTTTCCCCCCTTCATCATGTTGGTCTGGTGAAATCCCACAGCTGTCTTCGGGCCCACTCTTAAAGGCTCCATAGTAGACTTTGACAGCCAGGTGTTGTCCTTCCCCTCTAAAGCCCCTTAGTTCTTGCCTGGTTCGCCTACAACCTTACTTACCTCACTCTGCCAGGTATTACAGTAGCTCCCCTGGTTATTCTGATCTCATACTTGTGGGGATTAGTTCCACCACTTCGGCAAGGGCATGGTTAAGTGACTTATTAAATCTCCTCTGTTCTTGCTTCAGAGCAAAAATAGCTCTGTCCTAGCTACCTCTGCCCAAGCTCTCTCTTTTTGCTTAAAGTTTGAAAACAGCTTCTTCTTGCACTTCTGCCTCTAGATAGGATGAGTCTAGAGACAGGGTTTCTTGTTCCAAGACAAAACATCCTTGAGAAATTTAACTTTAACCTCAATCCTTGGCCGAATCCAAAAATACATGATACATAAGCAAGAGAAATAAAGCAGACGGGGCCCTCCCTGCCTATGAAATTTGGTGTGTGAGTCTTTCATTCCCATGGCAATTGGTGCCCAAACATGGGGGCAGCTGATTTTCCCCCTAGCAGGGGAATTTTTCAAGAGGGTTGCCGGGAGTAGCCCAGTGTAGCTACAATCTGGACATTCGTCGCTGCCAGTGGTCCCAGCCACCCTCTTGAGGTAAGCTGCTCACTGGGTTCAGACATAGAAACGTGTCTGTGTAGTGAGATTGGTCCAGACTACGCATCCTGCACAGACAGGACATCACTGCCCTGAGAGAGGCAAGCTGACCACAGAGGCCCGTATAACATGGGAAATACATTATGAGAGCTACAGGAGATCTATCTCCGCACTTTACGACAATTATTGAAAGCAGCTAGTTGTAAAGTGAAAGAAGAACAAATTATTACATTGCTTCAAACAGTAGAGACTTTTTGTCCATACTTCCCCAAGGAGGGAACCTTAGATTTTGAGTTATGGGAACTCTAAACCTAGAATTATGGGTCAAATTGTAAACTTTATGTTTCTGTTAGTGTGTTATAGTTGTTTTTGTGTTTGTCTGTTTGTTTAATGTCAGTGTATATTTTAATACCTCTGGATGGTAATATAAACTAATAAATAAAAATTCCTAAAAGAGATCTATTCAAATGGCCTAAATATAAATAAGCCATGGCCCACTGGGTGGACCGGGGGAGAACAACGTAGACTAGTTGTACGTTGTAGGCCACTGTCCATGTGGTGCAGCAGTGCTCCAAAATGTATTCACTGGGTGCAGTGAATGTGCCATGATGATGGAAGAGGTTGCTGATGTGGGAGGAGTGGGGCGAGGGGGGTGGGGGTATATGGGCACCTCGTATTTTTTTAATGTAACATTTAAAAGAAAATAAAAAAGAAAAAAATAAGCACTTATATTAATACATAAGTATAAATGTTAATAAGATCTCTACAATGAAAAAATTGTACATCTTGATTAATGAAATTGCTACAAGTATCTTCATAAAAACTAGTTCTTGCCTAAATTAAAATGAATAGTTATTTTTCTTCACAGGATAAAATGAAGGATGTAAACCTTAAATGAATATTTAAAAAGGTAAAAAGTTTGTGGAAATGTTAACTGGAATTTTATGTTTGTTCAAAAAGGTGTATTTTGTCCTAAAATAAAATGGCAAGTTTTCATAAAATCAAAATGGAAATATGCAGGACAAAACTTGAATGTATCTGGCAAGTTGTAAAAAGTATTGTGGTAGCATTCAGTAAAAAAATGTGTTCTGTGAAGGCAAGATTTGTCTTAAGATAAAGTAATTATAGTCTATGTAGTTATAAATAATTATAAGAAGTTTATGAGAGCATTGTTTGAATTGAAGTGTTTAAATAGCTAATTCCAAAAAGTCATTACTAAACAAACTGAATTGATAATAACAAAAAGTAACTCATAACAGGAAAACTTATTAGTAGCCTGTCTCCCCCTGTCAACATGTTTCTAAAAAACTGTTTCTAGTATTGCACTCTAAGTATTTGAAATTAAAACAAAGTTATATTTGCATATAACTGGATTGAATCATTATTTTAGCAAGTTTGTTTAGTGTTGATGGTAATTGAATGTTGTAACTTGTTTGCTTGGAAACATTTTCCAAAATCATTTTGGTAATATATATGTAGGGTATATAGAATGTGTTTTTATTATTAAGGCAACTGAAAATAATTTTGTCCTGAGATAAAATGAGTAGTTATTAAAAAAGAGCAAAATTTGGGACAAAATCTGAATGAATAAAGAAATTGCAGAAGGTGTGCAGAAAAGAAATTTTTGTGGATAAAGTTAAGTTAGATTTAATGGGTCTATCTATTAAGTTTAAAAAGCTTTGGTATCAAGTAATACACTGATGCAAAGTTAAATTTTGTTCTTTCTCAAAGTTTCTTAAGTCATTAGTCTGCTTTAAAAAATTTTTATAAAGAGTTTTTCTCATGAATAATCAGAATATCAAGAAAGTCTTTTTTTTTTTTTTTTTTTAATCAAAATAGCTTCTTGTACTTTAACCATGTCATGTCCTTGGCTGTTTAAGAAAAACAAGTCTTATCGCTTTTTTTTAATTAATTTTTTTAATGTTACATTCAAAATATATGAGGTCCTCATATACCCCGCACCTCCCTCCGTATCACTTTTAAGAGAACATAATATTCAAACATGCTTTCTCAAAGTCAGATCCTGAAAAGTATCTTTTATTTCAGGCTGTTGCAAAGGATTTGTTTTTTTACCTTGAAAGAAATGAAATAATAGTTAAGTTCATTTAACATGTTATAAGTTAAATGAACAATATTTAAAAGTATTATAAAATTAAAAGGGATTCTTTAACCCTCGGTAAAAGGTTCATATGAATACTTAAAGAGTATATAGAATTCCTGAAAATTTAATAATGTTCCAACATAATAGTAAATAAAAAGATACTGTTGTTAATCGTAGTTTTAATTATTAAAAATAATATATATCATAAAAATAACCTCTCTACCTAAAAATCAAAAAGCAAGTGCTTTAGCTCATACTGGTCTGATTTACCCTGAAAGCTGCTACTGGGCAGATGCTTTAACTTATTCACATTAAAAGCTACCACAGGGTGATATGTAACAGTAAGCTATCATAAACACCACTGCTGTGTGCAACAATCCTAAATATTGTTAATTTATTTAAGAAATTAATGCCCAATTATGTCACTATCACTTTATTTTAAAACTTACTAAAGCTTTCTTTAGTATCTCCTTAAACAAGTCAAGTCAGCCTACATTCATCGGTGAATAAGCCAACAGTAAATTTTATAGTGCTTTCCCAAAGATGTGTGCATAACCCAGCCATCTATCCTAGCCTAATAACAAAAGTCTAATTGTATAAAAAACCTGTAGTTTTAACCCTATTTCATTATACTAGTAATATTATGTTAACAAATAATTTTTCTTTTACAGAATAATCTCATGCCACCTTAAAACAATGCTTACAAAACAGAAAAGGGGGAATAGGGTGTTAGATCTAACCAGTCCAAAGGATGTCATACAAATAGCCTTATATACTTTAAATGTTTAAAATTGCAATGAGGATAATTATATAACAGCAAAATGACATTTTCAAATACCAATTATAAAAATTTATCCTAAAGTGTTATACAAACCCCTAGACGAACAAGAAGCTAATGTTAATTGGCATGGTCCAGTAAATTTACTAACATGGGGAAAAGGGTATGCATGTGTTCTCTTTGGCTTCCAGCAAAGCACATAAAAACATACCATGGCCTGGTAGAATCTGCAGCGCAACCCAGTAGTGAACCTGAAAGCACCTGCAATCCACCAACATCCCCTGAGGATTACCCAAGGAGCTGAACTGGTTACATGGGGGACGTCTTAAAAAACTGGGCAACCAATACAAGCTCTTATGGCATGAGCTAGGTGCCCTAAGTTGCCTAAAAATACTTTTTCAGCTTATTTTATAGTAGTCACTACTGTTTCTCCTAAAGTGGGAACAGGGAAAATGTACATATTGCCCATCCTTACGTCTTTTAACCCCTGCATTGCTAATCACACCTATTGGGCCTATAAAACAGATTCACTCCTTTTCTATTTACCCTCAACTCCTGGTGGGATCCTGAGCCCCGGTTATCCTTAAATGTTTCAACATGGACAGGAGGATATGGATTCTTCCTGCAGGGCCACTAATAAATGACATTGACTGGAGGCATTCTAGCATTTGTGTCACTCCTTTAAAATGGAATGACACCCGACATAATTGGAACCAAATAAAAAACACCTTCAAAGTACTTTCTCCACTCATATATTGGAGGAAGTGGAAACTTTCCATCTCCAATTAGAGCTGCAATTATGGAACTTAAAAAATCAAACTCAACAAACCATACTAAAAACCTTAGCCGATGAGTTACAATGGCAAAACCCTTTAACATGGTTTTCCAATGTAAATTTTAAATGGTAGACAACAATGAGAGGATTAATTTGTCTCTGTCTTGTTATATATATAGGATGTAGATGCTTCTTCCAACTATGGCAACGTACCACACAGTGCTATGAGTACCTGGTCGCCATCTATACAGCTACTCAAATAAAACCATCTGCCCTTAGAAGAAAGGGCAGAGATGTGAGGATTAGTCCTACCACCTCGGCAAGGGCATGGTTCAGTGATTTATTAAAGCTCATCTGTTCTTGCTTCAGAGCAAAAATAGCTCTGTCCTTGCTATCTCTGCACAAGCTCTCTCTTTTCGCTTAAAGTTTGAAAATGGCTTCTTCTTGCATTCTGCCGCTAGATAGGATGTGAATCTAGAGATAAGTTTTCCTTGAGAAATTTAACTTTAACCACTTGGCTGAATCCAAAAATACTTGATATATAAGCAAGAGAAATAAAGCAGACGGGGCCCTCCCTGCCTATGAATTTTGGTGTGTGGGTCTTTCATTCCTGTGGTACTTACTCTCTGTTCCTTAGTGGGTACTTTTTCTGGATTCTGATAACAATTTCTATACGTTCCATGAGGGCAGAACGTAAGTTTCACTCATCTTTGTATCTTTTCGCTTGAATCCATGGTAATGGGTTGTCAATACATATTTGTTGGTCCCTGGCATGGCATAAACACTGCAAAGAGTGCGATGCACTATATTCAGTTCAATGGTGACTGGAAAAACGGCCAAGCTCAGAAGCAACTTTGGCAATTCTGCTAGTGTCTGAATGCTATAAAGTCAAGGCTTAACGCAGAGACTCTGTATTGGGGTGGGAAAACGGTATTTCTGATTGCCTTAGGTGTCAAGGTAAAAGACCTGGAGAGAGAGCCAGCCCTTCTCATCGAGCCGCTGACCAGAAGTTTATCTGGATTTTGCAGTTCCATGGTTGCCTTGGTTGCATGAACTTAACCCAAAAGACGTGACCCACAGTACTGTTCAAACACATTGCAGCTTGGTGAGATCACCCATTCAATTAAACAAAGCAGTGTTTGTCCTAGAGTTGAACTCTTCCAGTAGGTAATGAATAAAATACATTTGACATTTTAAGAAGAGCTGCTCTTGGGGCTAGAAATGGTAATACTAACACCTTTCCACCACGAAGGGCAGGGGAGAGCTTCGCACTCTGGACAGATATTTGAAATTCATAAATGCTTTGAGTTCTCTTTTTCTCTCTCTGATAAGACTCTCTGTTCTCTGATTTAAAGTATATATGCATACAAATCTCAATAGGTGGAGCTCAGATTAAAATAAGACTTAAAATAGAAATAAACTTAGCCAAGTATCAGTTCCACAATATTGAAAATAGAAATAATTCTCTGTACTTTTGTAAGCATTACAAATGGAGAACCAGTTAAACTCTGCTGCTTTCAACTTCCAGGGTTTTGGTTTCAGGTTTGCTGCTGACTTGACCTGTGACCCTGCGAAGTCCCCTTGCTTTCCCTGGGCCTCAGATGCCTCACTTGTGAAGTGCTAGGTTTGGGTTAGATGCGCAATTTCTGAAACAGATGAAAGTGAAGCATGGTGGGGAGGGCCTGTGCCTCTCCCCGAGAAGGGTCCGTCGTCACCTCTGTGAAGCCAAAATTCTCCCGAACTGGTTCTGAGATCCTCGCCTCAGGTTTCAAGGGAAAACATTGTAGAAATCGTCGTTTGCCTCCCCTCACTGGTTCGTTTGTGCCCTTTATTTGTTTGGAGTCTGTGATCAAGCACGCGTTTCCTTTGTCACAGTGTGGTTTAAATTTTGTTAGGTGGCCCCTGAGAAAATGTTGCCTTATCTCAGGTGAGATTTGACAAAAATATACACTGCCGTGGACTCTCTCCCCCTCTCTGTGACTGAAGGAATGCGAGTGTGAGAGGCACTTTTAGCAAAGCTTAGGGACCTTTTAATGTGTCCGCGGTTTTGGACAGAAGTCGGGAGATAGTGATCACCAATACAAAGTGAAGCCACGGGGAGCACAGCTCATTTATAAACCTGGGAGGCGGAGACCGAAACTGGCTGCACACATTTGACTTTTCAAATGGGCATTTGGATGAGGCATATAAAGAGAGGGAGCTCTTAAATATATCCACACAAATTACTTTCCATTAAGCTTTGCACGAGGTCTAACCTGTTTAAGAAATACTAAGATTTTGTGTTGGCTGGGCGGGCATCTTTGTATTCAGGTGCGATCTGCCTACCCCAACAGTACACTGGCCCAGGCCTGCAAACTGCAATGCTTAGAAACTACGAGGGCTCAGCGTGAACACTATTTATGGGTTCTAAGATCACTTTTTTTTTTTTTAGGAGGTACCGGGGATTGAACCCGGGATCTCGTACATATGAAGCAGGCGCTCAACCACCAAGCTACACCCACACCCCTCTAAGCTCACTTTTAAGACATTGTTTTGCCTTTTAGAATATAAAAACATGAACTCTTGGGCACAAGTGGGGAAGTCACGTCTTTAATTAGTTAAGTCTGTGAAACTAAGAGTTAACCCTTAAAATTCGTTTTTGACATCAGATATAAATTGATGCAGTTAAGGGCAGATATTCACCGCAGATATCAAAAGGGAAAAAAACTCGTGATGAAGAACAAAGAAAAGATGATTCCTGAGAGGGGAAACCAAGTATGTGAAAAGATTTTACTGTTTACATCTAGTCTAAACGCCTCTCCAACCCAAGAGGATTCGCTAGGATTGCAAGCTCTCTAAATCTAGTTCTTGAGGAGCACGTTTCCTGGCTTGGCCGGTGGTTGAACTGCCTCCAGCAGTTGAAGCTTATTCACAGCTGGAGGGTGAGAGCTGTTTGTGGGAGGGAAGAGGACTAGAGAAGTTTCCATAAATCAATGAACAAAGACTTTGCAAAACAAGAATCTTAACCGCAGAGGAAGACCTTTAGTTAAGAGGGAAAAAAACACTTCCTGGATGTTTGAAATGCACCCCAGTAAACTTAACACCAGTGCATAGGCAAGAAAATTTAGAATCATCAGGAATTGCTTAGAAATGTGCTATCCAGAGGAGGAAATAAGTTAAACTTTTTCTAATTTTATACCTCTACGAATAGAATAAAATGGAGGATGGGTTTTTTTTTTTTTTTCTGACCCAATCAAACAAAATCTTTGCAGGTTTGGTAGAGGTTTTCTTAACCAGAAAAAATTCATCGAATATTCTTGTGGCTGTTGAGTCCTCAGAGGAGACCATGAACTTGGCTGCCCCAGGGGCTGAGAAAACCACACAGCGGCTACTCCATTCTCAAAAACTAGTTTCCGTAAATCTTAAGGAAAACTTCAACCCGTGTCAGGTAAGCCTGTGACCAGGGCAAACGTGCGGAATTTGGTTTCGGCTTCAGCACAATCCTTGGGGCTGAGACTAGGGGCCTGGTAAAACCAGTGGACTGATGCCCGCTCTGCAAGTAGACTGGTATCAAAACCCCTTAGCCTCCACGGCGAGAGAGATTTTCTACCTTTCACCTCGTCCTGTGTACCCTGCAAAGGAGCCATGGAAATTCCATTTGGTTACTGTGCTCCCGTCCCTGGAGAAGCTGTGCCCACTGCGGGCAGAGTCTGTTGCCTACTGCATGAAGAGGATCAAGAGGCAGCACAGTGGGGCCACTGGGCCAGTAATGGTCTGTGCTTATAAAACCATTGCACAAGTTACTTAACCTCTCTCGGCCTCAGTTTCTTTGTCTGTAAAATAGGGGTAATTAGAAGGCCTACCTCATGTGGTTAAGAAGGCCGCATTAATTAATCCATGTAAAGCACTTAGAATCGGCCTGCCAGGGAGTAAATACTTAATAAATGAGAGCTGCCAGTATTACCTTAATCACTGGTCCTCTGGATTCATTCCCAGTCAACTGAACTGACATTACAGAGGCTGGGGAAGCGACTCTTGGGAGGTATGGGGAGTGGGGCGATCCCTGTATTTTCTGTGTAATATTTATGTAATCTAAAAATGAAAAAATAAATAAAAAAATAAAAGTGGATTGACATCCGGAAAAAAAAATCTCAATAACACCATCTACTGCTGGAAAAGTGCCCTTGCTGTGGATGGACTGGTTCAACTCCACAGCAACAGATGAGAGGAAGGAAGAGCTCTAATTTCTAATGGAATAAAACACCTCACCTGTGTTAAGAAAGTGCAGGGAATCACATTGCCGGCAATGCACGTCCTTGCCCAGACTCCCAGGGCCTATACTGGGTGAGCTGAACTCTAATGCAATTCCTAGGAAGGCAGCAAGGCACATAAGGCAGTGCACATGGTTTGGAAGTCAGAAAGGCGTGAGTGCAAATTCCAACTCTGCCATTGACTGACTATGTGACCTTGGATTAGGTGAGCAACTTCATCTCTGAATCTTAGGTTCTTCATGTATAAAATGAGGCTCAGCAAACTTACCTTTTAGGCTACTGCTGATCAAATGAGTTCCATGACTTAAGCCACTCTGTTATCTGGCACTTTAGAGATGCTCAGTAATGTTTCTTCCCTCCCCCCTTCCTCAGTGCAGAGCTCTTTCAGCTGCTTGTCTCTGGACATCTCTGCAGCCCCACATCTCTGTGCCTGAGAATTTGCATACACATAGAAGACTCCTTCACAAGTAACAGACTCTGAGGAGTTAAGTCTTAAGTAATAGACCGTCCCTATTGGTAATCCCAATAATGTTGGCTGCCCAGAGAACCTGAGTAAGTAACGTTAAGGGCCTTAAGTAACAAATAATCTGCTGCAGGTACAGGTGATCCTGCGGAGATGACTGTTCACAAATAGTGTTTCATTAAAAATATAAAACAAAGAGAAAGGACAATGGATGGCCATTCTATTAAAGCAAATATTGCCACTGAAATTATTTCAGCAGGTGACCAAAACATAAGGTAAAAAAATACGGAAGGAAGAAAGGAAGGAAGGATGGAAGAAAGGGAGGGAGGGAGGAGGGAGAGAAAGAGAGAAAGAAAAAGAAGAAAGAAAAGAAGGAAGGAAGAAAGGAGGGAAGGAGGGAGGGAGAGGAAACAAGGAGTAAAGAACAAATGAAATGACAGCTCTTCTACAGACTGATTGTCATGTTGCTCTGGTGTAATTGTACTTAGAGCTAAAATTTAGGGCTTCGAAAAACTGTTACCTGAGTTCTGAGTTTAATCATATCAGCTTCCATTTGGGAATTGGATTCATTTAGCTCCTTAATTTCTTCATCTAACTGTTTGATCTCTTCATCGTTTTCTATACCTGTAATGATAAACATTAGCATATTAAAATTCCTTTATGTGAAAATATTAGAGTTGGAAATTTGAGGTTTGTTTGTTCTTTTTTTTTCCTAATTGGAATTAAATTCACTGGGAAAATATATCCCCTGAATTAAAGGATAAAAAGAGAGACACAACTTGTGTGGCCTTTTATTCCCAATCCACAACTTTTTACAACTAAGATTCCTGAAAATCAAAACTAAACATTCACCTGTGAACACATGGGGGACCCAAAGGCTGAAAGGTTAAAGCTCCCTAGGAATAATCAGCCTCAGGATTTGAACCTCTGACCTGGATATTTTTACCAATTCTGTATTTATTGTCTCCATTTATTCACTGTGCATGCATTCATTCACTCACTCACTTTCTCACTCTTTCACTCTGTGAATGTGCCAAGCTCTGTGCCAGATCCTGCTGGTACATCTGCAATCAGGACTGATGTGGTCCCTGGCCTCTGGGAGCTTACATTCAGATTATGGAAAAGAGACAACAGATATCTAACCAATGGATTTCAGTGGCTTTTAAGTACTATCTTGTTTACTAAAATAAAACAGTTTAATTTGGTCACAAAAGGGCTCTGAATATTTTACCTGGCTAAAAACAAAACAAAACCTCTCATTTTGAGTGAAAAAAAAAAAAAGCCTGTTAGTATAGCTTTGTTAGTACAACCATATCCCTCAGGAGGCATCTGACTCTACATGTGACCTTGAGAGGGAGAGAACAGTGATGTGACATAGGGAGTGCCAATGCGTGAGCTCTTGAATGTGGGTGTAGAAATTAATCTGTCTGGGTACATGGGCCAAATTACTATATTTACAAAGAATATTTTAAATGCTAGCTCAGTTGGCTGCTTCTGTTTAGTTGTGGCCAATATTACACAATAAAGATCCAAAGGATCCAGATTCTTTTCCATTTTTGGTCATTTGCTTGCACACAATTGAGTGTACTAGCAGAAAAAGGAGCAGAAAACTGGCAAGTGTAACTACCCTTGAAAATCCAGGCTATGTGATTGTTGTTCTTATTGGTCACATGGGACAACAAGGAATCCTAACTCAAAACCAAAGGAACAGGGAAGCGGATGAAGCTCAAGTGATTGAGTTTCCACCCACCACAAGGGAGGTCCCGGGTTTGGTTCCCAGTGCCTCCTAGAGAAGTCAAGCAAGACAGCAAGCTGGAGAGATGGGCATGCACCGTGAGCTGATGCACCAAGATGATGCAACAAGGAGACACAAAGAGGAAAGACCGTGAGAGACATAATAAAGCAGGGAGCGGAGGTGACTCAAGCAATTGAGTGCCTCTCTCCCACATGGCAGATCCCAGGTTCTGACCCTGGTACCTCCTAAAGAGAAGACAAGCAGACACAGAGAGCACACAGCAAACAGACACAGAGAGCAGACTGTGAGCTCAAACAATGGGGGGTGGGAGCAAATAAATAAATAAAATTAATCTTAAAAAAAAAAAAAACCCAACAGTGGAACATGCTTTCAGCCAAGGCCCCTGATGGGAGCTCAGAGGGGGTCAACACCATTTTGAAGCTCTGCAGACACAAAGGGATATAATCTATTGAGACTTACAGACTGGGACAATCCAAGAAATACTGCATAGCCTAGTTGAATAGAGATACATATTTTTCTAAAAGACACAGAAAAGCATGTCTATTTGGCCACATCCTGAGATCTAGCTGACCTTTACAATGTCTCTATCCTCACAAATTCAGGCTATTCTTCTAAAATGGCTGTTAGTCATTCTAACCTTCTTCTCTTTGAGCACGTACTGAGAAGGGAAACACTTCTCTTCCAAGTCCCTTTTATAATGAGTCTTAATCTCTCTGTAATGTATGGATACATTGTGCAAAACAAATGTAGTCAATAAATAGAAGAAAAACACCAGTCCCCTTTTAAAAATTAAATTGAAATTCTAATTTTTAATTTACAAATGATAGCAAAAGAAATTAAAGAGTAGAAACATTATTATATTTCAATGAAGATTAATAGTATTCATCTGTAAACAAGAAGGCAGGTATGCAGTTTCTTACCAAACCACCAAAAGTAGATCTCCAAAGCTATTTAAATATCCAGAGAGATTTAATTTTGGATAATTCTCTATAGGAAGAGTAAGAAAAATTCTATGGACCTGCCTAACTGTTACATCAAAATTCCCTGTTTCCATGATTTCCTTTGAAAGTCTATGAATGAAATAATAAGTAAAGCTATCTGGTAGCAGACTTGGCCCAGTAGTTAGGGCGTCCGTCTACCACATGGGAGGTCTACGGTTCAAACCCCGGGCCTCCTTGACCCGTGTGGAGCTGATCCATGCGCAGTGCTGATGCGCGCGAGTGCCCTGCCACGCAGGGGTGTCTCCCATGTAGGGGAGCCCCACACGCAAGGAGTGCGCCCCATAAGGAGAGCTGCCCAGCGTGAAAGAAAGTGCAGCCTGTCCAGGAAGGGCGCTGCACACACGGAGGGCTGACACAACAAGATGACGCAACAAAGAGAAACACAGATTCCCGTGCTGCTGACAACAACAGAAGTGGACAAAGACGACGACGCAGCAGAACAAAGAAGACGACGCAGCAAATAGATGCACAGAACAGACAACTGGGGCTGGGAGGGAAAGGGGAGAGAAATAAATAAATAAATAAATAAATCTTTAAAAAAAAAGTTCTTTGCAAAGGCTCTTTGAAGAGAGACCACTGATAAGTTCAAGTTCCACTTGGCTGATCATAGATAGCAGAGTACTAATTAATTGTATGAGGTCATTCCATGGGATAAGGAAAATAATGAAAATCATATGGAGGAGGGAGATGAGTGTAGGCTTGTCTCAAAAAAATATATATTTAAAAAAATACTTAGATAAAAATGTACTTCAGAGCTGGAAGGGAGTTTCAAGGACATTTCCAATAATTCTCTTCTTTCTCATATAAATGGTGGAGAGTAAAGGAAAAATCCAAATCCTGAACTGACCCACCCAAGCCAGCTTTAGCAGCTTAAGAGTGGAGGTGACTTTGTGCGTCACTTGGGTCTCCTTGCGGCTTTTTAATACCACTGTCACTTTAACCCAGGGTGGGGTGGGCCGGGGGTGAGGTGGGGAGCTGGCTGTGATTCTTCACTCGTTGGTTACACAGGAAAGCCTAACAGTGAGGTTGAATCAGGTTTTGCATTCATGATAGCCAGTGAAAGAGAGAGAACGTCTTTTCCACATACTCTATTGGAAAATTTAAAAATGCATCTTTTGATTTTTTGGATGGGTATAACTGCAGTGGAAAATATTTGTAGAAGTACAGTTTCTGCTGCCTGTGGCCTTTAATTACCTATAAAGATACAGAGATGATGCTTAATTCTCTGTTTCCTGCATCACAGCATTCTCATGAAAAGAAATACACTGTAGGGTTTGGTAAGAGACACCCCTAATCTTTGTACAAATGGTGTCAGGACAGACTAGGGAAAATCAGACAAGAGACCTCCGGGCTTCCAGCAGCGACTTTGGCTTTAGAAAGAAGTGGGCTGGAATCGCCCTCTGCCCCTTCCTGTCCAAATGACTTGGGCTGCTCAGTTTCTGTCTTTTATACATGGGGGCAATAGGTCTGTGGCAGAAAGAGTTCTTCCTTTTTTTTTGCTCTGAATCTTAGAATAAGCAAACTGTATTCAGAAACTTGATTTAATCCGAGAAATCGGTTGATAGTAGCCTACAGGAGCTGCACACAGCTGAGTAACCTTGTGATTCATTTAGCACCTGGATGCTAGTTGGTTCCTTGTCAGGGAATGAAACCTTGTTACTGATTCCTCTAGTTACTAGTTATAGACAAATTGCTTATTTCTGCTTCTCAAACACAGTACTTGTTCTTTCTGATTAATATTTCATGTTTGGCAATTACAAAAAAAAGATTTTGAATTTCTGACACCCTAAATGTTAACTCATGCCAACGGAAAACAAAAATGCAGTTCAGTGGCTCTGACAGATCTGCGTCTCTGTGGAATTTTGCACTATCTTCCTCTAGTATATATAAAACTGTTCTCTCCTCCCTCCCTCTCTTTCTCCCTCCCTCCTTCTCTTCCTTCCTTCCTTATGTTTCTTTTTTGAACTTGCACACCATCTGACTGCTGTTTCCTACACTGATCAGTAATGAACTTTGACACATAGATCAATTTGTTTAAGAATTTTGGCTTTCCTAACAGGTGTTTTGAGGGTGAAATATTAATATGGAGTGTTTTCCAAAGTGCCTGGCACCGAGCTGGCGCTCAGAAATGTTTTCTTTCTAGCAATGAACACTGCACCTTAACAACTGAGAGTGAAGGAGACATTGGTTGTCCCGACGTTTCAAAATTCGGTTCCTTAAGCTGGATGGGTGGTTCTCCAGGGAGAGAATACACAGGCCAAGCTGAGAACTCCTTCCAGCCAGGGACTCCACGAACTCTCCCTTTCTACAGTAACTAAATGTACCTGAGTAAACGGGTGGTGAGAAAGAATGCTGTGCTCACAGGAATCGGGGCCTTAGAGATAAAGATCATGAATCCGATCATTGTTCTGGTAAATTGATGGGGCATAATGTTAAGGAATGTTTGAAATTTACCAGCGGTAGAGAATACACTTTTGCAGTCAGGTGCATGTTGACCTGGGACAACTGTTGCCCCTCATTCTAACCACGAGGTCTCCAGTAAATGATTAAATGACAGAATGCTCTCCTGACTGGAGCCCCGAGATGCCATGCGTCTTTAAAGTAGGCTGCTACTCAGCTTCTGTTTCCTGGTCAGTTGACTTTTGGGGGGAAGAGCCGACTCTGAACAAGGCTATCGTGTAGGAGGTCAAGAGGTCTATCTGAATGAAGAGCAGCTTTGCAGGATGGATATATTTTTGATAGGTTGAACAGCCTTCAGTGTAGGAATGCCCTGGGTTTTGTGGGGCCTGTATAGACTTTTGGGGTTCCTCTTAAGAACAGAAAAGTAGGTATGGGCCTTGAAAGTGAGGTCCCTGAAGCTTCTGCTTCATTAGTTTCATGGTAAATCCAGTTTTGCTCATTCTTTACTTCAATTCTCCGAGATAGGGAGAATTGGAGGTTGGACTTATACTCTAAAGTGTGACAGGTGTGCTGAATGGTTACATGTTAAAATGTTTCTAAGGGACGCAGGATCAGCATGTAATGAAAGGAAGTTGTTTGACTTTCCTCACACCTTCATGCTTCTCCTGCGACCTCTGAATTTTTTTTTTCCTGTAGAACTTTACACGCCTTGATGCAGGTAGGTAGCAACAGAGACACTTAAGAGGAAGTTGCATTTGCAGATAGATTCAAGATTTAAGCAGCCAGACAAGCTGAGAATGACAGGACAGAGGAAGGAAAGAGAGGGTACAACGTCCCTGTGCTTTTACTAGCTTTTTAATAGCCCAGTAGTCCTTTTATTCTGCCCCTCTAGGTAAGGCACAAAGAGGAGGACCTGAGACCCTGAAGAGGGAAAGGGCAAAGAAAGTAGGGGCTGTCATGAGATTCTGGGGAAGCAGATCGCTAATGCTGGAAGCTCTTGACTTTTGCTTCATAATTCTGGGAGTAGTAGCGGAATCTGGGAGAAGACTTTTGGAAAGATTGCTTTCCACTTGAGTTGATTAGCTTCATAGATATGGCCAGAATTCCCGTTATTGCTTTCTAAAAAAAAATCAGCTCTACCTGTCCTGTTTATCAGAGTCCTGGATAAATCAAAGCATATAAGAGCTGGGGTTATATTGTATAATTGTCCCCTTGTTCCCGATCAGCAGGTGAAATGAAAAATGTGAGGAGACTGTGGTTACCGTTACTGGCCCGCTGTTTGATGGTGAGCATCTGTTCTCCAGACAACTTTGCTTTCTTCATTGCTGATGTGGCTCTGGGGCATCCTGACAAGCTGGGGACAAGAAAGGAAATGGCCCATTAGTCACAAGTCTCAGGAGAACCCCAAAGTCGAGCAGAGAAAATGGTCATAAACCAGAATTCCCATACACCCCACCCTCTCCACCTCCTACACTTTCCCCCATTGACAACATCTTTGATTAATGTGGTACATTTGTTATAATTGATGAACACATATTGAAGTATTGCTACTAACCGTGGTCAATGGTTTATATTTTAGTTTACACTTTCAACTGCACATTTTTGTAGGTTTTTACAAAATGTGTAATGGCCTGTATCCATCATTACAATGTTATTCAGAACAATTCCAATATCCCCCAAATGTCCCATATTATATCTCTTCTTCCTCTCCCTCCCCTCAGAACCTCTGGTGACCACTGCCTTTATATCAATGTTACAAGTTCTTCCATTGCTAGAATAATAATGTCTACTTTAGTCCATAGTTACATTCCCCCTTATGTTTTCTCACTCAATACTGAGGATTTTGGGATGGTGATGCCCACTCTGTTTCTGATTGAGAGGAGGCTTAGATCCCATGAGGCAGATGGATGGAACTGTCTTGCTTGCAGTTGCAGATGCTCTTTGATTTTTGGGATGGGCGTTGTCCATCATCACCCTTTTGTTATTTGTCCTGGGCATGTCTGATGAACTAGAGAGTGGGTGTTGAACTCTGCTGAGATTCAGGGCTCAACTGGCATATGAACATATCTTCATACAAGTCTCTTGTACATATACTTAATGATTATGATGTCAATTATAGGTTCATATAAAAGGGGCAGAAGAGCCACATATAGGGAAATTATAAGTGAGTCTAACTCTGTTACATTGGGGAAAAGATATCCTATTTATATAGGTGCCTAATTCCTGAGATTGTCTGCCCTGACTGTAATGTCTAGATGTCTCTAGAGCCCACAGGAGGCCCCCTGTGTGAGGCAGTGTCCACTGTGGCATTAAATGAGAGCCTCCTGAGACATGCATAAGTGTAACCTCTGGATTGACATCCTGGCTCACTTTGAAATCTCTTAGCCACACAAACTCATCTGTATTTAATATTTCCCATTTTGGGAAGACCTTATGTTGAAAGAAGTAACCCAGCCACTGAAGGACAAATATTACATTACCTCACTGATATGACCTAAGCAAACTGAGCAGACTCACAGAGCTAGAGACTGGAAGATAGGTTAACAAGAGACGTAAAAGGAGTAGAGTGTAGTGACCTGATGCTCAATACGGGCAAAACCTATGATAAGGTGAAGAGGGTGGTTGGGCAGTGGATGGGGGTCCTGCTGCTGCAGGGATATAATGGGGGTCAATGGTGCTAGAATGTAAGGGGGAGTAGGGTGGAGGGGTTGAGTTGGACTATCCATGGAACTGGGTGGGGAGGAAGGCTGGAGGGAGAAATAAGGTGAACTCTGGGGATTTATAGGTCTCTGGTTAAAAATACAAAGGTGGCAAATAGGCAGGGGAGGGTTACTGTGAAGGACGTCAGGTGTGGGGGAATATGTGGGATAGGGCACACCTGGGGCATGTGTCTTTGGAACATGAGAATGTTTATCTTGTCAAAAGGTAGAGACCCACACAACGAGAAAGAAAATATTAAACTCTCATCCTGGGAAGTCCAGCTATATTCTCAGCTAGAGGGTCAAGAATATCTCAAGAACATAGGCAGTGCCTAAGAAAAGAAAACACCAGTATGTCAAGCCCTCAGTATTAGTGCATGGAACTATGAACCTTATTCTTCAGTTAAGACTTAGTGGTAGGGATTAGGGGGATCCCTTATATTTTCTATGTGACATTTCTATAACCTAAAGCTTCTTTGAAAATAAAGAAAAAAAATAAGGCACTGGGGGAACATACAGAAGAACTTGTCACTGAACTTAAAAGATAAACTATCTGGGGATGAACTACACACAAATTTTTAAAAAGGTTTAAAATTTTAAAAGTATTTTTTAAATTTTTATTATTTTAATTTTTGCATTTTTTATTATTATTTTACTCTTATTATTTTTATTCATTTAATTTTTTTGGTTTTGTTTTTGGGGAGGTTTTTGACTGCAGAAGGTTCACAACTGTGGCAGAGGAGGATCACTGGTGCAGGGGTGTAGATGATGGGGGGATGTATGGGGTGGTGTGTACCTGGGACATGCCTTTATAGAATATGAATATGTTCAAGTGGTCATGGGTGTTGTCTCTGTGGGTGTAGACCTACACAATAATAGAAGGAATGTTGAATTCTCATCCTGGGAAGTCCTGCTACATTCTCTGATAGAGAGGCAAGAATGCCTACAGTACATGGGCAGTTCCTAGAGAAGAAGGACCGATCAATACACCAGGCCCTTGACATTGGTCATTGTACTCATGAACCTTGTTCTTGTGAAATTGAAACTTAACTTAGTATTATATATTGCCTAAGAGTTCCCTCCTGAAAGCCTCCTTGTTGCTCAAATATGGATAAGCCAAACTCAGCTGGTGTGGATGGAACATGACTTCCAGGGTTGAGCCTCCCTGGCATAGAGGATTATTACCAAGTGCCGACTTACTTTTCATTGTTTGCCTTTCAGAGCTGTTTGGAATCTTTATAGTTCAAATATATAGTTTAAAAATTATTTTGGAAAATATAAAACTTATGCAAATGTTGGATTTTAAACTCAATTTCAAATTTATACGTAAGTAGAGAGAACAGAAAAATAAACTCATCACCCCAATTCAGTAATTATCTCTCATAGCAAGTCTTGCTCTACCTGTACCCATTCCAGTTCCCCCAAGAGGTTATTTTGAAGTAAACCCAGATCTTAAAACAGAGCCACATGCCACTATATTGTATACTCAAAAGTGGCTGAAATGGGAAATTTTATGTTGTATATATATCTTCACAATAAAAATTTTAAAATACCACAATGTCATTATGTCACTTAAATTTTCAAAAACTAAGATCAAATATACAGTCATTTTCAAATTTCCTCAATTGTCTCTTAACTTTTTTTTTTTTTTGAGGTGCCAGGGGCCAGGGATTGAACTTGGGACATCATGTGTGGGAAGCCGGAAGTCAACCACTGAGCCACCTTGGCTTCCCTGAATTGGTTTTATTGTCTGTTTTGCTTGTTGTTTGTTTTTGTTTTTTTTAGGAGGCACCAGGAACCTAACCTAGGACCTCCCAAGTGGGAGATGGGTGCTCAACTACTTGAGCTACATCTATTCCCTCTTAACTTTTTAAAATAGTTGGTTGTTCAATGCAAGATCCAAAGAAGATCTTGTGTATGTTGATCTAATAATTCCTTTCTGTTTTCTTTCTTGCTATGCATTTGTTGATGACAATGGGCCAATTATCTAATGCACCTCTTTTATGGAGCCAAGTGCATGGGCTTTGTGACCACTCTCTCAGTATTTTAGAGGCCCTCCTTCCCTTTCATTTTGGTTTGTGGCTCAGTTTGGAATGAATGTGCTTGTCAGCAGCCCAGAATCCAGCTAGGTCGACTACTACTAGTTTTCATGGACAGGGGATAGCACTTAATATGTGGATGAAATAAAAAACTATATGTGCATATGTATGTATGTGTGTGTATGTGTATTACAGTGTGTTATAGATTCTTCTCTATAGCCATCTAACACTCAATAGTAGTATATACTCTTTAACATTTCTTTCTTTTCTACATTAATTTAATGTAGGGCTTCTAATATCCCTTCAGACAAAATTTTCCAGCACATTTTTTAACATTTTTTGCAGATGTTTTGGGTAAAACATATTTTGTTTAACAGGCATTTTCACTGTCCTTCACAATTTACGGTGGAGGCCCAAGTTGTTTTCTTACTGATGTGATATTTCTATTTATTAGCTATATTAGAAAATGCACAATAAACTAAATAATCACCAGATTTGTTGCTTTTCCCAAAATCCTGTGGTAGTGAGTAGAGAGTATTTTCTAAGGATCTTTATAGAGTAGAAACTGTGCAAAAACGAAAGCACCTGTAAAATACTTTTTAGGGGAAAGTAGCAAAATGGATTGTGTCTGTATAAAATTCTCCCTAGCTACCAGTACAGGTCCAGTTCCAGGGTCATCTCCATTCCCCTAGGTCCAGCCCTAAGGACCTACATGGTCAGGACCACTGGGAAAGAGGCACGCCCAGGAGGCCCTGGTGGCATGCTGAGGGCGGTGAAGCGGGGCAGGCGCTGTGGCCACGTGTCCCCGGGAACAAAGGCATTTTCCCATGGTGCTTTCTTGTTCACGGTTCCCATCGCTAATTTCCTTTTGTGTCTTCATGAGGCTAAATTAAACGCATATTCTCTGCTTTTGATGGACTCTGTAACCAGTATGTTGTTCTTATGAAATATCTGTGCACCTCAAATTCTATCTCTTTTGGCCTGAGAACGAGTTTCTCCCTGGGCTCCTCTTTCAGGCCATGCTGACGGGGGAGGCGGACCTCAGGGCAAGTCAGCCTCAAGCGGGGCTGGGGGTCACAGGAGGCCTGGCCACAGAATGTCACTGTCCCCCTTCACTCCTCCTCATGCCCCACCCCCATCTCCAGGTCCTTTCTCCGTCTGGGACCCTGAACAGCTCCCTTGAAACCTCAGCGCTGGCAGGAGCAAGGGAGGGTCCCGGATGCTTGGACTTCTTTAGCCTCTTCATCTGCCTCTGATGTGGGGCTCAAGAGGTTCATTTGTAAAATCAAGAGTTATCAAAAGAGCTGCCAAGGCCCTTCTAACTCTAAAATAGGACTGTTGGTTTTAATGTCACTTTCCCTCTTCCTGAATTTGAAAGCAGACTGAACACATCAACACAGAATTCATTTATCAGGGTTTTACCTCTGTTCAGTCCTCTCTACATTTATAGAGCAATTCAAGATGTAGGTAACCAAATTCAACATGTAATGGCCATAGTTAAGTCCAGAACTTGAATGATATGCCCATAATCTGTATTGCAGGGAGTATCCAGAAGACACCAAGCTATGTAAAAATTTAAAAAACTTCTTGTACTCACTTATAAAATGGGAATAAAAGAAAATATCCATTTTGCAGTGTTTAGGAGGTTTATAAAGAATGTATAGACATGAGGTCAAGGTTTTTAAAAGTATATTTTTGTTCACTGCTGTATCCCCATACTAGAACAATATGTGAAATAGAAGAGGTTCTCAATATTTTTGAAAGACTGAATATATACAAATCTACTCAGTGATGCAGATAATTAGACTGTGGTAGAGATCTATTTCTATGGACTGAACAGACTCCTTAGAGCCAATGGCATAACTTAGTGAAAGGCCCAGCTGCAAGTGAAGATAATGAGGATGGCATAGCATCAGAGCTCTTGGATGTGCCCGAGGTCTCGGAAGATGAAGGGGGTGTCCTGGAAAAGTGTAGCGGAAATAATTTCACCAGGTTCTCAAGTTAAAAGAAGGCTCTGGAGTGCTGCCAGTGAGAGAACAACGCGGCTGCAGCCTCTTGGCAGCCGGAAGGGAGAAAGTTCAGAAAAGAGCAGCAAAGTTAGAGGCCGGGGATGGGTGCTTTGGTGTGCAGGCTGCTAGCAGCCTGCACGATAGTTGTGATGGCCAAGGGAGGACGTGCTGCTTTCTGACTCAGTCTCGTTCAGCTCTGCACAGAGGTGGTCCCCCAGGAAATAAGGAGCAACACCTCCCTGCCCATTTTCCCTTGCACCTGCTTTGGGTTATTTTTTTTGCTTTTTTAAAAAAAAGATTTACTTTTTAAATTTTTTTTCTCTCCCTTCCACCGCTCCCCCCCTCGCCCCCGTTGTCTGCTCTCTGTGTCCATTCACTGTGTGTTCCTCTGCGTCCACCTGCATTGTTGTCAGTGGCAGCAGGAATCTGTGTTTCTTTTTGTTATGTCATCTTGCTGTGTCAGCTCTCTGTGTGTGTGGCGCCACTCCTGGGCAGGCTGCGCTTTTTTCGTACAGGGCGGCTCTCTTTGAGGGGCACAGTCCTTGCGTGTGGGGCTCCCCTATGTGGGGGACACCCCTGCGTGGCAGGGCATTCCTTGCGTGCATCAGCACTGCACATGGGCCAGCTCATCACATGGGTCAAGGAGGCCCTGGATTTGAACCCTGGACCTCCTATGTGGTAGGTGGATACTCTACCAGTTGAGCCAAATCTGCTTCCCTGCACCTGCTTTGAATGACATAAACTGCAGGGAGAGGTGGGCAGGGTGCAAAGACAGGGCTAGCCTTATAAGCTGGTTAGACTGGAATCCCCCCAAAGACTGTGGTCTTTCATGACCACTGCTCACATCGTGGTGTGCACAGCCAAGTGGAGAGGAGGACCTCAGCAGAGGCTGCCTCAGTAGCCTACCGACCCGAGACACTGTTTTCTTGTTTTTGTTTTTATGTAAGATTTATTTATTTTCCCCCTTTTCCCTTCTCCTGCCCTGTTGTTTTTGTTGTCGGTGTTGTCTTCCCTTCTCATTTTTTCTCCTCTAGGATTCACCCGGATTTGATCCTGGAGACCTCTGATGGGAGAGAGGTTCCCTGTCAATTGTGTCACCTCAGCTCCTGGTTTCTACTGCGCTTCACCTTGACTCTCCCCTTGTTTCTCTTTTGATGCGTCATCTTGCTGCTTGACTCACTTGTGCAGGGCACTGGCTTACCACACGGACACCCGTGCAGGCACTCATGCCAGCACTGGTGTGGGAAAATAGCTTGAATTTGAATGTGGGACCCTGGCTTGAAGTTAAAATGTTTCCATAATGCAGTAAGAAGAGTAGGCTTAGGAACACCGGGCCTTGAGTAGACGGAACACTGTCTTATCAGCACGAAAACTGTTGGCATGAGGAGGCATTTGAACTTTGTGTGGCCTGTTCCCTCTTATTGTAGATGTTGCAGTTCTAATAACAAACAGCCTTGAAAGTAAACATAGATAGTTACCGCTTTGTAATTTCTAATAAATATGACGTGAAAACTAGGGTCGAGTCTCTCGGTTCCAGAAGCTGTGAGTCCCCTGGTCCCATCTTTATTTTCTCTCTTGTGTCTTTCTGTCTTTTTATTTCTTATGTTCTGCATCGCCTTCCACTTGAGCCAACCTATTGCTGAGCAGGTCTCGGCACACTGGCTTGCTGTGCGGGCACGCTTTCTCTTCTTTTCCACCAGGAGACCCCAGAGTTTGAACCCAGGTCCTCCCATATGGTGGGCAGAAGCTCTATCACTTGAGCCACATGCGCTTCCCTGGAGACACTGTTTTTAGCATTCGTGTTGTTAAACACAGCAGCAACCTCTGAAATCCATCCCCTTTCCACTCCCATTTCTGTCATCCTCAACAAGCCCTTACTATCGACGTCAGCTCCTGTAATTCCCAGTAGCGGGGTTCCCTGACCTCAGTCTCTTTCCCTTCCCATTCACCCCACCGTACTGCTGCGGAATCATCCTAAGAAGGCTCGGCTCTGATCATCACTCCTCACCCCCCACCCCCAAACACGGGCAATGGCTTCTCCCAGGGCAGTGTCTACATGCATGGATTATTCCCTGACAGCCTCCACAATGGCCCTCCTGATGCCCTCTGCCCTCGCCCGCTGCTCTCTGCGCTAGTTCTTTACTGCACCAGCCAAACGGTCTTTGCCTGCAGTTTGGCACATGTGCCCGCTGCTCCTTGTTTGTGCTGGGCTCCATGTTTCTGCTCCGTCCAGCTCACCCACCGCCTCCTCCACACCCGTCCATACCCATTGCAATGTCTTCCTCCCAAATCCCAGGCTTTCCTGGGTGTAGCTCCCATCCGGCACCTACCCCTGGCTATCTTTTTGCGTACCTGAGCAACTAGATTCTAATCTTAAATCTCCTCCCTGAGAAGTCCTAGCACATCGCCAGGTAGATACAGGCATTCTGGGAATACTGGTAGCTTGAATTTTTAAAATAAAAGAACATGTAAATAGAAGATGGAAAATACTGACGCTATGTAATCTAGAAATCCTAGTTAAACGAACTTAAGCTTTCCTCAAGATTCTGCTTTTACAGGAACATCTCCTGAATCCTCACCCTTTCTATACCCTTATCATTTTCTGGGTTCTCTCTCTCTTTTTAAAAGATTTATTTATTTATTTATTTATTCATTCATTCATTTAAAACCCCTGCCCCCCCATTGTTTGTGCTCACTGTCTGCTCTCTGTGTCTGTTTGTTGTGTGCTCTGTGTCTGCTTGTCTTCTTTTTAGGAGGCACTGGGAACCGAACGCAGGACCTCCCATGTGGGAGGGAGGTGCCCAATTGCATGAGCCACATCTGCTCCCTGCTTGTTGTATCTCCTTGCTGCATCACCTAATTGTGTGTCATCTTGCTGCTTCAGCTCGCTGTCTTGCTCATCTTCTTTAGGAGGCACCGGTAACCAAACCTGGGACCTCCCATGTGGTAGGCAGGCATCCAACTGCTTGAGCCACATCTGCTTCCCTCTCTCTCTTTTATAAGTCTTGCTATAGAATTTCTGAGGGATCCATTCATATATGTCCCTATACCAGATTCAAAATCCTTTAGGGCAGGCTCCCAAATCTTTTTTTTTCTCCCCACAGTAGAGTTTAAATGTTTGTCAAATTATCGAATAAGCATGACAGAAATTATTAATCCTATTGACACCTAAAGAACAGAATAGAACCTCATTTTTCTGACTCCTCGTTTGGTTTTCTGTCCTCTTAGTGATTCAGTTCTCTTTACATAGAACATAGTAACATGAGATGAAGTCATTCCATCTCTGGTTACATTCTAGTTTTACTCTTTACTTATTGTGTGACTCTCCCTAAGCCTCGGTGTTTTCATTTGTAAAATGGGGTAACGGGAGTGCCAAGGGGTGTTTTGAAGATTGGCCATAAAATGGGATATTAAACAACAACAGCGCGGCATGTATCAAGACAGTCATGCAAACAATGATTCTTTACTGAATGAAATACCGAAGCCAGGGTGCAACTCAGAGGAAACCGAGGCACAGGTCCCAGAGCCCCAGGGCAATTCTGTCAGTGGAAGACTCTTCAGGCTCAGCTGAGCCCCCTCTAAAGAGCAGGAGGTCATAAGAAGGGGGAAGAGAAATCTTTCCAAGCACCGACCACCCTGCCTTTGTCTCCTGTTCTAGAGCTAAGTTGTGAAGGTGACTGGGGAGGAGTTGTTCTCCCAGGAAGGAGGTGCTGTTTGAGGAGCCAAGAAATTTCCCCACAGATCGTTTCACCGTTTGAAAGCAGCTGTCCAGAACAGCACTTCAGAGAGATGCCTAGGAGAAGGCCTTTGAAACAAGGGCCTTCACCGAGCCACAAGTGCTCCGTTAGTTTGACTCCAGGGGACATCTGCTCACCTAACTTTTCTTCTTGTCACGGAGACTTCCTTTCAATCGGAGGGCAGAGCTGCTGACTGGCGGCATGGAGAAAAAGCTGGAGATCTCAGTTCCAGTTTCACAACACCCCCCAGTGTGAGCGCAGGCACATCCCTGCCTGACTGGGGGCCTTGGGTTCTTCTAGAGAATGATGGCTCTGGTGACCCCGTAAGGTCCTTCCACGGGGGGGATTTTTTTTTTAAATTTTAATTTTAAAAATCAATTTTATTGAAACATAATCATATACCATACAATCAATCTAAAGTGTTCAATGAATGGCAATTGGTATAATCAGAGTTGTAATTTCATCACTTCAATCAATGGTAGAGCATTTTCCTTACTCCACACACACAAAAAAAACAAGCAACAATAACAAACAAAATCCCTACCACAGTGTAGTCACCCCTCAATCATTCTATCCTTCTCCTGCATAACTGCTAATCTATTTCCATCTCTAAAAATTTATTTGTATTTACATTTTGTATAGATGGAGTAAAATAATATGTACTACTTTTTAATCTAATTTCTTTCACTTAGTATACTTTTTTTTTACCATTGATAGATTATTAATATTTAACTGTATTCCTATAGCTACTGTCCATATTTAGCTTTGGTTGTATTTTTGTCCAAATATCAACCTGATACTAACATCTTGTAACATTAACGTACTTTTGTTCCTGCAGGGGGATTTTCTACTAAGAACCTCACCATGCCAGCCGCTGAGTCAAGAAGGGTGATTTCCTAAGAGACAGGGCACCAGCCCTCAGCCTGTTGACGATTTAATGCTAAAGAGGGGAACACTGAATAAATATTTGTTGTAGGCATATGAAAGTGAGGCAGGCTAATAAATTAGGGAATCAATAGATGGATCTGGAACCTGGCAGGAAACCCAGATGGCCAGAAATACCGCACAAGATGGCGGCCGCAAGAACCTGCGAGAACCCCCGCTTGGGACGAGATTTCCACTGGAATAAAGGAAAAGCCCCAGATGTTCTCCAGGGGATTTATCACTGGGCCCTCTGGGGGACTGAGGGGTGGGGTAATCAATCAAAACAGCGAACAACTGGGATTCCACCTCAGACAATAGCCAAGGGGCAGAATGATGAGTGGTTTAAAACACAAGCCCAAAAGCCAAATCAACCCTGTTCTTGCCATTTTTCTCCCTGCCTGGGTCAGCACGCAGGTAAACCTGGGCATCTGTAATCTCTAACGGGGAACTGTGGTCTGTAAATCAGCCCTCGTTATCTCTTTTCAGTCCCTTTTCTCTCTACCTGGGACCTATAATCTGTTATTTTCTCCCATTTCTCTTCTCTACCTTCCTTAATACATGACTGGCCTAACGATAAACTGGCTTGCCCTTAAAATTCATTTTTTTGTAGCTTAGTCAAGAACCTAGAGAAAATCCGGCAACATAAGTACATTGCCATTTTATCTTTCATTGCACACTGTGGCCTTCAGCCGTGGAAATCCCCAAAGATCTTGTCAGAAAGTGGTTTCTGGGGAGCGGATGTGGCTGCAGTTTTGAGTGAGTGCCTGCTTTCCACAGGGGAAGTCCGGGTTTCAGGTGCCTCCTACAGGCAAATGAAAAAGCCATCTCAAGGGAGCCGATGTGGCTCAGAGGTCGAGCGTCAGTACCTCAGAAAGGAAAAAGTGGTTCCTGTTGTGAGGTGGGCCTGTGGCACAGTGTGCTGGCCTCGTCATCACTGAAAAAGGCATGCGTCTTTCTGACTAGATTTTTAAAATCTTTCCTTAGTGAGTATATTGAAATGGTCCTATGCATTAGGTATTTCCTCACCAAATAGAATTAACTTATGAATCATTGCATGGACAGAAAATGATGAAGAGGAATCTTTCAATAAAGCAAAATCTAGCAGAAGTAATCAAATATATATCAAGACCAGTGGTTCCCAAACGTGAATGTGCAGTGAAATGACCTGTGAGCTGTTTAAAATATCAATTCCTGGAGCCTATGCTGGAATTCAGTACCAGATCTGATGACAGTCTTAGGCTACTTCTTTTAGTGTTCAACTAATAAAATTGCCCTCTAGGAATGACAAATAATAGAATTATGAAGTGAGTATTCGACTTAAGATAGAGTTTAGGAAACTAAATTAGGAAACAAAAACCGACCCAAAGAATCATGCATTTTAACATGAATTTTAACTTAATAAATATTATTGTCTTTAATTTCCTTCATTCTGATCCTGTGAGGAAATCACCAGTTTGGGGTCGAATCTGGAAGTAAATTTCGTTAGCAGGACCCAGCGTGGCGTGGTGGTTTAGGGGGCCCAACGTTCCTGCCGTGGAGAGGGCGCACTGCCATCTAGTGGTGGCTCCGGAGAACTTTACCTTTGCCGCCAGCACAGGCAGCTGCTGGGGTGGCTGGCGGTGGTGGCGGCGAGGGTAGGACAGAGCTGGTTGAAGTTTTTCAGGAGAAAAGTCTCCACATCAACCTCTTTTCTAATGAAATCAACCCCTGTGATTGTTTCAGAGTAGTGAGAGGGTGACGTTCTGAAGTTAAGTTTCAGCAGGCCATTACAGATAATCTTCTCTAATTAAAAGGAGGTGCTTTCTCGTTCCAACATTGACTGAGGCGATGACAGCACAGCTATGAGGAAAACGAGAGCCACTGAGTGTACTCTTTGGATGGACTGCTCAAAGCATGGGACTGTAGAACACAGGGAATCCTGGGGTGGAAGATGGACTGTGGTGAACAGTGCAAATACGAGTGGTCTCTCATGAACTGTAACAAATATATAATATTAATACAGTGTGTTAATAAGTGGTGGGTGGGCAGTAAAATACACCAAATGTACGATATGGTCTGTAGTTAGTAGTAGTATTTTGACGATGCTCTGTGAGAGTTTGTAACAAATGTTTCACAACAATGCAAGGTGCTGGTGGGAAGATGTGTGGGAGCCCCGTATGATGTCATGCGTATTTGTTTTGTAAGCTCACAACTTACTAGACACTGTTTCTGTATGTTCATGTATGAATGGTATATTTCACTAAAATTTTCTAGAAATGAAAACAAGGAAAACTAGGTTGTTTTAAGATTAGAGTAGAAAGTCACAGGTTCTCAGTGCTAGGAGTTCTGGGCAGCAAGAGTTAACCTATCTCTTCACCAGCTCGCCTCAGGCTCCAGACTTCTTGGCACCAGGTGCCAGCAAGTTGATTTCCAAATTAAGGTTCCAGGCAAATCCTTTAGAAGGGTTTCAAAAGGAGTTTTGGGCAGGCTCCAATTTATTAATCTGGACGTAAGCCTACAACAGACTTTCTTCTAGAGCCTATGACAACTGCAAATATCAAAATAAGGAAACATTTCCAGGGGGAGAATGGTTAAAAAGGCACTTCGAGGATGAATTTACATTATTTTCAGTGGGAAGGAAAATGAGCAATTTGAGAGAAGGTAGGTTTATTGAGTCGTTCAGCAGTTTTCGTTCAACGGCCCAGAAAAGGGGCAGTGAGAGAACTTAGTTGAAACAAGAAACCTGGACAATGCGAATCCAGTGGAAGTACCGTTCCTGCACCCAACAGGGACCCAAGTAGGTCTCAGGTTCAGGCCCATTAGTTCTGATGTGCAGAAAAGAAAGATGCCGCTTTGTGAGGTTCAGAAATCTCATCATGGTGAGGACTTCCACAAGAGAGCTCTCCCTCTGTGAAACACAGTTCAGCCCGTCGTGATGCAAAAGTTTCCTTTACACGAATCTTTACTAATATGTTATTTATTTTCCTACTTACTTTTTGCCATTACTCCTAAAATACCACTGCCACGTACTATATAATTTAAATGATCTGTGATATATTATATATATAGTCTCTTTACTAGTAGTCTTAATTCTATTGCTATATATTGCAGTACTCCTTATCGGACTATTTATCATTAATTTATTCATATCATTGAGAGCATTTTATCGACAGGCAAATATTGATGCAAGTAACTGGAAACAACCTCTCCTAAATTTCACATCAAACCATAAGATATTTTCCTTACTGGGGCAGGTGTCTCAACCTTTGCTTTTAGGGACCCTAGGGTTTCGGTCGTGGCACTCCAGGATGTGTGTGTGGGGAAGGGAGCAGCAGAGGGTCTTTCTGCAGAGATTATTTATCATATTCATTCCTATCTCAGGGCATAGGGATGCATTTCTCATCCTTTCTAAATCTGAGATACAGAGTTTGTAGTTTTTCCCCACAAAAGTATGCCTGTGCCAGAGTGTGCTCTCAAGCTCTGGAGAGAGAACAGTGTTTCCAGGACTCCCTGTTTCCATGCCAGGCAGACATCACTGCCTGCCCAGAGTCCAGCCTGGTATTTCACACCAGCAGGCGTTGAACTAGCCTTTGTGGAATGAATGGGAGGTCAAGTGAGAGGGAAAGTAGTGAAGCCGGCTAGTAAGATAGAGAATTAATAGATGGATCTGGAACCTGGCAAGAAGTCCTCGTGGGCATCAGTAGCCCCAAGAAGGCTGCTGGAAGACCCCCATAAGATTCTGCCACTATAAAAAGACTTCCTCTGGAAGCCAGGAGAAGCCTCAGATATTCCCCAAGGAATCACTGGCCCTCATGGGGAATTGATGGGTGGGGTAACCAATCAAAACAGCAAACAGCTAGAACTCCTCCCCTGCCGTTAGCAAAGGGGTGGAATAATTAACAGTTCAAAAAGCAGGCACAAGGCCTGAATGCGCTCTCTTGCCTGTGACCGCTGTTCCTGCCCTCTGCGCACTGCTCTCGCCATTTTTCTTCTGCCGTGATGGCCATCCAAGTAAAACCTGGGCATTTGTAGTCTGTAATGGGGAATTGTCATCTGTAAATTAGCCTGCTTGACCACTTTTCAGCCCCTTCCTTTCTACCTGGGACCCCTGATCTGTTATTTTCTCCCATTTCTCGTCCCTCCCTGCCTGAATAAATTACTGGCCTGACTCATCCGACGTGCTTTTGAAATTCATTTCTACAGCATAGTCAAAAACCTAGATAAAATCTGGTCACAGTAGAGGGCTTGACAGTAGCTTTGTTTCTATAACTTATTTCCCTCTGGAATCTACAGCACTTTGGGCTTATTAGGCTTTTGTGAGTGCCTTAGCTCCCTAACCCTGTTGCATTGCATTATTTATTTGTGAAATTTGTCTCCTGTGCAAGAAAAGGAGAGCATTCAAGGGTTCTTTCACCTACACCTCTGTAAAGGTGGTGTTGTGCCCTAGTCCTGCCTTCTGGAAGAGGCAACCTGTACTCAGGGCTCCCCAACAAGGGCAAACTGAGTAGAACTTGAAAGACACAATCCCACCTGACCCTCAGGTGACATGAGAGAACAAGGATAAAGCGGAGGAGCTCGCTGCTTGGGGGAGGGAAGTGTCTGTGACAGGAGGCTCCTCCCTGGTGATGCTATAGTTGTGACTATCCAAGGAGAAGGTGACACACTGATGACTGGCAGCTTCAGACTGGAGAGGCTTACTTCTCCACAGCCCAATCCCAGAGCAGCAGCTGCTGGGAAGAGACAGCAGAACACAGCGGGCTTGTCCTCCAAACCGCCCAAGTACGGCGTCTAGGGGGTAGGAGAGGCTCTATATCAGATATGAGAATGAAATTTTCAAAAACGCAGGATTGAGTCTTTTTTTTTTCAAGATTTATATATTTCTCTCCCCTTCCCCCCCACCCCACACCCCAGTTGTCTGTTCTCTGTCTGTTTGCTGCATCTTTTCTTTCTGTTCTCTGTCTATTTGCTGCATCTTTTCTTTGTCTGCCTCTGTTGTTGTCAGTGGCACGGGAATCTATGTTTCTTTTTGTTGTGTCATCTTGTGTCAGCTCTCCGTGTGTGCAGCGCTATTCCTGGGCAGGCTGCACTTTCTTTCACCCTGGGTGGCTCTCCTTATGGGGTGCACTCCTTTCGCGTGGGCTCCCCTACACAGGGGACACTCCTGTGTGGCACTCCTTGCACTCCTTGCATACATTAGCACTGCGTGTGGGCCAGCTTCACATGGGTCAAGGAGGCCCGGGGTTTGAACCATGGACCTCCCATGTGGTAGACGGATGCCCTAACCACTGGGCCAAGTCCGCTTCCCTAGGTGGAGTCTCACAGGTGGAAATACAACTATCTTAGTAACCCAAAAGACTGAAAAGTTATGGACTCAAAATGTCATCAAAGGAGTCCATTCCATAGAGGGAAGACAGGGCTGAAGGAGCATGGTTGGTGGTTAAGTATTAGAAAAACAAGACTATTCCAGGAAGCAGATGTGGCTCAATGGATAGAGCGTCTGCCTACTATATGGGAGATCCAGGGTTCAAACCCAGGGCCTCCTGGCCCATGTGGTGAGCTGGCCCACGCAAAGTGCTGATGTGCTCAAGGAATGCCGTGCCACGCAGGGGTGTCCCCCACGTCAGGGAGCCCTACATGCATGGAGCGTGCCCCTGCAAGGAGAGCTGCCCTGCACGAACAATGCGCAGCCCGCCCAGGAGTGGCGCTGCACACACAGAGAGCTGACGCAGCAAGATGATGCAACTAAAAAGAGACATAGATTCCCGTGCCACTGACAAGAATGCAAGCAGACACAGAAGAACACACAGGGAGTGGACATAGAGAGCAGACAATGGGAGGGTGGGGTAGGGAGAAAAATAAACAAAATAAATCTTAAAAAAAAAACAACATTCCATGTTTATACTCAAGTGAACTGAGACTGCTCAGAGGTGAAGATTACTAGCATTATTTGCAACTTTTATAGCAATGACACTTCCTAGAGATAAAACAATGGGCTCCTCTCCCCCTGAGATCTACCTTCCCGGCCACAGCCTGTGTTGGGGTGCAGCCGAGTACAGTAATGGATCTGCTGTTTGATTACACAGACTCCCACACAGGATCCTGTGACCCTCCCTGCAAAAATCTGTCTGGTCTTCTGAGTGGGCAAGTATGCAAGTCTGCCTGCCTCATTTTCATAAACAAATGTCAATCTAAAAGCCAGAGGGGATGTTGGGTAAATGCAGATCTCTTCTATCCAGTCCTGAAAATCTGGCCCTGGCTCAAGAGATCAATTTTAGAACAACTGCTATTCAGCTTCTGTTAAAAATGCTCTTAAGAAAAGAAAGCCTGGGGTGGGCGGGGACGGGGGAAACATTTTGAAGAGTCATTCTTATAGGTTGTCTCACTTCATATCTGCATTCCTTCCCATAACATTCATTGAGTGCAATAATTGCTATGAAAGAAAACATGATAAAATTAATAATAATGGCCAACCTTTATATAGTACTTTGCTTATTATGCCCCAGGCATGCTCTTAGGACTTGACGTATTATACAGCACTTACAATGACAAATACCCTAATGAGGCAACTATTATTGCTATCCCCCTTTTACAGAGGAGTAAACTGAGGTACAGAGAGGTTAACTTGTCCAATGCCACATTCCCAAGCAGTCTCAGAGGATTTTAGCTCTTTACCTTTGTTCTATGGCTTTCTATATTCATCTGTGAGGGGAAAATGATTTGATCTAGTCTCTACCCTTGAATAATTCATTGTCCAAGAATAAATCCATATGAAAAACTATCTCCATCAAGGGATACATGAGATCTGATGGTAATAAGAGGGAGAATGCAGGCAAGACTCCACGAACATGGTAAAGGTCCAGTGGGTATTTAAAAATGGATATTTGTTTGCAAGGCGTAAAGAGCAAGAAAAGGACAGGAAGAAGCATGAGCAGTTACGTGAGGCCATATGGCATATTTAGGCATGCCAAGCAGTTTAGAATATCTGGAGTCTTGAATTTGAGCATGGGGGAGACCAAGGGACAGAGTGACAAATGGGGCTGGAGAAATCAGTAGGAGCTATGTAAGGGCAACCTTATTTGCCTTGATAAGGAGACTGGATTTCTAGGCAATAACAAAAGATTAGAAGAGTTTAAGAGGGGAAAGAATACAGTAACATTTGCATTTTAGGAAGCTTTCTTTGGCAGCAGCGTGGAAGAGGAATGAACTGAGGGAGACCAGTTAAGAAGCTATTGAAAGGGTTGGTGAGGGAAGACAGGCCTTGAGTCTTAAGACAGCTGCAATGAGGATGCAGCGGAGAGCCCCTGCTGGGTGTCTGACTGGATGGGCATTTGACCTAAGGTGGATCATTTTAGAAATTCCTTCACTTCAATGCTAAGCCCAGCCCTCCAGCAAATTCCTATGATGAATCTACACAACAAAAGGCTACAGCACCCAACATCACTATATCTCTTGAACTGTCATTCAAGGTTTTGTCAGTTGTGCTACTCAAAGTTTTCTCATTTTTATTTTTAAATTCTTTTAAGATCAAAGATTCTGAAAGTTAAACAGCAAAACAGGCTTCAAGTGAAAAATCTGTAAAATGCTCCTTCATCTCCCTGCAACCCAGAGTCACTCCCTAGAGGCAACTCTGGTCCACGAGGATGGTTTCTTCTTGCATTTATTTCAATGTTTTTACTATGTCTTGATTTTCAATTGTAGACCTTATATTGATTTATTATTGTAGGTGACCGACTATTAATATTCTTACATCATCTGCACCTCTTCTTTTCTTGCCACCATCCCAGTACAACTATTGTTCGTAGCTCAAGCTTGCTAATTCCTCTGGTTACATTTTCTTTATTATTTTGGATTATTGTAAAAAATGGCCATAAATTATCCCCCTACCTTTTTTGTTTTGGCTAATTATCACATGTTAAGCACACAGAGGCTTGAAAAGCACTCACAATTTGGGGCTTGCTTTCTTGTAGTTCTTACCACTACATGTACAGCCTAACCCTGTGAATAATGGGGGACATTTGACCCAGTGACCTCTGATATCTCAGCTGACAGCCTACATCAGCCAAGAGCCAGCATCCGAGCCAGACAGGTGATTGAAACCATTCTAGATCAACCAATCCTGAGCCCAGCCTATTGGCTGCATGCCCAACCCCCTGTTGAAATGTAGACTTGTTAACAATAATACAACAGTAGTTGTTTAACGCCACGCAGTTTGAGGATGGTTCGTTATACAATAAAAATTAATTGACACCCTTGTATACTTGTCTCTGTCCTTGAGTTAATAATTATCTCAAGTTTTAGCTGACATTGTTTTTCTGTGTGTGTATTATTAACTTATTCCCAAGCTATTTGATATAACTATAAAGTGCCTATTATCACAGTCAAACAGATCAGATGACGGCAATTCCATTTTTTCCCTGTGGCTCTTCATCCTCCTCTTTTGATCTTACAGAGGTCTCACTGCCATCCTCACTGACATCCTTTGCTGTCCTCCTGTGTTGAAGTCTCTGTTTCCTGGATCCTACATGTGATGGCATGAAGCTGTTTGCACCCCAGAAAAGTATGTTCCTAAAGTTAATTCATTCGGGTGGGGATGGACCCATTGTAAGTAGGATCTCTTGGTGAGTTGGATCTTAAGATGTGATGCACTTCATTCAGGGTGTGTCTTAAACCCCATACTGGAGTCCTTTATAGAAGAATGAAATTCAGATGAAGAAGAGAAAAAGCTACTGAAGCAAGAAACTGGAAGCAGCGAAACCTGGAAGAGAAAGGAGACATCTGCAGATACCGCCATGCGCCTTGTCATGTGACCAAGAGGTCCAGGACTGCTGGCCGTGGTTCTTCAGGAAAAAGGCATCATCTTGATAATGCCCAGATTTGGACATCTTCATGGCCTCAGAACTGTAAGGTTGTAAGTTAATAAATCCCCATTGTAAACGCCAATACATTTCTGGCATATTGCTTGCAGCAGCCTAGTGAACTAGAACACATATTTCTCTTTCTTAGTTTACTCTATTTTGGAGGAGCATATTCTAAGTAGGGTTCTCATGGCATCCGTGAAGTAAATTTTTTTGAAATCTTGCCTGTTAGAAATTATCTTTATTCTCCTTTTGCAATTGTTTTTTTTTTTCTTTAAGATTTATTTATTCCCCCACCCCCGTTGTTTTTATGTTCGCTGTCTGCTTTCTGTGTCCGTTTCACTGTGTGTGCTTCTGCTTCTGCTTGTCTTCACTTTAGGTAGCACCAGGAGTCGATCATGGGACCTTCCAGAGTGGGAGAGAGGTGCTCAATCTCTGGAGCCACCTCAGCTCCCTGGTCTGCTGTGTCTCTTATTGTCTCTCCTTTTTGTCTCTTTTTGTTGTGTCAGCTTGCTGTGCCAGCTTTCCAGTCAGGCCAGCTTGCTGTGCAGGCCAGCACTCCTGCATGGGCCAGCCCTCCACTCAGGGCAGCTTGCCATGCGGACCAGCTTGCCTTCACCAGGAGGCCCTTGGAATCGAACCCTGGACCTCCCATATGGTAGACAGGAGCCCAATCACTTGAGCCACATCTGCTTCCCTGCAATGGTATCTTGGTTGGGTATAGAATTCCAGGTGGGTAATCATTTTCCTAAGGATGTTGTAGGCATGGTTCTATTCATTTCTAGTTTCTAGAGTTCTGTGAGAAGTAGAGCATCTCTGGGATTCTCTCTTTCTCCTCTCTGTGGAAGACTTTAGGGTTTTCATTTTCTTTTTATCTCCAGGCTTCCAAAATATGATGATGATATACGTTTTTTTGTGGGTATCTGCTATAGACAGTTTTATGTGTCAGTTTGGCTAGGCTGTAGTATGTAGTTACTCATTCAAACACTAGTTGTTCTTCGTTAGGTATTTTGTAGATGTGTTTAACATTTATGAGTTGACTTTAAGGAGATGATCTTTGAAAATCTAGGTGGGTTTGTTGTAATTAACTGATATGTCTTAAGAGTAGAACTGAGGTTTTCCTGAGTAAGAAGAAATTCCACTGGCGGCCAGCAGTTTCAGCCCCTGTCTTGGATTTTCTAACCTCTCCTTCCCAAAGTCCTGTGCTGTAGTTTTTAGACTTGCCTAGCCAAATCCCACAATTGTGTTAGCCAATTCCTTGGAATAAGTCTTTTCTCTCTCTCTTCTATCTTTATCTATCTATACTTAATCTATCATCTAACTACATGTATTTATATCTATAATCTAGCTTTATCTATCTATATCCATCTCTATATAATGTACATATCATACTTTCTATTTCTTTTCTCCTCTCTGGTGGAAATCTGACTGATAAAACTTTTGGTACTGGAAGGAGGATGTGTCAATATATCTTTTCTAAAGTGAAGGATAAGTTGTTGCATCTTCCCTTCCTACCACCAAAGATGGCCTCTTTGGATTTTGGAGCCACTGTCTTCCTCATTTAGGTGTTTTACTTCAGCCTATTTATCTAGTGACAGGAAAAGGTGTAGTTTTGTGTGGGGCTCAGATAAGAGGAGGCTCTGCAATAGGTCCAGGCTATTGTGCAAGCTGCTCTGCCACAGACTCGTATTATCAAAAGTGTCTGAAGGTGCTTGAAGTCTCAGTGGCAGAGAGAGATGCTCTTTTGAAGACTCTGTTACAGTGCTCGATAGGGATGGAGCAATGTCCTCCAGAAGACTGTATACACTCTAACTTAACATCCGATAGATGGTGCTGTTTCTCCAATAGCAGGTAGTCCCAGATTTAGGAATCAATGGGGTGAAGATGGGAATAGCACCACTCACTATCACCCCTAGTGATTCAGCAGCAAATTTTCTTTTTCTTTTTTTTTTGGTAAAGGTTCTTATTTTATTTTGAGGGATTTGGTGAAAGTGATGCAGAAAGATCAAAGGGAGGATTGTTCCAGTAATATACGAAAGAAGAGACAATGTAGATAGCATATCAATGAGCAAATTTAAATTAATATATTGATTTCTTATTACAGACATTTGCAGTATAGTTGAGCCAAACAGGACAATTTTTCACATTGCATATATGTATGGTAATGATAGCTGATTTATTTTACATATCTTCAAGCGGACATACCATTTAACTTCTGGATTGGTCTCTCAGCTCCAAAGAGGTCAGTTTCCTCCCATTAATCTTGTCACAATCAGTGGGATCCAATCACCCATTTTCAAATTGGGAAAGTCTTTTGAATTGTCAGAGTAACTTTTTCTGAGAAAGGGGCCATAATTTCAGGCCTAAATATTAGATACGAGGGTATGTTGTAGATGGTCTTTCATTCCGTCCACTTACAACTTTCTTTTCACTTGTAAGTCCACATAACATAGTCATGTATATGGGCACTACTGTAACAATGAATGACAACTGGTAACCCAAGTCTTTCTCTTCCATTCAAAATAGAATGTTAGAATGCATGTGAGCAAATAGTAAAATTATTCTAAAGATAAATATGAATCTAGCCTAATTTGTTAAAAAAATAGATTATTTACCAAGTTTCATATCTTACCTACTGTTCAAAACAAATTAACTCACTAACAAAATTTTTTCTCCCTGTCCCTGCTGATCTAGAAGTCTTAGTTTCAAAGGGAGGAGTGCTTCCATCAGGAGACACAGAAATGACTCCACTGAAGGGGATGTTAAGACCGCCTTCTGGCCACTTTGACCTCCCCATGCCTCTGAACCACCAAAGAAGGGAGTCACTCTACTGGCTGGGGTGATTGATCTTGATTACCAAATGGAAACTGGACCACTATTACACAAGGGAGGTAAGAAAAAGATCGTAAATATAGGAGATCCCTTAGGGCATCTCTTAATACAACCATGCCCTAAGATTAATCAATGGAAAACTACAATGACCTAATTATGGTAGGGTTATTAATGGCCAAGACTCTCCAGGAATGAGGGGTTGAGTTACCCTACCAGGCAAAGAACCATGACCAACTGAGATGCTTGCTGAGGGCAAAGGGAATATGGAATGCGTAGTGGGAGAAGTTACTTATAAAAACCAGCTACGACCACTTGACCAGTTGTAAAAATGAGGACTGTAATTGTTATGAATATTTCTTCTTTATTTGTTATGAATGTTCACATACTTATATATTAAGCAAATATTTTTTTTCTTTCCTCTCTTTTCCCTTTATCATTTAACATAAAATGTATGATAATAGTTAACTTTTTTATTTTTTATTTTTATTTCTTTCCCCTTCTCCACCCCAGTTGTCTGCTCTGTGTCCATTCATTGTGTGTGCTTCTGTGACCACTTTTATCCTTATCAGTGCCACCGGGAATCTGTGTTTCTTTTTCTTGCATCATCTTTTTGCATCAGCTCTCCATGTGTGCGGTGCCATTCTTGGGCAGGCTGTACTTTCTTTTGCGCTGGGTGGCTCTCCTTACGGGGCACACTCCCTGCGTATGGGGCTCCCCTTTGTGGGGGACACTCCTGAGTGGCAGGGCCCTCCTTGTGCACATCAGCACTGCACATGGGTCACCTCCACACGGGTCAAGGAGGCCTGGGGTTTGAACCGTGGACCTCCCATGTGGTGGGCGACGCCTATCCTTTGGGCCAAGTCCGCTTCCCAATAGTTAACTTTGCATCACAGTACTTTAGCTACAGAAAATTGAGGAGAAGGGTGAATATCACCCAAGCACTTTGCATTTTGGGGAAAGGGCTAGTGCATCTTCAGATGTATGCAGGATCGTTGTACTATGTTCGGCAAAAATGTAACTGCTGAATACAGTGGTTTTACTTGTAATTGTAGCTTTTATTTAAATTATTCCTTGTTATTTCCCTCAATTGTAGATGTTATTTTGTATTAGTGGAATGATTTATAATTGTGCACCCAGGCCCCTCCTTTATAGCCAGTTAGCGCAGGGACTTCTCAGGACCATGCTTGCTCCCCACTGATAGTAACCGAACAATATATCCAACCAATATAAGCTAACTTCAGTCTTTAATTTGAATGTATACATAACCAATCACAATATGCCAAATTAGATTTCATCACTAGCCCCACCTCCCTTTGTTTAATTCCATAAAAACCCTAAGCATTTCCAACTTGAGCATATCTGAGGCAGCTACTGTCTTCTTTACTTGGCACCTTGTAATACATTTTTTCTTTTTACAAACCCTGTGCACCTGAATTGGTTTCTCGTGTACATCGGGCAGGGAGGCCACTTCTTCTGCAACAGAAGGATGGCTTTGTTATTTGAGATTAAGTATGCTTTAAGGAGACATATATGGGAGCCAAACTGTGTCTAGGTAACAAGTGATGGATTGTGGACTGTGATGATAAGTTTTATGTGTCAACTTGGATAGTCTATATTGATCAATTATCCACTCGAACACTGATCTTGGTGTTGATGTGAAAGAGTTTTGTAGGTGTGAGTAACATCCACAGTCAATGACCTTTCAGTGTCTAGCTGGGCCTGACCCAGTCATTCGAAAGGCGGTAAGAGCAGAATTTAGGCATCCCTGCGATAGAAGAAATTTTGCTCATGGCCTGCAGCTTCAGCTTCTGCCAGAGTTTTGTTGACCCTTCCTGAGACCCTGCCCTTTGGATTTTGGATTTGCCAGCCTCCATTAGATCTCTCTCTCTCTGTATATGTATACATGTATGTATGCATGCATGATATGTACAGAATATATTTATATATATATGTATATACACATATATATACATACCCATATAAACATACATACAATAGTATAATGAAAAACTTGACTGGTTTTTATCCTCAGGCCCTGAGGAAGCAAACTCTCACTCTCTCCAATTCCCTGTGACAAGAGTATCTTTTGTTTTTTCTGATGGTCCAGGACAAACCTGAGAGCTCATATGCTAATGAGATGACAAGGAGAGACAGAGCACAACTGCAGGTTGGGTTTTGAGTGTCCTCAGGTCAGTCCACCTCCCTGACCAGTGGGAGGGGAGGGAGGCAGATTGACCTCAGCCACATGGGCACTGATTCTGCCAGTCCTGCCCAGGATTGGACCCAGGATAAATGCCAGACACTCAAAGTCATTGAAAAATACATCTCTGTGCCGGGAGGGTGATGCTCTGATTCCACGCGGAGAGGACACAGAAGCTTACATTTGAGACCCTCCTAGGCCTGAGCCTAGGCATCTCTCCTTTTGGCTTCTTATGTGTATCTTTTTTTATTTTAAAGATTTATTTTATTTATCTTTCCCCACCCCCTCATTGTTTGCCCTTGCTATGTCTGTTTCTTTAGGAGGCACTGGGAATGGAACCTGGGACCTCCAATGTGGGAGGGAGGTGCCTAATCACTTAAGCCACCTCCTTTCCTTGCCTTATTGTGTATCTTGTTATATTTTTCCTCGTGTCCTTCATTGTGCCATCTTGTTGCGTTAGCTTGTTGCACCTGCCCCTTGTGCCAGCACGCCATCCTGCTCATCCTCTTTTGGAGGCAATGGGAACCTCTGCTCCCTGCTTTGTGGTTGTCTTTCATTATGTTTTTTTTCTTGTGTCTCTTGTTGTGTCATCTTGTTGTGTCAGCTCATGGCTCTCTTCTTTAGGTGGGACCGGGAACTGAACCATGGACCTCCCATGTGGTAGGCAGGAGCCCAATGGCTTGAGCCACATCCACTTCCTACTCTTATTCATCTTTTTTATGTAATAAAACTATAATCCTAAGTGTGGGGCTTTCAGTGAGCTCTGTGTGTCATTCTAGTGAGTTGTTCAACCAAAGGTGGGGGTGGCGGGAACGCTCAGATTTGTACCCAGTTGGTAAGAAAGATGGGAGGCCTGGGTCCCCAAACTTGTGAGTGGTTCCTGAAGGACAATCTTGTAGAGGATGGCCCTTAACCTTTGGAGTCTGGCCTAATTCTAGGTAGTTGGAGTCAGAGTTGAATTGTGTAGGCTAATTGCAGAATTTGCAGGTGCCAATTGAATGTCTTATAAACAGTAGTTTGTGTTAGAAGCTTTTATAGTAGTAAAGAAATTTTTGGTAACCTACACACATACAGATACACATATATACTTACATACATGCATGCATAAACATTCATTCACATGCATATATGTCCTGGTTCTCTTTCTCTGGTGGAATCCTAACTGATAGTGTCTTGTCTTTTCATTTATTGGACTGGTACTCAAGGAGGCCTTTCTATCTGAGAACTTAGTACCTTCGCCCTGGAAATTTTTCTTGTATTTTCTCTGATAATTTTCTTTCTTCAATTTTCTTTTTTCTCTCTACTTTTGCAGAGACTCCTACTCATTGGTTATTAAATCTCTCAAATTGTTTCTCTCTTTAATGGAGATTTTCTCAATGTTATATTCTCACTTTCGAATTGGACTTTTAATTTTGCTTTGTTTAAATAAAAAGATCTTTCTTATTCTCTGAATGTTCTTAGATTATGAATACAACAGATTTTAATGTTCTTTTTATTCTCTTATGTTTGATGACAAATTATAGTTTTGTTTTTTAGAAAATTTCTTCTCTTTCTAGCAATGTATCTTTTCTGACCCTCCCTCCCTTCCTCCCATCCTCCCTTCCTTCCTCTCTCTTTCCCTCTCTCTCCTTTTCTTTCTTTTCCTCTTTTTGTTTATTGGTGTTTGTTTTGGCTTTGGTCATGTTTAGTGCTTTCCCTGAATGGCTAGCATTCCTTGGCTGTCCATTCAAGCTAATGACTTTCCCAAATACTAGTAACTGTAGGTCCTTTCTCTTGGATCTGTTGACCAGCGGGAGAAGAATCCTCTACTCTCTTGTCCAGGATGGGAGTGGGGATGGTAGGGAATGTGGGGAATGCAGTGTAAACAGATTGCCAAGGCTAGATTCTGTGAGCCAAGAAGGGAAGAGGGCTGGGGTTTGGTCTTCACTATTTTATTTAGTATTCCTAATATCATTAAAATAGTTCATTCTTGTTTTTTAAACAGCTTTACTTAGTATCTCAGTCCTGAACTTCTCTGGTTTAGCTGCTACTTCTGCTGGTGTGAAGGAGGAGCATTTACCTGGAAATGTAGAGTAGGACACCCAGGAGTTGAACTGCCTCCCATAAAGATTTTAAAACTTAATCCTCTGTTTTCAGACCTACTCTGAAGTCCTGCCTTCAGAAGGATCTGTTGCCTATTATTCATGGATTTTATGGTGATGTACAGTACGCATTAGCCCTTTTCTCCTTTTCTTGATTTTCTTGCTCTACTTCCATCTCTCTGCCTCCAACCCTTTCCCTCACTATTCAGGTATTAGCAGAGTAGAGAAAGCTGACATCTGAGTCACTTGTCCATCAACTTTGTAACTCCTAATCCTTTATAGAATTGTCTATCATATGCTATTCTCTTCTCTTTCTTACTTTTCATCTTGTGGGCTTATATAATGAGAGTAAGTCATTCTGGTAGAGTTTTGAGATTTAGTGAAGATAAAAGTGTATTCAGGAGGCAGATGTGGCTCAGGTGATTGGGTTCCCATCTACCATATGAGAGGCCCTGGATTTGATTCCCGGGGCCTCCTGTTGAAGGCAAGCTGGTCCAATGGCCCATGCCTCCATGAAGAGCTGATGGCAGACAGCGAGTGTAAACAACAAGGGGGGGGCATTAAATAAAACAAAGTAAAATAAATAAATACATCTTAAAAAAAAAGTGTGTTCAGTCTATGCAGTTTCCTACTAAAATTTAGTACTAGAGAATATGTTCATTGATAAAATCCCCAAGTGAGAGCAAGGCATGTGGCTATCCACACATTGTGCTAGGTGTGCCCAGGTAACTAACTGCTGGCTTAGGGAATGTCAGCTAACGTACAGCCTACAGTTCAGGTAAATGTCTTTAAAGAGGGACCTCCTCTCTATTCATGTCCTCTTTCCTGATGATTTGACTTTCCTGTTGCTAAGGTAGCAAAACAGACCCTGAGGTAGAAGTTCAAAGTGTGAAATAGCAGAGCAACAAGATAAAAAGTGCCTGTGGTCCTGGTGATGATGGACTTACCATATCCACCCTAAACTGCTTGTGTTTACATGATGAAAAAGAATTAAATTTTCATCATATTAAGTCACAATTCAGGATTTCTGTTGCTGACAACTGAACCTAATCCTGACAAATACATGCAATAAGAAAAATGTTTCTCCATCTCTCAGGGAGCTCAGGGCTAAATTTAGTGTTAATCATATACATGAATGAATTTTGGGTTAATATGGGTACAAATATATTCCCATTTTCCTGCAGGAGTTCTATATTCTCTTCCTTATATTTGAATTATAACCATTCTGTGAATACTTGTTTCTTCTACAAGCAACCTCAAATGACATTTACATGTGTGAGGGTATAAATTACAAATAAAGAGACAAACATGGCAATGAAGATGAGATTCTCTCAGGAAAGGGGGGTAACATCAGTGACCAGCAATCTTCTTGGCCAGGCAATTGTTTGTCATCTGCTCTCGGCTTTACTCTCTGGTTTAATTCTGTAGTTCTGCACTTGGCCTCTTTCACCAGTTGAGTTGTTGGAGGAGGGGTCAGTTGAGAAGGTGTTGCTGGATGGATGGAAATGCTAACTGCTGAAGCAGCTGGACCAGCAGGCATGCCCTGGGATACTGTGCAGTCCTGCCAATGCTACACTGCATGGTGTTTCCAAAAGTAGTCAGGAAATTTATTGAGTAGTGGTAAGAAGCTGCAGCTGGACTTTCTTGGTCTAGATCTATACAGTTTGTTTATTTGTTTGTTTGTTTATATTATGCAAAGTTACAGTTTATTACAGTAAAAGGATGTATATTAAAATCAGCGAAGGGAAAAGGCACATGGGTGAAGTCTAGGTGTAAGCTTTCAGGTATCCCCTCCCAGTGGAGTTGCACGGAACATGCTTAACTGTCTCGGCAACCGTGTGTGAAACACGTGCTAAGTACTGTCAACCAGGCGAGCTCACCCAAGCATTGGTGTCCAGGGTTTTTTTGGGGTCGGTCATTCAGACAAGTAGCACCCACATGATGACCTTAGCTATGAGCAGTTGTCAGCTCCTCCCAAAGGTCACACCAATACAGTGTGACTCAGGGCTTCAGGCCTATGGAAACAAGCTCATTGGTTCTAGTCTGCTCATATGCTGCTGATGGCTCTTTTCTGAGTCACAACCCCAAGAAGATTGACTAGGATGAGAGGGTAAGAAAAAGATGAGGAAAGACCTGAGAAAAGGGTGCTGGAGAACAGTAAGACTTAGGGACAGGTAAGTAAAAGAAGTCCACAAAGGAGACAGAGAAATTGTAGCTAAAGAGCTAAAAAAGAAAAAATTGGTGTGTCAGAAGTCAGGGATTGGTGTTTGGGAAACTATCCCTGATTACCTACTATTACGGATTGAATCAATCCCCCACAATGACATATGCAAGTCTGAACCCCCAGTCCTGTGGGTGTAAATTCTTTGATCTTCTAAGAATTAATATTTTAAGGTGGGCTTCAATTCAATATGACTGGAGTCCTTACAAGGAAAGGAAATTTGGAGTGAGCAGGAGATAGAAGGAGACAATGGCGCTTGGGACTGACTTATGGATTGCCTGCAAGCCACCACTGGAACACTTCAGACCTCCAAGAAAGCAGGGCCTGCTGATGCCTTGACTTGGGACATGTAACCTCCAAAACTGTGAGACAATAAATTCCTGTTGTTTAAGCAACCAGCCTGAGGTACTTGTGCTAGCAGCCCTGGCAAACTAGGATGCCTCCTTTCCATTTAGATCTGATGTTCCCCATCTAACTCCTTCAGAGCCTTCCCCTTGTCTCTACAGTAACACTAATTAGGCTATTTGCTTATCATTTACCCCAACTTTCTCTAAGTTCCTTGAAGGTAAAGAGTGCCCTAATCTTTGCATCCTCAGCATCTGCTTTAGTGCCTGACACACGATAGGTGTTTCCATGTTTGTAAAGTGAGATGAGAGAGGTTGTACTGATTTAAACCAGAGGCTCAGAAAACAGCTACTGTGACTTTTCCTGCAAATTAAGCAGGTGAACCTAACTTAGGTAAAGCCTTTGGGATGGAGAAGGGAATGGGATTGAAAAGAAAGTGCACCATGTCCATTCTGCCATGCCTTTCCCTTCTACTGCTAACACTCACAAAGAGACCAGTCACCAGCATTGGCCCAGATACTGTGGTTGATACCAAGATGAAAAAACAAAAGTCTTTACCCTCAAGGAGTTCTTGGCATGTGGTGGGGTAGGGGAGATACCACTCTTCCTCTAATCCCCAGAGGCTGCCCGCTGCAAGGCGCTGTGCCCCCAACCAGAAACCTTTGCTCCTTCCTCCTTTTGATTTTGGTGGAACTCAAGTGTCTTTGCCCTGGACCCCTAGGGACCCTCTTTGAACAAGATAAAGTAATACATGAGAGAGAGGAAAGCAGTCCCTGGCATCCAGGGGTTGGCCTGGTGTTATCAGGCTTTGCTACAGCTAGCCAGGTACAGCTAGAGGTTGGTGTTCTCCTGTTGAGCATAATTTCACAGAACTTTCACATCAGACGAGGTCACCAGAATGGAACAAGGCAAAACAAGACCACTTTGTAGTCACGTCTGAACATAGACAGGAGTGTTGTCTAAGCCCCCAAATACCAAACATACCCCTATCCTGGCTAAACTAAGTGACAGTTCTTGGCCAATTACAGCTTTAGACTCTCTCTAGTCTGCTCTCCTTATAGATAAGATTTATTCAAATATCCAATCATAGAATCACCCCAACTTCCTGATAGCATTCCATCCAGAGCAAAGCCTTGCTGCCTTAAATCCTCTCCAAAATTACCTAACCCAAGCCCAAATCCTACAATATGACCTTTCAAGCACTTCCCAAGTTTCTCTACCATCCATGGTTTTGAAGTAAACTCAGCTTGTTTAACTAGAGAGGGGTTCTTAATGGTCTTTGGCTGGAAGGCATTGGCAGACAAAAGTGTGGGATTAATATCTTCAAAATGACATAAGCAAGAACCTGAAAGCAATGAAACTTGGAAGAGAAGGGAGAGACCAGCAGATGCCGCCATGTGCCTTGCCTTGTGGAAGAGGAGCCCAGGATCATGGGCGGCCGGTCTCAGGAATAAAGCACAGCCTTGTCAATGTTTTGATTTGGACATTGTCTCAAACTGTCAAAGTTTGGATCCTCAGTCCATTCTCTGGAGAACCCCAAATGCAGCCACCATGTATCGGTGAAGCTCTAGAGCAACGGAGCAATAGAGCGAAAGAAGGCTCCCTGTGTGGCCATTTGTCGTAACTCCAGGATGCTGGTCACGTTTGGAGAGGGAAAAATGCCCTGGATGTAATTGAAGACACCAACAGAAAGGCTCCCATCGAGAGCTACTGGGGTCAGCAGCTTGTTGCCTTCAGCAAGGACATTGCAGCCGAGACAGGAAATGCTGCAGTGACAGCCATTGCCCATGATACTGGTGATGATGGTGGTCTGCTGGGTTGGGAACTGGCTCCTGCCAGTGCCCTGGTGGGGGATTCTGCGTATAACACTAAGGATGAGGTATCTGTCCAGAGACCAGATGTCAGGGTTGGAAGAGTCCAGGTCAAATTCTTGAAGGACTGCCCTTTTCTCCCAGAGAATAAGCCTGGGATGTGACTCATATTCAGACCCAACAGGCACTGGGTGTGGCCCGGCTCTTGCAGAGATGGACCTTCTGAGGGAGTGGGCTCATGGCCATGCTGATGGACTCTGAGGAGCCCAGCTTCCCCAGCAGGACCAGGGTCAAGAGTTTATGATGCCTCTTCATGCCAGTGCTGGATAAACCAGAGACAGATCTGTCCAGTCACCTGGACTGGTATGTGGCCTTTGTCCACCAAACCCATGCCCAGGGTTGTGGTGCACTGGTGGGTGGCCAGGTCTGTGGGGAGAACAGCCCTGTCTCACTCCCAGCCTGTGCCACTGTCCAGCTCCTCCGAGCCTTCAGGGGAGGACAGATGCAGTCAGAGCATGAGAACCTCCTCCCACTCCGCTCCCGCATGAGGCATGGGGTGGAGAGAGAGTTTGGAGCAGGAGGCAGGCCCCTGCTGGCATGCAAGCTCTCATTCCTTCTTGTGTTGGATGGTTCATTCTGCAGGTACCATGTGGTTTTGGGGGGGAATACGCAGATCAATGACAGTGTCCCTGCATCTAAGGAGTTGCAGGTCTGTAGGGAAAGCCAGATACCCATCCAGATCATTGCAATGTGCACTAGAATGTGAGGATTGTACTAAGTGCACAGTTTAATATGATAGGCACTAGCCCCATGTGGCTATTTACATTGAAATGTAAGTTAATTGAAATCAATAGTGTTACAAATTCAGGCCCTTTTTCATAGTAACCAAATTTCAAGGGCTCTCTAGCCTCATGTGTCTAGTGCCTACCACACTGGACAGTGCAGGTCTGGAAAATTCCTTATGTGCCAGCATAAGCCACGTGATAATGCATGTGAAGAGATGAAGTTATATTACCCATAAAGTAAGGCTGTTGGGGAGGAGAACATGAGGGGGCATATTTAATGGTATTTCAGAGTAAGGGCCAGGCCTCCTTTTTCGGGGGTTGGGGAACTGTTTATAGTTTGGATATATATAGAGAGAATTACATGAGCACAGGTTAGAAAAAACATTTCATAATCCTGGAGCCTACTATTCATTTAGGAGTTGAAGATGATGTGCTTATCAGATATGATTTGGAGAAGTCAAAATGCCTGAATTATAGTTTGAGCTCCAGACACTAATTATGGGGATGTCAAGGCTGTTGTTCATTTGTTTGTTTATTTAGATTAATTCCCATACTGGGACTTAATGGCTTCTAAGAGTTCAGATTCCGCATTTGTTTATTGGAGATAAAAATGATCTTGTTCGTTTTGTTAAATTTTTTTGCTTATACATTAGTCTTTGCTATAAAACTATAACAGGCTAGGTTTCCAGGGGACAGAGACTGTATTAAAATTTTTATTTCTCCAAAGATGCTAGCACAGTGGCCTAAAATAATGTGCTGTGGCAGGTAGGATCCTACAGTACCAGATAGGATTCTACAGTGAACTTCAAGATTCCTGCACAAGCCTTGAGTGTAGGTGGAAGCTGTGAGTATGACGGAATCATTGTTTTCCTGGTCAGGTTGGTTATAGAAGATTCCTTATAGCAGGCTGAAGAGAGATTGTCCTGCTGGCCTTGAAGAAGCAAGCTGTCATGTTGTGAAAGTGCCATGTTGTGGAAGACCCAAAGGTGGCCTCTGGGACCAAGGAGCCAGCAAGAAAATGGGGACCTCAGTCATACAACCATAAGCAACTGAATTCTTCCAAGAACCTGAATGAGCTTGGAAGTGGACCCTGAACTTCAGATAAGGCTGCACCTTGTTTTCCTTCTGGTGAGACTTTGAGCAGAGAACCCATGTATGCCAGGCTGAACTTCTTCCCTACAGAAATTGTGAGATAATAAATGGGTGTTGTTTTAAGCCACTAACTTTGTGGTATCTCAGAAAATGAACTGGAAAGCTAATTTTTAAAACTAATAGAGCGCACATGCAATAAACGATAGTTCAGTTTAACAGGCTGCTCTTCAAGGTTATTTTTAAGCTTAGATTTATTCATTCAACAGTTGTTGAATGCTTACCAGACCCTGGGGATATAAAGATGAGATGGTTTATGTGAAAGTGCTTTAGGAGGAAAAATTCCTGTAAAAATAAAATATGGCAGTGTTCCACCCCCAGGAAACGCTGCACAGAAATATTTTGTTGTTTCAGGCACAGGACATCTAACAGAGGTAGTTTTAGCTTTTAATGCTTCTTGGTGCCCTCTGGGATTTGCAGTTCAACAGATGTTGGACCTGAGGCTTTTCCTCCCAAATACTTTCTGTCAAATTCTAGACTATGGACATTTCAAATGAAAGACTCTGAACCTGTTAGGTGCTCTCAGGAAGCCGTACCATGAAGGTGGCAGACTCTGCATTGGAGAGCCGCCTGAAGGGACACCTGCTCAGGGGGACGTCCCAGACAAAGTCATACGTCTGGCCCAGGAACTGAGCAGTAAGCCAGATCCTACAGGGCAGTCAATTTAATTTAGTCGAAAGTCTTCTACAAATAACCACTGGACCAATAAAGCAAAATATCCAGAAGAAACTGCTCTGAGGAGAACCAGTGAAGCCATTTAAACTCTTTCAAAGGGGAGGCAGTGAAAGAAGGCGGCAGTTAAGGGAATTGTGTTTCCTACCATCTGCAGTTCATCCCAGGGGCACTAGTTGAGTCCTAACCTCTTCTGGGCCAGGTGTGGGAGGAGAGGAGTCTTAAAAGTACAAACTACAGGAGGTAAATGGAACTGCTCAGGTCAGAGGGCGTGAGGGCCACAGCCCGCATCCTGGCCCCACCCCCAAAGGAGTATAACAGTGTCCTCAGCCAACTCTCAGTTTGAAATCTTTCCTTCTCTCCTTACGACACCCTCATGGAGAACATTCCTTCTGCATGGCTCACCTCTTTACTGAAACCTCCAGGGCTAACGGTGGCTCCCGCCGGCCCAGCCTCCTTTGGCAGCGAAACAAATTCTAGGATCAGTGTTGGGGATTGAATCGTGTCCCCCACAAAGACATATCAAGTCCTATTCCCTGGTCCTGTGGGTGTGGATTCATTTGTGAACAGGATCATCAAAGGGTTGATAGAGATGAGGCAAGCCTGAAGCAGGGTGGGCCTGACGGCATGCCTGCAGTTCTCACGTGCAGAGGAAACTTGGTTTAGTCATCAGTAGCAGCCAGAGGCCAGAGAAGGGGAGAGAGGGGTGGTCATGTGATGGGGCCAAGTTGAGCCACCACCAAAATGCTACAGGCTTCGGTGGAGAGCATGGCCTGCCAAGACCTTGAAGCTGGTCTTCTAGCCTCCCAAACTAAGACAATACTTTTCTGCTGGTTAAGCCAACAGTTTGTGGTATATGCCATAGTAGCCCTGGGAAACTAAGAAAATCAGAGAAGCAGTCTTGAACAAAGCACATGGCCATTTTCTTTCCTTCCACCCAAATGTGGCAACCTGGTTAGACAATGAAAAGGTTGATACTGAAGGGTTGCCAGAAGTGAAATCCAGAAACTAGCGGCATCCCAGGAGGTAGAATACAATAAAACTACCAGTCCTGTACATGGATTGGACCCGAATAGAAATGTTCATTTACTCCTTCTAGTCCTTCAATTTGGACCATGCTGCTTTTTTTTCCTTAAGATTTATTTTTTTCATTCCTACCCCATTCCCCGTTCCTCCTGTTGTCTGCTCTCTGTGTCTATTTGCTGTGTGTTCTTCTGTGTCTGCTTGTATCTCATTAGGCAGTTCCAGGAACTGATCCTGGAACTTCCGGAGGGGGAGAGAGGCGATTACTCTCTTGTGCCACCTCAGCTCCCCTGTTCTGCTATGGCTTCCTATTTTCTCTCCTCTGTGTCTCTTGTTGCATCGTCTTATTGTGCCAGCTCTCTGTGTCAGCCGGCACTGCTGTGCTGGGCGGCTTAAAAGTGCAGGATGGCTTTCCCACGCAGGGTGGCACTCCTATGCGGGGCTGCATTCCTGCGTGGGCTGGTACTCCATGTGGGTCAGCTTGCCCTCAGCAGGAGGCCCTGGGCATCGAACCCTGGACCTCTTATATGGTAGACGGGTGCCCAGTTGGTTGAGCCACATCTGTTTCCCATGGACCACACTGCTTTTGACTCTCTCTCCCTTTCCTCATCTCTTGTGGCCCACAGAGAAGCCCAAAAATTGCAAAATGAAGTATGATTTATTTCAATATGCTTGGGTAAAATAATAATCTACCACCTGGTGTGTAGGAGCCCCTGGTCATCTCTTCTTCATCCCTGCACTTACTCTTCTGATCAGCAGCAGATGCAGGTACTTGGGGAACACAGAGAAAGTGCGGAAAGGAGCAAAAGCGATTAGCTTTAGGCAAGGTGGCAAGGTCCAGAGAGGACCTTTAAAAGAGAAGCCATGAGGCGCATTCCTGAGGCAGGCCCTAGACTTTTATCTACTACATGGATTGCAGGTGCCAGACCTGTGATATTAACTCACTGACTGTGGAATTTGGATTTATCATCAGAGAAAGTGTTGAGTAAAGAACAGCTTAAACCTCCTTCAGTGTTATCTGTTTCTTTGTGCGGGCTTTGGTAATGATGGCCAAGGTCTTAACCATAATAGGGAAAAGGAAGATTTCCCCCCTCATCCCTCTAAGCACATCGCCAACAATGGAAACATCTGCAATATGGGCCAAAGGCAGGAGGCTGTTAGACCTAGAGAGGACAACTTCGGAAGGGAGAGAGCTGCCCTTATTTTATTTCCCCTTCTAGTTCCAGAGACTAGCTAATGATATTTCCTATGAGACTAAAAAAAGAAATCTGCGAGACACGTTGTGAGCTCTTCATTTAATAATTATTTATTGAAAATTCCTGCACTGTGAAGTCCTGTGCTATGTCCTACAGATATGCCATTATCCCTGTGGATGAATTAGATGCAGTTGGCCCCATGGACAAGGTGGAGGCTTGTGGCTGGACCATACCTAGTGAAACCCCAGCTTTTGTACTTACTGGTAGTGTGCTGGTCGGAAAGTCACCTCTATGCATTGATTTCTTCATCTCTAAAACGGGGACTGGAGGGACCTCAGCTGTGATGGTTGAAAGTTTTTGTATGTTTTGGTATAAACTAGGGCTAGTCAGGGTCACAAAGGGGAGGATAGCAGGGAGGTTTCCTTTTCTCCTTGGGCTCCCAGGTAGACTACTTGTCTTGGCTCCCCCTCACGGTTGGGTGATTCTGCTCTCTGTGACTGGGTTCTGCTTATGGAATGTGAGTAGAAGTGATGTTTGATGCTTCCAAACCTGGCCCCTAAAAATCTCCTGCATATGATCCTCCATGTTTTTTCCTTCTCTCTGGAATGGAATGGAGACAATGTTTGGAAGCCATGTGTGAAGATGACAAGAGTTCTATTCTTATTTTCACCTGCCCCATTCTACTATGTTAGCAAGAAATAAACTTCTACTCTCTTTGAGTCATTTTTGGGTCTACTTGTTATAAGAGTTAGCCTATCCTAACTAATTTTTACATTAAATGGGACAATGTCTGATTGAAAAAAACCCACAAAACTTCACAAAGTATCAGACATGTAGTAAATACTGACTGCATGTTAATTTGTTTTTACTACGATTCTATTAGGAAATATCAAACAAAATACACATTCTAAAAAAGACTATGTTCTCATTTATAATAGACTATAGAGAGACTGAAAATAAATAGATTAACTCACATGGTCCAGGGACAAAAATTTTAAGAGGGCCTAGGGTGTGATTTTCTTCTATTATTCATTTGGTTAAGGTCCTATGAAAGATGATATGATTTTCTTTTAATAATCAATGAGTTATTTACTTAATTTATATTTCAGAGTTAGAATTAATGAACTTTAATTTTGGATAATCTTCCTAAACTTAAATGGAGTGAGAATTGAGGTGATGGCAAAAAATGTATGCTTAATATGTAAGTGCATCTGAAGAAGTAGGTTCAACAGTTAAAGAAAATCTCCCCCTTTCTCTCCTCATTTCTTCCCTTCTTTCAGTCTGTATCTATTTCCTGAAACTTCCTGGGCATATGATGTTCATTGTATTTGAGCTCAGTTCTCAAGATTCCCATCTTGTACTTGTTGAAATGTCTTTCCACTAAGAATCAATATGGAGAAGCGGATGTAGCTCAGTGGTTGAGCACCTGCTTCCCACATACAGGGTCCTGGGTTCAATCCCCGGTACCTCCTTAAAAAAACAATACAACCAATATAGTCAATATCTTCCTGAGTCTGTTCAGATCTGGGGAGAGCATTTTTCTAGCTTTTTTTCTATCCACTCTTTCTGCCTAACTCTTTTTGCTCCATTAGACCCAGAACTGACATTTTTATTTTCTCTACCCTTTCCACACACTTGACAATTTGTGCTTGATATTAGATCTCATTTCTCCTTCCTTCCTTCCTTCCTTCCTTCCTTCCTTGCTTCCTTCCTTCCTTCCTTGCTTCCTTCCTTCCTTCCTTCCCTCCCTCCCTCCCTCCCTCCCTCCCTTTCCCCCCCACCTCCCGTTGTCTGTTCTCCGTGTCTATTTTGCTGCATCTTCTTCTTTGTCTGCTTCTGTTGTTGTCAGCGGCACAGGAATCTGTGTTTCTTTTTGTTGTGTCATCTTGTTGCGTCACCTCTCTGTGTGGGCGGTGCCACTCCTGGGCAGGCTGCACTTTCTTTTGCCCTGGGCGGCTCTCCTTACAGGGCGCACTTCTTGCACGTGGGGCTCCCTATGGGGGGACCCCCTGCATGGCATGGCACTACTTGCGCGCATCAGTACTGCGCATGGGCCAGCTCCACACGGGTCAAGGAGGCCCGGGGTTTGAACCGCGGACCTCCCGTGTGGTAGACGGATGCCCTAACCACTGGGCCAAGTCTGCTTCCAACATTTCATTTTTAAAAAAGATTTATTTATTTATTTATTTCCCCCCTCCCTCTCCTCCCACCCTGCTGTTTTAGCTGTCTGTGTTGTCTTCTCTTCTCATTTTCTCTCCTCTAGGATTCACCAGTATTCAATCCTGGAGACCTCTGATAGGGAGAGAGGTTCCCTGTCAATTGTACCACCTCAGTTCCTGGTCTCTGCTGTGCTTCACCTTGACTTTCCCCTTGTCTTTCTTTTGAAGCATCATCATCTTGCTGCGTGACTCACTTGCACAGGGCACTGGCTCACCATGCGGCACTTGTGCGGGCACTTGCATGAGCACTGGCGCACCATACGGGCACTGGCATGCCACGTGGGCATGCTTTCTCTTCTTTTTCACCAGGAGGCCCCAGAGATCGAACCCAGGTCCTCTCATATGGTAGGTAGAAGCTCTATTACTTGAGCCACATCTCATTTCTTTAAATGGCCCTAGATCTTATTTCTTTAAATCTGCATCTATTAAATATACAGCTGATTTCTAGTTTTAATCACAGCTTTGAGAAAGCTTTCAAAATTTACTGAGTCACTGATATTTTAAACATTTTTTATAGGCTGATATATGCCAAACACTGAGCTAGTGACCATGGATATACACAAAAACAAGAAATGGTCTCTGCTTTCAAAAACTTCACAGTCTAGTGGGGCATAGTCAATGCAAAAAGATAGTTACAGTACAGAACAGTAAATATAATGGTTATTGAATAGTGGGACTTCAAGGGAAGGGAACACTGTCCTTAGAAAGAGGAAGTCAGGTGAGGTTTCACCAAGTTGATAAAAAAAGTGCAAAGTCCAAATACGCAGGAAAGGATAGAGGAGAAAAGCAATGACCAAAAGAAGTCAAACACGGGGAGCAGATCTGGCTCAAGCAGTTGAGCACCTGCTTTCCCACATGGGAGGTCTTGGTTGCAGTCCCTGGTGCCTCCTGAAAACAAAAACAAACAACAGACAAAGGAAAAAGCCAGCTCAGGGGAGCCGATGTGGCTCAGTGGTTGAGCACTGGCTTATCCCTGGTCCTGATATATAAAAAAAAAAAGGTCTAACGGCCTCCGCTTGATCCCTGCCCTGTAACTGACAGACTTCATTACCTTGGGCCAGTTATTTAATTTCTTCTTTGTCTCAAATTCTTAATCTTTAAAATCAGAAGGATTATAGTACCCATTTCATTGGGTTGTTTGAAGTTTAAAAGGGTTAATATACTAAAGTGCTTAGACTCTACTTCACACATAATTAGCCCGAAATAGCATCAATTAACATTTTTTTGAAGGATGAGGAGGCATTAATCAGGCATATGGAGAGAGGAAAGAAAGGGTGTCCTAGGTCATGGAAATGTACAGAGGCATGAAATATCATGATGCTTATGGAAACCTGCCAGGCCCTCCCTTCAGTAGCTCAGAAGGGCTAGCTAAGAGGGTAGCGGGAGATGCTAAGGTGGAAGAAGCAAGGCCGGGTCAAGGAGAACTGTGTGTGCATGTGATGAGTTTGGATTTTATTTCTCAGTCAGTTGACCCATCTGTTAGGAATTGAACCATGTCCACTACAAAAGACATGTTTAAATCCTAACTCCCTGTCCCATGAGTGTAAATTGGATCTTTGAAGAAGCTAAGGCCAAACTGAATCAGAGTGTGCCTTAATCCCATTGACTGAAGTCCTTATAAGCAGAGGAAATTCAGAGATGAACAGTCAGCAGAAGCCAGAGGAGAAAGAGAGAGATGGCCTGTGAAGGAGGCAGAAAAGCATCTACAAGCCAAGGAATGCTCAAGATTTCTGGCAAGCTATCACCAGAATGCTACAGACTCTGGGAGAAAGCGTGGCCTGGCAATACCTTGACACTGGACTTGAGGCCTCCCAGACTGTGAGACAATAAACTCCTTTTGTTTAAGTCAACCACTTTGTGGTATTTGTCATAGCAGTCTGGCAAACTAAGACACTACCCTAGATTCTCTATCCCTGTCTACCCATACTTGACTCTACTCAGGTTCTTTTGAATCACCCTATAGCCAACATTCTCAAGTTCCTCATCCCTTACCCTTAACACATGCATGCTGAACGTCTTCAACTTTGATGGCCGAATGTTATGGGGGAAATACTAGCCCTCCCTGTGAGGCTGATAAAACCACTATTTATAAATGGTCTTGGTTTCACCTGGGTCCTGCTCAGCATCACGATTATGCATTTTACTCTTTCGCATCCTCTCTCTTTCACTTTGCTCTTACAGACTATTCCAAACATTCACCACTCCCCTAAGGACACTTGCCCAGGAGCCCACCACACTCTCTGGTAGCTGTTAGCTGGTGCCATTGTTTCCTAGGATGAAATTACTCTCTCTCCATATGATTTGCATTAACTTCCAGCTGGCCTTCACCTACCAGTGTGTTTATACCCACGCTTACTCTGCTTGGTCCATACCTCTGTCTTGTCCTTGACTCTGTGGTTTTCTGATGTCTACCGAGATCTTGTTCTATTAACTCTTTCTGACCCTTTCTGTGTTTTTAATTTCTTCCTTTCTCCTGGTCTCTTCTCTTCAGACAATAAATATACTCAAGTTTTTCTCTTCCTATAAAATCGTCAGGACAAATATGGCACCCTGTGGGCCCCGTGACCCTGCCCCTCATCTCCTGCTCCAAAACTCACTGCTGCTATTGCTTCAGGTGTGGCCATTGGTGACAAAGTGGTGATAATAACTTGACCTTCAAAATTATTGATGAGAAGAAGCCTCCTGATGGGAATAATCTTTCTGTCTCAAATAAGAAAGAGCAGGCATGAATTTATCATGAAGGGCACGTGTTTTTAAAATGTGCCATCTATAATTAGGAAAAAAGGAACTTCAGTATTTTTATACTCATATGAGTATCGGTAGCATGTCTCAATAGAAACAATTGTCCAATTTATATGAGAGCATTTGGCTTTGAATGACCTATTTTTTCATTTTAAACACTGCTTTTCTAGAAAGGCCCAGTCAATCCCAAAAGATGCACTAAAACATTTTCTATTTCTTTTTATATTAGGTCTATTTTTATTAAGATATCACTGAGCTCCAGGGGAAAGGAACTGGGAAAGAAGTATTCCTTCCCAATCCCTTAAATATATATAAAATATTGGAAGATTTCAATTGTTCCAGGAGTTACTATGTAATGAAATGGAAATGATTTCACAACAGATAGGACATGCAGCTGTGTAGAAGCATGTGTCAGTTGTACACCTCATTATTTGGGAAAGTGGAATCCTGAAATCCCATGCGGTGAGTGTATCCTCACTGAAAAGGAAATCTGAGCAAGCAGGCTTGATGCACAAGAAGATGATGAAGCTAAAGGGAATTTGCCTCCTTCTTCATTTACTGTTTATATCTTGGCACCCCTAAAGAAAGCAATTCTTCAATCATCTAATTAGGCTGTCACAAATTGGGAAAAAAGAAGATGAAATAAAAGAAATTCTATTTCAGTCTAGTAGTGCCCTCTGATTCTAAAAGTTGCTTTGATTTCATTGCACATAGGCTGTGCAAATGGCCTCATGTCTACAAGGATATAGACTGATCTTTTGGCAGGATTATCTTAACCAATGCCTTATCTTAACCAATTATCATAACCAAGGTTGGAGAAAGTTACCTGTCTGCTCCAGACATCCTAGGCAAGGCCTTGTTCCTTTCCAAGAGAAAGGAACATTTTAGATTCTCTTTTATGCTTGCTTTTATGCATTTAGCTATGTTTGTGCTCAATACTGCTATTACTGTTATTAATGCTTTGCCTTCTTAATAAAATAAGTGAGAATTTGTCTAACAGATGAAAACCATAGGTCAAGTGTGCCTACAGGACCTGATAATCACTTTACCCAAGCTTCCCTTGCTCTCTCTTTTCACACACAGACATATACCCTACAAAAAGGGGTATTTGTTACTTTCTATCAAGGTATTCAGAAACACAAGCTTATACTCAAACCATTTTCCTTAGACCAAACTGAGGCTCTACCTTTCTCTCCTCAGTCAACAAATGCTAGCAGGTTCAGAATGTTTTCGATTAAATCTTTATAGTAAAGTAAGGTATCAAATTCTCCTTGTAGCTCTGCCAACAAAAGATATAGCACCTAATGTGAATTAAATCTGATGTAGTCTATGGTTTTTATCCTTTTAAGCTTCATTTTACATGTAGAATAATAATGTTCAGTGCCCTTTCCAGCATAAGCTGATGATCTGCTAGGCTATGGCTTGTGGTCATTTCCACCAAGCCCTGTGCTTTGATGGCATCTGCCAAGGAGCCTGGATACTGCAAGATGGAATCTGTCTAGAACTGTGGCAAAGGCAGTGTGACTAATAAGAATAAAGCAGAAGCCCATAGAGCTCTAAGAATGCATTATTTGCAGACGAGAAAGGGAAAACAACAGGAAATTTCTAGATAGGGGAGTTCCTTGATGTAGCAAATCATCTGAGAAATATGAGCCTGTAGCTTGTGATTGTCTTCACACATTATGATCTGAGCCCTGATTCCATCAGCTTTGTGAAGATGCGTTCTGTACATTTGAACAAACTCTCCATCTCTCTTTGTCTGAGTCCCTGGTGAGATGCATTGCTTTGGAGAAGAGAGAGCAAGGAAGAGCCCTAAACCCAAGAAGGTAGCCAGCTCAATCTTTAAGAAATCTCATTTTTGGTATCTGAGCATCAAGCAAGCGAGTTAACAGAAGCGTATGTGGGTGAGAACCCAATGGTAGAGACCATTTCTTGGCATCTGGGGAAAGGGTGTTTGCAGGGGTATGGCAGGGGAGAGGGAGGGTGAGGTACCATGTGAGTCTTTCTGACCCTAAAGCCTCACCTTTGTGATACCTCTGCTCATAGAACTCCTCCATCTTAAATAGTGTTTCGGATATACAAGAAATGCCCCTTAACAAACTACACTAGAGAATTTAGATGTTAGCCCACTACGGGAAAATGAGAGATATCCTTGTGAATCAATAGTTATTTTCTTGACCCTAATATGACAGTTCAATCAGAGGTTTTGAAATAGGAGTAAATGCCATCTCTAGCAGCTTACATCTACTTTGTAAAATTAAATGCACAAAAATTTAAGCAAGATGAATACTTGTCTTAAATGACGAGGCCTCTGCAAAGTGTTCAGCTTCAGATAGATGCCGATCTTCTTGAATAGTGAGTTTCTGGAACCCAAGGCATGCATGTATTTAATCAAATAAACAGTATTTAATTGTGTCAGATTAACAAAACACGTATGTGGATTTTTAAAGAAGTTGTATTGGTGTTTACTAAAAGATTTGGGAAGTAGGAACTTTTTGAATGTCACCATCTATCAAAATATATGGACAAGTATAGAGAGATGTACATATATAAGGGAGTTTATTGGAGAATTATTTGTAATGTTTAAATCTAGAAAGGAGACGTAATGGTATGCATTGTCTGATAGGCTACCCATTAGCACGAGAAAGAAAGAAGCAGCTCCCAGAGTGGTAATATGGAAAGGTTTATCCATCTAAGAACAAATGCTTCCAATTTGCTGAACCCAGGGTCAGTAATGGTGAGCTCACAGACAAGGTCCATGTACTTATGCATTTATCTAAGATATATTATGATCTATTTGTATAAAAAGAAAAAAAAATAAGGCGCATGTATGTACATAAGCGTCTATATCGATGTGTGTGCTTTAGATTCAAAGCTATAAACAACTGACTATGTTTGGAACATGAATTGAGAGATTAGGTCAGGAAAAGAAAATTCAATATTTCTCTTTAAAGCCATTTATATTGTTTGAATTTTCCACATGGGCAGGAATTTCTTTTATATTTAAGACGTATTCTTGAGCATGTCATTATTCTTTTTGGTTTGCTTATCAACTTTGGCTTTATTCTGCTTTTGATTCAGGACGCATGCAGATAGATTCAGGACGCATGCAGGCAATTTGTCATGCAAATAGCATGACAGACAAGCAGAAAGGAAATACTGTAAAATCTCCCCCAAAGGGGTTGACATTTCCATTGTGTATATGATACATGAATTTTCTCCTATATATCCTCCAGCCTGGTTTTCATGAAGCTGGGGAATACTAAGCCTCATCTATTCAATCAGCCAGTATTAATTTGTCTACACTGTACAAAACTTCTACACTGAGAGTATGCAGATCCATTTGACGCTATGAAGCAGGGCTCTTCTTCTAAAGCAGTTGATTGCATATATTTCTTTTTAAGTGAAGCAAATAAAAATTAATAGAATTCATGGAATCTTTTGGAAATTTCCAGTGATATCTTTAGCTCAGGCATTAAACACGTGGCCACTGGGCCAAACACCACCCTCTTGCCCTGAGTGTGTCTTGACTGAGATTTTAAATAAAGATACATAACTAAATATACACGTGTATTTATCTGTCTCTGAATATGCATGTGGGTGTAAAATTAAAATCTAGTTTTCTTTTTACTATGGGTCATGATTAAAACCATTTGAAAACTACTGTCCTCATATGTGGTTGGAGGAGCTTGGGCCTTTAAAAAAAAATTTAAGGATTTTTTCCCCACATTTTTTCACAAGAAGCTACAAGCATTTACATTATAACCAGCCATGTTAGAAAACTTCCAACAGGTACTTTGAAAGGAAACAACCAACGGCCACTACTCACCTTCGATGTGTGAGGAAGCTACCACTGACGTGTCCCGATCCATCACATCCTGGCGTGGGACATGACATACCTTCCGTCTTCACTGACTTCCAGGAGAACTGGGAGCCATTGAGGTACCCATCCTTTTGCCTTTTGGCTGCTAGGGGGCACCCCGACGCACTGCGGTGGGAGGCATACTTTCCAGTTATATGACCCTGACCATCACAACCAGGAACTGGACATCTGGATAGCAGATAGATGAGATAAACTTTATTGTCTTGCCATCATATACCTGGTAGCCTCTATAACAAAGTCAAAATAACCTGACATGAAGAAAAAAAAGAACAATCATGCTCTACTGGCTAAGAAAAAGGAAAAGAAAGAAAGAAAGAAAAAAAAATACACTAGAAAATGCCACCTAGTGGAGCAATTAAATATTTCATCCTTGCACGAATATTCCACAGAACGCTTTTCTGGAACAAAGTTTCTATGCTTTGTGAGGAATGACTGACTCCAGCACATAAAAAAGAAAAATTTAGTTGTTACAGCAAGTGAAATACAGGTGTCTATTTAAAAGACACCAATTTGGACAAAGTAATAGCTTTTATGATAGAAAAGTGCAAAATTGAAGAGTTGTAGATTTTTAAAAAGCCAATTTCATAAACCTGTGTTTTTCTGAAGAGCCAGAAAACATTTATTTGGTTAGCTGGGCTCCACAAAGGCTGTAAAATCTCCTTCCAGTTAGAAAAGATTTTAAGCATCAGAAATAATATTTAATTAAAGCTCCTAGTAAAAATAGGTTAATCAGTGCTTTCCAAACTTTTCTGCTATAGGTTATGTCTGGGCGCAGAGGATATAAAATGAAAAGCATAAAGCATATATCTCAAAGACTGTAGCAATGGGACAAGGTGCCACTCAGATGTTCCAAAGTT